>NC_073385.1:44964730-45613063 GCF_028641065.1 Leucoraja erinaceus
ATTGCAAACCTAACTATGAGCTAATATATTTCAAAGAAAGCACTAAACTGAAGCTCTGTCTGCCTGCCCTCATGGATGCCAAACAGCTGAGTGTAATGTTTAGAGAGTACGATTAAAATTCACCATTATTGTTTACTTTCATTGCATTTAGTATCAATTATGTGCCTAAATTCTACACTGCTTTCTTTAAATGCACACACATAATTTAAAATTACATAAAACCACAAGGACTTTATACCTTGGAGCACAGGAGGCTGAGGGTGATCGAATAGAGGTGTATAAGATCATGAGGGTAATAGAAAGGGTAGATGCCCATTCTTTACCCCAAGTAAGGGAGTCAAGAACCAGAAGACATATGTTTTAGGTGAGAGGGGAAAGATTTATTAGGAACTTGAGGGGTATCTTTTTCACACAGA
Source organism: Leucoraja erinaceus (assembly GCF_028641065.1). Taxonomy (NCBI): domain Eukaryota; kingdom Metazoa; phylum Chordata; class Chondrichthyes; order Rajiformes; family Rajidae; genus Leucoraja; species Leucoraja erinaceus. The sequence continues at coordinate 44,965,147 of NC_073385.1, forward strand.
GGGTGGTGGGTACATGGAACGAGCTGGCTGTAGTGGAGGCAGGTACTGTTAACAACATTTAAAATACATTTGGACATGTATGTGCAGAAGAAAGGTTCAGAGATCTATGGACCAAACGCAGGGAGGTGGGACTAGTGTAGATGGGGAATGCTGGTCAGCATGGGTAAGCTGGGCAGTAGCAGGCCTATTTCTCTGCTGTGTAACTATAACTCAGTGAAGGTTTGTGATCCTCTTTCACACCCTCAGATTATTGCTTAAATTCTTATGTCTCTGTTATAATAATTTGTCTTTCATGAAAACATTTTTTTTTAAAAGGAGACTAATTACAGAAAATGTGACAACACTGACCTTTCATCTTTGGAATCTGGGCATTGGCTGTCGTGTTTGACTTACATTAAAGGTTTCAGATGAAATGAGTAGACAACAATATCCATTTATTGTCCATGAAACCAAACTGCCCTAACTTGTAGAAGTTGACACCAAAGGATTGAATATAGTTGAGGGGAGACCCAAATATAGTAAGAAATAAAACAACAAGGGGGGGCATCACAGTGGTGCAGCTGGTAGAGCTGCGGCCTCACAACCCCAGAGGCCTGAGATGAGATCCAGACTTCAGGTGCTGTAAGTGTGGAGTACCACGTGGGTTTCCTCCGGGTACTCTGGTTTCCTCCTACACCCCAAAGATGTGTGGGTTTGTAGGTTAATTGACTTCTGAAAATTGTCCCAAATGTATAGGGAAAGTGGGATAACATAGAACTAGTGTGAATAGTTGATTGATTCTTCGGCATGGAGTTGGTTGTCCTATTTCCATGTTGTATTACTAAACTAACATATCTAAAGTTAGTCAGGGTAGTGGTTTGAAGTCATATTAGATCGCTCTTAATCCATAATGGTTAAAGCATTGCCTGATCTGAAGATAGAAACATGTGTTGATATATTTTCAATAAAGTTCTGTGTATGTAGTTGATGCCAGGATATTTTTTAATTTGGGCTTTAAGCATTTCCAATTTAATGGCAGAAATTTGAATGCTTTTGCCAAAACATAAGTAATGATTGTTTTAATTTCCTATTTGTGAAGACTTAATTTGTTACACGTGAAATTTTATTTATATGTGCTTAGATTTGCTTAAGATGAGAAAATTTGAATATACATTGCAAGGATGTATAAGATATAAATTATTTTTTTAAGGACCTCTTTCCACTAATCTTCGCATTTTATAATTAATATGTTTACTTGAAGCAATCTCGTGAGATTTAATGCAATGCATATATGTATACATGTATCTGAAAACGCATTGCTTTGTTCACTGTCATAACTGCAAATTATATGAAAATTATTTTTGTGTTAAGTATTTATAAAACAAAAAGTTGCATACAAAAGCCATGGGAATTTATCATGCCGGATTTATTATAATTAAAAAGAATGTTTGAGAACTCCATCCAATCTTTCCTTTCTCTCACGTCTTTTTGTAAGGAACGTACTTATTCAGTGGCATGCACCAGTTTGGAAAGAATTCTCAAAATTCGGATTTTTGATTGGATTTGATATTGTTATTAACATAAATTGATGCCTTTTAATGTATACCTTTGCAGATTATTATAGATTAACTTAGCTTGTTCCACGCAAACTAGTTCAATTGTATTGATTTCATGAGATCAAAAAACGAAGGCACATTGCTATCTATTCAAACACTGTATAATACAAGATAAATTCAGTTCTTCATCTGTAATCTGAAATAGAACAGCACTATATATTAACACTTTTTTTTTTATTCCTATCTAGCAAGCAAACCTGTCATAAATGGCATGTTAAGGGACCCATCTCAGATTCCTGACAGGGTTCTAGCTAATCAAGTTTATCAGGTACTGTATTAATCACAGTTATCTTTTCCAATGACATTTTATGTTTAATAGTGGTTCACACTCTTGCAGCTAAAGTAAAAGATTTTATACTTCATTTAATTACTGTCACCGTAAACCTCCATATAGATCAGAGTTCACAGCGAAACCAATAAACTATTTGCGTATAAAAGCTTTTTTTCAATTTAATAGCCTCCTTTATTGTGCATACAAGCCATGCAGGCTCTATTTTCTACATTTTAAAATTGAACAGTCCTTGACAGTCTTCTGAACCATACTCGGAAACTGTAAATTGTAATTGCAGTTCTCGGAATACTATTTGCCATAATAGTTATCTGATTTACCAGTGGATTATCTGACACTACATATTTAATGCACTTTTTCATCTCTTGTTTGCTTGCAGTGCACAGTGAACGACTGTTGTTATGGACCGTTGGTAGACTGCATCAAACAGTATCTTTTTCCATAAAATATAGGACTGAAATTGACGAGCTATGACTTTGTAGATGAGATGTGTCTAGCTTAACCTGACATCAAGTTCTGCTTCACATAACATGTGTTTCATATCCTATTCTTGTACTTTCAATCAACTAGGGTCACAGAAAACCTTATTCCATAGCTGCAAAAATATTGTGGACAATTATGTTTTTGAGAAAAGGAAACAGCAGTAGAATTCACCTCTCTAGTCTTTAACTAAAATACTGCAATACAATTCATAAAATTCATCAGATCTGCCCTTTAAATTGGCTGATTGCTGGAATCAGGTTATGTTTCAAAAACTTTTAACACAGAGTTCTGAATAACACATTGATGAGTTCCCTTTGAAACTGTCTGATGTTGTATATTGACTAATATAAAGTACTAGTTATTCGCAATTTGTGTTTTAAACATATCCACGTGACCTGAGAATATCTCAGTGATAAATACTTTAGTAGTGGGGATGATTAGATTGATTTAGTTCTATTTTAAACTAAATAAACTAAAGTTTTGTACAATCTATTCAATTTTAGCAATTGACAGAAGAGGGATGACAGAGTGATGAGGGAACAAATTTTGAGAGAGAGCATGTACAATATTGTTCCAGTCTTCCTGAAACTCAGTTGCAGAAAGCATTGTCCGTGTTCATCAGGGTGTGGTCAGAGCCACAAGGAGTGGAGCATTACAGCATAACTCCTGATGTTTATTGAAGCTCAAGTCTATAAACACTTGTTCATCAGAAAGCTTTCCCACAAAGGCATGCATACCTTGATACAATATCAATTACATCACGCATACAATAATATAATTGATATTATACCCACCTAAAATGAGGGTTGAATGATTCACTGTCATTTGATCCATATGATATGAATTCCCTGTAAAGAACAAATATTTTATATTCTATAATCCACAGCCTGCCACCGAGTTACTCCTAAATAGTTCTGTAATGCTTTGTTCGCAACTTCAGTTTTTAAAGATTAAAATGAATGTAGGTATTCACCAATTTACAAATGTTCTATTAATTAATTTTGGCTATAATGCCATTAACTCTTTGGAATTCATTTATTTGATTTACAAAGCTATTCTTCACTAACAAATTCTTCACTCCACTCTCCATGTAAAGAGACGTGTTGTACTAAAATCCCCATAATGCTTTTTGTTCAGCTTCTTCATTTTTCAATGGATTGCTTTCCAAAATATTTTCTGGAAGTGGACCCCTTTCATAAGTCTAAGAATGGTTGTATATAAATTAGAGTACACCTAATTAATTTCTAATCAGAAGATTTATATTTTTTGTGATCGCGCACAGTTAATACATCTATGGTGAATGCATTAACCTTGGGTAATTGCTGCAAGAATTGTTTGAGATGTTAGTTTTCAAAATTATTACCTTTCGTTAAATGCCAAACGTCGATGTTTATGTTGCATGATGTTTTATACCTCGGCAAGGTTGCACTGAGTGAGATTGTTATGTATTGACATTGTACAGCATTCTTCAACATGGTTATAATCTTTGCAAATTCATAAGGCAAGTTTTATCAAAATGTCCTTAGTGTTTTTGCTTGTGTCTTCATTGTTATCTGTTTTTAAGATGTTATCAAACCATTTTATATGGAATATTGTAGGCATCACTGATATCACTGCAGCACATGCTACTGAATATATTTTCAGTTCAAGTAACAGCTGTTTCTGATTTGTTTCTGCTTCTGACCTAGTTCTGATAGGGTGATTATTCTTTCCTTACCATGTCTTTGCATTGAGAGGATTCAGCAGATTTTTCCTTCAGAAAGGTATAACTCTCCAAATCAGAGCAACTTCTTCTGTGCAAATCCAGGTTAACAAATTTAGTAGATAATTATATTTTAAAAAGCTGATTTGTGGAATAATATATCATTGTGGCCTTCGAGATAAGGGATATTGAAAACAGTTGTGCAAAGGTGAAACCGTGTAAAATGATACCTAATGATTGATAAATCAACAGCAATTTACATGAGTGTTTAAGAAAGAACTGCAGATGCTGGAAAATCGAAGGTACACAAAAATGCTGGGGAAACTCAGCGGGTGCAGCAGCATCTATGGAGCGAAGGAGATAGGCTTTAAGAAGGAACTACAGATGCTGGAAAATCGAAGGTACACAAAAATGCTGGAGAAACTCAGCGGGTGCAGCAGCATCTATGGCACAAAAATGCTGGAGAAACTTCTGAAGATCTGAAGAAGGGTTTCAGCCCGAAACGTTGCCTATCTCCTTCGCTCCTTAGATGCTGCTGCACCCGCTGAGTTTCTCCAGCATTTTTGTGTACCAGCAATTTACATGATTCTGACTTAGTGGTTTTGGAAATGCCCATCCCCGGCTTAAGTTACTTCAAGGTAGTCACATGAATACTGCCCAACAAGATAGACAATTTAATTTTTCAATTAAAATACTGACATTTAATAACTAGTACATTAGTCATTATTCATTATCATTTTCATTGAACATACTTGTTGCTACATCTACTCAGTCAACCCATCTCTAGGGCATGACTGAAATCTACTCTGCAGAGGATCATGAATTTGTACAATGAATTAGGAAGCGAAATAATTCATGCAATGCATTGTGCATTTGTTAGATATTCAGTTTTTCCAAAGGAAGGGCCTCTGCTAACAAGATGCCTCAAAGTAAGGATGACTTTTTTATTGATTAAAAACATACAAATTAAGAACAGGATCAGGCCACTCGCCCCCTCAGCCTGCTCTTCCAGTTAATAAGATCATGGTTGACCTGATTTGTGATGTTTTCTCTATTCCAGTCTACCTCCCATCCTTAGCTTTTCAAGTCCATCTCCTTTGGTCTTAACATTGTTCAAAGGGTACGCTACCAAAATTTCATTTTTGTTTTGTACGGTGTTTGTTAAATAATTTAAACATGAATCATTTAATTTTGGATGGGGAGTAAAAATTAACAATGTTATAATAATTTAATGTAATAACCTCTCAATTTAGCTATGAATTTAATTTCCTTAATTGTCTTATCAGTAAATCCTCGGTGCTTGTTTCCCCCTGGTGATATTGTTAGAGTTCACTATTTTAAACAATAACATTCAAGAAATAAACAGAAGCAAAACAGATGGTCACATTGATTATAATCCTCCTGATTTAATTAAAGGACAATTTATCTTTAAATGCAGTCATCATCTCCATGGCCCTTTCAGCCTGGCTTGTAGCAAGGATGATTTTTTGAGACAATGGTGAATTTCAAAAGATTGCCACATAGATTCTGTTACATAACATGATAACTATGCAAAAGGATCTTAATGAAAAATGTTGATTAATGTTGATGTAGCTCTCAAAAACTCAAGCTTATTTTAACTGAAGAAATGAGGATGGCATTGCATTATTTCAAGATATGACTTTGCAAGAGTCTGAGTGTTCACCTTCCTTAAGATAGGTTCCACTGACATTGTATCTTTAGTGATTGACCCACCCCCCACCCCACTTTTTATCTGCCCTATGGACGTTCTAACAGCCCTAGAATATTTCCCTCGGGGCTTTTCTCCAAACTGTTCATCCTAACCCTGAACATAGCTTAGAGTAAGAGAGCATTTCAACAGCCCACGTAACAGTTTATTAATATACATTTGTTAAAGGTGATTGCAAAATGCATTCTTTCAATTACTTCTTCACGAACATTCTAATATAAAACAAAAATGTTAAGAACTTGCACTTATGCAGTTTCAGTAGACATGAGTAGGCCATTCGACCCTTGAGCCAGCACCGCCATTCAATGTGATCATGACTGATCATCCCCAATCAGTACCCCGTTCCTGCCTTCTCCCCATATCCCCTGACTGCTATTTTTAAGAGCCCTATCTAGCTCTCTCTTGAAAGCATCCAGAGAACCTGCCTCCACCGCCCTCTGAGGCAGAGAATTCCACAGACTCACCACTCTCTGTGAGAAAAAGTGTTTCCTCGTCTCCGTTCTAAATGGCTAACTCCTTATTCTTAAACTGTGGCCCCTGGTTCTGGACTCTCCCAACATCGGGAACATGTTTCCTGCCTCTAGCGTGTCCAAACCCTTAACAATCTTATATGTTTCAATGAGATACCCTCTCATCCTTCTAAATTCCAGAGTGTACAAACCCAGCTGCTCCATTCTCTCAGCATATGACAGTCCCGCCATCCCGGGAATTAACCTTGTAAACCTACGCTGCACTCCCTCAATAGCAAAAATGTTCTTCCTCAAATTAGGGGACCAAAACTGCGCACAATACTCTAGGTGAGGTCTCACTAGGGCTCTGTACAACTAATTCGCAATTTACGCAATTTATAAATTGTATTGTGGAGTAATCATTACAATCTGAATAAACATAATAAATGCTGCACACAAAAGATAAATCAGAAATACACTTCGGTTCCTAAATTAATGTAATAGAAGAGTTGACATAATTAATAATGCCCATCAATGTCCTACCTGCGACTGGCTATTAGCGTGGACCAGTGACCTTAAAATCTGTAACCCAATTAACTTGGTTCAGTGTCGTAATACGTTATACGTCAAGGAAGTTCCTTAGATTTCCTTCCAATCCTGGAGAGATTTACTTGTTGAATGCTAAGTTTCTTCGAGAAATTTTATTATCTGTTTTAGAATAACTTTATTTTTGTTAATAGTTCATCTTGATTTGTTTTATTGTTTCTAGTTGAAGTAACATTGAAGAAGCTATTCAGTTACAATATTTGATTTAACAGTATTTACAAAATCAATGTTCTTTTTAACATCAAATGAAACTGCTTTTTGCGAATTCAAAGCAGTTCACGTGTTTCACAAAATTTTAACGGGTTTAGTTTATGTCATTGTGGATTTTCTTGTTCTTTTAGAAAAATGTACAGTTAATAATAATGACTTATAAAACTAGCCAGTTCTAACCACTTGCTAAGCCTTGTGCAATGAGATCTATCATTTCCTTAACTTACTACCTACAGTGCAATTGGACAAGAATATGAAATTCTACTTTGTGAAAAATTGCAAAGAAAGAAATTATCCTTTTTAGGTAAGAATTTGACAGCAAACTATTTAATTCACAACATGTTTACGGTGGGAAAACAGTGAATACATAGTGTATCTGTGAGGCTGAAGAATGAGCTGAGATGATTGATGCTGTGCATGTTATCTTATATTGATTTAGGACCAGACAGGAAATCAGATACCTAGTACTCTTATATACTCTACACACACAAACTTGTGATTAATATTTTATGTTGTAAGTAGCTGGAAAAATACCTTTATAATATTTGCTTCAGTAATACTTCTCCTGTCCTGAGATTACATATGTAATCCTGTCTTCAGAGATTTAAAATGAGGCATAGGGAGCCACATTTAAGAGGTAGTTTACATATCAAAGAGATAGAGTTGGGGGGAGCAGATATCAGATATGCAGAAGGCATTCCAGAATGAAAATAAATTACAAGTTACTTGGTCCATTCCTTGAGTGAAGGTGGAATCTTTCAATGTTTATATTAATAGAATGTTTTTAATTCTGTGATAATTGAGTACTTATTAAAAATTGGTCTGAAGAGACAATTCTGTTTTTGTTTGTCCTACTGCCACTATAAACGTCTGTCATTTAATACACAAATAAAATAAATAAAACAAATCTTGCATTGCCTTGAAGTAAAAAATGATCACAACGTTGCTGTATCACAGCCACAAGACGTATTTCCGTACTGCAACATATGGCAAAAGTCATTGAATTTCTGTCTTTCCTTTTACAACATATTCCATTGCCTGTTTGTTGGTGTTGTCTCGTTGTATTGAGTAAAGGTTACATATTTTCTTGATTCTTGATACTTCCCTACTTATATTGTGCTTCCAGATTTCTGCACCTCAGCACATACTTACAGTACATTGAGCAAGAATGGTCAAAAGTAAAGGCATGGTTCCTTGGGATATAAGATAAAGTAAAGCATTGGATTTATTGAGCACTAAGCATGATGAAAATAGTGTATATCAGTGCGTCTGAAATGCATTTTTCTTAAATTAAAGGATTTTCTTCCACTGTTGGGGATAGAATATATGACTGTAGAGGTACCATTTAAAACATTTCTCTCAACTCAATCACCCAGATCCTTCCATTCTCGACATTCAAGAGATCATCCTCCATCGCACGTAGACAAAAATGCTGGAGAAACTCAGCTGGTGAGGCAGCATCTATGGAACATCCTCACACGCTGAGTTTCTCCAGCATTTTTGTCTACCTTCGATTTTTCCAGCATTTGCAGTTCTTTCTTAAACAATCCTCCATTGCGCTGTCATTTCTAGCACAAGGCTATCAATTGGCACTATTTTCTCTTCGCAACAACATCTATATTACCTTGCCAAACTCTTTCCTTTCACATTCAAATGCTGCCAATGCAAATTTGGACGTTTTATCCCATCCCTCTTCCCATGGCATTTAATTCCAGAAGAAGCAGCATTTTGCTAGTTCTACTGTCAACTTAAGAGTAGGTTACTGACCTCACAGGCAATCCCCTAATGAATAACCTTGATTAGTGACCCAACTCTATGTGTAGGAGAGAACTGCAGATGCTGGTATAAATTGAAGGTAGACACAAAATGCTGAAGTAACTCAGCGGGTCAAGCAGCATCTCTGGAGAGAAGGAATAGGTGACATTTCGGGTCGAGACCCTTCTATGTATTTGGTTCACAAAAAAAAAAGAATGGATTCAGATTCAAAATTCATTATTGGCCAGGCATCAGTTGTCATTTACCAAAGAGTGCCAAACCTTTAGCACTATATGCACATGGAAACATTTCCAAACTTTACCTCTGGATGTCTTTCCTCTAACTTCTGAACTATGTGGCCGCCATGGTTTCTTCAGCTTAAACAGCTTCTCTTCATCCACCCTAATAGTCCACTTAATGTTTTGAAAAATTAAATCAACAATTACCTCTTAATCTAAATAATGTATAAAACAGTAGTAATCTGTGTGAGGTTTTCTTTAACTTTATTATTAGATTATTAGAAAATAGGTGCAGGAGGAGGCCATTCGGTCCTTCGAGCCAGCGCCGCCATTCATTGTGATCATGGCTGATCGTCCCCAATCAATAACCCGTGCCTGCCTTCTCCGCATACCCCTTGATTCCACTAGCCTTTAGAGCTCTATCTAACTCTCTCTTAAATCCATCCAGTGATTTGGCCTTCACTGCCCTCTGTTGCAGGGAATTCCACAAATTCACCACTCTGGGTGAAAACGTTTTTTTCTCAACTCAGTCTTAAATGGCCTCCCCTTTATTCTAAAACTGTGACCCCTGGTTCTGGACTCGCCCAACATTGGGAACATTTTTCCTGCATCTAGCTTGTCCAGTCCTTTTATAATTTTAATGTGTTTCTATAAGATCCCCCCTCATCCTTCTAAACTCCAGTGAATACAAGCCTAGTCTTTTCAATCTTTCCTCATATGACAGTCCCGCCATCCCAGAGATCAATCTCGTTAACCTTCTTCTTCTCAAATTGCAGATTAATTTATTATGATCACTACCTCCAAGCGGTCCCTTTACCTCGAGTTCTCTTATCAAATCTGGTTCATTGGACAACACTAAATCCAGAATTGCCTTTTCTCTGGTTGGCTCCATTACAAGCTGCTCTAAGAATCCCTCGGAGGGACTACAAACTCTCTTTCTTGGGGGTCCTGAAGGAACCTGATTTTCGCAGTCTACCTGCATATTGAAATCCCCCATAACCACAGTGGCATTACCTTTGTTTCATGCCAGTTTTAACTCCTGCTGCAACTTACACCCTACATCCGGGCTACTATTTGGGAGTCTGTAGATGACACCAATTAGTGTCTTCTTGCCTTTGCAATTCCTCAACTCAATCCACAATGACTCTACCTCGTCAGTCCCTGTGCCTTCCCTTGCAAGGGACTGAATTCCATTCCTCACCAGAAGAGCTACCCCCCCCCCCCCCTACCCATCTGCATGTCCTTTCTATAGGATGTATAACCCTGAATATTAAGTTCCCAGGCCCGATCCTCCTGCAGCCATGTCTCGGTAATCCCCACAATGTCATATCTACCAACCTCTAACTGAGCCTCAAGCTCATCTACTTTACTTCTTATGCTTCGCACTTTCAAATACAATACTTTTAATTCATTACGCATTTCACCATTCACATCGATTCCTATTACACTTGGATGTACTCTCCAATCTCTTTGTGAGCTTTCTTTCCCATTAATTCTGGGGCCATTAACTATCCCTTTACTCCCTTTCCCTTGAACTCCGTCCTTGACTTTCCCATTTGACACACCCACCCCCTTAATTTGGAGCGCATTTACCATTCCAGTTCATGTGTTGCAATCTCTTTGGGTATATGGTGCAAGCTTCCAGAGGAAGTATAGCATCTAAAAGACATTTCGACAGGTTCATGGATGGGAAGGTTTAGAGGGGAAAGTGCCAGGGGTGGTTAAATGGCTTAGATGGGGCATCTTAGTCGCATGGACGATTTGGTTCAAAGTGTGGAGAATTGGTGTGGAGGTCATCTGTTAGCTGACACAGACTGGAAGTTTTCAGTGGAATAGCAAGGCACCTGATTTGGAGGATTTTTCACAGATGCATGGGGGTATCTGTCCAGTGTTTAGTGATGCCTACTGGAGATAGTCCATGAATCATAAATGTACAGGGGATGTCTGGCTGCTGCCTGGTAGACTTGAACATTGTGCTAATCTCATCATGCCAAAGATAGCAACCAATTTGCTGGCAGTTTCACATTTTTTCTTTCAAACCCTATTTTTGAATTCACCAGTTTTCAACTTTTACTTATTATTAAACCCTAATCGCCATACCCCACATTAGTTATATGATGCAGTGTTGTATTGAACACACACAAATAATTCATCAGCTTTCTGCCATCAACTTGCCGTTTTTTCCCACTTGTTAAAAACTTGTTAAAGCTATTGAATTTATGCTAGATTTCTGGAAATACCTTATTTACACATTTTTCTAATTTGCAGATTTTTTGGAGATCCACAGCAACTCCCATTATATATTTAAATCCTTTCCTAATTCTTAACAGCATAATGTCATTGCCATCTGCTTACTTTTCATTATATTTTCTATATTCATTGAAGTTTAGGAATTCCAGAAGCAGCAGCAATTTGCTAGTTCCACTGTCAACTTAGGAGTGGGTTACTGACCTCACAGGCAATTCTCAAAGGTAAATCGAATAGCACTGTACCTTAATTGGTACACGTGACAATAAAAGACCTTTGAACCCTTGAAGTTTTCATTTTTATTCACAGTCAATTCTTCTACCCCACGTCCTTATCATTTTCTATGACAAACTAAGTGTGTCACTATGTCTCAAACCAATATGAATCTTATATTTTATTTCTGGAAGTTTCCAGTCCTAACCATCGTACAATTACGTCCCAACGATGCTGCAATTATGTTCTCCATTTTTAATTTTTATTCGAGCAATTCATTTCATTTGTACGTTCCATTGCTTGAAGCTGTAGAAAGTATTTTACTTGGTCTGCATTCCTGATATTTTACCCATTCTCTTTAAAAAAAAATTCCTTCATAGTCCTTTTGTTTTGCACAATTCTGTATAGTGCTCACCCCACTTTTATTTATTTTGCAACTATTATTCATATTATTGTTTTCTTGGCTTTGTTTGTCAGTTAAAGGTTCTTGTTGCAAGTCTATTTATCCTTCTCACTAGAACTATGGTCCTAGTCTAGTCCAAATCAGGTATTGCCAACAGTGTATTTCCAGTTTTCCCTGGTATTGGTACCATTGTCCCATAAAATTGAACTCCTCTCTGCCATTATAACTTCTTTAATCACTGTTTGCCCATCTGATTTGTTTGTCTCGACAATAATAATCAATAATAATCCTGAGGTTAGAATCCATGAGTTCGTTAGCTTAGCTCCCAGCACTCATCACAAAGCTGTCTTGCTGACTCGGATCTACGAGCTATGACTAAGATTGCAAAATGTCCATATATTTTACCCAGTCTGAGCTGGAGTGTTTCCAATTCAATGGCATTCAGCCAGGTACTACAATCCACATAGCCTGCTTTACCACAATAGTGTCAATATTATTTATACATAAAATTCATGCATTTATCTATGTTTTATGGTTTTTTGATATTAGATAAGGTTAAATGAATGGGTGACGTTTTGGCAAGTGAAGTAAAATGCAGGTAAAATGCAAAATTATCAATTTTGGCAAAGGAAAAAAAGACATATTCCAGAGCTCTCCCATGCAGAGGGTTCCGGGTGTTCTAGTGCATTATTCGCCAAAGGTGTGTGCAGATGCAGCAGGCAAATGGGAAGTTAACAGTTTGGTGTCAAATGCTGGGGAAATTGAATACAAAAGCAGTGAGGTTATGCTTCAATTACATGGGGCATTGGTAACACCTGATCTTGAGCAATGATCGACCAGTTTAGAGAAAGTTTACTCAACTAATACCTGGAATGAATGGATTGCCTCATGAGGAAAGATTGGACAAGCTAGTCTTGATTCTGAAGGAGTTTTAAATCGAGATAGATGACTTGATACAAACACAAGTTTACAAAGAGTTTTGACAGCATAGATGTGGAGAAGATGTTTTCTTGTGTGAGAGAATCAAGAATGTTTAATATTCAGGGATGGCCTATTTAAAAAAATAAATTAGGTAATTTATCTATCTGAGGGGTGTAAGTCTTTGGAAATGTCTTCATTGAAGAGCTATGGGAGCAGAGTCTTTGCATATTTTGTGGGTTGAGGTTATTAGATACTTGATAAGCGTGAGGGTGAAAAGTTACCACAGACTAGCTGGAATGTAGTTACAGTCAGAACAGCCATGATTTTCTCAAATTAATGAAGCAGGCTCGAGGAGCCAAGTAGCCTATTCCTGCTACTTTGTTTGCTGGCCAGCACCAAAAGCACAAAAGTTTAATCATTAAAAAAACAATCAACAGACCAGGTAACTGCGTTAATCACCAGCAGCATTGACTGCCGAACACCTGCAAATGCTATTATTCAACTAAATGCATGTATAACGTTTCATCCTTTGCTCTTGCTGATTGCATGCTACAACTTTTCGAAACCTCTATCTGTAGCACACTTGCTCACTTTTTCCTCAGGCTTGCTTGTATTTGCGTTACTTGTCTTCCTGACCTTGATCTCCACTGAAATCCTACAAAACATCAGAAAACTTCTTTTGATTAGGTACTTTACAACTTTCTGCTTCAAAATTGAGCATTAATTTAACATCATAACCATAAAAAGTTAAATCCACTTTTATCTTGTTTCATTATCATGCACTTTTGTACATTTGCTATTATTTTTCATTTTCTCCTACGTTCCTCTGACTTTGTACATGCTTAAAAATCCATTAAATTACTAAGTTTTAATATTTCACCAGAACAGAAAAAAAATAACTTCTATCTCCACAGACGTCGCTGGATCTACTACATTTCTAGTATTTTTACTCTGCACGTTAAATTGTGTCTTTATACTAAATCATCGTCACGATTCATGTCAGATGTTAATCAAATGTTTTCGGTTGGCCTTCTAAATTATTGCAGGGCCCTTATGCAAAATGGAACTCCAGTCAGATGACCTGGGGAATAAATGAGTAATTCTTGCTTGTGGCCAATCCAGATGATGGGACATGACCCGAAACAATGACGTGTTAAAATGATCATATAGTTAGATGTTCAGAGGTATGTTGACACATTTTTGTAATGCGAGATAAGAGAGATTTTATAGAATTGTTCTGCACTGTCGGAAAATTGGTAGAATCTTTTTCCATAAGGTCTGTACTGATTCTTTGTGGAGCAATCCTAGTCCTGTTTTCCTGGTGTTGCTTCCAAATATATATCCAATTCTATTTTGAAAACTATGATTATATTTGAAAGCATCAGGCTTGCTGGCAATCTATTCCAAATCATAATCACTCACTGCATTAAATGATGTTTCCTCACTTCAGCCGTGGATCGTTTACTAATTGTCTGTGTTCTCTTTGAATACTTTGCCAATGGGACCAATTTTCACCCTTAATCCATGTGAGTCTATTTCAATGCGTTCCCTCTCATATCTCCTCTCAACCATCTCTTGACAAGAACAATCTCAGCTTCTTCAATCTACTCTTCCAACTGAAAACTCTCAACTCTGAAACAATTCTTAATAAATGATTTATGTATCTTTTACAAGACCTTGATATCCTTTTTCAAGACCTTGATGGCTAGTATTGGATGCAATACTACTGCTCTGTCCAAACCAATGTTGTATGAAATTTCAACACATATATAGGTTTTGCGTACACAAGGAAAGGAAGTAGGATATGAAGCTTTGGAGAAGGTGCAGAAGAGGTTGACCCGAATGCTGCCTAGATTAGAAGGTAGTAGCTATAAGGAGAGGTTGGACAAACATGGATTGTTTTCCTGGAACATAGGAAGTTGAGGTGAGCAGGGATAGAAGTATCTAAAATCATAAGAGGTTATGGATAGAGTAGACAGTCACGACTTGTTTCCCAGCGGTGGAAATATCAAAGACGAGAGGGCATTGTAACCATGTATGGTCTTTTCTTTGACTGGATAGCACGCGACAAAAAGCTTTTCACTGTACCTGGGCACACATGACAATAATAAACTAAACAAAATGAAACGGGTTGCAATCAGCATGGGATTCTTGAAAAACAGGGAACTAGTGCTTATTTATATAGTTGTATATAAATTCCTGGCTTCGTCATGCATGAAATAATGTGGCAAAGAATGCTTTAATCTGCAAACCTATAGGTGTAATAATAATAAAAAGATTATTTTCTGCATAAAATAATTTTTTGCACAGTTGTCGGGAGGATGGGTGAGAGGAAAGATCTTAGCATTTTAACACATAAGTTCATCAGTGTATTAAATACAATCAAACCATTCGTACCACAAGTTGACTGGGAGCAATGTCAAAATGACAAATACTAAATATTTCCTGATTCAAAAACACAGGAGTTACATTAAATGATTATAATTTATTTAACTTGTTTTGACCTTGGAATTCTGTCACAAGACAACAAAACTGTCAGAGTTTCAGTACAATAGCCATGAAAGTGGTGTCCTCTACTGATAAATGGATTGGAAATTGGCTACCCAGCAGTGGAAATGGGCCATTAATTTTAATCAGAGGTGATGTGAAAAGGAGAGTAGGCTGTACCGCAATGTCAACAGCCCAGTAGGTGTTAAGAGAGACCACACAACCTTCTCTGTTACTTGTTTTAGCTATTAGTTTAGGTTGGGTGAAGACAGAAAGGCATGTCTGGAATTGAATGACCAGGTCAGCCAAAATATAATGGAGAAATCAGGTGTTGCAGAAATAATAACAGAGAGGCATTTAGATGCAAGGACGCTCTACTGACCAGACAACCACATAGCATAATGACAATTTCCAGTTGCAAATATTTTTATATTTAAACAGTATATAGACTTGCATGCTTCTGTATTCTTAGAATTGTGAATGCAAAAGATAATGTTTTGTAAAAATACGACATTTTCTATCGTACCACTATTGAGTCAATAGGAGGAAGCGTTTTGATATGTAATAGTGGCCCAAAAGGTGCCTAAGAATGGCTTTCCAGTTTATATCACTCAGGTTCTGAGAACCTTCATTAAAGAAATGTTATTTATTTTAATTGGCTATTTTCCAAAACTTAATGAGAGATTTTTCTGTTTCTGCTCTCAGGTGCACAGTATCACCTGAACAATGTGGATATTAGCAATTTGTCTCAGTGAGGATAATGTTGCAAAATTAAGCAAATTCATTCAATGTTGAGCACTGTAATCTTCCTGTGTTTTAACCTAAAAGTCACACCCTGGGGAAAAAGACAAGAAGCAGCCAAGATTAATATTTTATTTCCAAAGTATCATAATACAATTCCACACAAATTACTTGAATATGTACTTTGGAGGTTTAATAAGCTGTTCATACCTGTCTTTAATTTCATTCAATAAATCAGCTGTTTGTCTTATTGCGAAAAAAAGCTGGATGTAGCAAGAACATTTTGTTTCTGCTTTGATGTATCTTCTTCGTATGTTTTAGATATTTACCTAAATATTCATGTTTTATATTTAATAGGGGTATTCCTTTAACTTCAATATTCGCTTTTTTTTTCAAATTTTATTTTGGGCAGATGAAGATCAACTGCGCACTAAAGGCTATGACAAAACACCTGACATTATTTTGGAGGTACCAGTTGGTAAGTTTCTGCAGGTTTACAAGCATCCAACCGATCATAAAGTTGCGACGTGTGCGTATTTTCCAGTTGTTATATTTTACACATGATTGATAAGGTAGCAAATTGCATTGGAAGAACCATTATGAAGCTGTGATAATTGTGGTCACAATTATAAACGGATCTGTTATTCTCTGCTCAGTATGCCCTAGGTTATTAGTTCCCCTTACCCTTTGTAACAGATTTTTTTTGCACATTGAATGGTTACGGTCTGGAATACACTGTTGGGGATAGTAGTGAGAGGTATATTGAATTATAGTATTCAATTGGGAGCTGGATAAGTACGCGAGAGTAAAGGATTAGCATGTGTAGGAAGAAAATGCAGATGCTGGTTTAAACCAAAGATAGACACAAAAAGCTGGAGTAACTCAGTGGGACAAGCAGCATCTCTGGAGAGATTAGCATGCTGTGGGAACAGGGCAGAGGAGAGGGTTAGCTGGTTTTGTCTTGAAAAGAATCTGTGCTGACTCACCTTTCCACATCATATATCTTCTTTTGTTGTACCATTTGTATTGTCCCAAAAATGCATTGAGTGTAACAATCATTAAAGATGTGCCATAAATTAATGCATGGAAAAGGGCAGGGAATTATATAATGTTTGTGTCTTTAATATAAATATATTTTTAAATAGCAGCTGGAAGTTATTTGAAAAAGTTGGTTTGAAACATTTAACCAGATTGTGTCATTGCTAGTTTGGGATAGCTGGGTTTGAAAGCAATAAACATTTTCTCTTTTTGTTTTTGTAGTATTTGCTCATTGGCAAGTAGTAGCTGTAGATAATGTGCTGGAGTAACTAGGTGGATCAGGCAACATCTCTGGAGAAAATGTATGGGTTCGGGACCTGACCTGAAACGTCTCCCATCCTTGTTCTCCAGGGATACTGCCTGACCCGCTGTTACTCTAGCACTTTGTGCCTGACCCGCTGAGTTACTCTAGCATTTCAGTATATACCAGCATCTGCAGTTCCTTTCTACACACTCAAGTAGTCGAATTTTCAGCTTGTCTTACCAACAAATATTTTGAATTTACAAAGAAATATCATTAATGCACGATATCACTAACCCAAGAGTGATCATCACAGCTTATGATTTTGATATTTCTGTCATCCTGGAAAGTGACATATTGCCACAATCAGACAAACTGTTGAAAAGTCAACACTGGTTGAGTTTCTTTTGACTGATGTTGAGTACAGTCACTCTCTATGAAGGAGCATACTGTATCTAGAAAGTTTTGGCACAAGTGTGTAAGACTTGGGAGATACCCCAAATATTTAGAGAAGGACGGCATTCTAATTAGCTAACATTAGTTCAAGTTTACATTTATTGCTACATGCACCAATTAGTGCAGTAAAAATTGAGTCACCATACAGCCATACCAATAAAAAGAACACAACACATGATAGAATTTAACATAAACATCCCCACACAGTGGAATCAACGTTTCCCACTGTGAGGGAAGGCAATAAAGTTCAGTCATCTTCCTCTTTGTTCACCCTTGGTCGGGGCCTATTGAGGCCTCCACAGTCGCCGCAACAGCGGCCCGATGTTCGGGCCCTCTCGCCGCTTGATGGAACTCCGGCGTCGGAAGAACACATTCAGCGGCTTGGAGTTCCGAATCAGCCGCTTCCTACCGGAGACCAAGGCTCCCGAAGTCCACAGGCTGAGCTGGACAGAGCTCCAACGCGGCAATCCTCGGCGAAAATCCCAGGGCTCTGCATTATTAAAGTCAGCGCCGCCCGCGGCTGGAAGCTCCACAGATCACAGCTCCACGGTGTTAAAGTTGGCAGTCCCAACACTCCGGCGCTCCAACACAGCAACCCCAGTAAGGCATCGCCCGCTCAGCGATGGTACTTCAGTGCTGCGCCGCTGCTGAAGCTGAAGCTCTGGCCGGTCTCCGGCAGGAAAAGGCCGCTCCAATCCAGATGGTAGGCCGCGAGGAGGCGAAAATGCGGCTCAGAGGACAGACGCATCGTCGACTAGGTAATGACAGAAAAACAGTTCCCCCTCACCCCCCATCCCCCACATAAAAAGACTAAAAGACCTCCAAAACAAAACTTTTTGACAGACTAAAAATTTTAAAACGAATGAAAGGACGAACAGCTGCAGGCGAGCCTGCCATACTCAACGGCGCCCCCTAAAAAGCCCCTAGGCAGTTACCAGCAGAATCACAAATAAACTTCCTACTATTTTTCTATTGCCTATTCCACATTCATGTCCAAAATGTGCAAGGAAAGGGTGAAACCATTCATTCAACTACCTCTGCCACTTGCTTCCACAGCACACCTCTCTCAGGAAAATTTCTAATGCACCTCGCATCCTTTAGTCTTTAGACATTAGAGATACGGCTTGGAGTCAGGCCCTTCGGCCCACCAAATCCTTGTCGACCAGCGATAACTCCTGTACACTAGCACTATCCTACACTGAGGAACAATTTACAATTTTTACCCTAGCCAATTAACCTACAAACCTGCACGTTTTTGGAGTGTGGGAGAAAACCAGAGCACCAGGAGAAAACCCACACGGTTACAGGGACAATGTACAAACACCGTACAGACAGGACCCGTAGTCAGAATCTAACCTGAGTTTCTGGCGCAATAAGGCAGCAACTCTACTGCTGTGCCACTGTGCCTGGAGTTCATATTAGTTTATGTACTGTACTATAACCTCTGTGAGCTCTCATTGCTATATTCTTATTCCAGCTCTAGGTTCCCTCAACACTTTCTCCACTATGATGCTGACCACCCAACCATCCTTCATGGTCTCTATAATCACCTAATTTGTTGACAGTTCTCTGTCCTCTCTTTATCAAATCTGTCATGGAACATTATCCAACATGGACTATGCCATAGTTCATTTACTGAAGTATTTATCCATGCTTTATTACCCCCATTTGAATGTATTCTTCGATAGCCCACTGTCCCTCGCGGTCTTCCATAACTTTGCTGCTCATGTCCTTCATTTTATCCATACTGTTTTTTAATCAGGCATCACTGGCAAGACCAAAATTTATTGTCCATCCCAAATTGTTCTTGAGAAGGTGATGGTGGGCTGCCATTTTGAATAACTGTATACTTAGTGAAGATATTACACAATACTTTTGGGGAGGTAGTTTAAAGTTTTCTACCCTGCAACAATGTATGAACAGCACAACATTCCCACGTCAAGAGGAGCTTGCAGGTGATGATGTTCCTATGAACTTGAACGCTTGTCCCTGATGGTGGAATAGTTTGTAGTTCATAGAAATTTAGAGTAGCCTCAGCAAATTAACTGCAGGGCATTTTGTAAATGATTTCACTGTGCACTGCTGATTGAGCAAATACATGTTTAGAATGATAAAGAGAGTAACAATCACGTGGGCTGCTTTATCATGCATGGTAATGAGCATCTTGATTGTTGTTGGACCTGCACTAACCCAGACAATCGAAATTCATCATGGTTCTGACTTGAACTTTGTAGATTGTGGAAATAGTTAGGGGTGTGAGGAAGTGAATCAATCACTGCAGGATACCTAGCCTCTGAACTGTTCTTGACTTCATTGTATTCATGTGACTTGTCAGTTGAATTTCTGCTTCATGGTGATCTTTAGGATGTTGATGGTGGGATCTCTGCAATGGTGATGGCAAAAGTAAGTGGTTAGAGTCTTTAATGTTGGAGTAGTCATCGTCTCGAACTTTTGTGGCACTAATATCACATGGCACCAATTAATGCACCCAATTCTGTTAACAATTTCTCAGCAAATGAAGCAGCCATGCACACATTTGCTGCTTCATTTGCTGAGAAATTGTTAACAGAATTGGGAAATATGCAAAGATAAGACACAAAGTGCTGGTGTAACTCAGCGGGTTGAGCAGGATCTTTGGAGAAAATGGATGGATGACGTTTCGGGTCGGGACCCTTCGTCAGACTGAAATAAAAGGGGAAGGAACTGGAGGTAAGAAAAGGTCAGAACAAGGCTGGGCAGGCAACAGATGACCAAGGATGGGTGGAGCCCATAATGTCCCATTGTTGGCTGTGGAAGAGATGATAATGAACAGATACATGGATGCGAACAGTGGAACTAGTACGATGACTAGGGTGGGGGAGAGGTAGGTGCATGGGACGAGAATTATGCAGTACAGATAAAGCCTGTGTTACGGTTGTTCAGATAACAAAAATCCACATTTGCAGAATTCCCACATCACTTCCCAAAAATTTGAGGTAAGGAATAAAATTTGTTCTCATTGAATCTGGTGGGCGAAAAAAATTCCATAAATAAATAGCGTTTTTTTTCAACACTCATTCCTTGATGCATGTGCAAATGACACAGCTTTACATTATGGAAAATCACACATTTTCTACGAATGCAACCCCCTTGAATGATGAAAATCCAGCAAATATATGGATTAACTACTTATGACAAGGGTGGTGAAGCATTAAGAAATTTGAAGGTAAAAATCAATAAACAAGTACAGAGAAGCTGGAATCATTATAAAACTGATCTACTGAAATGTTTATTTGCAAGAATATAAGAAATTAGCTATTCAACCTTGAAGGTGAAATGCCCGCTAAGATGTATATAAACAAATAGGTAAAATGTTATGTATATCCTGCAAAAAGTAGTGAGGTGGTATGAAAATTAAAAAAAATAGATCAGTAAAGCAAAAGTAAGAAATTAATAGAACAGAAATTGACTGTGCAGAAGGAGGCTGTTCAGTCTGTTGTGGCTTTGTGATATCTTCAACAGAGCAAACTATAACTAATTCCATTGCCAAGTGGAACGGTGGACAGAGAAAATTGGAGGAAAATAAAAATTATCTTTATGCTATGAGGATGCAGGGTGACTTGGACAGGTGTGTGGGCAGATGCAGTTTAATGTGGATAAATGTGAGGTAATAATAATAATATTAATAATACATTTTATTTTCGGGCGCCTTTCAAATCTCAAGGTCACCTTACAAAGATTAAACAGAAGAGAAAAAAAAAACATATAGTCGGAGAAAAATAAATAATTAGGACATCATCAATACACAAATTAAAGATAGAAATCGCTCCAAAGATATAAAATCAAAAAATAAAAAAAAACACAATGAAGAGAGAGCAACGGCAGCTAAAGCGCGCCAGCATCCACTCTCTTCCGACAGCCATCTTGGACACAGACCAACAAAGTACCTTACACACAGAAAAATCATGCACAAAAGTCCAGTCCCCAACCCCAGTTCTCCCAAAAGTCAGGCCTATTAAGGCCACCACTGTTGCCTCAACGGAGGCCCGATGTTTCTGGCCGTTCTAGCCGGGTGGTCTTGCCCCGGCGTCGGGAGAGTCCTCACAGCAGCTGGGCCACCTGGAACGGCCGCTTCCTAGCAGGGGATTGTCGGCTTCTGAAGCCGACAAGGACGCACCGAGTTGGAGCTCCCAGGCTCCAGATGTTAATGTCGGCGCCGCCCGCTCCGCTCCACAGACCCGCAGCCCGGAGGTGTTGCTCTCGGCGGTCCAGCTCACCGGAGCTCCAGCGCGGCGACCCAGGCAAGGCATCGCCCGCTCCGCTCCGCGATGGCGCTCCAGCGCTGTGCCGCCACCGAAGCCGAGGTGCTGGGCAGTCCCCACCAGGAAACGGCGCTCCAAGCCCGCTGGTAGGCCACGAGGACGGGTCGACGGGCAGCCCAGAGAAAAAGCTGCCTCACCGACCAGGTAGGGACCTAGAAGTAAGGTTACCTCCTTCCCCCCACAATAAGAAGTCCATTTCTCCGAAAAAACGACGAACAAAACTAACTAAAAACTGAAGAAAAAAATGAATTAAACGGACGGCTGCTGGTTAGCAGACGTTCCCCAAGATGGCTCCTCCTCCAATTATGGAGGAGGAGGTAGGGAGATTATTATCTGAATGGTGTCAAGTTGGGAAAAGGGGAAGTACAAAGAGATCTGGTGGTCCTTGTTCATCAGTCACTGAAAGTAAGCATGCAGGTACAGCAGGCCATGAAGACAGCTAATGGCATGTTGGCCTTCATAACAAGAGGAGTTGAGTATTGGAACAAAGAGGGCCCTAGTGAGACCACACCTGGAGTATTGTGTGCAGTTTTGTTCTCCAAATTTGGAAGATCATTCTTGCCATTGAGAGAGTGCAGCTTAGGTTCAAGAGGTTAATTCCCAGGATGGCGGGACTGTCATGCTGATACAATGGAGCGGCTGGCCTTGTATACTCTGGAATTTAGAAGGGTGAGAAGGGATCTTATTGAAACATATAAGATTATTATGGGATTGGACATGTTAGAGGCAGGAAACATGTTCCCGATGCTGGGGGAGTCCAGAACCAGGGGCCACAGTTTAAGAATAAGGGGTAGGCCATTTAGAACGGAGATAAGGAAAAACTTTTTCACCCAGAGAGTTGTGAATCTGTGGAATTCTCTGCCTCAAGGCAGTGGAGGCCAATTCTCTGTTTGCTTTCGAGAGAGTTAGATATTCTTAAAGTAGGTATGTTACAATACTTACCTTCAGCAGCGCTGCAGTTCTGCCACTGGCCGTGTGCGCGGTTTTGACGCGTTTGAGGGGGGGGGCTGGGTTAAAACGCGATTTTCTCTTACCTTGTCCAAGCGTTTGCTGAAGAATCGTTCCGACGGCCGTTCTGTGTCTTTTTTTAAAAATTCGCCCGACAATTTCAACGCTGGAATCATTTTAAAATCGGCTTCTAAAGCCGTAAACGCCGACAACGGGGACGGATTTCATGTAGGTGACAGGTAAAAGAAAGTCGTTTATTTTTATGTATAAAAGTGTTTCTTAAGATGCCTTTAGTTCACATTTTAAGTTGCAAAACAGCGATTTAGTCCCCATACGAACCGGCATGCCGATCTGGGGGTATAAATCACCACAACCTCAATGTTCCAAATGGTCCCGTTCCAGTAAAAAACTCGCACGTTGATTTAAATGGCCATTAATTTACAGGTATTAAACATTAAATTCCTTCCATTTGGCCTATAAATCCATGACAATGAGATTTAAAAAACATGTTTTATTGTGAATTCTTGTGTGAATGTTATTTGGACACTTAGGCTATTTAAAAATGTTAATCTATTCTTAAGAAATTGATAGATGTTTAGATCTAGTAATTGAATTTTGTAATAAGCTACAATTAGGTAACTAACTAATTATGTGCATTAATTTCAAGTCATCTAAGTAAGATTGTTTGATATTTGTTTCAGAATGCTTCAATCTATAATAACTGAAAATTTCTTTCAGTTCTCTTAATTTTTAATAAAGTTATAGGTTTTTGACTGTCCTCGATCACAGCTTTTGTGTTCAGTCAATGGAAAAGCAATGCTTATTAAACTCCCATTGTTAAACAAGATGCTTATTTCCGAGTATGAAAATGGCCATAACTTTTTTAATACTGAAGATATGAAAGTGAATTAGGTGTCAAATTAAACGTCTTTTTATGCTTTATCTGATGGAATAAATTACAGACTTGATTTTTAAAATCTCAAAATTTTGTAACATTGCTACTTAAAGATAGTGGAGTCAGGGGATATGGTGAGAAGGCAGGAGCGGGGTATCGAATGTGGATGATCAGCCATGATCACAGTGAATGGTGGTGCTGGCTCGAAGGGTGGTGCTGGCTCGAATGGTGGTGCTGACCTACTCCTGCACCTATTGTCTATTGTCTATCTCCCATATGTAGGCATGAAACTACTTAATTTGTAAATGCTTTGATCTATAAGTCCAGGTGATAGTTGCCTTCAGATTTAGTATATTTTACGCAATAAGAACCCTTGAATTTGGGATTTGTGTCTGGAATCATTGATGTATGTATGTGGGCTATCAATGCCTTTTTAACTTCACAGAAATGGCAAATTTATGGATAAATGTTCCCTGAATTGTTCATTTTCTTTTATTGTTTTTACCCAAAACAGAGATTAAATGTGATACTTTACTACCTTTGCTATTTTGAGTAACTTATTTTGACAGTTGGTATTGCATACAATAGTGTGTCAGCCATTGGCCTTGTATCCAAGGCAACATAGAATTCTGGCCTGTCGTTTTGTTGGCCATGGCTCGCCTTTAATAATTTTGCCCCATCCTTCCTTGCCACAAATATTTACCTCCCAGACAAACACCTGTTAGTTTTGTTTCTGTGGCCTTCTGAGGCATTGCGTGCTTTAAAGTTCATTTATTTCGCTGCATTAGAACAATGGGTAGGCTTCAAAAGAACTGTGAAAGATTAGGTGGACAAAGGACAAAGAACATTTATTGTCACATATACCAATTGGTGTAGTGAAATTTGAGTTGCCATTGCAGCACACCAATAAAATAAACACAACATTAAATAATTTAACATCTATATAATTAAAAGTCTAATCTTGACCACTTCCTGTTTGCGCTGTGTATTGATTTTAGAAATAATGCTACCACGTACGGCTGTGATTTTTGGCCATCTTACTCAGAGACCCCCTCCGTTCATCAGGTGCCGAGGATTTTTCCCATCGATGAAAAATTAGTGATTAACGATGAGTTATTAGTGTTTAAAAAATGTTGAGATTCTCTCTCCTGTCAATCATGCCGTGTAGGCCATGCCCCTTCCGGTGGGAGGGGAGGGGACTATAAAACCCGGAAGTGTGCGCGTGGCTCAGTCTCTGCAAGATGGGGGAGGGGGAGGTCACGACTCTCTGTCTTTGGTGGCCTTGCACCCTGCTTGAAGTGGTATGAAACTGCACTCGAATTTGGTGGCCTTGCACCCTGCTTGAAGTAGTAGGAAACTGCACTTGAATTTGGTGGCCTTGCACCCTGCTTGAAGTGGTAGGAAACTGCACTTGAATTTGGTGGCCTTGCACCCTGCTTGAAATGGAATTTCAAGGAATAGCCGTGAGGCAACTGCCAGCCCGCCAGCCGTGAGTGAGTGAGCTGCCAGCACACCAGGCTTGAGTGACTGAGCTACCAGCCCAAGAATCCGTTCGGCCCTCAATGTCCATACATGCCCACTGGAAACCAGTCCCTTCAGCTCACAACACCCATACTAGCGCTCCAGAAAGCCTCCCCCCACTGGCCACCAATATGGGAATTGGTGGAGAGGTGGAATATTGCATTGGGGGACCAGCCCTCTTGTGTGAACATGGGACCCAACTGGTCCCACTTAGTCTAGTTAAACATAAAAACATCCCCCCACAATGTTTCCCACTGTGAGGAAAGGCAGCAAAGTTCAGTCCACTTCCTCTATGTTCACCCATGGTCGGGGCCTATTGAGGCCTCCGCAGTCGCCGCTACGGCAGCCCGTTTCAGGCCCTCTCGCAGGAATGATGTAACTCTGGCGTCAGAAGAACATTCTTCAGCGGCTTGTAGTTCCGAAACGGCCGCTTGCTACCGGAGACCGCGGCTTCCGAAGTGCACAGGCCGCGCTGGTCAGAGTTCTAACACTAGCGATCTCGGTGAAAGATCCCAGGCTCGGTGGTGTTTAAAGTCAGCGCTGCCGTGGCTGGATGCTCCGCAGACCCCACACGATCCACGATGTTGTAGTCGCCAGTCAGCAGTGTAAGAACGAACTGCAGATGCTGGTTTAAATCGAAGTATACACAAAATGCTGGAGTAACTCAGAGGGTGAGGCAGCATTTCCAGAGAGAAGAAATGGGCGACGTTTCGGGTCGAGACCCTTATTCAGACTGATGTCAGGGGAGGGGGCGGGGCAAAGATAGAATGTAGGCAAAGACAGTAACACTAGTGGGAGGAAGGGGAAGGGGATGGAGATAGAAAGCAAGGGTGAAAGATTAGGGATGCCCTAACGTTTGAAAAGAAATGTGCAGCAATACAAACTATTCATTAAATTCTAATTTTAAAATTGTTGTTTTGTTCCAGGACAAAATGTTCTTGTCTTCTCTCATAATTTCCCTAATTTTCTTCAATATTATAAACACCCATTAATTTTCTCACCTCGGGTAAGCATAACCCATGTTTACCCAGTTCATCTGAGCTCACCTTTTTTATTCTTGCCATCGTTCACTCATTTCCCTGATGTTTTTACAAGAAAAATACAACCTTCTTGGCACATGCTATTCTCAGTCTTTAAAATCAGTGATGACCCTTGAACTACAAAAGGCTTATTTTATTGAAGTTCTCAATATCTTATGATAGAATGTTGCATCCTAAGAGATTTAGTAATTTATTGTGATCTATAAACTATACGCCCTAATGCCATTTATCTCGATCCCTTAATTGAAATATTGGTTTACCAAAATGTAATACCTTTAAGCTGTATGCAAGTTACTGGAGTGAATTCTCGGGGATAAGATGTAATTTGGTTAGACGGGCTGATTAGGGATGGTCAGCACGGTTTTTTATATGGGAGATCATGTCTTATGAATCAGATTGAGTAACCAAAAAGATTGGCAGTAGTTAAACTGTAGACTTTGTCTATATGGGCTTCAGTAAGGCTCTGCTTGGTAGGCGACTCTGGAAGATTCGATAGCATGGGATCCAGGGAGAGCTAGTTAATTGTATAGGGAATTGACATCATGGAAGGAAGCAGAGAGTGATGGTGAAAGGTTTTGTTTTTTGGATATTAGTCTGTGACAAGTGGTGTGCTTCAGGGATTAGTGCTGGGTCCCATTGCTGTTTTTGGTTTATATCAAACAACGTACAAGGGATGAGAAGTAAGTTTGCAGATGGCACTAATGTAGGTGGTATCGTAGATGGTGAAGATGGTTATAAGTTACAGCAGGATTTTGATCAGCTAGGCAAGTGTGCTGAAGAATAACAATGGGGGTTTAATGCAGATAAGTGTAATGTGTTGCATTTTGGGAGGTCAAGCCAGGGCATACCTTCACTATGAATGACAGGGCCCTGAGAAATGTTGTGGAGCAGAGGGATCTAGGAATGCAGGTACATAGGGGGTGGTTTGGGTGGGAAGGAACAAATTGACCAGGAAGTTACGGAGGGAACGGTCTCTGCGGAAAGCAGAAAGGGGAGGAGATGGGATGATGTGACCAGTGGTGGGATCCCGTTGGAGGTAGCTAAGATGTTGGAGGATTATATGTTGTATGCGACGGCTGATAGGGTGGATGGTGAGGACCGGGGCGGATTGTCCTTGTTACGCGTAGGGGGATAGGGAGTGAGAGCGGAGCTGCGGGATATAGAGGAGACCCTGGTGAGAGCCTCATCTATAATAGAAGAGGGGAACCCCCCGTTCCCTAAAGAATGAGGACATCGATACCCTGGTCTGGAACACCTCATCCTGGGCGCAGATGCGGCAGAGACGGAGGAATTGGGAGTACGGGATAGAGTCATTACAGGAAGCAAGGTGGGAAGAAGTGTAGTCCAGATAGCCATGGGAGTCAGTGGGTTTGTAGTAGATGTTGGTCAGTTGTCTGTTACCTGCGATGGAGATGGTGAGGTCTAGACACGGTAGGGAAATGTCGGAAATGGTCCAGGTGAATTTGAGTGCCGGATGAAAATTAGTGGTGAAATGGATAAAGTCAGTGAGTTCTGCCTGGGTGCAGGAGGTAACACCAATGCAACACCGTCTGAAGAAGGGTTTCGGCCCGAAACGTTGCCTATTTCCTTCGCTCCATAGATGCTGCTGCACCCGCTGAGTTTCTCCAGCTTTTTTGTGTAACCTTCGATTCTCCAGCATCTGCAGTTCCTTCTTTAACACCAATGCAGTTGTCTATGTAGCGGAGGTAGAGTTTGTGGATAGGGCCACTGTACGCCTTGAACAAGGATTGTTCGACGAACCCACCAAAGGGGCAGGCATAGCTGGGGCCCATGCGCGTGCCCATAGCTACGCCTTGGATTTGGATGAAATGGGAGGAGTCAAAAGAAAAGTTGTTGAGGGTAAGGACCAGCTCCACTCGGTGGAGGAGAGTATTATTAGTCGGGGTTTGGTTAGTTCTGCGGTCGAGGAAGAAACGGAGGGCTTTAAGACTCCCCTGGTGGGGGGTGGAGGTGTAGTGGTGAGGTCTAGAAACGGTAGGGAGATGTCTTGTGTTACCTTGTGTTATTTTATGCAATTGACAATGCCAAATGGAGGGAAGAATAAGTTAATGAAAATAGAGAGTAGGCATGATGCTGGATGTACTTAGAATATATTTCCATCTGTAGAATTCAAACATAATTAATAAATCCAGAAGACATTGCTCCATAGAATAATTCCATAGAGGTGGAAAAGCACATTATAATGACGGAATGGAAGACTACACTATTTGTCATACATTTTTCATATATATGTGAACAATGGGATTTCTACATGGTTGTGTGCAGTATATTTAAACTTATCATGCGAAAGATAACATGTAAAGCCATAGGACCCAGATATTTTAAATTTGGCAAAATCACCAGAGTTTGCATGAAACTCATGTAAATTGATTACTTTGACCTTGATTTTCATCTATGTAGGTTTGCAATAAAACATGAAGACATAAACATAATTTGCATTACAGAAATAAAATCTGTGATGAACCTGATGTCCTGTGGTTTTGAAATTCTCATTAGAAATTTTAAATAATCATTCCGTTCAAATTGTGTTTTGTGTACATAATGCCAGAATGGTCATTGTGAAGTTAGAACAAATGAGTTATAAATTATCTTTCTAGAGAAGAACAGCTTCAGTGCATTACTATATATGTAATATATATGTAATATATAGTAATGTGTTTAAGAAGGAACTGCAGATGCTGGAAAATCGAAGGTTCACAAAAAAGCTGGAGAAACTCAGCGGGTGCAGCAGAACCTATGGAGCGAAGGAAATAGGCAACGTTTCGGGCCGAAACCCCTCTTCATACTATATATAATATATAGTAATGCACAAGTTTGAAAATTGAACTTTAATTGCCAGAGTGATGAATTTGCAGAGACTGCAAAAGACCAAAAAACACTGCTGTTGGCTTTTGGACTTTGCCCATAGTGTAAATATTCCCAAAACACATTCAGATGGGACATGACACGTATTGAACAAACCAGGCATCAAGTACTTGCCATATTGTCGATGTGAGGTTTACAGTTATCAGCCATATTGCACATAGTTGCTGGATCTCAAATCCAGAAGGACTAACATACTTGGCCAATATGGCTTTCAACAGCTATCAGAGTGCAACATGCAACTTTTTCTGTCATTGGTTGCCTTTGCCTGCCTATCTGAACAAAATAAATCGTATAAATGACAGAATGCAAGTTTTTTTCTCATTTGGAAGATCTAAAAGTAAATACTTTAGCATTGATTACTTATTATATTATTTGAAATTTGAATGTTGAGAAATTATCATTTTCTGTTGGCCAAAATTGACATTTAATCAATCATTACATTGAAATACCTGATCCAAGATGGTTGGGTCCCAACCGCTGTTGAAGCCCGTGACCATCCTACCCATTGAAATTCCAACTCGACGAGCACACCTACTCATCAGGTTTCTCTTTTTGCCTCACTTATTCTAGCAATGTTAGAACATTTTGAGATTTTAAAATTCAAGTCTGCAATTTTATCCTATCAGTTAAGCATAAAAAGAAGTTTAATTTGACACCTAATTCACTTTCATATCTTCAGTATTAAAAATGTTATGGCCATTTTCATACTCGGAAATTAGCATCTTGTTCCCTATTGCTTTTCCCTTGACTTAACACAAAAGCTGTGATCAAGGACAGTCAAAAGCCCATACCTTTCTTAAAAATCAAGAGAACTGAATGAAATTTTCAGTTATTATAGATTGAAGCATTCTGAAACTGATATAAACCATCTTACTTGGATGACCTGAAATTAAAGCGTATAATTAATTAATTACCTAATTGTAGTTAATTACAAAATTGACCGTTGTGACGGAAATAGTAATAAACACCCAGACTGCCTTGAAAATTCAAAAATGTGATATTCTCAAGAACAGAACTTTAATATTATTGTATTATATTCTGTAAATCCGTAACAGATAGGTAAATAAATTACAATTTTTAGCAATAGACCAAGTCTTTATGGAGAAGATCATTTGCTAGCTGGTATATTGGCATATCATAATCAGTGGCATCATCATACTCCTCAGATTGTAACCAATAAGCAACTCTGTACACCTTGTTTTTCCTCAAATTTTCAATTTTGGCATTGTAAATTACAAATGTTTGCTCTTGAAACCATTCATGACATACCTTTCTGCCCACTACTTTCCCATTAAGAATGTCCTGTAGATTCCATTTCTTCAGAAAAGGATTTTTTTAAAAATAGCCTAAGTATCCAAATAACAAACGAATCCCATTCACACAAGAATTCACAATATAACTTGATTTTTAAATCTCACTGTCATGAATTTATATGCCAGATGGAAGGAAGTTAATGTTTAATTCCCATAAATTAATCTAGAAACACCCACTCAATACAATTAAAATTATTATTTTTTTGCACAATACATGGGATTAAAACTGATATTTAGTATAAAAATATTGACTATGGGTAGACAATAACACAAAATATAGACGATTTAGATGCTCTTATGACATGATTGTCCAAAAAAAAGCATTTAAATCATCTTGCGAGTGGGTTTTTCTGGAACGCGATCGATTGGAACGTTGCATTTGCAGTGAATTTGAACCCCATATTGGCAGGAAAAGCACTGCTGGTTCGTATGGGGCCCAAATCACATTTTCGCATCGTAAAATTTGATTAAAGCCATCCCAAGAAGCAGGTTTATATGTAAAATATACGACTTACATTCTGTTTTATCCCGTTCATGCGATCCGTCACGTTGTAGGCGTTGAGGGCGTCAGAAGTTGCTTTTTATTTTAATGCAATTATTAAATTGTCTCGCTATTAAATAAATTAAAAAATCGGGAATGGGAGTCCGATCGATTGTTCTTCAGCAGCTAGCTGCCCGAGGAAGTCCGCCTCCGATAAGCAGGAGAAAACGGCTTTTTAATCCCGCCCCCCCCCCTCAAAGGCGCCAAAGTCGCGCACACGGCCAGTGGCAGAACTGCAGCGCCGTTGAAGGTAAGTCTTGTAACATCGCTACTTATTCATTTTTCAGGATCAGGATGCTAACAAGGCCAGTATTCATTGTCTACCTAATTGCCCTTAAAGGTAATGGAGTGCTGATGCTTTGAACCACTGCTGCCTTGAACTACTGTTGAAGGTATTCCCACGTTGCTGTTAAATTCTGAGACATGGACCCATTCTGATGATAACAGAATGCCCTTGGTTTTTCTTGATGTCATGTGACCTTGTTTAAGGTTCTTGGGGGAACACTGATCTATCTACTTGAACATGGTTGTGAACACTTCAGACTTTTCTTTGGCACTCTTGGTCCTTTCCATTGTTGTGGATGGGGATGTTTTTGTATTTTCTCTTTATTGATAGCTGATTATTGATTTAATCAAATTCACAAATTGTGTTTTAACATACTTCTTACCAGTCAAAGAAAGACACAAAGTGCTGGAGTAACTCAGCGGGTCAAGCAGCATCTCTGGAAAACATGTGTAGGTGACATTTCAGGTCAGGACCCTTCTTAGTCCAGCATTTTATGTCTTTTTTTGTAAACCAGCATCTGCAGTTCCTTGTATCCACTGCTTACCAGTCAGTTATAGTATCAGATTGTGAAATCTGCATTGAGGGTTAATTTTGATTTAAGATGTTATCAAAATATATTTTATTTTGTAGTCACCTTAATATCAGACTAAACTATTTCAGAATTATCAATCAATGTTGAATCCAATTTTCATCTTTTTCCAAATGGAAAGTAGTTACCTTTTAGAAACATAGAAAATAGGTGCAGGAGGAGGCCATTCGGCCCTTCGAGCCAGCACAGCCATTCATTGTGATCATGGCTGATCATCCCCTATCAATAACCGATACCTGCCTTCTCCCCATATCCCTTGACTCCACTAGCCCCTAGAGCTCTATCTAACTCTCTCTTAAATCCATCCAGTGACTTGGCCTCCACTGCCCTCTGTGGCAGGGAATTCAATAAATTCACAACTCTCTGGGTGAAAATGTTTTTTCTCACCTCAGTTTTAAATGACCTCCCCTTTATTCTAAGATTGTGGCCCCTGGTTCTGGACTTGCCCAACATTCAGAACATTTTTCCTGCCTCTAGCTTGTTCAGTCCTTTTAAAATGTTATGGTTCCAAATACAACTAAGAATTGCTTTTGGAGTTCCAGTGACTTACCCCCTTAATGATGACATAATACAGGAGCATGGTAGACTGCTATCTACCTTACTGAAAGAAAGAAGCTCCAAAAATATGCAATCTGCTCAATATCATATAGAACATAACAAGCAATCTGATATGTAGTCGATCTGCGCCTATAGCACGCAACCTCTGTAGAATGTCCAGGCTTCCTCGATTGTATCACAGAAAATCACACTCAGCTACCAAGAGGAACGATGCAACAAGCCCAGCATACTGCCTTCCGCAAAGACCGCTCCCTCCATAACTCCCTTGTCAATTCTTCCCTTCCCTCTCGGTCCACCCCCTCCCCGGGCACTTTCCCTTGCAACCGCAAGAGATGCAACACTTGTCCCTTTACCTCCCCCCTCGACTCCGTTCAAGGACCCAAGCAATCGTTCCAGGTGCGACAGAGGTTTACCTGCATCTCTTCCAACCTCATCTATTGCGTCCGCTGCTCTAGATGTCAGCAGATCTATATCGGTGAGACCAAGCGGAGGTTGGGCGATCGTTTCGCCGAACACCTCCGCTCGGTCCGCAATAACCAAGCTGACCTCCCGGTGGCTCAGCACTTCAACTCCCCCTCCCACTCCGTCTCCGACCTCTCTGTCCTGGGTCTCCTCCATGGCCACAGCGAGCAGCACCGGAAATTGGAGGAACAGCACCTCATATTCCGTTTGGGGAGTCTGCACCCCGGGGGCATGAACATCGAATTCTCCCAATTTTTTTAGTCCTTGCTGTCTCCTCCCCTTCCTCAGCCCCCCTGCTGTCTCCTCCCATCCCCCAGCCTTCGGGCTCCTCCTCCTTTTCCCTTTCTTGTCCCCACCCACCCCTGCCCCCGATCAGTCTGAAGAAGGGTTTCGGCCCGAAACGTTGCCTATTTCCTTCGCTCCATAGATGCTGCTGCACCCGCTGAGTTTCTCCAGCTTTTTTGTGTAACCCAGCATAACACCATCTTTCCAATTCGCAATCAATCTGGACATAACCACACACTTGTTCTCACTGCTCAAGATCTCAGAAGATTCTACCTAGAAGCTGTTTTGGCATACTTCCATTGTGCCCACAGTTTTCTCAAGAGCAGATGGAATTAATAATAAATATTGGCCTACCAGCAATGCCTGAAACTAATGAATGAATTAAAAATAATTACAGAAAATTGCAATATGTTGCATTTAAATCAATCTGATTCTTTGGAAAGGCAGGAGTAAGAAATGGCTTGACTTGAGCTGAAACTGGAGTCACTAATTAACATTTAATCTGCATTATTGGCTATCACTTTTCCAAATTTGTGCTGGCATATTGTTACTTGGGTGTTTTGGGTTAGGCAGCACTACTGTCTCAGAGTAATGATATCTTAAGCCCGAGTATTGAAACTAAGAGGCATTTGAATGGGAACATCCGCAGCTAGAGACAGATCCAGAGCACATTTTTATTGCATTGCTGAGCGGGAAATGGCTTTTAAGTGCATTCGGTATTATTTTCAATTCATTACTACAATGATCTGAAACAAGGCATGACACGAAAGGTGAGTTTACTTGAACAGCTAGGGTATTAACACCCATGTAAAATAACTCCAATATTTCAATGTTTTTTTAATTAATTAATTTAAGAACTCATCTGATGCCAAGGGAGAGACAAATTCTTTCTGCTGAGGTAAGAATGATAAACATCTAAATCGGGATGTAGGTTACTATAGAAGTGACAGTGGGAAATGGAGATAAAATGTGAGGGAGTTATTGAATTGAGTTTTTTTTGGAGAGAAGGGACCAAAAGAAGGATCTTCCTAATCAAGTCAGCAAAGGTTGAAATTACTCATTTTACTTTGCCTAAATACCCACGTACTAATTTTACTTTGCCTAAAAATCCCCAAAGTGTTTTTTGCCTAGCCTTCTGAATTTACTACATTTAATTTTAATTGTTTTCTTGGGATGTGTTAGTTTGTGAAATCTAAGAATGGCTATACCAGAATTCTACACAAGGGTCTCTAAATAATCCCAAATACAGGGGCTCTAACACTTATACCTAAACATATAATAAAATATGGCCTTTGACCCCCCCCCCCCCCCCCCCCCGCCCCTCCTCCCCCTATAAACACATTTTGGAACAGATAACCAGATACATAGTCAAAGATAGAAGTTTTTAAAGCATTTCAAACAGAAGGTGGAGATACACATCTAAGTTTTATCATCTCTCAGTCTCTTTAATCATTTTCATAGTAAAGTTTAGATAATGCTAATCTAAGATCCATTGGAGGACCCAATTGTTGGGATCTAGTTTTTATGGTTTTCCTGGAATGAATATCAATTTTGAGCCATTGGTCCTTATAAAATTTTCAACTAAATTTAAACTCCAAACTTCAGTTTACTTTCAGTAGAAATATGAAACTGAACCAGATGAAATCAGATATCTTTAATGCTAAATGCCAACAATCTTTTTTGAATTCAACTAATATAAAATTGAGAGCTATTTGTTTAAAGCTTGGAAAACTGAAGCGAGATCAGAATAAATATTTTCTCCACCCAGTGATGGATATCTATGTATAGAATAGAATTGCAGAGAATGAAATTATTATTCTATTAATTTAACTATTTTCCAAAAAAGGGAGTGATAGGTAACAAAGTTTAAAATGGGGTTGGCTGGTACAGTGATGCACACAGTTTCACATAATCAAGCTCTATCTGTAGAAATGGGTGGAGAGGTCGGTTTTTTTTAGACTTGTGAATGTGACGTGCGCAGCAGAGTGATTTGTAAATATTATTAAATGGAATTTAATCAGGAAATCGATTGCATATTTGCCATGTTAAATATAAAGTTTTTGATTTTGCTTCAGTGTCCTCCCTGTTCCAATATATTAGAAGCCTATCGTGTACAGAAGGAGAACTTTACTGCAAATGAGAGATCTGGTTAGCCAGGACTGAAGGAGAACTGCATGAGTAGGTCAGGCTCTTAGGAGTCTGAACCACCAAGACCTGATCCATTTCTGATCCACAAGGTCCTGGTGTCCCTATCTACCCAGCCTTGACTGACATTTTCCTTTCTCCCTCACCTCCAGGGCATCTCTATACCACACGAATCAAACCTGCCACTTGCTTGTTTTCCTCTGCTCCATCTACAGTGGCAAAAACAACTGAATATAGATTTATCGTGTTCAACATTCATTTGCAACATCTAAGGTCTCTTCTACTTCTGAGGCCTTATGTAAAGCACACTTGGCCTCATGGACATTGCTTATTAATATGTTTCTATACTGATATTTCAATATTATCTTGTTGTTAAATAGTTAGGCTGTGCAGGTGACTACAGAATTTAGGCTTTTACAAAGAATGACTTACTTCTGAATGCAGAATCGTGTGTGTTATACGAGAATTTTGCCCGAACAGTCTGTGACCCATAGCGCTGTGGCATTAGATCTATGTTTAAAGCCCCTAGCGCTGTGGCCGGTAGTGCTATATTTAGAACTCATAGCGCTGCAGCCGACAGCTCTTTGTTTAAATTCCGACATGCTAAACCGACAGCGCTCTGTTTAAACCTTTGTGTGCCAAACTGGCAAAGCTGTGTGTATTGCTTTGTGTGCCAAGACTGTAGCGCTGTGTGTATCGGATTGCGCGCCAGGTCTGTAGCGCTGTATGTTGCTTTACGCGCCAGTTTGCGGCTGATAGCGCTTTGTTCCCAAAGCGGGGGGAGGGTCTTGCTCGGATGCAGTTCCCTGCAATTGGTTATAGTTTGAATTTGGGAGCAACGCTATTGGCTTGGACTTACCGGCGGTTATTTCAACGGTTGATTTCTTACCTGTATAAAGGCAGGTGCCAGGATGCCATAAGTTAGTTCATGTACGAGAGGGGTTCACCGATGGGCTGAGTCGCGATCAGCGTCGCGGATGGATGCTGAGAGAGAGTGGTGTGGTGCTGTAAACCAGACTCCACGTATACCAAGACAAGTATTGTTTTTGTTCTCGCTTGCCAATAAAACTGATTTGTAACTAAACAGATGAATGAGGCTTTTTCTGTTCTACTAGTCAGATTCTTGAACCTCCCTTGTAACATTTGGCGTAGTCGGCAGGATCTGACGAACAGAATAGAAAATAAATAAATAAATAAATAAATAGAAAATAGCGGGCGGGATGGCGCTGGTGCAGGCCAAGCACCCCTGCAACAAGCTGCTACCCTCGGTGCAGGACCAAGAACCTTGAGTCTTTAAGCTCCTCTAATGCTTTTACAGGGTCACGAGGGAGATGTTTACTGTTGTAAATTTCACTCATGTGGATCAACACTGGCATCTGCAGGATTTGATCGACTTGTATTGTTTTGAAATATATATATCGACTGCGATAATTTTGCTAAATTGGAAGGTCACAGTGGAGCAGTGATGGAATTGCATTATAACACAGATGGCAGCATGCTTTTTCCGGCATCAACAGACAAACTGTAGCAGTGTGGGACAGTGAAACGGGTGAAAGAATCACGAGATTTAACGGTCACACATCCTTTGTGAATTCATGTTATCCAGCCAGACAGCGACCACAGTTGGTCTGTACAGGAAGCGACGACAAAACAGTGAAGCTATAGGACATTTGGTAGAAGGCTGCAATCCATATATCTCAAAACATGTACCGAGTATTGGCAGTAACGTTTAATGACACAAGCAATCAGATTATCTCTGGTGTTATTAATTATGTCATTAAGGTTTGGGACCTCCGACAAAACAATTTAATTTGTACCATGCGTGGTCATACAGATTTGGTGACTGGTTTGAACCAGAGTGGGGTAAAAGAGAACATCACCAACTTCGCTGACCACATCCAGGCAGCCGTAGAGAAGATTTGAAGGGTCGGAGAACAGTAGCACGACTACAATCTCTCGGGAGGATGGTGGACAACTGTGGTGCACTGGGGACTGTCCATTGGGACATCTTGTTGGCCATAATATTACGACGTTGGATGTGCAGATTGGCATCACGACCACGTGGACTTTACTACAGCCTGTGGGCTGGATGTAACGAGTTAATCCCTGCGGGCCGGATGTGACGATAACCAGACTGTTCGAGGGGTGGAATGTTATACGAGAATTTTGCCTGAACAGTCTGTGACCCATAGCGCTGTGGCCATAGCGCTATGTTTAAAGCCCATAGCGCTATGGCCAGTAGTGCTATATTTAGCGCTGCAGCCGGCAGCTCTTTGTTTAAATTCCCACGCGTTAAGCCAACAGCACTCTTTTTAAACCTTTGTGCGACGAAGTGCTGTATGTATTGCTTTGCGCGCCAAGACTGTAGCGCGGTGTGTATTGATTTGTGCGCCGTTTGTAGCGTTGTGTATTGCTTTACGTGCCAGTCTGCGGTTGATAGCGCTTTGTTCCCGGTGGGGGAGCTCACTCGGATGTGGGCCTCTGCCATTGGTTATAGTTTGAATTTGGGAGCAGCGCTATGGGCTCAGGACATATCGGTGGATATTTCAACGGCTGATTTATTATCTGTATAAAGGCAGGCGCCAGGAAGCCATAAATTAGTTTATGTACGAGAGTGGTTCACGGACGAGCTGAGTCGCGATCAGCGCCATAGACGGAGGCAGAGAGTGAGAGAGGTGTGTTGCAGTAAACCGGATCCCGCGCATACCAAGATAAGTATTGTTTTTGTTCTCTATTGCCAATAAAACGGAGTTGTAACTAAACAGACGAGTGCGCCTTTTTATATTCTACTGGTCAGATCCTTGAACCTGTTCCTTTGTAACACTGTCAATTCTTTGTATGCAGCCTGTTTCTTTAAGCAGCAGTTTGATTGGCCCAACTCCGTATTTTAGTGAGGATGACTGGGGGATAAATGGCAACGTAGACACCAAAGATGATGTGTCGTCGCTGTTTCATTGAATCTGCATGTTCTGATAAAATGCAAGTTATCATCTAAATGTTCTGAATAACACATTGTTTCTTCCTGTTTTCTTTCTTTTGGATTTTCTTCTTAGATCGTTATTTAACTGAATTTCTGTTGCTTAAAAGAATAAATGATTGCATCTGAGGGGTAATGAAATAGAGCAATAGATTTAATTCAGTTTAGAGATACGGTGCAGAAACAGGCCCTTCGGCCCACCAAGTCCGCGCAAACCAGCAATCTCTGTATACTTGCACCATCCTACACATTCGGGACAATTTTACAGAAGCCAATTACCCTGCAAACCTGTATGTCTTTGGAATGTGGGATGAAACCAGAGCACCCGGAGAAAACCAACAGGATCACGGGGAGAATGTACATACTCCATAAAGACAGCACCCATAGTCAGGATCGAACCCGGGTCTCTGGTGCTGTAAGGCAGCAATTCAACTGCTATGCCACCCTAAAGTATAGGATGTCAATTGTACAAAGCAGATGGGTTTCTCTGATAATGTAATGTTCCATGTAATGTTAAAGTATTTAATTGAAAATTGAGAAATACTGTATTAATATATTCCATTTATTTATAGCTGTTGAAGGTCATGTGATTCATTGGATTGAAAGCAAGGCCTCGTTTGGAGATGAGTATAGTCACCAATCTTACTTGCAAGACCAATTCTGGAGCTATTGGAACAGGTGCCCTGATTATACAACATTTCTCGTACAAACTGCTGTTTACATGTTTTTTTTAGAGAAAACACTTTCCTAGCATAACATGCTAATTATGTTTGAAGGTTAAACCTAGTTTTGTTGAAATCTGCTTTGAAGTTAAATTCACCATATTTTATAAATCCCTGTCTGCAAAGTTGGCAACCATCATAGGTAAATGCTGTACAATAATTATCACTGGGATCAAAGTCTTCCAATCCATCTCATGAGTTCTGTTAATCCTAAGAAACTGAAACAGGGAATATTTATTTCAGTTCTATATGAACTTGCTTATACTTCCAGAAAGTAGACAGTGGCCTACATTCTGTAGTTGTTGTGACAATGAAAACTATTGGTATTCACCATCATTATGCGTTGAACCTGACATCTTTGAGATTTCCATGCATGCTTGGTTTAACACAGAAATCCCTAAGTTGCTGTCAGTAATTCAGCCAGTTTTACCACGCGTGTGTTGCTTAAATTAAACAGAAGAAAGCTTATATGTGATTCCATACATGCAACAATAGGATAGGAATAATATTTGGAAACGGCAAAGAATCGGTCTGCACAATGCTTTGCACTGGTAAAGGGCAGAATTCAATATGTGGGAAAAAAACTGTTTAAATTAGTTCCAAATATATCACACATTGCAATAGCTACAATATGAAATTAAATTAACAATAATTTAATTTTTATTGTAAAAAGCATGCATAACACAATTCATGAGTTTTGTCGTATTTTAAATTGGGTAAATCTTCTTTACAAAAAAATGTAGTGTTATCAAGGTTAGAGATTAGTGAATTAAGAAGGAAGCTTGGTTCTTTTCCATTCAGCTCATTCCACATTAGTGTCTTCAAAACAAATTACTTTATTGTATAATAACAATGGTTTATTAGCCACCAATTATTTTATTTCAATCCAAGATCTATTACTCTTCAGTGTTTGACGTTTAAGATTTTTTGATCTTTCAATATAATTTAACAGCTGAAAATTAGTTGGTGTAGCTTTGATCTTGTGGTTAACTCAAATTGAATGATTATGAAGATGAGTTGCAATAAGAGCGTGGTTTATTCTTAGCATGGGTAAAACATGACCGCAAGGTTAGTTGTGAAGAAGAAATAATCTAAGAATTGAAAATGCTCAAGGAGTGATTGCAGAAGTATTTACTATACCACCAGTAGCTAAATCTAATGACAGGAGATAAATCTGTACAATGCACAATTTGCCCCCTCACTTATTGTTTTGTTAAATGTAAATATTGGAGAAGGATAATTTTTGTATTGAAAAATATGTCTTTTGCCTCCTGGCATTAAAACATGCAGATAGGTGACCATTTATAACAAATTAGTTGACCATAATAAATGCAATCTTCACAACATGCTGGAAATAAAAGCAATCAAATTCTTGTTTCATGGGAGGAGGAAAGATGCAGGCATTGGGGGACAAAGGGTCTGGTGATGATCTTAAATGTGAGCTCGGATGATAAAATGAGGCAGATTATATTTTTTGTGTGCTTATTTTATGGCCAAGATCTGGTTCTTCATTGCAAGTGTCTGCAACATGGCCATGAAGAATAGAATGCTGCCATGTTATGGAGTATGAAAGAGAGGGAGTAAAGCACTATGATTTCTAACACTTTCAGGATGATGAAAGTTACTACTGGGTGACAAACTATTTCACATATTCAATAATTAACTCAATAAATAAAGCCCTTTTCTTTAATGCCGCACTGTTTTCATATAATATTTGTGAGTTTACAGCTTTTGTTAAATTGGTGTCCTGGGCAGTATTTTTTTAATAGATGTCATAGTTTAAATTTACACAAAGACGCTTTCAGTCCAGAGTTGCATGCATAATTACCCTTGCAGATAAATCTGGGATAGATACGACTTCTTGTTAACATTTTTTAGTTTCCCTGTGACACTATATTTTTCTCCTTCATTTCCTTTGCAATTTATTTTTCATGTAATCCTCAAATCCCTCACTACATTTTCCAGATTTTGGTTCTGATGGAAGCAAAAATTAAACATTAAAATAATCTATCATTGCATCACAAAGAAAAAGCTGGACTTTTTAGTTTGCCAAAAGATTAAGTAAGTCTTTTCAAAAGTTTGCCGCTTAGTTATATGCCCTGTCAGTGTTCTTAAAGACAATATAGAATGTTTACTATAGGAAACATTGTCAAAGTAACAGAATTCCTTTTTTTTTATTTTGATAATTTTAACAATTCTCAAATGTTTAATGATTCCACTCATCTCATAATTATTTGAACAGATTTTGTTTAATACGATAGGTGTTTACTCTTAAATAATCAAGATCCAAAATCATCAAACTGCTGGATGAAATCTCTCGATAGTTGTCAGTTTTTATATTGCGACCAATAGAACTGTTTCTTTTCATTGAGCAATTTATAATTTTGCTTAGAAATAGCAGACTCTATACCAATTTAGCCACGCCATAATTCAACTAAATGAGACTCTTCTGTTGGTCAATTGAATAAAATGTATTTTTGCTTCTTCCACTGCAGCCACAAAAATTTTCTTTTTAGAAATATAAGAAGTGCGCTCTTGGTTTGTGGTTTGGTATAATATCTGGCATATTATAAAGTGCTACACAGTTACTGGCTCCTGAATGTCAATACAATTTCAGATATAGAGAACATCAATTTAGTTACGTGTTCAAATCTTTCAATTTTTTTGAAAATATGTATGTGTTTCAGTTCATTCTGAAATTAGGATTTTGCAGTTAACCTCAAAATAAGGCCACTGATTTTAAAGTAAGCTGCCTTTAAAGATCTAATGATCCCTGTGACATTGACGTAAGGCCTTTGGTGCCTTAATGTATTAGTTCAAGGCAACAGAATTTTTAAAACTTACAGCACAGGAATCTTCTGCCCATTGTTCCAATGTGCACTAAGCTACTTAAAATGTTTGCCCCAGAACCCCCATGGATTGTAAATTTTCAAATGCCATTTAGGATTTTTCTGCTTCCCTTACCCTTTTTAACGCACTATATTTTAGACCACATTTGTTGAGTGAAATATTTTCTTCAACACTCTTCTGATTCTTTCCCAAAGAAAACAAAAAAAAACAAATGTCTATTATTTGCCTTATTCAGGCCTT
Source organism: Leucoraja erinaceus (assembly GCF_028641065.1). Lineage (NCBI taxonomy): Eukaryota > Metazoa > Chordata > Chondrichthyes > Rajiformes > Rajidae > Leucoraja > Leucoraja erinaceus. Next base: position 45,007,510 of record NC_073385.1, read on the forward strand.
TTATAGTTTACACACTTCAATGAAGTCTTACCTCAGGCTACTTTGTACCAAAGAAAACAACCCCTGTCTTGATGAGAGAGAAAGTATAGATGCAAGAATCTGATGCAAAACATCAACTGCTGGAAGAACCTGAAATGCCAGTTGCCTCTATGGATACAGCGTCTGCAGAGTTCTTCCAGCAGTTTGTTTATTGTGCAGCATAGATGATGTTCATGCATCCCTGCCAACATCCTTGGCAACTCTTCTCTGAATCCTCTCTATTGCCATCACATCTTTCTGATATCTACTAATTGGGAAGCCACATTGGACTTTAGCTGTAACTGAGCCAATGTTTTGTACAGTTCTAGCATGACCTGAATTACTCCACCTATCAGCCAATCAAAGCCCCCTCACTTGTATCCACCTATCACTTGCCAGGCTTTATCCTGCCCCCATCTTTTTCTAGCTGTCTTCCCTGTACTATCTGTCTGAAAAGGAGTCCCGACCCAAAACGTCACCTGTCTATTCCCGCCAGGGATGCTGCCTGACCTGCTGAGTTGCTCCAGCACTTTGCATTATACTTTAACGTGACTTTCTTGCCTTGGTATTCAATGCCTTGGACAACAAAGGCAGTTTGCTCAGATGCCCACTTTATCACATTACTACCTTGCCCTGCTACCCGATATGCACTCCAACATCCCTCCATTCATCCACACATTACATCCTTCCTTTTATTGTTAATCCCTTGTAATTTTGCACATTACTGTACCCGAGTTTATGGAAGTATTATTCAGAGGGGATGAAGCTGTTTTTGAGCCTGGTTGTATGTACTTTCAAGCTTTTGTACCTTTTGCCCAATGGGAGCAGGAAAGAAAAGGAATGACCGGGGTGGGTAAGATCATCGATTATGTTGGCTGCTTTCCCATGGCAGCGTGAAGTGCAGATGGAGTCAATGGTGAGTAGTCTGGTCTGTGTGATTGGCTGGGCTACATATCTGCAATTTCTTGCGGTCTTGGTCAGAGCTGTTCCCAAACTAAGCTATGATGCAACACAAGTATGCTTTCTACAGTCATCTGTTGAAATTGGTAAGAATTGTTAGAGTCATGCTGAATTTCTTCAGTCACCTGAGGAAGTAGAAGCATTGTATAGGGTTTTTTTGGCTGTAGTTCAATGTGCTTGGTCCAGGACAGGATGTTGGTAAAATTTATCTCTAGGAACTTGATGCTCTCGACCATCTCCATTTCAGCAATATTGATGTTGATTGGGGGCATATACTCCACCAAGCTTCCTGAATTCAATATCTAGTTCCTTTGTCTTACTGACATTGAGGGAGTGGTTGTTCAGCAGATATCATGCCACTAAGCTCTCTCTCTCCTTCCTGTACATATGTTCATTGTTCAAGACCCATCCCATTGCAGTGGTGACCTCTACAAACCTGTAAATGGAATTGGAGCAGAATTTTGCTGCACAGGGAGTATAGTATAAATTGGGGTTAGGTAATCCAATATATGGTAAAATTAATAAAATCTGATAAGAAATTTATTGGAGTGTGTTGATAAGACTTGTGAGCTGATTATGTGGTGTTATTTTCTTTTTTTTAACTACAATAGTGCCTATCCAGTACTATCATTCATTGGGAGCATTTGATTTGATCAAATTATATAATCTCAACAATTGGCGTTGGAGTTTGAAATGGGTTTTCTAATTTACCCTGTAGATTTGCATAAAGTAGAGTTATTTTTTTGCTGCATATTGGCGCAATGTAAATACTGTGAAAATACAATGTACAGATAGATGTATGTTAAAGTCGCACCGTCAAACAATTCCTTAATTGCAGTGCATTAATGGATGCCATCAAACCAGTAAATCACAATGAAGAATTTGTTTTAAAGTACTAGAAATATAGCAAAGGGCCCAGCAGCCTCTGAGGGCCAAATTGGGGGGGGGGGGGGGGGGGGGGGGGGGGCCTATTTAAAGGTCTCTATCGTATGTGCTTCCGCCACCACCCCCGGTAGTGGTTTCCGTACACCTACCACTCTCTGATGAAAAAACTGCAGTGTAAGCATCTTTTATTCCCCCTTTAATCCATTAGGTCCTAAAGGAAATTACAAAATCTATTTTCATGGGTTTTCTTAGGGCCCGAGAGCTTGTAATGCAGTAATTATGGTTAATTCCATAAAAATAGAAATTAACTTCATAAGCAACAAAATACGACATTTTCAAGGTATTGTACAACAAGGATAGTTGGTAAATAGTGGAGGATTTCTGTCATTCTACTGACTTCTTGAGATTAACTGGAAAGGATTGATAACTAAATCTATATTTCCCCTTTGATCCTTTTTGCTATCAATCTGCATGAAGGGGCAATTTTATAGAATAGAACATGGACCAGAAGAGCACAGCAAAGGGCCCAGCAGCCTCTGATGTCTGTCAAACAGCCAAATTAAATTTGTTCCCTTTTGCTGCACAAGATCCATATTCCTCGTAACAGGCATATCAATACGAAGATCCATGCCCTGCGTATTGATATGCCTATTTAAAAAGGTCTCTATCGTATGTGTTTCCGCCACCACCCCCGGTAGTGGTTTCCGTACACCTACCACTCTCTGTATTAAAAAAAACCTGTCCTACATATCATCTTTAAACATTCCCCCTCTCACCTGAAAATTATGCCATCTAGTATTTAACATATAGGAAAAATCTTTTGCAGACTCTTAACAGGTTTTCTTCCAAGATTGCCCTGTATTTGGCTCCATCCATCTTCCCATCAACTCTGACCAGCTTCCCTGGCCCTGCTGAAGAAAAGCATCTCCACAGCATGATGCTGCCACCACCATGTTTCACAGTGGGGATGGTGTGTTCAGGGTGATGTGCAGTGTTAGTTTTCCGCCACACATAGCGTTTTGCATTTAGGCCAAAAACTTCAATTTCGGTCTCATCTGACCAGAGCACCTTCCTCCACATGTTTGCTGTGTCCCCCACATGGCTTGTGGCAAATTGCAAACAGGACTTCTTATGGCTATTTTTCAACAACGACTTTCTTCTTGCCACTCTTCCATAAAGGCCCGATTTGTGGAATGCACGACTGTCCTGTGGACAGATTCTCCCACCTGAGCTGTGGATCTCTGCAGCTCCTCCAGAGTTACCATTGGCCTCTTGGCTGCTTCTCTGATCAATGCTCTCCTTGCCCGGCCTGTCAGTTTAGGTGGACGGCCATGTCTTGGTAGGTTTGCAGTTGTGCCATACTCTTTCCATTTTCGGATGATGGATTGAACAGTGCTCTGTGAGATGTTCAAAGCTTGGGATATTTTTTTATAACCTAACCCTGCTTTAAACTTCTCCACAACTCTATCCCTGGCCTGTCTGGTGTGTTCCTTGGGCTTCATGATGCTGTTTGTTCACTAATGTTCTCTAACAAACCTCTGAGGCCTTCACAGAACAGCTGTATTTATACTGAGATTAGATTACACACAAGTGGACTCTATTTACTAATTAGGTGACTTCTGAAGGCAATTGGTTGAACTGGATTTTATTTAGGGGTATCAGAGTAAAGGGGGCTGAATACTTTTGCATGCCACAATTTTCAGTTTTTTATTTGTAAAAAAATTTGAAAATCATGTATCATTTTACTTTCACTTCACAATTATGCGCCACTTTGTGTTGGTCTATCACATAAAATCCCAATAAAATACATTTACGTTTGTGGTTGTAACGTGACAAAATGTGGAAAAGTTCAAGGGGTATGAATACTTTTGCAAGCCACTGTATGTATTCCAGCAATTGAAGTCAGTATTTCAGTGTACTGATGCTGTATACTGACTATCTTGCTGTCATTACAACTGCAAAATCCAGGTCAGTTTTGTTTTTCACTTTAAAATTTAAACCTTTTTTAAGGAGTGAAACTTGCTCTTCAAAATATATTCGATTTTAATGCTAAGAGGTTTTATAAAATTATAAATATAAGAAATAAGATAATTTATGCACTTGTGTTAAAATGTTATGCATCTGAAAAGCACAATAAATAGGTTAGAATTACCGCTTAATTACCAGAGTACCAAGATACAAATTTTCTCTCCCAAAAAATCTAAAGTCAGTACCCAATGACTACAACCAATTTTCTGATGGGAAATGTGCTACTGGAGCGAACTGAATTATGACAACTTTTGATATTTTACTTTAGGTTAGCATAGTTGAAAATATATTTTTGGAAATATGTCACATATGTATAAATGTGGTAATGTTATAGAAAGTTGGAGTAGCTGTATTTTACATTTGTGCTTTGGAAAATACACTGGGGAAACCTTTAGAAGTTGAGAGTGTCAAGCAGTTTGGAAAACTGCTCATGCATACCTAGCCTCTGTTGGTTTTATCAGGACTCTGTACACGAAGAAATGAAAGGTCATTCTTCTTCCTGTAGTGCGGATGGTTTGTTGACATATTTTGACACACTGGTGTAATGCTGGCAGGGATTGACCTTAGAATAGCACCAAGGAGCTGTAGGTCAGTCCAAGGCTGCATTATTGGCAGCCAGGGTGAAGAAACCAATCGCAGGACTATTAATTTTCAATCGGAATTGGTGAATGGATGATAAATGTTCAGTCAGTGTTAGAAAGTTGTGTGGACACACACTTCAAGGATGCTTTTTTTTAAAGAATGTTTTTGTCGCTTCCAATCAGACAGCAGGAAATAGTTGGATGGGATAAACGCTTCTAGGCCAAGAGGTTATTCCTATTAGTTGTCATTCGAGTATTAATTTATATTCAAGCCAGTCCTCCATTTCTTAAGACGAAGGATGGGGAAAAGAACCGATTTTTAATGCGCTCATCATGAATCAGAGACAGTTTTTTATTTTGTTTTCAATAATCTATTGGATTGACATGAAATCCAGTTAAAGGATTGTGCATTGTGCTGCCGTGCACTAAAGAGGGTGCCAAGTGTCTAGAGTTTGTATAATTTTCTATACATTTATGAGATGTTTTGAATTTTAATGTGTTCATTTTGCATGGCGGATTGATAAAATAATGAGGCGAGGAAACATCAAACCAAAAACTGTCTGTTAGATACCAAACTGGAATAGTGCAAATGTCGGTCTATTACTTGGAGTTTGGTTAAAGAAATGATTTCCTACTGTGTTGAATGCTCAATCCTCTAACTAATGTGTATATGTTTTAAGTTTTATTATCTTATCTCTTTCCTGCGTAGATGTAAGGGAAATTTAGTTGCTATATTGTTACATTTACAAATTATTTTAATTTAATATCTTATCTAAACTATTGTGCTTGCTTATACTTACATCATACTTACCTGAAATGATGTTTGTGTCCACCAAGGTGTGATATTTACTTCCTGTGATCTTAAATTCATGCTGTTTAATACCATGGCAATTAGATTTTTTTGTTTTATTTTCCCCCTTTGTAAATATTTGTCTATGGCCTTAGTGTTTCAATGTAGTCCCGTTACTGGAAGCTGTCACATGGTACAGAGAATGCCTTCAGCTTCTACTGCAAGGCTTCAGCTCCAATTTTCATGTTATTTTTCATTCAGATTAGACAAGCATCTGAGTTTCTGTACGATATGAGCTGACAGCATAGATCCTGTTGAGTTTGCCAAAGGCCTGGTCACACACACTCTGCTATGTCAAAGAATGTCAACCTCCAAACCTTACAATTCAGACCTATATGTAATTTTTAATTGACATTTACATCTGACATTTTGAATGCATTCTTCATTGTTGAAATCACATTTCTACAGGAACAGTTAAAGATTGTTCCTTGAGGCTTGGTGCACTGCATCATTTTATTTAGACATGATGTCAGGTTAACTTCTGGAAGTAAAAGATGACATGATCCTTTTCTCTTGATTGGATAGATTATTTTCTCTAATATTTAAAAGGTATGGGATGAAATGTGCATAAATAGTCTGACAACATGAAGGGGTGGATATTTTGTGCACCCATCATGTGCAAAAACATAATATAGTGACTTCAGCATCTGGTACTTTGTTTACAAAATATATTTCCTTTGATCGCTGCAAGAGTATAATGTATGTCCACTTTTAGTGCATGCATCTAAGGAAGAATCTTTACCCGGTGATGTTTGCAAACTGTCGACCAGATCCTGTGAACATTTAAATATACAAAGCGAGTCGTGACCATGTCTTCCTCTTTTCCCAGCCCAGCTCTAAATGGTGGTCACACGCAGGAGTACTATATTGGTCCCTCTAAAATCCATGCCCATTTTTCTCACAGCTCCATGTTTGAATCCACTCAATCGGGTTTTCTCTCTAGCAGCAGGACTGAAACAGTCCTTTCAGAAGGTTGTGAAAGCTCAGTTGTTGAGTATATTGAAGTTGAGATGATAGAATTTTGGACACTAAAGCTGGTAAGGATTGAGCAGAACGGTGAATGAGACACAGGACAGGCTATGTTAAATAGCAGTGAAGGCTTGTGTTTGTATATTGTGCTCCTAATTTCTAATTTGGTTCTCTTAATCGTCCATCCAATATGACAACATGTAATCTGTCTGTCTTGAACCTTCTCAATCTGTCTGCAGTTTTGACAGGTCTGACATCACCATGCACATCCATTGGCCCCTCTCCAATGCCCATCTATCTGGGTCTACCTTCAACTGATTTCAATCTTGCCCATGTGGTCTTGGCTCGCGTCTATCCAATTAAGGTCATCCATTAAGGATTCCCTTTTTTCCCTTGCAGCTCTACCTCTAGATTCTCTTGGGTATCTGTCTTTATCCCTTCCTATTTCTCAGTGATGTGGGCGCCTGGGCGCTGAGCCTGGCTCTGAGGGCGCCGACGGCTGATGCTCCTCTGGGGCACGCAAGAAGGGAGAGAAGCGGCATCCTCGAGATCCTGGGGAGGTGAGATGGGAGGGTGGGGGGATTGAGGGAGAGGGAGGGGAAAGTGGGGGAGGGGAACGTGAGGGAGAGTGGGGGATAGAGGGAGAGGAGAGGGATAGGGAGCGGAGAGGAGTTATGGGGGGAGGGAGTGATTGAGGGTAGGGGAAAGGAGAGATGAGGGAGGTATTGGGGAGGGTAAGAGGAGAGGGGAAAGAAGAGGGAGCAGGTGAAGAGGGGGAATGGGGGAATAGGGAGGGGGAATGGGGGAGGTGAGGAGGGATAAGGGAGGGATAGGGGAGATGAGGAGTGGGGGAGGAGAGGGGTAGAGAGGGGAGAGGAGGTATGGAGGGAGGGAGGGAGTGACTGAGGGTAGGGGAAAGGGATGGGAGAGATGAGGGAGGGATTGGGGGAGGGGAGGAGGAGAGGGGAATGAAGATGGAGGGTGAAGAGGAGGGGGTGGAGTGCTTTGGGATGAGGGGAAATGAGCCGTGCCTGCGCAGTTGGGGGCTACGGGTGAGTGGTGGAATATTGCGTTGGAGAACGGATTGCGTTGGGGGACCCAATGGGTTCCACTTAGTCTAGTAAATCAATAAAAATGTAATATTTTATTTTGTGTTGATAAGGAAATATTTTTTCACATACAAACACAGAGTATAATTTCAAATGCATAAAAAGTCATCAATTTAAGAATATAATTTGTGTTCTGTTAGCCATGAACAAGATATAACACTCAATAGAAAATCGACAGTTACCTTTTTATGGTTGTGTATAAAAAAACATGCAAAGTACTTTGTGTGACATATTTTGCCAGTCCTATCCAGCATCAGTATCACACAAAGAAATATGAGGATACACTTCTGCCATATGCAAACCAAAAATGCTAAGCTGGAGAATGAAATTAAACTATTCATTTGAATTACAGAGGATCATTTTATATGTGCTCTTTTTTTTTGTACGAGGGGGGAAAATCTATCACTGTCCAAACTTATGCACACTGAGATGAGCTGATTGTGTTTTTAATCATTAGTTATTAAATTAGAATCATCGGCAATATTTTCTCAGTGTATAAAGTGTTTCATTTTCTTACTGCTGCAAACACTGTTCCTTCCAACATCCATCATTGAAACTATAGTTTGGCAAAATGGTAGCCTCATAATAACAAGAAATCGGTGGAGTGATGGGTAATGAAGCTTTGCGTGTGAAGACAGCACAAAAATGCTGTCGGGCCCATTGCATGAATATTATGGCAAGGGAATCAGTGAACTTTCTCAGCCATCAATCTTCTTTGTTTCCTTTTTCACATCCAAATATTTTGATAGATGTTCTGCTAATTGAGTTATCTATCTTTGTAACTATCAGAGTTGCATAAAAATTGTCCTCACATGCAACTGAATTTTAAGTGTATTAATGGACATCCCATGGATTTTTGTGAGATATAATCACCTTGTTTCCTTTATTGCTATTGTATTTTTCCATACTATCAGACAGAGCTCTTTAAAGTGTCCAGTGACTATTCAATTAGCTTCTTTGGCCTGAGATTACTACCATCACCATCTATCATTACCCTTTGATTTTGCCTTGAAAATATCTTCCTTTGTTTTAGGTATTAAATATGCTTTCTTCCCAGAATGAATGTTTCAGATCATGATATTTACATCTCAATTGTCAAATTATTACTGCATAACTCCTTTGATATGTTGCATTCTTATTCAAATAAAGAACTTGTGAATTCCTCATGGGTTGCACGTCAAAAGATGTCAGGAAAAAGAGATCTGAGGACTGATGCTATGGGGAGATGTTACCTACGCAACAATTTTTTGAATATGTGGCTCTGTGATAAAGAGGTTATCAGTTGCAGAAGCGTCTACTCTGACCTTCCTGCGTCTGTTGTTTGAGTGTCTGCTCAGTTTTCATCACTAAGTTTTGATGTTTAGTTAGACTTTATCAAAACTAATGCCTCTGAAGTACTATACTAACAGTAATCACATGATCAAGATCATATTGAATATTATAAAGACTGGCTTGGGTTATGTACTGCAAGCAGTGAATTTGCTGGATGATTTTGAAGGCTATAGTTAGATATTTGGAGGAGAGAGGGATTTACCAGCACTGTTGTGTTTAGAGCATTTGAGAATATGAAGTTCTAACCACCTTGAAGCAGTCTGCTGCTGTCCAGAGTTAATCAGCTGCAGAATTTGTAAACTGCACATGTGTCAGAGTTGAAAATGTTAGCAGTCAAAGAGAAGCTTGAAAAGGTTATATCTGATAAAAGCCGTCAGCAGTTGACTGAAGTGATTTATGGGAATGTAATGGCACAAAATGCCTCATTTATCACTCGTGTGGGTAGGTTAAGGTTTCTAATGTCGTATGTTATAATCATTGACCACTTGGAATTGTCAAAATGGTTCAGCATTGACCTTCTTACTTCTCACTTCAAATTGTTCTTGTTTGTTAATGTAATTTTCACAGAGATTATATTACAGGCAATTTTTGTATGTTTTCATTTAAAACCATTCTCACTAAGAAGTTTTAAACAGTCCATCATTGAATTCAAAGCATCATTGACTATAGTTATTGAAATTTTAAATTAATTCTAATGTTTTTGAATTAATTTAATGCCATTAATGACAAACTCCTAGATGTATTTTTACATAAGAAATTATTCCGACAATGTTTACCTTGCTATTTTGATTTACTCAAAAAAAATTCCAGATATTTCAAGTATTTATAACTGTGATTTACTGAAGTTATATTGCTTGGAGCGAATTATCTTGATTACATTGGCTGTAGTCAGCTGCATTCAGCCGTTCAAACTGCATTTGCTGTGAAAAAATGAATCTTGGGACTTACTGACATATTCAGAATATCTGGTACAAGATCTGAAGCCCCACTGATTTCTAGGGCCAGATTTAAGACACTTTTGAAAAAATATTTTTCTGCGGTTTAATATGTTATTTATCAGTGTTGTAAAAAAAATCTCAGGATATCAAAAGCATTTAAAAACTCTTAAAATGACTTGCAGATTTCACAGCTGACAAAACTCTGCACCCCTCCTTTCTCCACTCATCTACCTTACCACCCCACGTCCAGATTTCTGGCTGTTAAGGTACTTTGGGGAAGGGCCTCCTCTCTATTCCACTGATAGTGCAGACATCTGTCACATCAGAGCCGCTGGACCCAGGGGAGTGGAGGGACACCTCCAGTCCAAGTAAGTGCAGGTATGCGAGGACCCCAGCTGGTAATCCAGGCGATGGAACAGTTCTGTTCTGCACAGCCTGGCCTGATTTTACATTAAAACTAATGGTGGCACTAAATAAAGAAGAAAGTTAAAATAACTGCAGCAAAATTAATGAAAAGTCAGCTGTATAATCTTATCCAAAACTATTTACAAAATTATATTGAGCCCCTGATGCTTAGTGAATGCATCTGTTAATATTATTATGAAATTTAAGTTCATGTGACAGTGTACAATGCAAGTGAATACGTAATCAAAAGTGGAAAATAATATTCAGTGAATTTCTATGTGTAGAGATTGACTTCTGGACAATATAAAAGTATGATTTCTAGCTTTCTAATTTCAAAACTGTTTCTGTGGGGATACACTTTCTACACATAATATTTTCTTGAAACCCATAATTGTTGAAGTTGCTGCCATAGCCCAGAACTACATATATACATGACCTGTGTGGTGAGAATCAAATTAGGATGATTTCCATTCTTAAGTAATTCAAATGCACCACAAAATCTGTACAGATTTCTAATAACAACCAAAACATAAGTTGGAATAAGTAGACACAAGAAACTGCAGATGCTAGTTTACAAAAGAATGGAATAACTTGGTATAAAACTATTTACACTAATGAAGTACCTAATTACATGGTGTAAAAATAACTTAAGTTACTTAAACAACGAAGTTGAGTAAGTATTAATGTTAATTCTTCAAGCAGGGAAAAATCTTTTCAGTATCCAAATAAAAGTTAGGCTAATAAAATCTTGTAATTTAATGCATTACAGAAGTTAAGTATGAACATAAGGTAACATTAAAATAATTATGGATTACATCAATTGCTCTACATGAGGACTGTTGTAAATTACTGCTATGTAAACAGAAAGCACGTTAGAAGTTTTCCTAGGTAGAGTTTTCCTGCTGCTTTTTTTGTGGCAAACTCAAGGTTATTGCCAATGCCTAATTGGCTCTGCAGTGATCAAGAAATTAAGTTTGATTCTTAATGGGGGTAATCATACAATTTTTTCCTATCTCAGCCTAAATAAAACTCACTCTTTAATTAATTGAAGAAAGCTGCAATCCAAAATATTTCATCACATCTCACCATCCAGTGGATGTTGTCACACCTCCAAACAATCTACTTTATCATTTCAAAATGTCACCTGTACAGTTGATTTCACTTCAGATAGCGGATACCAACTTAACATAATTTATCTACTATGGCATTTCATTCTTATTTTTATATAATGTCCAATTTATTTACATTTCATTCAATCAAGAAAACGAGGGAAGCCTACCCAAATTGATCCATGTTCCATTTCCTTATTCACACATTTTTGTGTTGATACCTCAAATCCATGTCTATCTTGTCTACAACTCCCCATTAGTTTACTTTGCCTGCTCACAGCACTAAAATGGCACTAACCAAAACTAATTCATAATCTCTCCCAGCTGTCTGCATGATTTGTTTCATTCTTTAACAGTGGCACTCCATTGCTTTAGACTTCAGAGATACAGCATGGAAACAGGTGCTTCGGTCCGCCAAGTCCATGCAGACCAGCGATCATCCCGTACAGTAGCACTATCATACACACTAGAGACAATTTACAGAAGCCCATTAACCTACAAACTTGTATGTCTTTGGAGTGTGGGAGGAAACCGGAGCACCCAGAGAAAACCCATGCAGTTACAGAGAGAATGAGCAAACTCCATACAGACAGTACCTATAGTCAGGATCGAACCCATGTCTAGCACTGTAAGGTAGGAACTCTACTGCCATTGTGTTGCTGTTCAGTTCAACGTGATTACTGCCTTTGGTTGTATCTTTACCAAGCCAATCGTAACCAGAACACTGTCAAGAAGACTTTCTATTCCTGCTTCTCTATTGTTCTTCCAGAGTGCCCTGGAATGTTTCATTGGGCTTCCCCTTGACAGATCTACATCTTGTATTTGAGCAATGTCATCTTGAGCATGGGATCACCTTTATTGTGCATGTTGAGTAAGATTTAGTTGTTTTTTCTCCACTATCCTTCTGGACCCTCCCTCTGTTTTTCTCATTTTTTCTCCATCTTATAGTGATATGGTCATTCACGGATAAGTGGCAGTTTATTGCAGTTAATCTCTGAGATTACTAATGTCATCATTTAGAAATACTATGGCATCTGCGCCAAGGACTGGCAGATGGAATTTAACTCAGGCAAGTGCGAGATGTTACATTTTGGCAAGTTAAACCATGGCAGCCTTTACACAGTTAAAGGTAGGGCCCTGGAGTGTTTTATAGAACAGAGACCTTGGGATATTGGGCCATAGTTTGCTGAAAGTAGCGGCGCAAGGTGGTGAAAAGGTGTTTTCGGTCTGAGCAATGAGTACCGGAGTTGCGATACAATGCTGCAACAGTACAACTGAGTGGTGAGACCACTCCTGCTCTCCTTGACATGATCTGAGGTTAATGTAGAATGTTTAACCCTAATGGCTTCATGACTCCACAGATTCCATTGATCTCCTTGACATTATCTGAGGTTCATGTAGACTGTTTCAATCTTAACAGCTCCAAACTGATCTTCCATTCCCAAATACTATCCATGCCCTGCATTTGCTGCCAGCTAGCTGTAAGCCCTCCTGCACCTGCCTCCTCACCCCATTATATTTGTTGCTTAAGCACTCATTTCCAATTTTTATAGTGCAATTCTCTTACAGCTCTCTTTTTTGTGCAAGTATAAACTCATCGAAAATGTTGCATCCACAGGCCATTCCAAAAGAGAACAATGTGTTTAGAATGTTCTGAACCATTTATATTCATGAATTTTACCACAATGGAATAGTTTTCAAATGACTGCACATGTAACTTTCTTGAAAATTTACGCTTGTTGCCATTTTTTGCCAAATTGGCCTTAAACAAGATTTAGATGAGGCATGAAGATCAATGAAAAAGTTGTTAGAATAAAATGTTGCTCTGACTGCTGGTAGCATGAAAGAACATGACACATATTGCAGAAAGATTCTGCTTGGGAAATATCATCTGGGATGAGCTTTGGATGATGAAAAATCAGCATTGATACTCCACATATAAAGAAATGATTGTGCAAATTGTGGCAATATCACAGCTTGCCACAGACACAAGGCATCTGACAGTAAATACTTTATCTTACTGTACATCCTCAAATGAAAAGATATTTCTGATCCCATCTCCGAATGCTGCCTTTCACCTGAAGCAGTTCCCAGCATCTCTTTTTCTTCCATGTAGAACAAGAGGTCACAGGCTGCCAGTTTACGGAGAAGTGGTATCCATTAACCGCTTAGAGACAACGGATGTAGAGTCATAAAATTACACAGCACAAAAACAGACCCTTTAGCCCAAATTGTCCACGCCACTTGTCCCATTTGCCTGTATTTGGCCCATATCATTCCAAATCTTTCCTACCCTTGTACCTGTCCAAGTATTTCCTCTCCAGCTTGTAAAAACATTGGTAAGATTTTATTTCATTTAATTTCATAAAACAAATCAGGACCACAAAGCACCCTAAAGTGTCCTGTTGCTACTTCTTTTGAAGTGCAATTTCTACAATGTTGGAAGCATGGCAACTAATTGTATTCTGCAAAATTATATCTAAATTATACATAAACTATACATAATTTGCACAAAAAATTCTTAAAGAAAAACTGTGCAAAAGAACAACACATTAGAGCAAAAACATAATTAGAAAAACAGCAGGTCCATTGTAGTGCAAGAGTGTTCCATTGTCCAGCTGGGTTTAGGGTTGTGTAAGTAGATAGTCATTGAGGTGGAGATGTCATTTTATATAGAACATTGTAGTCTACAGTAACGTATATATTCCTGTTAATTTGGTGATGATGTCCATATACTTTAGTCTGTCGTGATAATTTGTCTCATATTTGATGAATGGAAATAATTTGTCGGGTGAAATTTGCCCGATCTCTGCATATTGACCAAATATGGAGAATCGTGGAAAAGCTAGTTATCATCGCTTCTGCAAGATAAATATCCACAAACTACTCTTCCTACTTTCTGAGTACAAAGCGTTTCATCGTGAAGCTGAAATGACTGACTTTAGATTTTATGCATTTTGAATGCAGTTTCTTTGTGAACTCAATCCTTGCAGTGTTATAGATAGTGTATTAAGATAAGATCTACAAAAATGATCTATTAAATAATTGACATACAGCAAATTTATATGGGTTTACCTGTATACTTGGCAAAATCTTTGCTTGAATAATTATCATAATTTAAAATATTTTAATTTTTTAACCTGGTATATTACGAGCTTCTGCTATATATTGTATTAGTTTTATGTACTATCAATTTTATTGAAATGAGCAAAATTTGACAAAAGAAAATCACTGTTCTCATGAAATAGTTATTGCAAAAAATATTTTAATAGGAACTCATCTCCCATTTAAGTGGTGCAATATTTAAGTCTAGCCAAGCCAAATAAAGTGTACAGCCTTTCAGAATACGCATAAATCCATGTTATTGATTTGAAATACAACCAACTGAACTGCATCTAAACTTACACGAGTTCTAACAAGTAACAACAAAAATTCTTTGGAAATAAAAATCCTTAAATTTTTTTTAGGAATTTCACTTGCATGGATTCACATGGATTCTTAAGCATGTCGTGTTCAAAAATTGTAATTTTAATGCTGATTTTTAGAAAGTGACTAAAATATCAAAGATGTAAGTTTTAGTTATTCATAATTGAAAAATAATAGAGCATTCTTTAAGGTCTCAATATATTTAAATATAAAACAGTAAAAGTTCTTAGGGGTCAATGATAAATATTATAACGTTTAATTGTATCTGGTAATTTAACTTTGGTTTTCTAGATAGGCAAAATAAAATTGTATGTTTTAACATAGAGACAATTCTCTGCCACCTGCTTTTCATTTTTACACTCCATAAAATGTTGAGGGGACTGAATGGCATTCTAACACATTGAAAACATTTCTCAAGTTAAACTCCTTAAGTGGTTCATTTTATGTATACACACACACAGTTAGCTTTGTAGTAAGTGACAGTGAAATGCATTAAAAGCCTTAATTACAGGGCAAGGGGAGAGAGAAAAGTGCAAGTCTCTCAGCAGATGATCATTCAATGGTACACCGAAGGTTAAAAATGAGCATTCATGCGTGATTCAAAGAACTGCCAGGAGTAATATAATGCAATGCTCCATTTTGGGTCTTTGAAGGCTTTACTGTAAAATATATTTAATTAAAGTTTAATCCATGTTCTATTCTGTAGATAAGCCCCGGAATGCCTTTATGTTTAACTTTGTCCAAAATCCCATTAAAGGACTAAAATCTTGCAGAATAGGTATGGAATCAAGCTGTATACATACCATAATAGACGTATTTCTTACGATTGCAGTCTGTATGATAGAAATCTGATCTGCAACACCTTTTGTTTTTATTTCTTATAAATAATTCAATAAAAAGTCAAAGATGTGCTTTTTTTCTTTATTGCTTTTAGCTATGGAGCACCTTCAAGTCAGACTAATTGATAGGCAACTGCTTTGGTGTGGTTTGAATGGTATTGCTGTTGGCAAGCTTGTAGACAGCACAGTCTGTTGTTTATAAATAACCCTGACTTATTCTTGTTTTAGAGCCCAATGTCCCTTCCACAACCTTGTCCTTTCCTGTGTAGGTTTGTTAGCACTGTTTGCCTTCACCTCAGTGCACAGCAATCAATTACACTGGCCAGTTTGTTGTCGCGGTGAAATACACAAACTGCAAGCTCTTACAAGACGGCCTCTTTTTCTATAACAAACTCCTCTTATTAAAGGTGGAATGCCGCCAATAAAAAAAAAGGACCGCTGAGTCCTTTTAATAAAGATTTTTAGCAACTTTTTTTTATTGTTAAGCAATTCAATCTTTTTTTAGTGAATTGACTTTGTATCTAATAAAGCACAGGGGATGTTGCTGAATAGCAATGTACCCATTGAGCACGATTAAACAGCATAAACAAAAGAACTGATATTTTACTGGATTCCTTTTGCAACCAATTTTGTTTCATTACCTCGTCAAGGAGTTGTCATATTAAATAAAAGCATGAAAATATCTTGGTGCTCAAAAGGTTAAGCAGCCAACTTTGTTGAAACAAGAGGTCAACTAATTGCAACTTTTGATTAAATCATTCAGTATCGTATTGTAAGTCGCCAACTGCACAAAATGTGGACTTTCATAGTTAACGGTTGTGGACAAGTCTTAATGTACTAATCATTGTAACCTCCTGAATCTGGTTTGTCTGCTTTCCTGTTGGCCCGAATATCAACTTTAACCTTCAACCTTCTCATTCATGTATCACTACAAATAAAACTGCAGAGATTTGACAAGAGGATATAAAATCACTGTGCCTGAGATCTACATATGATTTTCTTTAAGTTAAATTTAAAGGTTCTGTTACCTGTTTTAAAATGTATTCATATAATTTTACTTTTTTTGGACTTATTCTATAGTAGATTTAGATTTGGTCTGGTAAATATCCTTGTGTATACTTTGATACACATCTATCCAGATGCTTAATACTTTGTTCACAATCCTATTTAAGTTTGCATTCCCAGCAGAATCAGACAGCCACATGTCTGAAAGGTTTTATCACCTATCAAGAAGACCAGTGAATTTACAAGATGGAATACATTCTCATACTTGTATGCTTACTACATATTGTACAGTTTGTTACATGAATACTGCATTCTAGCACAGAAAATCCAAAAGGCTCTGTGAAAAACAGTTTTTGATCAGATTAGTGACCAGGTCTGTTAAGTGTTTATAGATAGAGGTAGTGAAGCAGAAACTTGGGATAAGGACCTCTCATGTCGACTGCCTGACCACTAACAAAGCATGACCTGTGGTCAACATGCAGCAGCAACATGGTACATGCCATCTAGAAGTATGCACCTAACCTCGCCCTCCAGATGAAAGATATGACATGTTGGCAAAGGCCCAGTTGGACCCTAATTAGGCAGGAGATTTATTTTAAAAGCACCGTTACTTTTGTTGTATTACCTGCGTATGTTTCTACATTTGCCTCTAGACGGTTGCAGCTGGACGAGTGCTAACAGTTCTCTTGTCAGACGATTTGCCTTTGCATCATTATTTCTTTCATGCAATAAAATCTCAATGAAACCCATGGCTTATGCCCTTACTTTTTAAAAGTGAACAAGTTTTTGAGGTGACCATGTGCTCATGGGCTGCTAACAAGATTTATCAGCCCAAAATGCTAAAAAATAATCATCAAATATGGCCAAAATATTGCTTATGATATCAAATCAAAAGTTAGATTTCATTTTGTCTGCTAGCTCTTGTTCTGACAAGCTTGTGGGTCACATTTATCATGGATGTATACTGAAATATTGAAAACACAATATGTTTGGTTTCAAAAATGGGGTAACTACACCAATACATTTGCAAATGAAAACAATAAAATTAAATAAGGGTACATAAATAATTTCTTAGCTATATTTATTGTTTAAAAGCTGATGTTTAATAATCACACTGGCTGATCATGTCTTACTGTTATCATTATACGTTATAATTATAAATACCCTGTAAAACCTTGAATTTTGATTTACAGAGCAGAGCAAAGCATTTGGATTATTTAGGTAATAGAAATGAAAATGAAGTGGAGAGGAAAGCCTGTATAAAATCTTTCCTGTGAAATCACAAAAATGATTGGTATTGTTGCAACAGTAGTTTGACTGGGTGCATCTTTAATGTCTATGAATATTTGTGATGCATGCACAACACATTCCTCTTTGAGATTAATGAAGATTTCTTTCAGATATTTAATTTTTATTTTGGATAACTTCATCAAATGAGCTGTAACTAATAACTTTTCTTAACTATCCATTGGCAGACCACTGTTGGGTATTTGAGCTTTACTGTGCCTTTACATTACTCTATGGCTTCTACAATGCTAATGCAGTTCACTATGATCTATATTAGTACTTTATTACCCCTTTTGAAGCAAACCTTTTTTGCTGAAATATTGACAGTATTCACATTTACATAGATGACAGCCCAGAAACTGAACAATGACTTCTGCAATTGCCAAAGTATTCTGAAAACTGATAAAAGCAGAAATATAGCTTTTGATGGATATGGTGTGCATACATGATTTGTGAAACATCTCCTGCTGTCAGAAGCTTGGAATTCACTGAATATTTTTTTGTGTGCTTGGAGAACCCGAGATTAACATCATAGCCATCTCTTTAGATTTCAGCATTCAAATCTTACATTTAATAGCTTTTTAAAGTTTTTTTCTAAACAGCAATTAGTCTCATTTATTGCAATTTCCAAGTGCCAGAAGTTCCTCATTGAATTGCTGTTTTGTTCATATTTGGCTTTGGCTTTGCTGCATACTCATTAAAGGACCAATTAATGTCACCTTTAGCTGAAGACTATTCATTTTTATTGAGAAAATGACAGTTGCTGCCATGAGTGGTGCAGTGTAATATGCATTAATTGCCCTGTAACACTGGTAATTACAAGTTTTTCAGGGCTCTCGGTTAACTGTCACGTCCAGACTGGAATGCACCAAAATAGATTACTCATTAAAGAAACCTGTCCTGTTTTCCATTCTGTTCCCAGTGTTAGTTTAAAAAAAATAATAATTCTGGTTCTTGAACAAATAGTTGCCATGAGCAATTTCCTGTAACAACTTCCCTCAGATAGGTTTTTCAGCCATCACTTCATACTATGGTCAGCAAAGAGACAGGATGCAATTGGTGCTGGCGATCATGACAAAAAGTCAAATAGCAGTAAATGGAGAAGGCTTTTTAAAATAATAAATTCCAACTTACAAATTCAATTCCGATTATATTTGTTGTATAATTCGAAGAATATGTATTGATGTAATTATATTATTAATATAGGTATAAATGGAAGTGCATTGTTCACATTGTTTATGTGGCCTAATCGAAAAAAATACAATGCATTAATGGCTGTTTTGCAGTCAGTATTGTTAAAGTGTTCGCTTTTTTCCTTCCCTTGCATTTGAACACAACAAAGAAACACAAGTGGAGAGGCCTTATCTTTCTGACATCTGTGAAATTCACCAGCAGCAGTCATAGTTTCTTTTTATCTCCGCATAGTACTGAACTAGCAAATGAAAATCTTTATTTTAACACCTGCTTTAGGCACTCCAATTTTTCTTCCTTTAAATTAATTTTGTCACGGCCTTTCAAATTCTCTTTCACTGATGGGATAATGAAAGTAGAAGGCACAATTTGTGCTGACCAGGTACCAACTGCCAGTGCACAGCTGAGCATAGTTAGAGGAGAAGGAGCATCATATCAATGATTTAATCATTACTGTAGTCATTAATATAAAAAGACCTTGGTGTATTTATCTGTTTTTATTGGCATGTATTTATCGAATTGTTTATGACAAGAGTAATTGGGGTAATTTTAGACATTGAAATTACCTGTCAGCTGTATGTAACCACACTCCTTTCTCCTCTGACAAATGGTGACAACTGAGGGACCCATAGCATTACTCATGATGGCTTCTCTAGTGGTAATAAGGACAATAGGGGCCTGGATAATTTGACATGGACAGCCTTCACAACAAGAAACCAACTAAATGACTGTCAGTGGGGGGAAAGGAGTTGGAAAACTAATGGAGTCCCCCATGGCGCTCTGACAGGGAGATGAGGCAATTTGAACGGAAAGTGAAAGGCCTTCAGTTTGTCAAGTATTTAGGGCCATCAGACAACAGCTAGAGGCTGGAACCTGACAATATATCTGAACTGTGGTAGCAGTTTCATATAGGTCAGTTACATCATAATGACTGCCCCACTTCCAAAGCTTCTACTTTGGTGCCATACTTCACCCCTGACCAGGCACTGTGATCTTGCACTCATGCACAGTTATACACAGCAGGGGTAATGGCTAAGGTTGCAAAGAGCCAGAAGAAGCGATGTGTAACTTTAAAGCATTATTCAGACAAATTTATGTAATAAATTACTTGATATAATGGTTTAGGAATATTGTCAGAAGACACTGGTTTAATAGAAAAGAATGATTCATGGTAATTACACCATTTCTGAGTGTTAAAGGTATTTTATTTGTACTTTAATTAGGAACCTTTGCTTATATTTCACTGTATACTTACTTAACTGTATAAAATGAACAAATGCGGGAAGTATATAATTATGTAAACTACTGGTCACAGGCAACAATACATTGACACTTTATTTCATGTTATAAGCTAACCATAAAATTTACACTTTCCAATTGCAAATTATTTGTATGTGCGCTTGCTGCCGTCTTTAAAACTGAATTGGGAATCTCATGATATAACAACATGGAAACCTGGCTAATGAAACCAACCCATGTGGAAAGAAATTGACCTAAAACTTTCAATAAAATCAAAACATTTGCAGCACATTCAAAGATTTCCCTGAATAATTATTAAAAGCATTGAATACCCAGGAGTTAGAGCAAAGCAAAAACCAAAATGAGTAAATGGAGAAATAAAAATAGCTTGTTAATTCAGATGTCAATTATAGACTTTTAAGTTTGATTCATTCTCTAGAATCTCTTTAAATATATTTTCTATTTGATATGGAGGAAACTATTTATAATTTAAGTCTGGGTTAAAACAAGCAGGTGATTCAATATCTGAAATAAAGTTTAATTCATGATCTTGCATTTAACACCATTGCTAAAATGCTGTTCCAACATTGTGTTATTTTGTAATTTTATAACATACGGTTTAAGAGCCTTGGGGCATTGTAATAAACTAAAGACTTTTATACAAATCTAACCGCTGGTTTGTAGTGCAAAATTAGAAAGAATGTTGTCAAATAGAAAGTATATACACGCTTATAGTGTTCTGTGTGTTCTGCTATTTCAATTACTCTTTTATAAATAATAACTCTGTGTCTAAATAGTTAATTATTGCCTCCCAGTAGTGTGACTTTACATGCAATATAGTCAGTCGTATTAAGTGTTATCATCAAAGCTGACTTGAACATGTCGATGGTTTTATTGTATCATACTTGCAATTAACCAACAAAAAAATTGTGACTGTGGTGTCTAATAGGTATTTCAGATTAAGTACTGCTTCAGAAACAGGACACAAGATGTGTAACTTTCCCACAAAGCAATACCGTCTGAATCAACTAGTTTTGTTCTTGTTTCTTTTAACCAATGTGTAGAAATAATTTTGTATCTGACACTAAAAATTTTCCTTTGCGCAAAATAAAATACCCTGTAATAATTTTTGATGACCTTGACATTTCCATTTTTATATAATTTTAAAGCGTTTACGTTGTAACATTTAACTTACTAATTTACTTCTGATTTAATTTTCCAGATACTGTATATCTCCCAGTTCTAATAAATGACATGTGCCTTTAAAAGACCTACACCATCTTTTTCTAAAAGGGCTCAATCAGCCATGAAATGGGTAATTGAACATTTGTTTCCACAACAAATTCCTAAAAATACATTGAAATTGCATTTATTTAGCAGCAGCTAAAATGTTAACTGCACACTTGAAATACATCCACAACTGCTGATAATATCTGGCTAACATCTTCCCCCATTTTGTTATAATAATATCCTGGAGCATTGCTGAATAACTGATCTGTGCAGTGCCCCTCATTTCTAAATTATGGTTTGAATTAGTTAAAAGCACGTGTTACTGATTTGAGCCAAGAATTTTCATTCTAGTTTACCAGAATGCCAGCCTGGCACGAACAAGGTCTTAGCTAGGTCAATGCTTAGGGTAAACAGCTTTCTAAATCCTGCCCATGTGAAATCTTGTATAGCTTAGGTCAGGTCAGTTGGCTGCTGGCTTGTAGTTTTCTCAGCCACTGATTGGATTAGCAAAGCATTTATCAACTAAAAAGAGTCTAATACTTGACCTGCGTTACTCCATGTTCAACTCTTTCTGAAGTTACATTCCATATTTACTGCTATTTGTTGAGTGCTGCATAAGCACTGGTGTTGATTAAACTAAAGGTTGGAAAAGATTTCAAAATAAATTGAAGCCAGATTTGAAAGGAATTAGACTGGCTAGTGATGTTTTGACCTATCTCAAAAAAAGGAAATGGCAAAGTGTGTATTGAAGACCTACTGCCATCCTCTAATGGATCAATAATGATAGCTGAAGCTGTAGGTTCTTCTAATCGGAGTAGAGGAAACCCCCTAATGCCAGCAGCAGGCTAGCCCAGACCAGTCCTGCAGCCTTGTCTTCCAGCACCAGGTAATTTTACAAATTACCTCTGCCCATGATGATGGGTGTTTGTTTGTATTGAACATTAGAGATGAGTGGTTAGTGGCTGCAGAAGCATTGCAGCCTGAAACCACTCTGTAGTTAGTCTATTTTATGTGGGGAAGGATGATAGAGGGATGATATTATTGAAAAATGTTTTTATTTTTGTGACACATAATTTAAACCAGAAGAAGAATCCGATAGTGGAAAAGTGAACCGGCAGTAAGCTGTTTTGGCCACAATTCGAATGGTGACTGGAATCACTCTGAGCAATAATCACTATTATTACAACGTAAAGAAAGTCATTTTTTTCAAAAAGATTTGGTTTACATCAGATTTGCTCTAGTGCTCTAAAAATATTTCCTATTTCTGTTATTTTTTTTGTAAAATAAAGTACATTAATACTTTAATCTATTCAATCCAATGCTGCATTATTGTGATTTAAAATGTTGGCATGATTACCTTTGTTCTATCATAATTTCAGTAAATACTATTTTCCTTATATTTGAAAAGTTCCATCTTTCCAATACAAGATACCTTTACCTTAAATGTAATATTTTGTCTATTTAAAATATAATTTTCTCATTATTTAAAAAATCAGATTATTTTTCAACTAATATAATAAATGTGAGCAGTGCAAGGTAAACGATAACTTGATAATTGATAACTGCATATATACAGTCATAGAAACATAGAAAATAGGTGCAGGAATAGGCCATTCGACCCTTCGAGCCTGCACCGCCATTCAATATGATCATGGCTGATCATCCAACTCAGTATCCTGTACCTGCCTTCTCTCCATACCCCCTGATCCCTTTAGCCACAAGGGCCACATCTAACTCCCTCTGAAATATAGCCAATGAACTGGCCTCAACTACATTGTGTGGCAGAGAATTCCAGAGATTCACCACTCTCTGTGTAAAAAATGTTTTTCTCATCTCAGTCCTAAAAGATTTCCCCTTTATCCTTAAACTGTGACCCCTTGTTCTGGACTTTCCCAACATCGGGAACAATCTTCCTGCATCTAGCCTGTCCAACCCCTTAAGAATTTTGTAAGTTTCTATAAGATGCCCCCTCAATCTTCTAAATTCTAGCGAGTACAAGCCAAGTCTATCCAGTCTTTCTTCATATGAAAGTCCTGACATCCCAGGAATCAGCCTGGTGAACCTTACCTGTACTCCCTCTATGGCAAGAATGTCCTTCCTCAGATTAGGAGACCAAAACTGTTCGCAATACTCCAGGTGTGGTCTCACCAAGACCTTGTACAACTGCAGTAGAACCTCCCTGCTCCTATACTCAAATCGTTTTGCTATGAATGCTAACATACCATTCGCTTTCTTCACTGCCTGCTGCACATGCATGCCTACTTTCAATGACTGGTGTACCATGACACCCAGGTCTCGTTGCATCTCCCCTTTTCCTAATCGGCCACCTAAGATTCCTAAAATTGTTCTCCAGTGATGCTGACGAACCTACTGTTACTGCAGCTCTTTGCATCTTTTGTTTTGTAAGCCAGCATCTGCAGTTCCTTGGTTTTGCCTCCTAAGATTGTTTTGGTACTGAACATTTGGGAGTATGGCATCTGAATTCTGTTCCTAATTGTGAACGTTTTCTTGGCTTCTATCTCTGTGTCTGTTTGTAGGGTTCATTAAATTCTTACCTGAACAGTTTCATAGTGCCATTTTACAATTTAACTTGATATTTGTATCTTACTGGCTATATTTCATCAAAAGCAATCTTCATTCAATCATTTGTTAGCTGTAAAGCTCTTTGTTGAAAGAGATGTGAAAGCTACCGTATAACCGTGTCTTTTTTCAAAATTCCACTAATAATTCTACTAATGAAGGGGGGCACAGTGGGAGAGTTGCTGCCTTACAGCGCCAGAGACCCAGGGTCGATCCTGACCACGGGTCTTGTCTGTATGGAGTTTGCACATTCTCCCTGTGACCACGTGGATTTCCTCCGGGTGCTCTGATTTCAATCAATCAATCAATCAACCTTTATTGTCATCTTGCAAGCAACAGTTGTACAGTGCAACATGAAAAGACGTTTCCCAGGGAATAGCGGAGCATCGCACATGAAATTTAAAACGTTTCACACATAATAACACTAAAAACAATCCAGTCCCTGATGGAACAGTATAAATAAATAGTTAAAAGCAGGTAAAACACAACGTTAAAATACAATAAACCAATCATAAAAATGTCCGGGGCAGCTGATTTGAGTGGCCAGTGCCAGTTATTAAAGTGGCCAGTGCCAGTTATTAAAGTGTCCGTGCCAGCTGCAGAATCAAGTGACTGTAAGTATAGAGTGACTGTTTAGCAGCCTCACAGCCTGTGGTAGGAAGCTGTTTAGCTGTCTTGTAGTCCGGGCTTTGATGCTTCGATATCTCTTGCCTGATGGCAGGAGATCCAGGTGTATGTGGAGGGGGTGCAGTTTGTCCTTAGCAATTCTCTGAGCTTTTTTCAGACAGCGGCTCTGGAACAGTTCTTGTACCGAGGGTAGGGAGACGCCAATGATCCTCTCTGCTCTCCTCACTACCCTCTGCAGAGCAATCCTGTCCGAGCAGTTGCAGGTGGAGTACCACGTATTTATGCAGTACGCGAGTACAGACTCCACCGTACCCCTGTAGAAATTCCTGAGGATGTTGGTGGGGAGTGAGGCCTGTTTTAGTTTCCTCAGGAAGTGCAGTCGCTGATGGGCCCGTTTGACGGTCCCAGTGGTGTTCCTGGACCAGGTGAGGCTGTCTGTAATTTGCACACCGAGGAACTTTATACTCTCCACTCTCTCCACTGCAGTGCCACTGATGTTGAGGGATGTATGCTTTGGCTGCGCCCTCCTGAAGTCGACAACCATCTCCTTCGTTTTGTCGACATTTAATTCTAGATTATTTTTGACGCACTAGTCCACTAGTTGTTTTACTTCCTCCCTGTACATTGATTCGTCATCTCCGCTGATGAGTCCCACCACTGTTGTGTCATCGGTGAATTTTATGATCTTATCGTCCCTGAATCTGGCAGCACAGTCATGTGTGAGCAATGTGAACAACAGCGGGCTGAGCACACAGCCTTGAGGAGAGCCGGTGCTCAGCGTGATCGAGCCTGAAATTTCCTTCCGCATTCCAAAGATGTGCATGTTTGTAGGTTAATTAGCCTCTGTAAATTGTGCCTGGTGTGTAGGATAGTTCTAGTATAGGGGTGATCACTGGTTGGCGTGGGCTGAAGGGCCAATTTTCACTGCATCTCTAAATTAAACTAAACTAATAAGATTAAATTCCTAATTGAATATTTTTCAAGCTTGATGTAGCCATTTCTAAAAGAAATTACAATTTCCTGCAGTAGCTATCATTGTGAGTTTTGTGAATAAGATTCCCAATTTGTGTGTTTGTGATGATGAACAATTGGATTGCGATGCTCCGGTTGCAGTGAAAGAAGATGCTGACTCCCAAGCAGAGCAAGGTGCAAGACATGGAAGAACATTATTAACCTTGTTGTGCCATGTTACACCAACTACAAACTAGTTAAAGCTGGAATTAATCATTATTGTACTGAACTACACAGATGTCCATTTATGATATATAGATTACAATATGCCCTAAGAAAACTTAGCAGGTTCCATGTACATTACCCATAATTTAGCAAATGTGCAACAGAGCTATTGTGTCTCAAACAATAGTTTTTATGCCTGCTTAAGATAGAGATAATACCATCTCTACACCCAAATGGAAAATTGTGTTAAAATGGAGAAAAAGTTGCCAGTCCACAAGTTGCAAAATTGCACACGGATCAATGAAAGAGATGACCAGATTTCTTTCAGTGCGAAAACAAAATGCTGAAATCTAAAATAGAAATGCAATATGCAGAAATGAAAAACAACTAAATGCGATGAAAGGTCCAAACAAAACATTCACTGTATAGGTACTGTCTGCCTTGCTCTGCATTGTCAGCAATTTCTGCATTTATAACCCGTTTTAGTAGTGTTGGTATTCTGGCACCCACCAGAGTTATGTGATACCGATATAGCAGATCTTAGACTATTTTCTTCCAGTTGATACTACAACACATTTTAACTTGTTGTGTTGCAGATGTTACACTGTAATGTAAAAATGCATCAAGCAACCCAGTGAGTTTCAAGACAATGCAGAAACAGGATCCCAGTGATTTCCGAAGGACCATGTGAAACTGACCAAGTGTGTATTAAGGGAATGTGGGGAAAGAGGAACCAGGTGTGCTTTTTAGGAAATGGAGGATACAGTGGATTTCAAGGAAGTACTGGAGCTAGGGCCCTGGCATGCAAAACGATGAATGGGAATCTGCACACGGAGCCAGATGCTGTGAACCATCAGGATTTCCAAAAAAGATGGTATGGTAGATTATTGGAATTGTCCTGCCATTGTTGACCTGAACACTGAGGTATGCGGGAAGTTAACTACTCCCCTGCAAATAATGGAATGAAGTCTTACATTTCTTAACATTTCTATGTTATGTGACTCTTCTGACAGTATTTTAATCCCTGAATAGTAAATTGTTGAATCAGCACTGCTTGTACAATTCCCATGAGTTTAGTCTGACTCAATGGCAAGATCTCTCTGGCTGAGCCAATGCCAATATTGCCTTCCCCTGCACTTCTCCGCCACCAATTGCTGGTAATTTTTTTATTAATATCCATTACAAAATGCTACTGCTTTTATTTCTTTATCTACGTAATTCAGGGAAATGTGCTTTTCTGAAAATGTCATGCATGCTGGTTGATTCCTTTCCTCAACTCAAAGAACTATGGGAGTGATCAGAATTTGATTTTCCCTTTCTTTGCTGAAACATGTCTTGAGTGCTAAATGCTGAACCTGGAAACTTACTGTTCTCATAAAATTGAGTGCTACATCAGGCAACGGCAAAAGTAGGCTTAGAACTCTGGCAATGTAGATGCTTGAAACAAAGTCTAGATCCATAGGGGAGCTGAAGATTTAACCTGAGATTTTATAAATATTTGTGCAAAATTTCTTGAAGCGCCGTTGATTTAGTACCATCTTGTACAACGGTTGCATCATTCAGGAAGTTGCCAAATGTCAACAAATCAGGTGTTTCGTATTTTAACATTCAATCACAGTGCTGACATGGTCAGCATCAATCTTTACTATTTTTAATAGTTTGTCCTCTCTGTCCTAAACCCCTGACAGCCTCATATTTATATCCTTTTAGTTTGGAGCACTCATGAGAAAAGTCTGTTTCGACCAATTCTAATCTGTCTCTGTTCAGATATATAAAACACAAATAGAAATGTGTTGCTTCTGTTTGTTTGTTCTGAATACATTACTCATTTCTTCTTCCCGAATAAGTACAGAGCAGTTCAACATTCTGTATGTTTTTGCATTTTCAACTAATTGAAATTGTGAGTTGATAATCATAAAAGATTTTCAATTAGCTTTTTGCTATGTTTTTTATCCTGGAAAGGGAATGAAACCCAAATTGGACAAGAGCTTTTGAATGTCCACATGAGGAAGGCAGCATCTAAAATTCTCATTGTCATGTTCTTGTCTCCTGCTCTCACAACAGCAGACTCCCAAGAAATTGTTGATTTTATATGTGAATTACATTCCTCCACATTTCTGAGCTTTATGGATGGCTTTGTAGTCATCTTGCTTGTTCCTAGTAAGGGGGAGGAACTGAAATTCTCCTGCGACTGTTATTTTTGTACTATTGTCTATTCTGAGAAGAAAATAAAGTGGCACAAAAATATGCGTAAGACTCTGTTTTTTATGGACGTTGCAGATCTCATTCTCTTCTGACGGTATGTTTAGCAGTTTTCACAAGGCCCCATGTCAAGATTCTGTGCAGGAGGATTGCGTTTTTTTTCGAGGGTCGTTGAATTTTTCTAGTTTCATAAAATAATTAGGGTCCAATGTTATCATGCAGAATGATCCTGTCAATTTTTTTTTTCAAAAAAAATCATAATTTGGCTATTCACCACTTGGAGCACCCATTATTTTTATTATTTGGACGTTGGGGCAGCCTGAGTGTTGTAGCTCGCATGTAATGTTTGCGTGAATTGATATGATTATCTGCCACAGTTTCAAAAACTCCAAAGGCAAATCCAGGAATGTGAAAACTTATTTTAATCTGCCAAATATATCCCCCTAATTGCATTATTTTCCATAGGATAACTCGTTGTCAAAAGTGGAATATGCTCACAATTAGAATGCAACTTCTCTGACCCCTGGGGTTCCTGCTTGCCATTCATTGAGCTTGTGCTTATTCAAATGGCACATCACAATATAGCTCTTGTATCTTCAAGCCAATCCTGAAGGAAATAAACTATATCTCTGTATTCTCTTGCCTCACGTTGTACCCTTGGGGACTGACTGTAAGATCATCTAATTCAGCTCTCCAATTAATTTTAACTTTTGTTTATTTTATCATTTAAAAAAATCTTTAGTCTGCTTATCTATTGGAAAACTGTCATAGACCTGGGTCATTCTCACTCTGTGTCCCATCATCTAACTTTTGTTTAAAATTAGAATGTTTTTTTTAATCATGTGAACTCCAGGATCAGATTCTATTGCTGAGCTATGCATGATTATAGTGGCAGTACATGGGAAATATTCGTAAAGGTAATGATGCCTGTCACTGCTGAATGGGTTGTGGTCCTACTAGGTGGTCTTACAGATCTGGGATTTGTAATGGTTGTGGCATCCATTTAAGGGCAACATATATTTTGGGTGGTAACCTGCATGGTACGCATGTCTATTACTTGAGACTAGATTGACTTGAGCCTTACATTGACCCTTAGATTTAGTGAAAATATAATCCTTCATTGTGCAGCATTCTTTGAATGTTGAGAAGCTAAGGGTTGTTACATGGTCGGCACAGTGGTAGAGCTGCTGCCTTACAACTCCAGAGACACGGGTTCAATCCTGACTATTGGTACTGTCTGTACAGCATTTGTACCTTTTCCCCTTGTCCGCATGGGTTTTCTCCGGGTACTCTGCTTTCCTCCCGCATTCCAAAGACGTACAGGTTTGTAGGTTAATTGGCTTCAGTAAAATTGTAAACTGTTCTTAGTGTGTAGGATAGTGCTAGTGTAGGGGGTGATTGTTGGTCGGCACAGTGTCAGTGAGCCGAAGGGCCTGTTTCTGCGCTGTACCTCAAGTCTAAAGAAAAATCTAATATAGGGGCCCTACTAACAGCTAGTGAGCAGGTACAAAACCAATTTAAAAAGCTGATATGCCGTTACTTTGTGGTTGATGATATCTTGAGGGAAAAGCTGTTTAAAGTTTTATAAAGTTCTGGTCAGACCTGACTGAGAGCACTCTTCCCTTCAAAAAATTGTTGAGGCTGTTTGAAAAGCTTTCTAATCTCTAACTAAGAGTTTCTTATTACGTAAGGAATATTGAACAAAGGGAGGTAAATTGGGTTGAATTACCGATCAGCCACGATAGAAATAAATGACAAAAAAAGGATGTAAGTGCAAAATTTCACTTGGTAACCGTTTCAAATTGGAATTTGTTAATAAAACACAAAATGTCCTTCTCATGACAGCATTACTAATTTCAATTAGTGTATTTTATAAGAATGAGATTCATGACATTATAAATATCTTCCAAAACTTACTGTTTAATTAACCAGACCAATATACATTTTTTTTAAAGTGCAGTTTGCACATACTGTTCAACAATATAGCAGTTTATAGGGAGGGCAAACATAATGCAAGTGACAAAATATGGCCACATTAATGTTTGAAATGAGCATAAAGCCATGCTGAACAATGTGAGCAAGTATGCGTTGCCTATTATCCTGATAAAACCTCTGTTTAACATTGCAATGTATATCCACATAATGCACTGGCATACTGTGTGGTGGTCCCCTCAAGGGAAGCTTTTGACTTTGGGTTCTTTAGGAGATACTTTGTGTTCCCCATAACAATGCTTTAAAGCTTCTTTAATTCTGGCAATTTGGATGCTAGGGGGCAGTGAAGGCTGCAGCTTGCTCCAGAGACCATGGAGGTAGTTTTCAATGAAGACGGTTTAAATTGCGTGATGTAGGAGGGTTCAACGCATTTCGAGAATATTGTAGAGGACATAACTTCCTGAAGTTTTCCTTTCTTGCTTCTTTACACAAACAGGTCTGAATATCCTGTTTGTGAATTTATCTGGCACTTTTAACTGCCTGTGTGGATAACAGCCAGGTCCCAGATGTCAGGGGAAAAGGTTGTAAACGTGCAAGGCACTCTCCGATTATGTAGATATCATCTTGCAGTGGCCTTGAAATGGCCTTCCAGTTCAAACCCTAAAAATAAACACCTATTAATCATCTGATGGTAACATTCCTTGACCACTGCTTTGAGTATGGAGACCCCAAATCAGCTTCCTGCAATAGCTGGCCTCATACACCCTGTCACCCAGGATAAGAAACAGTTTGCGTGGCAATTTTTTTCCTGTAAAGAGACTGGCTCTAACTAGTTGTTTTCAGCCATCTCTAAATGGCCTTTCACTGATATATGACGCAAAGTCTTTGATACTGCACAATTTACGCTTTGTCCATATTCTTTTGGAGAAAAAATAGCAAGGAAAAAACAAACTTTGTCCTAAAATTTTGTGACTAATTTAATCTGCTGGCAGGAGTGATACTCAGCCTTGAAAATAAAAAGCTTTTCTGTTGAGAAGGCACACCTTTCTATTTCTCTTAAGTATGTTTTGATTGATTTTTTTTCTCTCTTTTTTCTTGTAAAGGGCACATTTGACTTGGGTGGTATTTCAATGCCATTTTTCTTGTGTTGACGTTATTGTAATTAGTGATTCTGTGTGTAACCACACAATTGTTTTGCTTTGAAATCTTACTAATGATGATAAAGGCCATTGAAAACTCGGTCATTAAATAAAAAGCTACAAAAAGGAATGTTAAGGCATAATGCAGGTGCATGTATGATGTATCTATTCAGTACAACACGGTGTTAATCAGGGAGAGAGAGATGTGGCTTGCTAGTACATAGAGGCATTCAAGATTTTTTTACAGAACTGTAAACTTGAGAATT
This sequence comes from Leucoraja erinaceus, assembly GCF_028641065.1. Lineage (NCBI taxonomy): Eukaryota > Metazoa > Chordata > Chondrichthyes > Rajiformes > Rajidae > Leucoraja > Leucoraja erinaceus. Next base: position 45,038,833 of record NC_073385.1, read on the forward strand.
ATTTGGTGAGGAGATGAATGTTTTTGGCTTTAGCATGGAGAGTGTTTTACGGACATTCTCTGGTATTAAGGGACATGAATATCTGGCAGTGTTGTAGTTCTAGAGGAAATTTTGACAGTCATGGTGGTGATGGAAATGTTTTTCACATATCTGCGACTGAGAGAAAAAAAGCTTGTGGTCTACCGAGGGAAATGTGTAATGCTGTGGAAGTGCTGTTTCACTGAATGTGTTGTACCTGTGTGATAGGCACAATTCTTCAACAGTTTGTACAGTGAGTTCCTGATCTCAACCACATTATTGGATAGCTAAGTGATTCAGGCTGGGTGAAAAAATATGGTGGTCCATTCATGCTTGCTAGCTAGCTAATTATAGAGGTTAAATAATGAAATAAGTTTTCCAATCTAATCTTTCTGCCGAAGAATACCAGGCAACATAATGAACACTGTGGAGAAAATAAATAATATCAATGTTTTTTATTCAAAGTGCGGCACGCTTATAAAATAGATTCCTTAGTATTTCTGTTCAAGATCACAACACAGTTGGCTAAATCATGCTGCTTGTTTAATATCATTGTGTTAAATTGATTCTTAGTGCTTTGTTTACTCACCGGAGAAAGAAATCTAACTTTGGTTTGTTTAAAGACAGTTCCCTTTTGAAGTAGCTTAGAAAGTGATTGTGTTTCATTTTATTTCTTGTTCTCGTAACCTGCTCGTGTAGGATGTGGCTTGTCGGTGCTTTTGTGTGTCAATTCCCAGATTGGAACAAGCCATATACAGACCTTCCATCTTTAAAGCATACTGGATCCATGTGAAGACTCCACAAATTATGAACAGACCAAACAAAATTCCATCTTGATTGCACTTCAGCATGTAAATTGACCAGACGCTCGCCATTTGAAAGAGGACATAAATAACGCTACTGAAAAGTTCATAGAGTGTGCCACAGATGTAAACGTTTGAGACGCTGCTACATCTTTTATGAAATAATGTTTCATTTCATAACTTACCTACTGATATCAGTAGAGTTGTGCTCAATTTTTTTTAAGGACATTTCTTTTCTTAGATAGGTAATTTTCAAACTCGCTTTTGTTGATAATAACATCAACAAAAATATGTATTATTGAGTGCTCAGGATATGGGTTTATTGAAGCAAAATGGTGCACAACTCATCTCATTTGACAAATTTTATTTGGCTAAATTTGCCACCTATTTTCTTTCTATTACATGCTTAAAGATTTGTCTACAAATTAGCATTGTATTCTGGCAGTGAACTCTGTTCAGTAAGTGATTGAAAAGTACTTATCTGAAAACCCTCCAACTGCTGCAGATTAACTTATTCCTGAAAAACTTGACACAAATGTACCCACTTTTTCCAAAATCCTCACTCCATTGTCAGTTGGTTTTGGTCTTGCCTTCCCAATTTGGGCCCTTGCAAACACTGGAGAGCTTGGCAGTCTACTACTAGTCCTAGTTCTTTGAAATTACCTGCCAATGTTTATCAGACTGCTTCACCGCTCTTTTTATTCTGTCATCCCAAAGGGAACTTGCAAGTTTCTGTTGAAAGGTCACCGCAAATGCTGCCTGACTTGCTGAGTATTTACAGCATGCTATGTTTTATTTAAGGTCTGTGGTAGGATAAAACATAAGTAAAAGTTGAAGGGTGTGGTTCAAAAGATCATGCGATAAGAGTAGAATTTGGCCATTTGGCCCCAAGTTTACTGCGCCATTCAATCATGGCTGATCTATTTCTCCCTCTTAACCCCATTCACCTGCCTTCTTCCCAACAAGGCATGAAAGATGTGTCTAGAGATGTAAAGGACAATAGAGTGTAAATGAAATTACTTAACACAAGTGTTGATTCCAGAAGGCTATTACATGCCCAGTCAAAGGTTAAGGTGCTGCTTGCCAAGCATATATTGAACTTTATTGGAGCAGTACAGGTGCCCAAGAGCAGAGGCAGAATTCAAGTAAAAGGACTAGAAGCTCAAGGTCTTATATGCGCACTGAATGAATTTGCAAAATGATTATTTAATCAGTATTTGGTTTGCTGAACATGAACATATTATCACCAGAATGCCTAGTGGAAAGGGCAGGATCGATGGAATTGAAGGTAGCATCATGCTGTAGTGTTCAAAGATAATCCTTTGAATGGGGTGGCTGGTGGGAAAGAAGATGAGATGCTTCATTTCATGTGTATTTACCTCTTTGACCAGGCTGCCATTTGAAAATGAATCCAATGCTCTCGTTGATTCCTTTGTTAACTTAAAAATTTAAGTGCATAGCAATCCCTTAAAAAATCCATGCCAACTATCACAGATTGATCATAGTATAAGACGCCACAAAACTGCACAAAAAAAACCTATAAAGAAAACCCCATAATACATAGTGGAATACGAATTTGGAAACAAATAAAAAAAGATTTAAAATTGAATAATATACCACTATGCCTTCCCATTGTAAATAATCCTTTATTCAAATCATCCTTTATGGACAAAGGATTCACCCAATGGAAAAATTATGGAATCAAAAATATAGGACATCTTTATGGGAAAGGCACTTTTCTTTCATTTCAAGAGTTACAACAGAATTATGGACTGCACTCAAATCATTTCTTCAGATATCTACAAATTAGAGATTATGTTAAATCTAATACACAAGTCTTCAGGAGTAGGGAATCAGAAATTCTTGATGAATGTTTGAACAAGCATCCTAATACTGAAAAACTAATAGCTTATATTTATAACACCCTACTAAACAACGAGGTACCACCGACCGAACCATATAGATACAAATGGGAAAATAAAATAGGTCACCCTATAACGAAAGATATGTGGGACGAAAGTTTACAACAAATACATCAATGTTCATTAAATGCCAGACATACTTTAATACAATTCAAGGTCTTACATAGACTACACTACTATAAAATTAAACTAAATAGAATCTTCCCACAAATCTCTCCTATTTGTGATAAATGTCTACATCTAGAGACTAATTTAACACACTCGTTTGCAAACTGTATAAAACTTAAACATTTCTGGACTGATATTTTTGAAATAACTTCAGAAGTTATTAATACAAAACTGGACCCAGATACAAAATTAATAATACTTGGAATATCAGAACAAAGTTTAACACTCACAACAAACCAAAGAAATTTCCTCGACTACAGTATAATAATCGGGAAAAAATTAATATTAAAATTTTGGAAAGGCCCTACAACCCCCACAATTAAAATGTGGATTGCGGAAATGTCGGAGACCCTATACTTAGAAAGAATTAGACTTGTCTTAATGGACAAACAAGATCTTTTCGATAAAATCTGGGCTCCATTCATTAACTATCTGAAGGGATAGATTGGCACAGCATGAGGACCCAACTGAAACTTGAACTCAGGATCAGATGAAAAGCTATACTTTATAATCTACGAACCTATCTCCATTGACGTATTACAGGTAATCCATTCCACCTCCTTTGTTTTTCTTTCTGTTTTTTTTTTTTTTTTATTTGTAACTTTCTACCCTCTCTTTCTCTCTTTTTCTATAAAAAAATAAAAACACTAGAAGCAGAAGTAATTGATAATTGAAAATTTTAATAATGTATGACTGATGTATATGAAAAGTCTTTTTACTATAATATGTAACTATACTTTATAATATGTCTACTAATAAAAATATTTAAAAAAAAGAAATAAAAAGTGTAAGACGCTGACGATGTTGGAAACTTGAGCAAAAAATCAAAGTGCTGGAGGAATTCGGCAGGTGGAGCAGCATCTCTAGGTTAGGGGGTGGTGGGGAGGAATTGTCGATGTTTCGGGTCAGAAGAGCAGAATTAGGCCATTCGGCCCATTGAGTCTACTCTGTCATTCTATCCCCCTCAACCCCATTCTCCTGCCTTCCTGTAACCCTTGACACCCTTGCTAATCAGGAATCTGTCAATCTCTGTCTTAAAATATCCAATGTCATGGCCTCCACAACGGTTTGTGGCAATGAATTCTACAGATTCACCACCCTCTGAGTAAAGAAATTCCTCCTTATCTCCTTTTTGAAGGTGAGTCCTTTTATTCTGAAGCTATTCCCTCTGGTCCTAGACTCTCCCACTGGTGCATCAGGTCTACTCATATATTTCTTGGTCAATTTCCAAGGATCCTAAACCCTTTAATATATCCTCTTTCACAACGTTTTGCATGGGTTGATACCACAATCCCAGTTCAGCAATATCAGCATCATTCCTTTTACTGAACAAGATCACCAACTATTCATGAAGAACATCTGCTTCCACACACAGTTTTTGATTTGCATCCTTATCAATGTTTTATGATTCCTTGCTTTTTATGTACTTATAAAAGATCTTTAATTTTTTTTTATTTTACTGGGTAATGGTATTTAACATTTTATATTTTCTCTTTGCTCTCTAAGCTTTCTCTAGTATTAGACTCACCTTCAGCCTTTGAGAATGAGTAGGAAGGAACAGTAATGATGGCCTGGCCCAGGTTCACCAGGGATATATGAATAGAACAGATATAATGACTATCTGATGTATGGAAACACAGGAGGTGGTTATATTTTGTAATAAAATATTACAAAGAGTTTTGATGAAGTGCATCGGAAATGTTTATTTCCACTAGTTATGGGTCATCAATTTAGAGTCACTGTGAGAGTGACGTGAAAACCTAGAATACATTTCTTTACTTAAAAAAATTGTCATTAAGAGTGAAAAGGTAGAGAAAGTAAAGACGAAAGCAATTGACAGTCGGGGGTTTGAGATGGGGTAAGTGAGTTATGGATAGTGGAGAGCAGGGCAGTGGAATTATTTTTGACTTGCATTGGTGAAATGCGAGCACCAAAAAAACCAAGCTGAATGACTTCCTTTTCTCACTTTTCTTTCCAGTGAATGTGAACTGCTGTTTATTTGGATGCCGACAAGCTCAGGCTGTTGCAATTTTGGGCAAGCAATATTGAAAGAAGTACTAAATTGCAGCAATCAGAGATATGTCTTTCCACAATACTGACATTAAACCAAAATGATATTTTCTGTTAATTTTAATTCACAACAATTTTTATATGACACACATTAAACTCCAATTGTTTGCGCTGTGATGAAACCTCAATCAGCTTGAAATGTTACTGTGAATACAAAGCAGATTTTGTACACCAAACGCTGAATAATGATTGTTCAGATTATAGTTAATAGAATAAATACTTTAAGTTATGTGGAAGCCTATGATGCATAGTTTTACTCATCACCAACCACACCCAGACCAAGTAAACAACTTGCCACCATTGAGTCAAATATAGTCAGCTAAAATTTATTCAGCAATGAGTGTACACAAAGTTTTTTATCATTAACCATTTTTTAATTGAAATCAATAGTTTAAAAATTCCAAAAGACACAAACAAAAAATGCAATTGAAGCCCAAAAATCTAAACTAAAATATGGACAGTGTTGCACTCTACATAGCAATGCAGTCATTATAAGAAATTGACTTGCATATTCGTCATGATTCAATACCTGAGGCAAGATATGGACAGCCAACAGTATTACTGAAAATATGATATGGTAAGAAAACTACTTACTGTAGTTAGCCTTGGATGAAATGGACGGCGATTATTCTGGTGCAGTTGTGGCAGCACTGATTAGGACCGCTGTACTAAGTTACAGAATTGTACTGAGAAAAATGTTCAATATGAATCGCAAGTCACAAAGTATAATTATTCTTTCAATACTTAACTATTTATTGCTATTTATACAAAAAGTTAACATTAAAATGTGTGGTTCTCATTTGCATTTCAGGTGTATATTTGCTAAGATTGTGAGTTTGTACAAAATTAATCTAAAAGGGATTTATCTGGAATATCTGTGCCAATGAAATGCAAATTATTTGAGATAGAGGTTAATTATTCGTTCTTGAGCAAAATCATGAGAGAGATGAAATGAAGAATTGATGCAGCAAAACTTTTTGTACATTGAGTGATATTTCAAACCGAAATAGTGATCTCATAATTCACATGCAATTTTTAAATGCTTAAGTTTAAATAGTCTTATATTTGACTGACAAAATCGTCTAGGACGTAAATCAAACAATCATTTCCAAAGAAGGCGTGTTCAAAAGTATTGTTTGGACATCAAACTATTTTAAAATGTGCTGCTGAAAATAAACTTTTAAACTGGTTGAGACTTGTTACGCAACTTTTTGAATCGCATTTTGGATTTTGATTACTTTTATTAGACTAAGATGTCTTAAAATGTTGCTCTGACATGGCATTATTTGGCATTTTTCTTTAATACTCAAATTTAAATTATCACTAATTTGACTATTAGCGATTTTGTACATGCAGAATTATTCTTCTCGTGTGGTAGATTGTGTCTAATGTGGCCAGCATTTATACGCACATGGTTCAATTGCTCTAAGCAGACGGCCCTTGAGATGGGTAACAATTACTATTGGACACATCATTAGGATGCTAATTCATGTTTACTTATTTGTATTTGGTTAATCTGTAGTAAATAATCACTGATACATGTTTTATTCAAAATGTTATACCTGACATGCTTACTTTAAAACTTTCAAAGATGTAGTTATTGATTATTATTAATTGATACTTGACCCCTGACTTGCAAAATACTTAGATCATTAGTTGATCATTCCAGCAATTATTTATAATCATGTTTCTTTGATATAAGCAGAACTGACTGGAACAATTTATTTTTTTTATAAATTGCCATGTGTCATTAATTGCACAATTTTTGAAGAATTTCCATTGCATGAATAGATATTTTTGCTTCAGATTTGCTGTGTTATGCATTTTGCATTTGTTCATTGCTGTATTTTTGCACTGGAAATTTTACACAATACAGGAAGACGGCTAGAAGTGTGAAGATTTCAACAGTTACATAGCATTTCTGTCTGATGACCTCTGATTAGCAAGGATGTTTTACTAATTTGACCGTTTGTAGTTGAGCATCAGAGAAAGAATTCACCAACTTGTTTGGTTGCTCATTGGTAAAACAAGTCTGATTCCGAAGTACAGACCAAGTGGTGACATGTTCTGATTGATAGTGATTGCATCTTTATGAACTCTTGCTGAAGGTCCTAACTTCCTGATGGGTCAACTATTCCACAGGGCTACTTCCTGAGATTGCCTGGTGGGCTCAGCATATCCATTTAAAGGCTATGTCACAGTTCCGAGATTTAGAACATGTTTTTTAACCACCACTCTAGTCAGTTGGTCTTATGTACAGTAACATAAGTTGTTAGTTGAGTACAACACTAAGATGGATTGAAAATATTGAAATATTTTAATTTTTATATTTTCAAATATTTTAGTTTATTTTCATGCTTTTGGTCCCAAAATATATTTGTGGAGTGTGCAAAAGGTAAAACCCTTTCAATTTGGCAATAAGTCATGTCTCAGTACAGTTTCTTGCTGAAGTTCAAAGTAAATATGCAACCCATTAACTTTTATGTTATTTTCTTACTTCCCCCTTCACAATGAAGCTGCAACATTGTCGTACTAGTTTACTGTCTTCACAGAAATCCTTTGGTTATAATTGTGCCTTTTGGCACACTTTCCCAATAGTTGGGAAGTCACAGCCAGTCAGGCAGATTATTGTATCCTCGTGCAAGGAGCACAGAGAGACTTCATTTTCTTGGAATACTAGATGTGTTTGAGAGGGGAGAAAAAAATGTTTCCAGGAAATTCAGTGTTGACGAACATGCTATAGCACTACAAAAGGAAAATTCCAACGTTGCAAAATGACCAGGAAACTATCCAAATGGCAATATGACTTCAAAATAACACTGCTGGACCTATTATATTGGCCACTGTTACCTTGCAGAGGATGAAACATTGGTGAGATGTAAATGTTTGTTGATTTTGGCTGAAATAGCTGAGGTTTTGAGTGTACTCTTTAATTACCCATTTTCATGGAAAATGTGAGGCACTTAATCTAACTCATCAGATTTAGTAGCTGACAATAACGTTGATTAGTCTGAAACACCAAATGGTGGAGTTGTGCCATCTAGCATTCAAATTCTTGTCCCAGATAAGACCCTTGATTTTATTTTAAAGACAAGAGATAAAAGAGATGTATATCCTATTGCTTTAAGTCCATAAATACAACCACTGCTTTGCAGATTACAGTCAGACCTGGCATGATATTATTGAATTTAAAAGCAGGCTCGAGGGGTTGGGTGACCTACTCCTGGTCCTAATCTGTACATTCTTGTATCAACTGCCCAGATTGTAATCGCAGGTCCACAATCCTGCCAACTAGGAATCCTTTGTCCACTTGTCAGGAATCTAACTGCCTTAAAAATATCTAAAGACTTCACTTCTGCCACTCTTCAAGATATTAATTTAAAAACTCTGCCCTGAGAGAAAAAATCCAGGACAATGACTCCTGATTCTGGATTCTCCCTCAAAAGGAAATATCCTCTCCACATCCACCCTATCAAGGTCATTCAAGATATGCTGTAAAAAATGTCATTTTCATTCTTCTAAACCCCAGTGGACACGAGCTTAACCTGTTCTATATTCTTCATATGGCATCTTGCCCATTTTGGTTATCCATGGTCAACTTTCTCACAATGACTTTTTCTGTTTCTTATTAGCCAATCGTCTATTTATGCTGAGAAGTTGCCAAATAAATCATGAGCTTTTATTTTCTGCAGTAACATTTGATGCAGCCCCTTATCAATACCTCTTGGAAATCTCAGCACAGTACATGCTTTGTCATAGGACAGCAACTTGCATATGTATATTTTCACTTTGGCAAAGCTTTCACCTTCAACGTGTGGAAAATGTAAATAAAGCAGCTAGGGAAGTTCAATTAATACAGCCAGACTTTCTGAATGGAATTTAACATCTTTTACATCTAATTTTCAGATTTGGACCCGGATTAGTGATCTACTGGTGCGGATTTATTAAGGAGTTGGACTGTCATCGTGAACGTGGAATATTATTAAAAGATTGCTTCCCTGAAGATATTATAACCTTCCACCATACCAGAGCCAGCATTGACAGTGGAAAGAAGAGGTGAATCCGGAAGTAATTTTGCCTTCCTGCAGTGCTAACTACCGGCAACATCTCTCCTGAACTTTAGTTGAACTCCTGCTGCCCTGGGTCACCATAATACCTCTTTAGAAAAACACATTGTGTTTCTGCTTTACTTCAGCAACACACTTCTGTGAGCAGCCAAGAACTGCAGACACATACCTCCCATTATCAGCATCCCAGTCCGTGTCAAGACTTTATAGATAGTTTAATCTTTCTACATCCGAACTCTTTCCTCCACAGAGAAGAGAAAAATTCTGCCGCTGCAAAAATAATTAATTGAAAGCTTTGTGCGAGGCAGACGAATGAAATCGTTTATTTTAAAGGTTTGTTTAATTAATTTTATAAAAGAAATGTTGCTCCATTTTATCTGTTCCACCGCGGGAGAAAATCTTAACTAGCATATGCTGTTCTGAAAAAGATTGCCAGAAAGACGGAAGAAAGTGTGTGTTCAAAGCCTCCTTGAAAATAGGCAATATCCCCTCCCACTCTTGGTCATCTCTGGTCTATGACCATTCGACATAGAGAAGGTGCACTCAGGATGATATTGAGGACCTTATGTCCATGTGTCAGGACCTCGAGGAGACCCTAAGTAGGTGGCAGAAGAAATATACCACCTCACAAACTACCTGCACATCCGCCTCCAGACAACATTTACCCTATCAGTAGAAGAATCTGCTAACAGCCACCACAGAGCCCACAAAGAGTGAAAGCGTCATCCTCAATCCCAAAGAATTGTAGAAGAATGGGAAAATTATGATATATTACATAACCTTAAAAAGGTTTAAAATTCTTTATCCTTATTCAAATTGGCTAATTAAAACCTCAGTTAAGATCAATTTTGGTTCCATGTATGTCAGTGATAGATGATGAAAATGTGATTTGAATGGGTAATGTACAAAATGAAGGAATGAAACTGCAAACACGATACTTCGTGAATTTACCTGTTCAACGGCAGGAATGTAACTTAGGTTTTCAATTTGAGCAAACTTTAAACTATCTAAGTGCATGACAATGAATATTTGAAAATCACGTTTTTTACATCAATTTTAGTTTCCTTATTCAGTAAAAGTTTTATTGAGCGATTGTTTGTGATAAGCATGTGCGTGTTAATTATTGATCCTCTATCCATTGGAAAAGCATGATTCCTAGAATTAAAGATTGCCTGAAGAAAGGTAATTACGATACTGGTCTCTGTGAGTTTGGCAAAATATTCTACTGTGATCCAGAGCAAAACACTTTCCACATTTTTGACCACAAAACTCAACAAGTGGAAGAAATTGGACACTGTACTTGCTTCATAGTATCAAACATTTACCATGGTAAAACCGCTATAGTGCACTGCTTGTAGTCATCTAGTTTAAAGAGACTTTGAGATAAACATCAAAAAATGCTCTGTGCTTTCTGATTTTAATTGGCTTTCTGATTTTAATTTATCCTGAAGTTACAACCTCTTGACTTTCTTGCCAGCTATTGATTGTAACTGTTCTATTGAACACTATGACTGCTTTTTATAGACAATGTGTTCTGTTAGATCTAAGTATCACATACTCGTGAGTTTGCTGTCTGCTATGCCTTTTTGCTGGTCTGTTTTATAAATAGAGCTAAGTGTAAGTCTTGTACACTGTAGTTAATACACTTAAATGTTTGGTAATAACCCAGACTTGTCCTTTGACAAATTATTACAATTTTATGCGCAAGTGATGTTTATGGAGAAACTGAGAGCTTACTAATGCACAAATGTAAAATTGCCCAACCTCAGAGAAGTGCATCCTGATTCTTTTGGAAAGACAAGTGTTGTACAATTATAAAAGAGCTCCTCGGAATGCCAGTGAAGTGCCTTTGCTCCAGAAAGCTGCATTCATATCATGTCAGTGTTTAGAGGATGTGTTGGGACTGCTAATGGAATAAAACCAAATGCACTGTTCTGTTTTGCATGGTGTGTTGACTTATCCACTCCAGAGAAATATGTAACAGAAACAAAAATGTGTGTCAATTTATTCAATAGATATGATCTTAGTGTGGATATTCCTTCTGAAACTTAGATCCATTGCATTGAGGGCTTGTATTAAATCTCCTCCAGCCCGTGGCTGCCCATTATGAAGCAATAAAGCTGCAAAAAAGTTGATTCAAATTTGCTACATTTTATCCTCTGTTTCTGTATAATTGTAACTTGCCTTTTTTTTTGCTAAAAATCACTTTTCTTCCACAATAAATAATTTTAATTTTGCTTGTGAATTTGCCTTGAAAGCATTTAACGCAAGTGGGTAACAAAAAGGCATCTATTATGTCTTTAAATGTTGGAATACTTCAAGCCTAGAATTCACAAAGATTTAACTCATTCAGGTATATTTACAATTTTCAGCTTAAAGCTATGAGGATATGAACTTCAATTAAGAAACTATTCCTAATTCTGTAATCTTTTAAACCATAATTGTAAATTGTAGTGCATTATTACAAAACACTTTTTAAGAAAAAAGTTCAGTTTGGTCTCTGCCTTTCCTCTTATTGTTTAAATGTGGCTTCTATATAAACAGCAACTCGGGTCATCTGTTTCAGCAATTGATCATTAAACCTTACTTAACACTGTAATGAATCATCTCAATTTGTTTACTTTTTCTTAACTTGAGTCTGATTACTCCCATTCCCTTTTCTTCTGAAGGCCTTGATTATGGTTTCATAGAAGCCAGTGCCTTCCAGTACCAGACCCAAGTGTGTGCTATTCCTCTTTGAGCCTCAACAATCTATTGCAGTCAATTGTGCCACTGTTCTTGCCAAACCCAATCTTGACCTCACAGCAGGAGGTCGCTAGAATAGTGCCCATCAGTCAATACCAAGACTGATTGGTCTCTATCCATTGTTCCTTCCGAATGAGGAATGATCTATCACCAGGTAGTTCTCAGCCTACACTGCTTATCAAATCTGGTTATAGCACAGAAAAATGCTATACACCCAGTGAGTGCCGACACCTTCTAATGCATCCCATTCAATTTTATTTGCAGCTCTTGTGAATATTTCCTGCATTTTTTTTTCTCAACGGCCTATTCAGTTCCCTATTGAAAGTCCTGCTTGATTCTCTTCCCAGCATTCCTGCCACAGTATATTCCTGATCCTATCCCCCCCATGTAAAAAAGTTTTATGTTCCCATTCTCGTTATCTTATCGTTTCTCTTAATATCCTGAAAACTTTGATTAAATTAGTCCATAATCTTCTACATTTCCAGAGTTGTAACTGTAGTTTGTAGTATCAGTCCTTGCACTTTAGCCCTTGTCAGCAAGGCAACATTCCTATATGTCTGTATTGCACTCACTCCAGATCTGGTATATCCTTTGTAAGAGTGCTGCTCAAAACTGAAACCCATACTCTGGCAGTGGTCTAACCAGAGCTTTATTCAGCTGTGACTTAAAGTGCACCTTCTGGAAATTAAGTTTTAGACTGAAAAATTTAAGTCTAGTATTGTGCATGAAGATGCCAGAATTTCATTGGCTATTTTATTTATCGTCAATGCCCGTCGAAGATAGTTTAATGAGTAGAACTTGTAGATTTTAAAGGGGTGGAACAGTCGCACAGCAGTAGTGCTGCTGCCGTACAGAGACAGAGACCCAGGTTCGATCCTGACCACGGGTGCTGTCTATACGGAGTTTGTACGTTTTTCCCGTGACGGTGTGGATTTTCTCCAGGTGCTCCGGCTTTTTCCCACACTCCAAAGACGTACCGGTTTGTAGGTTAATTGGCTTTTGTACGAATTGTAAATTGTTAGTCTGTAGGATAGTGCTAGCGCACAGGGGTGATTGCTGGTCAGTGGGGGCTCGGTGGGCCGTAGGGCCAATTTCCGCGCTGTACCTCTAAACTAAACTAAATTTTCTTTCCACTCATATTTTTAAAAGGGTGACCAAAACATAAGAATATCACAAAATAGGAGCAGAATTAGGCCACTGGGCCCTTCAAGTCTGCCCTGCCAATCAATGTGTCACGGCTGATCTATGCTGGCCTCAACTCCTGTACGGATACCCATAACCGTCAATTTCCCCATCTTTCCAGAAATAAATTTAGTACGTCTTTCCAATAAATATGCTTTAACATTCCTAGTGCATGAGCCAAGGTTGCCGTCACCATTAGTTTCAAGCTTCCCTTCACTTCTGCTTTTCACTATACAGAAAGTACTTTGTTCTGTCTTCTAGGTCCACAAGGTGAATTGCATTACATTTTTCTTCATTGAAATCTATTTGCCAAATTTCTGTCCCTTCACCTTATCCCTAGCAATTTCATAGTTCCACATATACTGCTTTAAAACCTACTATTCAAAAAATTAATAGCTATTACCAGTGGTACTAAGATTAATGGTTTGAGAACGGTGGCAATAGGCAAAATAATTCAATGTAGTATTGGAAATCTGAAAGCTTGCATATGTTATTAATTAACTTCCCTCAATATCTCACCATTATCATTACTCACTCTGGATTGATTTTGTTTTTTTGCGAGGAATATCTGAGTTGTAAAGAGAAGTATATTTTTTCTAAGAACAAAGTCAATATTAGCATTTTAACCACCTTCTTAAAAGTGAAGGGTTCTATCTTGGAAAGAATTCATGTTGATTAATTTTAGATTCTATTGAACACATACAATGTGAAATGAGGCTGAATTTGTCGCAAATTGTTTATGCTTAAAGAAGGATGATAGAATTGAATGCAAGTTCATTGGACTGGGTTTTGCTGCCAAAATAACTGGTCAATGTGGATACAAAGGATACAAAGGACATTTATTATCACATACACCAATTGGTGTAGTGAAATTTGACTTGCCATGCATTACACAAATAAAGATAAGACTCAAAATTAAAGAATTTAACAATAAACATAAAAACATCCCCCACAATGGTTCCCACTGTGAGGGAAGGCACAAAGTCCAGTCCCCATCCCCTTGTCCACCCATAATCGGGCCTATTGAGGCCCCTGCAGTCGGCACTACGGTGGCTATGTGCACACCATTAATGAGTATAGTTTAGTTTATTATTACATCTACCAAGAAACAGTGAAAAGCTTGTTTTGTGTTATCCAGTCAAATCATACAGTACATGAGTACAATCATAAGCAAGTAAAAAAAGAGAAACAATTATAGGTAGATCATCTTCTGGAAGAGTATGCAAAGAGTCACCCTGTTCTGGTGCCATCTTGCAACTTTCAAGTGTCTAAAGTTTGGTCAAGGCCTACGGAGATGTGTAATTTCTTATTTTCTCACTTTAAGGCCTGGTGTCCTGGCAGCACTGGCCCAGCACAACGCTGTTGGTTCCTTTTACCACTGCTCCCTGCAACTGCTGCAGGTTGTGCTCTCTCTACTCGCTGCCCAGTTGCTGTGGGACGTTCATTGGCCACCTCCACCAACACCACGATCCGCGTACATTGCAAATGCGCTATCCATGGCCTCCAGCAGCCACCTCAATGCTTCCGTGCGCAGAGGTCACCACATCACACTAATATTGCTCATACATTCTACAACCTCGCAATCCTTTGTGCCTAAACAAATTTCTCACACTCTGTCCTACTTTTAACAACAAACCCATGCCTCTCCATCTCTGCCCCTCTCTATCTCTACCAACAGTTGCTCCCAGTCTCCTTTATTATTTGGTTTCTTTTTGCCTATTGCTAAGTTTCTGCATAATACTTTTTTTAGTCAAAGACACAATATAACAAAGCAAATATCTGCATTTAATATTGAGATCGGGCAGATAAAGAGTTATTCATGAATCTCATTTGAATCTGATCACGACTTTTTCAAATTGAAAGGGGGCATCAGTCTTGCACAAATTCTCATTCTCAATCTAAGTACCGGGGTAAGTTGAATGTAATTCTCATGTTATTGAGGATTTGGTCGATTTCAGTCCAGTTCTGCTTCAGGAAAAATTGCAGAAAATGTACGCCTGGTGCTTCAGTCTTCTCTCTGATTATTAATCTCAAGGTAATGGTCTAAGGATTTTAAACATTAAAATCAAATGTTTAAATGTAGAAACAAGGAACTAGAAGCTGGTTTTCAAAACAAAGACACAGAGCTGGAGTAAAAACATCCCTGGAGTACATGGACAAGTGACATTTTGGTCGGGACCCTTCTTCAGACAAAATCAAATCTTTGATTCCTCTAATATTTTAACTTCTCTATCCTTTTGCTTATACAATTTTGGACGAATTTTGCACATATCAAATTTTAACTTGGAATCCATTATCTTTAGTTTCACCTGTTTCTTTCTCAAATTGTATTTGATTTCAACTCTGCATTCATTTGCAAGGTTAAAAATTTTCCCGCTTTGCTTTTTTTTACTTTGATCCATCAAGGCATATATAGATTAAATATATTTTGTTGCATTGAATTTTGTAAATATTAGTTCCACATATATCTTGTAATGTTTATGGAGGACATCCATTTATACTCATTGATTTGATTCTTGAATAATCCTGTGGTCAGCTCCAATACGCCTACCAGGGGTTGTACGATGACAAAAAAGCAGCATATATAGTTAGACTCCAAATTCAAAGTGATCAGTATTGTGTACAGATTCAGACTGCCAGAATTATCAAGATGCATTTTGTCGTAGTACCTGATACCATATAACCATATAACAATTACAGCACGGAAACAGGCCATCTTGACCCTTCTAGTCCGTGCCGAACACATAATCTCTCCTAGTCCCATATACCTGCGCTCAGACCATAACCCTCCATTCCCTTCCCGTCCGTATAACTATCCAGCTTGATATATGTTATCCAGCTTGATATACCTACTTGATATATAGCTTGATAGCGAGATATTAAATTGAAACTTCATATCTTCAAAGCCAGCTCCATAGAACTATCTGCAGCACCTTATATAATTCAAACCCGATTGTAAAGTTATTTAGGCTATGTAACTCCAGAACAGTTTACCGACCTCTAGAAGTAACCAGAAACTATCTCAAGCTGCAATGCATGGTAAATTTCAGCAGGATATTCAAGTATAAGTTTAGGGTGACATTGTTTACAGCACCAGAGATGATCCAGACTTGGGTGCTGTCTGTACAGAGTTTGTACGTTTTCCCTGTGACTGCGTGGGTTTTCTCCAGGTGCTCCGGTTTCCTCCCACACTCCAAGGATGAATAGGTTTGTGGGTTAATTGACTTTGGTAAAATTGTAAATAGTCCCTACTAGTGTGTAAGATTGTGTTAGTGTACAGGGTTATCATGGACAGCGCGGATCCGAAGGGCCCGTTTCTACATTGTATCTCTAAAGTCTATAATTGCAGTGGTTTGGATCTTGTGGTTGGATCTCTTTGCTATTCATTCTTATTACAGCTGGCCATAATTTTGAGCAGCCACCTCGTCTCTGTTCTAAATGGCTTACCCCTTATTCTTAAACTGTAGCCCCTGGTTCTGGACTTCCCCAACATCGGGAACATGTTTCCTGCCTCTAGTGTGTCCAAGCCCTTAACAATCTTATATGTTTCAATAAGATCCCCTCTCATCCTTCCAAACTCCAGAGTGTACAAGCCCAGCCGCTCCATTCTCTCAGCACATGACAGTCCCGCCATCCCGGGAATTAACCTTGTAAACCTACGCTGCACTCTCTCAGTAGCAAGAATGTCCTTCCTCAAATTAGGGGACCAGAACTGCACACAATACTCCAGGTGTGCTCTCACTAGGGCTCTGTACACTAGGGTTCTGCAACGTTTCGGGTCGAAACCCTCTTCAGTCTGTCTATTGGGTGAACATTTTATATCCTTCATGTATTTGAATGTTGAAGCGCTCATGTTTTTACATGACAAAGTTGCAGGGAAGCAGGGTGACTCAGAGAATTCCACTGATTCTAGTTGCACAATTTGAATGCTGATATTGTTGGCCAATTTCTTCAAATAATTATGAGTGCCTGACAATCTCGCAATTAGTCATCCAGCAAATCCGGGCAGAATTCCATAACTAGAATTAACAATCTCATCATGCAACATTGGAATATTGTGGAATATTGATACACAACCTAGCCTGTTTTGCTTTGTTAGAAACGGCAGAATGCTTTCAAATAACAAGCTTGGCCAAGATATTAAAGATTCCATTGGTAATACGAGTTAAATATATAGAACAAATAAAGGTGCATCATGTATATGTCATAGAGTCATAAAGCGTGGAAACAGGCCCTTCGGCCCAACCTGCCCACGCCGACCAACATACCCCATCTACAGTAGTCCCACCTGCCTGCTTTGGTCCCATATCCCTCTAAACCTGTCAATGTTTCTTAAACATTGCGATAGTACCTGCCTCAACTACCTCCACCCACCCACCACCCTTTGTGTAAAAGAGTTACCCCTCAGGTTCTACTGCAGTTGTACAGGGTCTTGGTGAGACCACACCTGGAGTATTGCGTACAGTTTTGGTCTCCTAATCTGAGGAAAGACATTCTTGCCATAGAGGGAGTACAGAGAAGGTTCACCAGACTGATTCCTGGGATGGCAGGACTTTCATATGAAGAAAGACTGGATAGACTCGGCTTGTACACGCTAGAATTTAGAAGATTGAGGGGAGATCTTATAGAAACTTACAAAATCCTTAAGGGGTTGGACAGGCTAGATGCAGAAAGATTATTCCTGATGTTGGGGAAGTCCATAACTAGGGGTCACAGTTTAAGGATAAGAGGGAAGTCTTTTAGGACCGAGATGAGAAAATTATTTTTTACACAGAGAGTGGTAAATCTGTGGAATTCTCTGCCACAGAAGGTAGTTGAGGCCAGTTCATTGGCTATATTTAAGAGGGAGTTAGATGTAGCCCTTGTGGCTAAAGGGTTCAGGGGGTATGGAGAGAAGGCAGGGATGGGATACGGAGTTGGATGATCAGCCATGATCATATCGAATGGCGGTCCAGGCTTGAAGGGCCTACTCCTGCACCTATTTTCTATGTTTCTATCCCATTAAATCTTTCTCCCCTCACTTTAAACCTATGTCCTCTGGTTTTCGATTCCCCTACTCTGGACAAAAGACTGTGTGTGTTTACCTGATCTATTCCTCTCATGATTTTGTATACCTCTATAAGATAATCTTATGTAAGATTTGTGTTGACCAACTAAGAGTTGTGGTTGTATCTTCCAAAAAACATCAATAGTTCGCTAAGATTGTTGCTCATATCTGTAAGCCAGATAATTGTAGTCTATATTTTTATGGTATATTTACATATTCTTCATAGCAACCAGGTCAAAATATGGGTAGATATTAATACAATGTGCAGAACAATTGCAATTGTATATAGCAACACTTATAACAACCAGGACTTGAAAATGGCTCTAAAAACTGGTGACTCTGTATACTGTCACAGTGTATAGTAGAAACATAGAAAATAGGTGCAGGAGGAGGCCATTCGGCCCTTCGAGCCAGCACCGCCATTCATGTATAAATGTACTACCATTATACATTTGTACTCTATCTGAGGCATTTATCTAAGATGTATCTAAGTGCTTATGTAAAGTGATACGTACCGATCTGTATAGAAAAATGAATTTCATGGTACAGGTGGCAATAAAGTACCATTGAACCTAAAGGATTTATAACATCTTAAATTGTGGTTTTTAAGTGCAGTTAAATTGGTTTCATCAAGATGTGGAATTTAAAACATAAAATTATCACACCTTACCCTAGTGGCAGCCAGCCCGCTGTATAATGCTAATTGTACTTTTAATTACGACATTATTAGGCATTAGCTAGGGAGAGTAAATTGGGAGCAGCTGTTATTGAGTAAGTCCTCATCTGGGATGAGGGAGTCGCTTAAAAACCAACTGATCAAAGATCATGACTGGCATGTTCCAGTCAGGAATAGGGACAGGGATGCCAATGTAACGGGGCCATGCATAACGAGAGAGGTTGTAAATTTGGTCAAAAAGGGGAAAAAAGCATACATAGGGTTTAAGAAGGTGAAATCAAGCAGGACCTTTGAGGAAGCAGGCAGGAAGGAATTCAAGCAGAGAATTAGAAGGATTAAAAGAGGCCATGAAACATCTGAAGCAAATAGGATTAAAGAGAATCCCAAGGCTGTTTATGCATACGTCAAAACAAGAGGATAACTAGGGAGAGGATAGAACCACTGCAGGTTAAAGAAGGCAATTTATGCTTAGAGTTAGAGGGTGTCGTTGATGAGGACTGAATGAGTACTTTCCATCAGTATTCACTAAGGAGAAGGTCAGAGAGTCCATCACACAGACCAGACTCCCCACCATTGACCCCATCCACACTTCAGGGTACCTCAGGAAAGCAGCCATCATAATCAAAGACCTTTACCATCCCGATCATTCTGCCTCATCCCTGCTCCCATCCGGTGAAGATATAAAAATTTGAAAACACATGCCACCAGTCTCAGGAATACCTTCTTCCTCTATGTTATTAAACTTCTTAACAAGTCCTCCCATAAGCCAGATTACAGTCCCAATTTCCCACCCTACCTCATTGCAGACATTGGGCTTTTTCTCTAGAACGGTTATACTACCATGTAGAGAAACTATATTCTGCACTCTGATATTTTTCCCTTTGTTCTTACCATTATACTTCTTTGGCTTGATGGTATTCATGTATAATATCTGATTTGATTAGATAGCACGCAATCAATAGCTTCTCACTGTATGTTGGTGCACGTGACAATAATAAACCTAACCCGAAACATTGTCAAGAATGTACCCTGGTGGCACGGTGGCGCAGCGGTAGAGTTGCTGCCTTACAGTGCTTGCAGCGCCAGAGACCCAAGTTCGATCCCGACTATGGGTGCTGTCTGTACGGAGTTTGTACGTTCTCCCCATGACTGTGAGGATTTTCTCCAAGATCTTCGGTTTGCTCCCACACGCCAAAGACATATAGGTTTGTAGGTTAATTGGCTTGGTATGCGTAAATTGTCCCTAGTGCATGTAGGATAGTGTTAATGTGCGGCGATCACTGGTCGGTACGAACTCGGTGGGCCGATGGGCCTGTTTCCGTGCTGTATCTCTAAACTAAACTTAAAAAAACGAATGTAGATACTCTTGAGATTATTAAACAAAATGATTATTTCCAGAATTCCAGGCTTAGGAGAAGGACAATCAAACTTGTTCGCCCAGAAGGAAGATAAATCAGGGACTTCAATGCAGTGTTTATAATGTTGCCGGTCATAAGGGGGTTAAACAAGTAATAAAATTGAAGTTGTAGTAATGGAACTGAGAAACATGATTGTTAAATTGGTAAGCTCTGGAAAGATCAGAAATTGGAAGAAATTTGGTTACCCAATAATAAAGTTGTCTCACATCAAAAATGGTTCATGAATTATTTCTTGGGACAATGAATTGTATCTATCCCAAGGTGGAAAGGAACCTTACAAGGATAAATGTATGCATATTAAAAACACAACGCATGTAGCCTATAAACCTCCTCGCTTTTTGTCCCTGAGAAGCGTCATCTGTGGAATGCAGTCAGGCAGCTTTTGAATATGTTGCTGTGCTTGGAGCTCAACATTTTTAGGTGCTACATGACCAAGAAGTTTTATGTTTTTAAATAAGTGTTAGTTTTCTGTAAATTGTGCAGAACGCTATGAGCCCTCATTGCCTTTAAGAAATTAAAATATATTGGTGAGAATAAATCACAGTTTGTACTGTGTTGGTGTGTTTATAAGGGACAGGTTAAGCTTGCAAATTTGGCTCCATCAAACCCCCCGCCCCTGTGTCGAAATTAAAGCGCCTAATGAACAGTGAGCAAACATGGGCAGAGATCCCTGACGATCAATGTTAACCAATGTTATGTATTTGCACTTCGTTTGAGACATATACAGTCATACAGCGTGAAAATGGGCCCTTTGGCTCAACTTGCTCACACCAACAAACATGTTCCAGCTACACTTTTCCCATCTGCCTGCGTTTAGCCCATATCCTTCTGAACCTATCCTATCCTGGAATCTCCTACCAGAAATGGGTGAGAGCTTTATAACAACTTAATGGAATTTGTACTGTTTTCTGAGCTGAATATCAAATATATAATGGCATATTAGCTCTGCTCAACTAAATTGCTACATAAGTTTGTTTGTGTCTTACTTATTAATATTTAAGCAATCTGTGATGAAGCAACTCTGCTCTCCAATGACTTTGAAGGAATCTGCCCGCAAATATCTAACCATCACTGAGCCAGACTTTCCTGCCATCAGCTGTTGTCAAATGTCAATCAAGTGGATCGTTGGTGAAGAACAATGCTGATGTCGTCAGGCCGACTGAGCAGCCAATTGAAATACTCTGATAGACCATAAATATAGAAGTAAAAGGTACATTTCTTCAGTGAATAGTTTAGTTTAGAGAAACAGCGCGGAAACAGGCCCTTCGGCCCACCGAGTCAGCAGCGACCAGCATTCCCCGCACATTAACACAAGCCTATACACACTTGGGATAATTTGCACTTATACCAAGTATACAAACCCATTATTTCTTTCCAAACTCCAGCAAGGAAAGCAGCCATGCCTATATATATGAGCCTTGAAGCTAGAAATAAAATATTACTAGCCTAAGTGGGACCCGTTGGCCACCAAATTCAAATGCAATTTCATACCATTTCAAGCAGAGCGCAGGCCACCAAATTCAAATGCAATTTTATGCCATTTCAAGCAGAGCGCAGGCCACCAAATTCAAATTCAAATGCAATTTCATACCATTTCAAGCAGAGAACAGGCCACGAAATGCAAATGCAATTTCATACAATTTCAAGCAGAGCACAGGCCACCAAATTCAAATGCAATTTTATGCCATTTCAAGCAGAGCGCAGGCCACCAAATTCAAATGCAATTTCATACCATTTCAAGCAGAGCACAGGCCACCAAATTCAAATGCAATTTCATACCATTTCAATCAGAGCACAGGCCACCGAATTCAAATGCAATTTCATACCATTTCAATCAGAGCACAGGCCACCGAATTCAAATGCAATTTCATACCATTTCAAGCAGAGCGTAGGCCACCAAATTCAAATGCAATTTCATACCATTTGGGCTTTCTACTCCTGCCACCCCCCCCCCACCCCCGGAAGGGGCGTTACCTTCATCATGGTGATTGACAGGCGAGATGACCAATCAGCTGATCTCAAGATTTTTTAAACATTTATAACTTTTTTATTTTTCATCGATCGGAAATATCCTCGCGGCTGCGTCAGTGGGGGACGACTGTGAGTAAGATGGCCAAACATCACAGCGATATATGGTAGCGTTTTTCCTAAAATCAATATTCAGCGCTGACAGGGTCAAGATGAGACTTTTGGTTATATAGATTACATTTTACATTAGTTTTTTTTTTTTTAATTTTCTGTGACAGTGGCACAACGGTAGAGTTGCTGCCTTACAGTGCCAGAGGCCCGAGTTCGATCCTGACTAGGGGTCCTGTCTGTCCAAATTTCTGTACATTTTCCCTGTGACCGTGTGCATTTTCTCCAGGTGCTCCGGTTTCCTCCCACACTCCAAAGGCATACAGGTTTGTAGGTTAATTGGCTTCGATAAAATTGTAAATTGTTCCGAGTGTGTAGGATAGTGCGAGTGTACGGGGTGAGCTAGTTGGTGGGCTGAAGGGCTTGTGTCCGCACAGTGTCTCTAAAGTCCTAAGTTATGCTTTATGTTTCAATCTGAATGGAAACCAATATCTAGTTTGTGCTAGAGTCCAGTTTTGCCCTCGTGTTTTATGCCTCTAGCTCCAATCTAGGCTGCCACTGGGGACATCAGTAAATCTGCAGTGCACAGATGTATAGAGTAGGTGACTGATGCATTGTTTGCCAGAGGTAGCACTTAACTTTCCCCGTGGACAGCCAACAACAGCATGAGGGGCCACAGCATTTTTCAAGTAGCAAGGTTACCCAAGGTCCAGTGTGTTATTGATGGTACCCAAATGGCCCTGTGTGCTTCAGTGTACAATAATTGTTCATTCATGACTGCAAAGGATTACCCCACTATTAATGAGCCACCATCTGCACAGAAGCATGCAGGTAAACGTCTGCAGCTTAAGCAGCATTTCTCATCCCTTTGTTTTAAGGCAATATGCAATGCCACCCAGAAAAAGAGAGTGTAAAATTAGTTCCCAGGAGATTAATTTTAAGCCCTGCAGCTCAAACTCATGAGTCTCCATAGCAACTATGTCCAGGTAAAATAAGGTACACTCATCCACCAAATTTATCCTCCAAGATGCTATAGTGTTTGGTAATAACAGAGACCCTGCAACACAGTATAATAAAATAGATGTTGCTGAGATGAGAAAGTTATGCAACTGGAAATACCAGACAATGATCAGCAAAGATATGACATGGTAGGAGAATATATTGAATTAATTGCTACTGAAACATACTGTCAGGTACTTGTTTGCAGGTACTTGCAGAACCACATTACCACATTCTCAGTATCTATCCACTCATTAAGGAGCAGTGCTCCCAATTCTTCCAAATCCTGAAGAATACATCTTCACCTACAGTAACATGACATTTACTGAGCTGCTGCAGGTGTCAGCCCTTGGCAAAGTCCGACTCCATAACAAGAAATATCTCCAGAGACAGTTCCACTGAAATAAATGCAAGTAAATGTCCATCCTGTGCTTATGAACTGTCTGTTTAGTTCCTCATACAGTGTGCATTTGGCCTACCTAAGAGTACCTGCATAATACATACAATCAAGACTATCTTTCCAAAGTCACCAGCTTCAACATTTCTCCATCTGCAATAATTGAACTATTCCTGACAACTTCACAGCCAAACACTACAGTGAACATAGTGATGGAAGAAATTGCCAATACGTCATTTATCTAGCATTTGTTCACCCCCAACCTACTTACTTATACTTTGGTTGGGCTAGCCCGTTTTTAGGTCTTGGGTTATTATTTAGACTTAGAAGCTAGATGTCAAGAAGGGAAAAGAACGGCCCTTGCAATCAAGACAGTTTTCAACCAAGTGCTGCAACGAGGTACAAGAAAGATATGATATACATTGGAAAATCCCTTAATAGCCGACAAAGGAAGATAGTTGTCATTGTTGGTGAATCAGAGAAGCAGAATATTGTTGTTGCAATGCCATCTTGTTGAAATCTCTTCAGCTATCGGGGAACCCAGAGTAGGGAGATCAAGAACCAAAAAGACATAGGTCTGACGGGAAAGATTTAATATGAACCTGAGGGGCATCTTTTTCACACAAGAGTGGTGGGCATATGGAACGAGCTGCCAAAGGAGGTAGTTGAGTCAGATACTATAACAACATATAAAATACATTTGGACAAGTGCATGGATAGGAAAGGTTTAGAGCGACATGGGCAAGCGCGACTAGTGTAGACAGGGCACCTTGGTCAACATAGGCAAGTTGGACCGAAGTGTCTGTTCCCATGCTGTAGGATTTTATGTAGCTTTTGGCATCATGGGTTTAAGTTTCACTGGACAGTTGGATGCAAATAAGTGAATAGGTTCAAGAAAAATTAGACATGAAAACAGTAATGAATCATGGCCATCTCCTCACTTGTTCAGATGTGTGTCCTCAAAGTTTTGTTTTGTTTATTGTCACATGTATCAAGGTACAGTGAAAAGCTTTTGTTGTGTGCTAACAAGTCATGCATGATTACAATCGAGCCATCCACAGTGTCCAGATGCATGATAAAGTGAATAACATTTAGTAGAAGATGAAGTCCAGTAAAGTCTGATTAAAGATGGTCCAAGGGTCTCCAATGAGGTAGATAGTAGCTCAAGACCACTCTCTAGGTGTTGGTAGGATGGTTCACTTGCCTGATAACAGCTGGAAAGAAACTGTCCCTGAATCTGAAGGTGTGCATTGATGATAGTTTGATTTACGTTTCCTCTCATTTCCTGGACTGCCTTCTGCGAGTCAATTAGCAAAGGTTTGAGTGAATACATGAATAAGTCGCACAGTCGACTAAGTGGACAGAACCTGTTAGAGAGGAGACTATTTGAGAACCAAGGGAAGAGATATGTACAAGGGAGGTTTCTTCTCCAGTGCACCCTTCTCCACAATAGCCAGTCATGAGAAGCACTTAAGGTTCTATAATCCCATAACTCCAATATCAATATATGCTTTGTAGATGGCAGATGGTGGAATTCCTTCTAAAATGCAAGCTACCAAAGAGAAGCATTATTGACACTGAGAAGCTTGACTCCAGTGTGTAAATGAGGCTGACCCTGGAGACTGAGGCAAGGTCAACAAAGTAAAGGTTAGATGAATGCCAATGACAAACTGCCAAATTGAAGGCCTCAGACCAAAATTAGAGCTTCACTGATAGGATTGTAAAAAATGTTGAAATATCCATTGCACAAATGTTCTATCTGTATTTGCATCATGCATCAGCTAAACCCAGCCTTTAATTATTTAGCACTGTTTCCACACAATGGTAGATTTAATCCAGATAAATAGTAGTATAACTATGAAATTGGTTGCCACCTGCCTAGCTAATGGATTGGAATGAGGAAACAATGGAAAATGGCCCTGTTGAAGTTATATTCAGTTTTGGGAAAGAAATATAGAAAGGCGTAAGCAATATTACTAATTGAACATCTTCAGATGACAAGAAAGTCGATTCCAAGGGAGAAGAGCATGCAAACAGGAAGGTGATGAGTGACTATGAAGTGATGACAGTGAGCCGAGCTAGAAAATGGAGAGAGGGAAACATACCCCTACTTCCTGAATACCAGCAAGTTCTGTAGTGAGCAGATTAAGTTGCAGTGGGCAAAAAATGTTCTTCAACATGGATCAAGTTGGCTGCTGCGGATTATATTTGGGAGCTAAAAGGTCATTCGCAGATTGGCAGATGACCTTGAGGGAGCAGGTAAGGCCTGAGCTGGTTTTTCCACATTCCTGCTTACATTTTCTGTTGCCTTCATGTCGGTACAGGATGGCACTCAAAATGTAGCAGAGTATTCTTGAGACAACTTTAAATGCATAAATTAGAAAAATGAAATTTAATTGTTGGCAGAGAAATATGCACTCGGGAAGGCATATTTATGTGATATTTGAAACTTGGCGGTTGCAGAAGTAGCCTCCAGTAAGAAATGATTTTCACTTTAACTAATATGATTAACTCTTTCACCACTTATTGAGTAGAGAATGGAAAAGGCAGATAGTATGGGCGCTGTAGTTTTAATGAAAGGTATGCATATGAAGGAATCCAGCCCTTGGTTTTTATTTTTGTTTTCCCTGCTTGTAGATTAGGTAAGTTAATTGAACAAGTCACTGACTGCTGTTAACATGGGGGGTGGTAGGTGCAGGAGAATGGGCAGGGTTTAACCAGTTGTTCAAGCAGCTGGGCATTTTTCTTCCAAAAACAGTCAAAAGTTCAAGTCACAGCAAGCCTGTCACTCACTGTCGCTCACCTCGGGAGCTGGCTCTGGTCTGCTTTCTGCCTGATGACCAGATGACTTGTCTCTGGGTCCTTTCTTCTCCACTGGTGACTGGGGGTGGGTGCTGCACAAAACTGAGTGAATGGTGGGCTCATGCTCTGCAGACCCCAGCTCCTTTGCACATATTTGCAAGAGCACCGTGGAGTAAAGGGTTGCACTCAGTGCTGTAGAGCGCACGCGTGAGAGGAATTAGCTCTATCGGTCTCACTCCCACAAAGTTCCCATTTTGTGGTGGCTGCATTTTGCATAACACAACAGCCCTGGAGAACCCGTGGCTTTTTCCCAATGTCCTACTTCCATCTGCAGGTGTGTGGTATTGAAACCAAAGAGTAAATATTTGAGAGTGTAAAATAATCTTCAAAGTTTTACTTAAATGCGTATTCTTTTTTTTTCATCCTTAGAAACATTATTTGCAAACATTTGCACAATGCATTAGACATTTCCAAATACCTGAAAGTCGAAAGTGACATAGGTAGATGGAATATCACTGAGTAAACCTGGATCATTGAAAAGATGGAAATAAATTATTGAGAATTGTGTCCTTTAGTATGACACTATCCTGGTAAATGATTTAATGTACTTCTGTGCTTATTTCCAACTCCATTACTCGATTCGTTTATGAAATAGTCATTTAAGATTAATTCACTATGGTATCAAAATTGAACAAGCTATGTTCAGTGCTACTTTTCATGAAGGGTGAACTATCCCCTGCCACTAACTGTTATTACACAACTATATATTGCTGTCAGCTGCAGTCTTCAAAGCTTAAAAAAGTTCCTGACACCAGCTATTGCTTTTCAGCACCAATGCTTCCAGCTGCTAACTAGATCTCCTCATTGCTAAATATCTCTTCCCTGTAAAACTTCCTCTAGCATCCATTTTCAGTGGATTAATATCTCCTGTCATTGTTACTGAGCGCTGATACTTAATATTGCTACCTGAGACATTTTGCTTTAAAACATTCTTTTCAACATTAAATCAAAGGTGCAAGCTTTGTTGCTATTTAAACATTTCATTTAAGGCAAATTGCATTATTTTTCTCAAAAATACAGGGAGTTATTTGCATAATGAATAAAGTTTTTTTTTTGTCAATGAAATACTCTGATCTCTCATTCTGTGACTGTCCTGGATTAAGGCGCATCAAGGCTCCCAACATTTTTTTAAATTCCTGTGCCTGGATTATGTGTTTCATTCAACCCTTAAATTGCTTACTTAAATTTCTCAAGCAGAACAATCAGAACTGTGGAATTCAATCACATAAAGCTGCTAATATAGTTACTATGGATCACATTTTCCACTGATTTCTTGATTGTGGGAATATTTTTCTAACTAACACTTGATGCAACTTTTAATGAAATGGTATTTGGAATTGATTAATATAAATGTCACAAATAACTTACAACATAACTAATACAAGCAATTATTTGCAATAGTATTCTCAGCATCACAGTAATATTCTGAACGTTACCTGATCCCACCACCCATCTTTGTCCAATAATGTAAGTGCATCTCACTCTTGTATTATCGGATCTGCAAAATCATTGAATCTTATAATTTTCTGAGTTCTTGAATCTTATTTTCTGATTTAGATTGTTTGTTTCTGGTCTCCCTAATATTAGAAGTGTACTGATATGTTCATGTTGGATCACTTGTGACAAAGTTGGGGTTTGAGCATGATTGAGAATGAGTTAAGTTGAATTGAACGTTAATATTTTTACAGAATAATGTTTCGTCGTACTCTGAATCGTATAATTACCGGGGCTGAGGGAGATAATTCTACCGAGCACTTCCTCGGCCATTCAAAGAATAAAACATGCTGCATCTAAGCTGTTAAAAAACACAGCAATCTTGGTATTTCCTGCAACCTTGTTTGCTTCGCGAATACTACGTTATAAACTAGTATGTGACCGTTAACAAAATAATTTACCAGACATACTGAAGAAGGGTCTCGACCCGAAACGTCGCCTATTCCTCCGTTCCATAGATGCTGCCTCACCCGCTGAGTTTGTCCAGCTTTTTTTGTCTACCTTCGGGTTTTCCAGCATCTGCAGTTCTTTATTAAACAATTGAGCATGAGTAGTGTTGTGACCCATCCACTTTTAACCAGCGAGGGCATTGTTAACTGGTCAGGATATTCGCAGAGAAGTGCCCAGACTGATATTTCAACTCAAAATACCGATAATGTCCTCACTATTTGCTGAATATATTAAGATAACTTGATGACTGATTTTGCCTGTACATTGGGAAAATGATTGGCATCCTCTTTTTAATCGGTAATATGAATGCACTTTAAACATTTGAATCCATTATTAAGATTGCATGCAAACAGATCTTGCAGGTCTTTTTCTAATCGTGGTTTAGAATTCGGGTCTATTACTGGTTTATTACTGAAACCAAACGCAATGTTTCGTGCGATTTGTTGATTCGTGTTCACGGCAGTGTTGTTGGAATTTGCACTTTGCAAATAACAGGGTTTTAATAAAAAAATTAAGTGAAACTGTGCTCCCATCCTTTCAAAGACGTCCACTCTAAGCAGCGTACCGCACCAAGCATTACTCGGCTAGATATGCATTTTATTGATAAACTATATGTGGACTAATTGCACAGGTAAACACGCCACCCCCGGAGACTCGACGGCACTATGGTTCGCTGATGTTCCAGAATATTAACTTTCAGCTACGATGCCAAGGGCTGCTTTCAGGTACAATATCAGTAACTTTTGCACCGAAACAAACCGGTCATGCGATTTGCAACCAACCAACCACTCCTCCGAAGCCGTAGCTTGCAAAGGATCGGAGGGTTTGCGTTTGATTGTAAGCAGAGTCGCGATCGCACCTTGATATGTTTCCACACATGCGAGTTTGTTTGGAAATATAAAACCGCAATCAGTGGGAGGAAAAGCAAATAATCAAAACTATTTAGGATAGTTAAAGATAGATATTGAAACAAAAGTGTTGCATTTGCAAAACCTGCATCTACATTTTAACAAACTTGTGCATGCATTGTCTGATCGATTTGTACGTGCATATTCCAGCCCGTGTGTGTGTGTGTGTGTGTGTGTGTGTGTGTGTACGCACGTGATTAAGAAGTAAAGCTGCCGCGATCGCTAGCAATAGGGAACGCGGCGATTGCTCTCACTCCCCCCCGCCCCATGTGCTCGGCTGCGGGTCAGTTTCACGGCTCGGCTCGGCGGCGCAGGCCCCGGCAGCAGGGGGCGCTCGGAGGCCGCTGCCGCCGCTCGCTCTGCCCCGCTGCCCGCTGACTCCCGAGCAAAGCCAAGATTGTTACTTACAGTTATCATGAGATCTTTATGCAATTAATACCCGCATTAGCCACCAACTACCCGCGGGATATTTATAACCTTTTTTCCCCCTGCATTGAGGGATAAAAAAAAATGAATGCTTGGTAGGAAATAACAAGGATTTGAAACGATAAATTATCAACATTTTTGCGCCTGTTAGTTCCGCTGGTTCGAACACGATTTATTTGCAGTGCCCTGCGACTCCCGGAGCTATAGACTGTGTTTATTTTCACGGAGTTGGTCAAATGTTGACAACCTTTTAAGCCAACATAACACCCAAGATTAGTGATGAGAAACTAATGAGGAAAGAGAGGGTCTTCATGCAAACCTCGCGCCTGGGGCTTCTAATTAAACCTTAGATTGGAAATAGCCAAGATTCCTCAGCCGCAAGCTGCAGGCTCAACTTTATCTCAAGTTTTAGACGATGCTCCTTTTATTTTATTTTTGCAAGATATATTTCCACCACCAAAGCAGGGAAGAAAACTGCAGCGTATTTTGCTGAGCGGGCGGTTCGATCCGTCGCTCTTGCCTTGAGCAAGTGTGATTTACTAATTAGAATATTTACATCATTAAGTCGAGGAGAGCGATGAAAAATATCCGTCACTCATTCTTCTCCAAGGTAGACGCACTGGAGAGCGTGGAACTGTCTCTAATTCAAAAAGGCAGTCGGGCAGAAAAGGCTATGAACATTATCCTGCTAGTTATTAATCAGTACTTCTAATAGCCCGACGCTTTGCTTATTCCAGCAGACTTTAATATTTATTTGTAATATTGATTGTGAGTATCCTTCACACGAAGTGGCATACATTTTTGATTGGCCGTGTGCGATTTTATAAATCAAATTGCTAATGGGAATTTTTTTTAACTTTATTTGCATTTCTTTACAAAAAAACATATTTTGAATTCTCGGTTAAAAGACCGCAGTCGGATAGCGTGTATGCTTAATGAGTCAATGCAACGGAAGCTTTTTGATGATATTCGTTCCCCTGCATTTCTTGACTGTGTTTGTTAAAACTCGAAGTCTCCTCAGAGTCAGAAATGTTACCTGCAAAGATAGAAAATACTGAAAATAATAGCCGGGATTTTATCATTACCACCACCCCCTCCCTTGGGCCCTGGTCATCAAAAGCAAATAAGAGTTGGCATTTACGCACTAGGGATAATTATGCAAAATATTTCGGAGCTTTCTGTGGGGAATAATCTGTTGACGCTTTTTTTTTAAATAACTTTTTCAGAATAAGAACGGAGGTACAGTAATCTGATTTATGCCGCCGGGAAATCCACATTTACTGATGAAGCTATGATTGCAGTTTAAGGAATACAGGGCTCTTTCAACATTCCTACCATTTGCCTCTTATCTTTACCCTAACGGTTTCAATTACGATGGCGCAGTACATTACAAACGCCGACATCCCGAATCATATTGTTTACATCCACATTGCAAGGTAATGTATTGCAAAATGTCTTCATATATAATCCGTTGGATAAAAGCTTATCCAGCCTTCTTAAACGGATAAAGGAGATAAAAACGTGATTCAAGTCAGATCTGTTCCCCGCAAGCCTCAATTGAATGGCTTACATGATAGAGGTTGTCCTTTGCACTGGTTTCAATATTTCTCACTGCGTTTCCCTATGTTGTTACACGCATACCTCTTTCCCTGTAAAGGTGTTGCTCCAGAACAGAGACAAATACAGATTGACGTCACTTATATTGATGTATTTTATGACCGATACACACTCCTATCAGTTTCAATGTGTATCGTTTCCATTACTTCTTAATGAATCGTGCTGTGGTACCCGAAATGTAACGATATACAATGTTCCTATCGTTACCCACCGGGAGATAATCCACGGTGTTCATGGTAAAATGATGAGAGTCCAATTTGTTAGGGGGGGATGAGGTGTGGACTGATTTTGAAACCGATATATAATGTGTAGGCTGAAGAAAGAATGAACTGGAAGCGAAGAAAACCTGGTCTTAAAGACATTCTGACATTTCCGGGAACAATCAAAATAAGCTTCGTTGCACAGCGGAAAAAATACCAATAAGTCTACAAGGTTCATCTTGGGTAAACATGAATCATAATTTACCATACCGACGCATATATAAAGATTCTAAAGCACATTATGGCGAAGCTGAAATTTGGATTCAATACAAACTTATAGCAAACCTCAGTTTCCCCATTGCCAATTCTTGCTTCTGACGGCTTCTGACTGAATGCAATTCGTTGTTAAATGTGATCGCACAAAAGATGCAAAACTTTTTTTTTTTTAAAAGGACGAAAGGTACTCATTTTTATCTGCATTACATTGATTTCGCTTAAGGGAAGCGACATTGAATGGTAATAATATAGACACAGTGTCCACCAATGTGCGACAAATATCCATCGCAGATTTTTTCGGTAGGATTTCATTCACAGACAGCAACATGGTCCAAAAACATAGTATTAATCCGATATTTGTCTGCGCTGGCGCTTTGGACCAGCAATCTAATTAGGATGTATTTTCAAGTGTAACTTGTCACAAAGTCAAACTTGTCGATTAGTATCAATAATTTTGAAAAAGAAAGATTCGCATTCGTTCTCAACTGGTAAATATTTTATGGAAATTTATCAAAGTACCCCCGAGGCCAAAAAAGAAACCTTTCTTAAAATAATTAAAGAATACACACACTTAGAGAGCGGTTGGAATCAAAGCTGACATTTTAAAGCACAACAAAATGTATTTCAGACAATCGTGCATATGTACAGCGGGGGTCACACAAGTGCAGTCGGAGCATTTATTTGCATTGATTTAGTCGGACTCCGAGATAATAGCAAGTATCCTCATAGAAAGCGTTCACAGGTAATTTGTCATAACTTCCGTGAGAGGCGGTAACACAATCCGAATTGATTCTTTTTCTCCTGTTCATATTGGTTATCTGCGGACTTTTTCAGACGTCGGAATAGTAACCTTGGATTTCTGAAACTGAGGCTGAATCCAAATGTGAATTGAGTTTGTAAAGAATTTTTTTTTTTTGCTTATCTTTTGAAAAGAGTAAAGAAGTTTTTTTTTGTTGGAGGCGTTCGCCGATTATCCCATGCCTGGCTCCCGTTTTCATTGATCATTCCATATGAGATAATGCAATTATAAACATCAATAGGAGGTTGCTGCGGGAATCATTATCTGGTGACAGTGATAAATGATCTCCAGAAATAGCGGCGTTTTCTCTGACCCACTCTGGGCTCTAGGGGTTGGGATACAAGGAGTCTCCATAGTAACATGTTTACAGCTAAAATGGTTGGTTAAAAATTCCAAAATGCAGAAAAGTCTTTATACGGGCTATTCAAATTTACAACAGCTTTTTTTTCTCCTTTGCTGGTTTTAAAACATTCTTAAATGTAAACGAGTCTGTAGCAAAATAAATTAAACGCTATTGCTTGGTCATTTATTTCAGTATAATTTATTTGGGTCTGGCTCTGGCAATCAATTCTTAAGAAATGTGATGACTTTTCTTGTTTTTTTAAATGTGAAAAAATATAGTTTTGCATTTGCAGTTGTCAATTATGTAAATGGTATTTTTGTTGGACTTGGCTTTTTTATAGATTTCCTCCCTTAAATTACTTTAGTGGAACTGCTTGTTTCATTTTAATCAATTTCCCCAAGAATACATTCAGCCGTGGAGTCGATACCAAATCTTTATCAAACTTTCCGCTTTCTCAAATCCGACTAGACAATCGAGAGAACTGCTTCGTTTCCGTCAGCACAAAACCCCGTGCTCTGACGTGTTTTATTGTTCATGGACAAATATATATATATATATATATCAACTCTGCTTTTGTAAAAGTGAAATCTTAAGTGTCCCACGTGCACATTTTACTGACAAACAAATAAACCTCTGATAAAAAAATTGCACTCTGCTTCTTTGTTTTAAAAATCAGATAACAATATCCAAGAAGCAGGATTAAAACACACGGGGAGATGCAATAGAACGCCCTAATACCGGACTTATTCGGTATCCATGTGGTTTTAAATTTAAGAGCATCTGGATCTCGGGACCTTTTCAGAATTGAGCGACAATGCAGTTGCTCATTTTGCATCGTTCATTGAAATTTGTAACCCAGCCAGTATGTTATAGAAACATGTAGCAAATGGACTGCACTCCGCACAGGAGTCAGATAGAAATATTGTGTTTAAATGTATTAATTACATGCACAACTGAAAATCTATTTACTCCAAGTAACGACGGGAGAACGCTCCGTGTCTCCCCCGCCCACCATATTTTAAAGGTCCCTTTCAGCAATAAAGGTAGAGGAGCAATATCTCACCTAATTGGGCGCAAGCACCGTTCTTTCAACCTGAGCTCTTGCGGCGGGGAGCCCGGCACTTTAATGGGGGGGGGGGGGGGGGGGGGTGAGGCGACACCAGCAGAACAGTAGGAGCATTCACAAATGCATTTGAATGCAGGGGGTTGATGAGGGGAAATGTGGAAGCGAGGGTGGAAATTTGGCCTCCTCTCAAGATTGACCACTTTGTTTAAGACAAAAACAAAAAAAACCCTCACGTTTCTGGAGTAAATGAGTGAAATGACGTTCTCATGGCATTTGGGAGACTCGAGCAAAGACATAAAGAGCAAAGAGTAAGCTTGAACCCGCGAAAAAGTTTAATCGCAGAGAGTGAGACCCGGGCTGGTGCAGAAAATGCAGCGTCTGTCCCGCAACTTTGCAGTTGCGACGTCGCCGGAGTCTCGGGTTGTGGCTGAACTGATGGATCCGGCAATGAAATGATTGCGACCGAAGTTTTCTAAACTGGGGAGTTTCTAACACGTTCTAGCCGAACACCATCAAATGGTCAGACACAAATTGCTGGAGTAACTCCGCTGAGTTACTCCAGCATGGTGTGTGTTTTTGTTTGTGAAGCAGCCTCTGCAATTCCTCGTGTCTACATCAGATGGTCAGATTGCAAACCCCGAATTGCCACAATGCCAACATAGTTCGCACAATTCAAGAGACTCAGCACATTATATAACGGCTAAACATCCACCCATTACCCTGTGCGGAACACGTGTTAATGGTATCAACCCAGGCTCTGAATGTTTTTAAATAAACTTTTATTAAGAAGCTCTGTAAACAAAAAGGAGAAACCTCCAGGGTTTTAGATACAATATAACTCACTTCAAATGTTGGCCAATCTGATTTTCCATATTTTCATAAATACCATAATTCCCTCCCCACCCACCACCACGCTGACTTTGCAAGAGTTCCCGAATAGTTTGGTTTCACGGCCAGAGGGGAAATGGAAAGAGGGAGATTCGGTTTGAAATTAACTTATACTGTACATCCTCACGCTGACTAGTAGATGGGAGGGGAGACTTCGAATGGGGAGAAGGTGTGCGCTGCCCCCTGAATTTAGTTTCCACGACTTTAACCAGTGAAAGCAAATCCAGGAATTTGTGACGGATGTAATCATTGCAACACGCAGAGAAAGTAAATTCTGCAAAGTTGGATTTGGCAGCTGGTATCATTTAATAAAAAGTATTTTCATGAAATCCCAAGCCTTTGACTAAGATATTGATAAATTTAGTAGGATTCTTTATTCTCTCCGTGAGTGTTGGTGTACAAAACGCTGTAGAACACTTAGAATTATTTTTTTTTGTACAGAAGATACCCTGTTTATATATTATATAAACCCTCTTAAATACGCCACAGGTTTCTTTCAAATGAACCTAGGTTTCCCAGTTGCTGTTCTACAGAAAGGAAATAAATGTTTCCTTCTTTTAAATCGAACAGTGGCCATGTCTGAACAAGTGGCAAACATATTTTTCAAATATGACCATTTTCTGGGATTAAACATAAAATAAAAACCACATCAACTGCTTGCGAGCAGCAGCAGCAAATAATGTGAAACCGTACAGGACTGAATGAACCCAACATTATATTAAAAACAAAAACAAGGAGTCCTGTAAATGCAGACACTTCTGGTAGAGTCCATTGGAAAGCCTCGATAATGGTGAAGTCATTACAGGTGTGTTATCAAACAGAAAAAAAAAATCTAAAAATGAAATATTTATTACGGCATTTGTGACTGAACACCTTTTAAACATACGTCACAGTCTTCATACAAGTACTTATGTCATCTGACAAAGCTCGCAAGGGTAACAGCATTTTCTTCTAGTGACACGTGCTGATAAAAGTAAGGAATTCATTGACATACAATACCAATTCCACAGCAGATTTGATACTAGCAAAACATTCGTTATTTCTCATTGAGGTAAACACATAGATATCTAACATGTAACAATTAATATACTGAACTCTCTGTACCAAGTATGTTACAGTATTTTTTTTGTTGTCTTTGCTTGTTCCAAGCAGTTTGAGTTCATTTAAAAAGGTCTTTCTTTTGGTGCAAGACCAGCTAAAGGATATTTCATTTAAGAAAATTCCACCCAAGAGCATTCTGAATAGTTCGTGTGACAACATTTTCTCAATGCTGTGACCCACAGCCATAGGAGGAAGCCGCTACTTCATCTTCAGGGGTTCATCGAACAAGCTCTTTGAGGAAGAGTCAGTCCAGAACATAATCAGACACAGGCCATTCATTTGGATTGAGCGGGCCTTATTTGATCCAGTAAAAATCAGTTATATGAGTGCATTCTCAAAACTTGTCACCTAGTGCTGCATCCAAAAAATCTCTTACGGATCTTCACTTTAGCTTCTTCCTCTATGGCAGCTTGGCTGGACTTGGGCAATCTGGTCGGAAACATGACTCCATTTGCTGTACGAGGACAACCATTTTGGGAACAACACACATAGTGTGGAAAAAGGATAACTTTCTTTCTAAAAACTATTGGAAGCAACAGAAATAGAGTGATCAACAGAAATGTACAAGTTTAACTTAGTTCCTATATTTATGCTACAGTAGTAATAAATCTTTCAGTCTTTTCCAGAGGAACTTTACATCGGAGATAAGTTCGGGTGAAGAATGCCTTTGGCTTCACGTCAGCCTTGGCCTGTCATTGGTCCTCTGTCGACGTTGAGAGAAAACAAAATCACAGCTCATCTGGAATTCCATTAAGTGTCAACATCTGTTGAAAGGTTAAAGTCTTACATTTGTGGTTTTCTTTTTTTATTCCCTTATACTATTGGGCATGAATGTCCATAACTTGCCCCCCCACACTGGGGTCTACAGGATTTAACATTGTGGGGCTCTGTGCTGACATTGGCATTCCAGGGTGAGGTGGGGGTCCACCATGCATCATCATGGCCGGGTGATGTGGGTGACTTGGGAGATAGGGATGCATTGGGGGTCCATGTCTTAACTGGGCAGGGTGTGGGGTCATCTGGGGAGGAGTGTAACTTGGCTGTGCCATACTCATACCCATAGGACCACCCTGAGATACATAGTCCCCTGGCATGCCTTGTAAACCTGAAAAGACAAGAATAAACAAACACAATGTGTTAACATTAAGAAATAATTCTGCAAAAGCATATCCTTATGTCTCATTACTGGTTATTTGTACATGTCTCGACACATCATCTCTATACGCATTGGATTGCAGTAATATTGATGTATTACGTATCACTGTATTACATAATCGCATGTGTTTTATAATAATAAATCACACTGGACAAGTCAAAATGATTAATTTAATCACCATGTGTTCAATTTTACTCATGGGTCACAGGTTCATGAAAGAATGGAGGATCAAGTTTCGGGCAGAAAAAATACAGGAAACAATAGAAAAAGTGAAAATTAAGTAGAACCAGAGAAGATGTTATTAAAAGGAACACGGCAAGTGGTCAGGAAGGCATCAATGTGAAGAAAATCTCTTGCACGGGATCTCTCTTTTTCGTACATGCAATGTCTCCTAATTGTTTTTTAAAATTTCTTTTTAGGAAATTCGGTGAAATTATTTCATTGCATTATTTGAAATGTTTCAGGTGGAGTTGTGTATTATGATCAGACTGCCGCTACAGATCTAGCTTTGCAGCGCCAAGGAAGTTGGGGAGAGGGTCAAACCTGAGAGCGTGGGATGTGGGCATAAGTGAGAACGATCTGTCAGTAAATGTCAATCAGATCATAGTATCCGTTCATCTTGCTAGAATTAATTTTAATATAAAATGGCTATCAATATAATGTCTAAACCACAGGATATCAACTTTACCTCTATTCATCCACTTGAATTTGCCAATAGAATTGCATGCAGATGGTGTTTATACCATAAACTGGTAAATGAAGTCCTATAAATTGTTGCCATTGTGTTAAGTGATTCTGCAGATTATTAGTAACCATGCTGGCATAACCATACTGAGACAATAATACAGTCTGCACCGTGTAATAAGTCCCACTCAGTCCTGTTTATTCCAGCACAGCAGCATGCTCACTGGTTGATGATAATTAAGTACCAAATATACCATATTGTCTGGCTGCATAATCAAATAAAGGGAGGATAATATTGTTAGTATTAAGCCATTAATGTAATTGGTTATGAAGCATAAAATATGTTATGTAATTAAATAGGCCAGAAATTATATGGCCTACATTAAGAATTACCCAAGCTGAGAAAATGCTGTTTCAAATACTGTTTTAGGGAACGTTTGTTTTTAACGTTCCATTTTGACTGCATTATAGAAATACTGTAAGAAGAAGGAAGGAAACTGACTGTAGCTGGTGCATCGTGGTAACCCCCGCAAAGATCATACGTGAAACTATAAGATCGTATTTTATATAACCTGAAACAATCCTGTTAGGTGACTGCAAGGAAAGTCATTTTATTGACAGTTGAATATACAACTTACAATACAAAAAGATTGAAGGCGATTTAATAACAAAATAATCTGCCACTCTTTTTAAATGTAAGCATTCGGCTCAGTGTGTGCAAGGAGTTTCAGTTATTAAATAAACCTTATGGTCGGATGCCTCAACGATGTGATGTATTGGTGTTTGCTGTATCCGAATCCCTCAAACATCACATGCATTGGACACACTCCATCTGATGGATTATTTAGACGGTAGCCAATCAGCTCCGCTGGCAATTCCATTCCTTCACTTGCAGTCATCTCTTAATATCTGCCACTGCTTCTTTATACAGTTTCCTGACTCTTTTTTTATATATATCTCACACAGGAGGTGATGGATATGCCTAAACGGGGGGTGGGGGGGTGGAACCTCAATGAGGAATGTGTTGTGTTACCAGTGCCATACATACATCCAGACTATAGATTGCAAACCGCAACATTTCATCTTTACATAAGATAATTCATGCATCGATCGTTTCCTGACAGATTTATGTCACTCAAAGGACAGTCTCACTTCTTGCTTTCATCGTTTCATGAAGCCTGGTTAATTTCTCTTAAGTCAATTGGGTGCCCCGAAGATGTTTCTTTTCCCTTAAACGTCCCGATTGTTCATTCACTGCTCGCGTTTTTATTCGCCGTGCTCCATAATTAGAACAAATGGCTTTGCAGACCTCATTTGCACTGTGTATGGTAAATGAGCTAGTTGACCTTCTGCAGTTTGCGGGATAGGGTTGAATGTTCATGGGGCAAACTATTGCACTGGGCCTTTGTTGGAGCAGCATGCAAGTACGGGCAAGGCAAAAAAAAAATTGGAGGAATGGGTGGGTGGGAATTTAAAAAAAATGTAACTACAGTAATAGATAGAATAAACAGCCCGGTCGTACTTACTTCCCCGGTGCTTTGCGATTGGTAAACTAGATGAAGGTTACATGTAGTGCCATTGCCCATCCATGCCCATATTCATGCCCATTCCACTCATAGGTCCTAGAAGGGAGATAAAATCCAAGAAGATGCCAGAAAATCAGCAAGGTCGACTATTAGATAGTGAAAGAGACCCTTAAAAAAAAATTTTTTTTTTGTATTTTAGGATCCGTGGGGTGGACAAATTCCTCACAAATCTCTTGTCTGCAAGATTTGTTTCCCCATGGGTGCAAAGAAGACAGGCAAGGCAGGCAGCAGGCAAGGAGGAACCCCCTGTGATGATAGGGCATGAGAGGACATGTGGATGGGAGGGGGAGGGGAGGTGATGACGCTACACTTAGGGTGTGGGCCAAATGCACTCAGCTTACCAGCGGGCCGAATTCCCATATGTTGCTGGCCATCCAATACAAAGCTTCCCATTGGTTGGCCTTCTGGACTGTACGCCGCTCCTTGGCTTACTGAAGGATCAAGAAGAAAACCTGATTGTAGTCAAACGCGGACACAGAGGAGAAAGAAAAGACATACCAAACAATCAGCAGTTACTCCTGAAACAGCAGACACAGTATGTTGTTGAACAAAACACATATACACGCAATTTTAAGAAATAAATCAAGCCATCGTCCACCAACCCAACGACCCCCAGATTTAAACATTCCCAGCCGCAACAAAACATATCAAAGGTGCGTGCAACTTTATATCGCAAAAGCAGAAAAAATGGAGTACTCCAAAGTACAATTCCTCTCTCAGTGCCTAGAAGATCTGAAAACTTATTTTGTTCAAGAATGAGGTATTCCTCTGCTTGTGCAGCCAATGTCACTTAAATTAAAGATTACTTAGTCGGGTATTGTGCCCTGATTGTCCCATGATAATTAACTGTGACTATTGGCTACACCTTCTTTAATTGCACTCTAAGCATGAAGACACCCAGCCAAACATTTAATGGATTCATTCAATCAATACTATCAAATTACATAAAACTAAGAATAGTGTTATGAACGGCATGCAATTTATGATGATTAAAAATAAATTACACAGGCAGTTCCTTAAGTCCTTAATTTATTAAATGCAGTCTGCAGTGTGGGTCTGACATTTATAGATCAGATTGATGGGATCAGGGAATTTCACAGCGAAAGGGAAGGCCATTCAGCCCACTATGCTTGTGGCAACTCCCTATCTGTACCTCTATATCTTCATGGGTTTTCGTTTTAAGCTTTAAAGCTGTAGCTTGAGGTGACTTCTCTCAATTTAGGCAAGGAAGGTGACACTAAAAATATTTTCCAGAGCTTGAGAATAGGGGAGAAAAATGAAAAAGAAAACAGCCAAGCCTACCAGTCTCAGTTTCTTTCCAATATGCTGTTCTTGATTGTATGTAAGTAATGATTTGGGGAAATGAAAGCATTGGGTTTTGGCAGCTATGCCTCTCCCACGCATGAAGACATGAACTCGGGCAAGGTACTCAGAAGGCACCTGTAGACCCAAATCCCAGTTAGTCAGTGCCTTCAGCAGAGTGAGAGAGGAAATGTTCCTCGCGCTAGCTAGGATTGACTGAGTTTTGTTATGCAGCACTGACAATACCCTGACAAATCAAACCAAATTTCTCTCTGGCTGTCACAAAAATCCAGACGTTAGCTCTTGCCCAAACTACTCTGTGCACACCACGGTATCATTCCTGATCCCCAAGAAGCACGTTTGACAAGTTGTACACAATTCACAGAAATAAAAAGCACTTTACATATTGAAGTAAAGCAGCGGGTGCAAATCAACATCAAATCAAAGCAGTGTGAGTGACAATAAAAGGCTTCAATAAAGCTTCTGGCAAACCAACACAGAAGCATACAACTCCATGGTCGGCACAACATGCTTGTAGATTCAATTTTGTGTATAAGCCAAATTAGAGCAAAACTGTCCCAGACTGAAATTAAACATTTTTTATCATGGGATTAACAGAATCTAAAAAGAACATAATTTTACCCTGGTTATTTCGTTTAGTTTAGTTTAGAGATACAGCATGGAAACAGGCTCTTCGGCCCCCCAAGTCCATGCTGTCCAGCGATCCCCGCACGCTAACATTATCCTATGCACACTAGGGACAATTTACAATTTTACTGAAGCCAATTAACCTACAAACCAGTACGTCTATGGAGTGTGGGGGGAAACCTGAGAACCCGGAGAAAACCCATGCAGGTCACTGGGAGAACGTACAAGCTACGTACACAGTACCCGTTGACAGAATCGAACCCATGCCTCTGGCGCTGTAAGGCAGCAACTCTACCGCTGAGCCTCAGTGACGCCTCAGTTAGGGGCTATGTTTTCTGCCATGCATCAAATGTGGCAATAGAGCAATAAAATGTATGATAGGGAACACTATGCAATACTGAAGCTTACTTTTTACTTTAGAATTACTAACTGGAGCAATATGTTTCAGAGGACTTTAACAGTAATTATTTTAAGGGACCCACCGTTATTATTAACAGTAAAACAACACAGAAGCCAGGGCATAATAACAGTGTGTTTACCTAGGAGCTGTGAGCAGTTAAGAAAGGCATCAGTGGCAGAAAGACAACCAGTGATTTCTGCAGTAACGGCACCCACTCAGTAAGTTATTTGTGGTGCGAAGATATTTGCCCAATTACCCTTATTAACCAGAGATAAAAGCAGCCTTGGGAAAGTGAGGGTGGGGAATTCCAGTTGGCATCGGTTAGTGAGGTTTCTCCCTGCACCAGAATTCTGGATAGTTAGCTCTCCCAGATGGTGGCCTGCCTGCCTGCCTGCCTGCCTGGCCTGCCTGCCTGCCTGCCTGCCGGGATTATTTACCAGGTGAAGGAACTCCTGATGAATAACTTGATGAAGATTTGTGCCTGCAGGACTTGAATACAGTTACTACTTAAGACTTGCCTGCTCGATTGGACTGGTCGATCATGGGTTGTACTATTCTTCTCCTGGCATTAATGAACCTAAAAGAAAACAGTAAAAGGGTAGATTTTACTTCTCAATTAAACAAAAACAGAGTTGCTTTCTCCCCCCACCCCCATCCCACTCATTTTGATTTGTTGAAGGCACAGAAATAAAATCAGCTGTCCGTCGTGTCATCTCTTGATTTAAAGTCCTCTTACGGTCAACCATTTTAATATATTTAGTTGCCTGAGATGGAATGTCTGTCGGGGGCAAAGAGGCACAAACATGGTAAAAGTTCATTGCTTCAACCCGGTTGCTTTCTTCCGAGAGTGGTTGTAACACCCCTTCCAGCTGTCCATAAATGAAGACCAGGCTTTGCCACTCTCTGCTTTCACAAGGTATTGTTATGTCAGCAAGCCCATCAATTAGGTTGTCTGAAGTTTTATCACCACAGCAGCAAATAAGTGCTGGTACAGAAAGGCTCCTGCTTATTCGCAGCCCCTGCAGTTTTAGACTGTAAAGTCAAGGGGTCATTTGGAGGTTAGTGACTGGCAACGCTGACCTTTTCAACTGAGATTTCCACACCCAGGGCACAAAAAAAAAGCAAATGCCCATCAGAACGAGGGGGGGTACTAAAAGACATGTGCTCAGAAAAACAGACAACTTTTTTCCACGAGTCCAAACATACACTTTTGATTTTATACTGAAAGATACATCTACGCTTATATATTTTGTCATTCTGGGAAATAAAAAGGTGGAAACGTATCCGAAATGGAGATGGGGCACCATGCACTTCCATTAACGGCTTTAAAA
The DNA here is from genome assembly GCF_028641065.1 of Leucoraja erinaceus. Classification (NCBI taxonomy): domain Eukaryota; kingdom Metazoa; phylum Chordata; class Chondrichthyes; order Rajiformes; family Rajidae; genus Leucoraja; species Leucoraja erinaceus. The sequence continues at coordinate 45,081,958 of NC_073385.1, forward strand.
TTAATCCTCTTCTAGACAACCTACAGTTGCAGACTGTTATATATATTTTTAAACGTTTAACAACCATTGTGCATCCAGCGCACCATCAAAGTGCCGCAGTTATGAAAAAATTGTGACAACCTTGGATTTTGTTTCTGATTTGACAAATCATGATACAGCTTGACGGTCTGTCACTATTACCAGAAAATTACCACATTCTTGTTCTTTACAAAAAAAGCCAGATAAAAATCGTTTCATAAAAGCTATTTGAAATTAATCATTGCAGGTCTGGTTTTAATTTAGCAGTCCCGCCTCCCAGCAGAAACTGCACTCACTCCACCTCTCGAAAAAAAAACCCTCGTATTTCTTACTATCTAAAATGTTCGCAAACTCTATGCAGGGGCCAAATGTTTGCATTTGAAATGAAGCCAAACTGCTCCACTGTCTTTTATGTCCAACTTAGTGCAAGAAACACAACTCATGCGAATGGCATGTAACAAATGTCTCATGGCTGTGGAATTGGGGGATGGGGAGTAAAAAACAAGAATGAACCAGGAGCCCAAAAAAACATGATTCCATGACTGATTTTTGATGCAAAATAGTCATAGACAAATAGCTTATTATTCTAAAGTAAACATTCTTATTTCAGAATGGACCTTCTAACTGAATTGTAATAATCTTGCCAATGTTTTAGCAAGTGCATTATAAAATATTTTCTATCTATATACCGATATTATTGAAGAGAAGAATCCTCTATAGATTTGCATTTTATCTTGTTGTCAAAAAATGTCACCCAACACAATTACTTGTCTTGCCTAAGCTCCAGTTGAAAAGCTGCTTCAGGCATTAAAACTAGCTAAGCAACTGAAGAAAGAGATGTTCTTCAGGGAAATAGCGAGGGTCCTTTTAACAAGCAGCGCAGATATCATTAAATCAAATCATCAGTAAACAAACATCTGTTCGACAGTCAGAATGCACAAAGTGACCCTGTGCAGAACGAGAGTGTTTCAGTTACGATTACCAGATCCAAACGAATTCAATTTACCTCATGTTCACACTTGCCATCAAACTGAATGGCGGTAAAGAACAAAGCAATATTAAGTTTGTGAGCAACCCCGGATATCTGCAAATATTTTTTTGACTTCAATCGATGGACTTTGAAGGCACATCTAAATGGAGATCATGTGCAAAGAAACAGATGGATCCAAACAAGCCCTCACTCTGGACATGAGGAAGATTTTTGAGTTTGAGTTTCATTTACTGTCACGTATGCCGAGGTACAGCGAAAAGCTTTTGTTGCATGCTAACCAGTCAGTGGAGAGACTATACATGATTACAACTGAGCCATCCACAGTGTACAGGTACATTATAAAAGGAATAAAGTTTAGTGCAAGATAAAGTACAGTAAAGTCCGATCAAAGATAGTCGGAGGGTCTCGAATGAGGTAGATAGTAGCTCAGGACTGCTCTCTAGTTGTTGGTAGGATGGTTCAGTTGCCTGAAAACAGCTGGGGGGAAAAAATGTCCCTCAATTTATGGGAGGTTTTGCGACAGGAATTTTCAAATGAAAACTCTTAAACAAGGCATTTGTTTTATTTTTGGCTGGGTGGAATTGAATTGTTGGCGGTTGTTAGACTCCCAATCAAAACGTTCCAAGTCTGAAAGCTGCCTTTAAACAAGGTTGAAGTGGTTGCTCGTTCTCGATGAGGCCAGTAGATGGAGCATTTGGCAAAAGCAGGGTATTTTCATCCATGTGGGCAGAAAAAGTGGAAGAATGGACCGATCCACTACATTTTGACCAGTCACAGCAGAGCCTAGTTTAGTCCTCTCAACCCTTGTCCGCCAGCAAAGATGCTGCAAAAAATTGCAAATGCAGACTGTGCCCAAGTTACAGCAGCATTCCCTTGCTGTGAAATGTTCGTAATCCGGACAGTTCACAGGTCGGAAAGATGGCCACGATTCGCATTTCCACATAGCAACCCCTCGGCAACTGGCAAATCCAAGCCGCCGGTCTCCCAAAAGCTTGTCCGTACGTGAGGGCTATACTTGGGGAATCATAAGCTGAGAAGGACCTGTAGTGACGGACTGAGGAGGTAGCAGAGAGACAGACTTGGCCAACGTTCAATATAACATGAAGGTCTCGCAGTGGTTCTTAACCTAGGGGTCGGCACCCCCTATCGGGGTCGTTTGGGGCTTTGCCGGAGGTCATGAAGAGGACACAAATTTGTTGAGTCAATGTTTAGGAACCTAACAAAGGTACATACCACATACCACATACCAGTATTTTGTTCACGTATGTGCGTACTGGTGCCAAAAAGGTTAAGAACCACTGCACATCTCGTATGTGTATGTGACAAATAAACTTGACTTGAACTTGACTTGACTTGAGTGAAGGAAGGAACTGCAGATGCTGGTTTACACCGACGATAGACACAAAAAGCTAGAATAACTCAGTGGGTCAGGCAGCATCTCTGGAGAAAAGGAACTGAACCACACTGGGCAGGTGCACCAGTGTCCTCTGAACAAGGGGGTGATAGGAAGTGGGAGGGGGGGAGGAGGTGGGGAGGAGTATTGGGAGGAGTATTTGAGATGAATTACAATACTTCTGAAACATTAGAAACTAGGTGCAGGATCAGATGAAGCGGATGCAATTGATTGAAGCGGATCCAATGTTGATTCGGCCCTCCGAGGAGATCATTACATACTCTTCTGTACCTGCCTTCTCTCCATACCCCCTGATCCCCCTAGAAGGCAACTCCCTCTTAAATTGCAGAAATACACGGGCAGAGAGTTCCAGAGATTCACCACTCTCTGTGTGAAAAAACTCTCATCTGTCATAGTGTGACAGAACCAGTCAGGAGGCAAGAACTGCAGAACTGCGAACAGAGAAAGGTTGCAACCAGCATAGTGTAACCTGATGCTATAAGGGTCCAGCAGTCTGATAAGGGTCCCAATCTGAAATGTCACATATCCATGTTCTCCATAGAAGCTGCCTGACCTGCTGAGTTACTCCAACACTTTGTGTTCCTTTGGTGTGAACCAGCATCTGCAGTTCCTTATTTCTGCATGTTTCACTAACCTCTTGTTGAAAAAAAATCAAAAATAACTCTATATAAAATGGAAGCAGTTATCTCTCCCTTTTGTTTTACAACTGATACCCTTGTTTTAAGACCCGATATTCCTATCCCCGGAATCACCTTTGCAATTAACTAGGAAATGGCCCCAAGTGAGTAGAAAGGGAGCACAATCTGCTCCTTGGCCATTGGTGACTTTAGTTCCGGGTATTGGGCTCAGAGAAACAAGGAGATTAAACCTGTCTCTTTAATATTCAGTGACACCAAATAGCTCTGGTGTAACTTGTGATACCAAAGCATTATCACAGCCCTTTGATTTATTCAGCATGCATCGTATCATTATAGATAATACCACCTGAAACCGAAAAGCTCCGAAAAACAGACTGAGCATCTGTAAAATTGCTTAAATGTTGTTAGTTCAGGGCTTTTATGAAGAAGGGGTTAGTCCCCTCCTCACAGCGGTCTTTCGCTGTGCAGTAAGCTGAGTGGGGCCAAGCTGACACTCTACCCCTGGCTGCGAGGCGCTCCAAATCCAGCGCGGCCCGCGGTATATTTTGAACTCTGGGCTAAGATTCAAGTAACACAGCCATTAGACTTTAGAGGTTTAGAGCAAAAACAGGCCCTTCGACCCACCGAGTCCACGCCAACCAGTGATTACCCCATACACTAGCACTATCTGACACATTAGGGACAATTTACTATTTAACTAAGCTAATTAACCTACAAACCTGTACATCTTTGGAATGTGGGAGAATCCAGAGGAAACCCATGCGGTCACGGGGAGAATGGACAAACTCCGTACAGACAGCAGCTGTAGCCAAGATCAACCCCGGGTGTTTGGTGCTATACGGCAGCAACTACCGTTGCGCCACTGTGCCACCCATCCACTGATGCTAAAAGATGTACATTTTGTACTCTGTGCTAAAATTCAAGTAACACAGTCATTAATGATTTTTTAAAAAGTGCTGCAGTAACTCAGTGGGACGGGCGGCATCTCTGCAGATCATGGACAGGTGACGTTTTGGGTCAGGACCCTTCTTCAGACTGATTGGTGTGAGGAGGAGAAAGCTGAAAGAAAAGAGGGGACAGGAAAAAGTCTGGCAAGGGTGAATACTGGTTTAGATAGGCAGATGGATGAACGAAGACCAGCGATGAAAAGACAAAAAGCGCGAGTAAGGATAGAAGAGGCACAATTGTGAAGCCAGACAAAAGAATATAGATGGAAGGGGATTGGAGGAGGGGGAGTAGAAATAGATGTGAATCTAGGTGGAGTACAGGAAAGAGAGGGGGTAAACAGAGAGGGGGGAGGGAGAAGTGAGGACGGTTCTTTGGAGGATTGTTACCTAAAATTAGGGAATGCATGATATCCTATGTGGCTGGGACAAAGATAATCTATCCCTCTGACGAAGGGTCCCAACCTGAAACATCACCTATCCATGTTATCCAGACTGACCCTCTGAGTTACTCCAGCACATTGTGTCTTTTTTGTAAACCAGCATTTGCAGTTCCTTGTTCCTGCACACTGTCCTTCCCTTTTCTTGACCTTTGACAGAATTGACACCATTTCCCTTTAACCCATGTTCAATCGAATTCCATTCTTGTATCTCTATTAATAAGCAGAGGAACGCCTATAATGATTGTGTGCCCACACTGTTACTTCCGTGACCTAAGTAGCTATTTTTGTTCTTCGCCTATTTCTTATTGACCCCCTGATGGCATCATCTGGAGGCAAGGGGTCTGTTTCCATGCATTCATTGAGAACAATCATCTCCTCATCATCACCCTTACCTCTCTTGCCTTTCAGTTATCAGTGCGGTTATCCAATATCCTGGATCACATCACAATTTCCTCCACTTCAATTTTCCGAGCTTTGAAGTACATCTTTGACTCCAGTCAGAAAACTTTAATTCAGGCACTACCTGGACAATGTTTGCAATCATGATGCCTTTCGAGACGACTGTCCAGCTGCATCTTTGCCATCAACTAGACTAACTATTCCACCTCCTTAACACTCATGAAATCATAAGACATGCAAGCAGAATTAAGCCATTTGTTCGGCCCACGAGTCTGCCCCACCATTCACTCATGGCTGATCTATTTTTCCCTCTCAACCCCATTCTCCTGCCTTCTCCCCGCAACCTTTGACGCCCTTACTAATCAGGAACCTGTCAATCTCCGCTCTAAAAATACCCAATGACTTGGCTTCCACTGCCGTCTGTAGCAATGTATTCAACAGAATTCACTGGTCGACTCGATCTCTGCCTCAGCTCACTCACATTGTTCCTTAGAACATAGAACAGTAGAGCACAGGAACAAGCCCTAATCTCCTTGCCTGCACATAACTCATATCCGTCCATTACCTGCATATTCATCTGCCTATCCAAAAGCCTCTTAAACGCCACTATTGTCTCTGCCTCTTCACCCCTGGCAGTACTTTCAGGACACCCACCACTCCTTGTGTAAAAAGCCTGCCCCACACATTTCCTTTAACCATGTTCCCTCCCACCTTAAAAATATACCGTCTAGTCTTTGACACTTCCATGCTGGGGAAAAAGGTTCTGACTATCTACCTTGTCCACTCTACTGTATGCCACTCAGAATTTTATAAACTTCTATCAGGTCTCCCCTCAGCCTCCGATGCTCCAGAGAAAGCAAACCAAGTTTGTCCTATCAACCCTTATAGCTAATACCTTCCAATCCAGGTAGCACTCTGATAAACCTCTTCTGCACAGTCTTCAAATCCTCATTTGTAACCTCGAATTGTAAACTTGAATATCACATTCCTGTCCATTATTACTTGTTCTAACCTCCAGAAATTAGTTCATCCAAAGTTCTATTACCTAATGTTGTCGTACAGACAAGTCCCGTTTGCTCAATATCCCTATTCAGGCATTAGCTCCTGGCTGTGCAATGCCTCAATTGTAAAGTTCTTATCCTTATATGCAAATTCTTCAATACCCTCAATCCTTCTTACATCTGTAATCTCATCCATTTCGAAAGTCCTATGATGAATGTGTGCTCTTTCAATTTTTGCCCCTTGGTCATCCCCAAACTTAATTGCTCCACAAATAGTTGTCATGCCTTCAACTGTCAATGCTCTAAGTTTTGAAATCCCTTGTGGAATCTATTGAGACCTTCCTTGAAACCTATATATGTGTTTGAACAAGCTTCTGGTATCGTGTTCTGGAGTCTCTCCCTAAGTTGTTAGGTCCTGTGAAGTGAATTGGAAATTTTGTTATGTGAAAGGTGCCATATATTGTTGCTGTTGCCTTTATTAACACAGGACATGCTTGAAGTTTTGATTTGAAACAGCAGGAACAGTAAAGCACACTGGTGTGTGATTATCTGAAAGCTAGACCCGTGCTGTAAAATCCAACAGGTTTCTTGCATCTGAAGGGTTCATAAATTCATAAATTATAGGAGCAGAATTAGGCCATTCGGCCCATCAAGTCTACTCCGCCATTCAATACTGGCTGATCTTTCTTTCCCTCTCAACCCCATTCTCTTGCCTTCTCCCCATAACCCCGGACACCCTTACTAATTAAGGCTATGTCAATCTCTGACTTAAAAATATCCATTGATTTGGCCTCCACAGCCCTCTCTGGCAATTAGTTCCACAGATTCACCACCCTCTGACTAAAGAAATTCCTCCTCATCTCCCTTCCAAAGGTATGTCCTTTTATTTGGAGGTTGTGGCCTCTGGTCCCAGACTGTCCCACTAGCTGAAACATATTGTCCAGAGCTTTGGTCTTTAAAAAAATATTCTTTATATTTTATTGAGAACATTGAGGAACGGTTATTTTTTTTAGCAGGAAGAAGTTTTACTAGTGCTCAAAGAGTTGTAGGCATGGTATAAATAACACCTCCGATCTTGAGCATAGCAACCTTCTTCATGTACGAGACTCACTAGCAGGCTAATGTGTTGTGTCCCTTTGGGAGTTGATTCAAAGCTCTGTAGCCACACTCCCTTTTATCAATCAAAATATGGCCAATTGAGATTATCAGACCAGGCAGATAAGACTGTTTTCTCTCCTCCCAAGAGCCACTAATGGTGTGGGCACATGGGGAAACAAAAAAAACCCTCCAGATGAGGAGCGCTTCATGTGCTCCTATATCACATCACTAAGTAATGCACCCTCTCCTCTCACCCTTCCCCCATTCATTTCTCCCTGGTGTACTCCGTGTAATGGGCTGGACTAAATTACTAGGTTTTTCTTTTTACCCCCAACCATTTTTATTATTTACATCTGGTAGTCTCCTTATTATAAAGTCTCTCTTGCTCCCCTTGTACACAATTGCACACAGAGCTGCAAACCATTATAGTCCCTCTCAGCATGAGAACTTCATACTGTCTTCAAACAAATAATTACAGGCAAGGTTAAGGGGTCACATGGAGGTCATATCTTTGGATACTCATCAGAATGTTTACATTAGTACCAACAGAGGCTCATTTAACATGCAGAGATTTAAAAAATGTTTTACTGATGTACAAAGGTAAATGGAGCAATTTTAAAATACGGGACAAAATTTGTAAGGCCAACTTCCAAAACCATAATACTGAAAAGTTTCCATATCCTCATGTTTAATGTATTCGCCAAATGATCTTGACAACACTAATAGTTCCTCTGCCATTACCATTAAAAAGGAACACACAAATCTGTATGGTGCCTTTCTCTGTATGTAGGGTTAACATTCCCATACATTTGTGCCCAACCTTTATTGAACTTAAATCTCCTACAACCCTGTTTTCTGCTTCACTGACTCCACACCACACCTGGCAACATGCTCTTATTTTTAGCAATCTTGCCATGAGAAAACTTTTTTTAGCCAAACCTTATTTATCTGGAACAGAGCCCAAATTAGATAGTCACTTCTTAAACAAACCCTCTTCCCAAACTAGTTGTTTAACCGGTTTGTCAAATCTTGCTGATAACCGGAATCCAGCCTACAAATACTATGTTAATTAAGTTCTATCACAGAATGAACAGCTTAAACCGATGTGCTTTGATATTTTAAACAGCACTGCTCAAATCTATGGTAAGCAAAAATGTTAACTGATCATGTTAAATGTTAACGCAAGCTGATTTCTTGTTACACTAAAATTGAAATGTTCAAAGTTGAAGGAAAGTGAAAGAATTATTGATTTTTTTGGTAAATTTTCTACTGAACAGGCCTAAATGCAGTTCAAACCAAAATGACATGCAAATATTATTTGCAGATTTAACAGCCTCTGGAGATGGCTGCACCTGTCAACTTAATCCTTGCTGCTTCTTGGAGAATTTTTTGAGAATTAGGAATATCCACTCAGAAATATTATTGTGCAGAGTGGACAGCCTTTCCAAATGTCCATCCTTGTAAATTATTTTACAAACATTTGGAGAACTCCAATGAGATTGATCCAAATTCCCCTATTTGTTATATCCATGCCATCCAATACGTCCAACAATCTGTTGTCACAAACTTGCCTTGCAATTTTCTTTAGACTTTAAAACTTAAAAGATACAGTGCAGAAACAGGCCATACACTAACACTATCCTACACACTAGGGACAATTTTTATCAAAGCCAATTAACCTACAAACCTGCACGTCTTTGGAGTGTGGGAGAAAACCGGAGGACCCGGAGGAAGCCCATGCGGTCACAGGGCAAACGTACAAGCTCTACACAGACAGCACCCGTAGTCAGGATCAAACCCGGGTTCTCAGGCAGCAGCTCTGCCACTGCCCCATTGTGCCACCCCAAGTAATCCTGTAGTTTCCTGTAGTCTGAACAGATAGGCTGCATAAATAAGCATCCTACCTAGCAAGACAGGCTAAAAGAGTTGGGACTCCACATGTTAAAGATGCATAATTTTAGGGGTGAATTGTTCAACTTTTATAAATAAGACTTTTGATTATGGCGGACTCAAGGTTTAAAGGGATCAGACGGGCAATGGAACTTAGATCATACCAGCTACGATCCTACCAAATGGTGCAGGTGCCTTGAGGGCTTTCTTGGCCGATTCCGAGCCCTACCTCTTAGTAGACCAAGCAACTACTATGGTCAACTATGTGGTTCTTATAGTTGGCCAATATGGACCATATAGTTGTCCATATTAGAAACTAAGTTGAACGCTTGTGTGCCTGTTGACAGTTGATTCAATCTTTATAGATAAATCCAATGGAAACATTGCAAGTGTTGCTTCTCTCTGGAAGGTATTATTTTGCTCTGCACCATTTAATTTTCCTCTTCCCGTGGCCGAGCACCCTCATGTGAGTGATTTCAGTCACTTTGACAAGATAGCTCAGGTCGATCAGGAATCCAAAAGGTGGATTCCATTTCCCCTGTTTCCCAAGAGAAAAAGGAATAATATGCCAAATTGTCACATCACATTTAAGAAATATGCCCTTCTACAATTATATAAGGTTTTGGTGATAACACACCTGGAGTATTCTACATAGTTTTGGTCTCCTTATATAACAGAAGGAAATGCTTGCGACGGAGAGAGTGCAGCAAAGGTTCACTAGATAGGTTATTGGATTGCAACTCTGTCAGAAGAAGAGAGCTTGGCAGTTGGCTTCCATTCTCCTCCACCCCCCTCCACTCTCCCCCCTCTCCCTTCTGGACTCGCACCTGTTTCTTCTGTCCCACTCGCTTTCCACCAATATTCCTTCCTCTAGCCTTTGTCTCTTTGTCTCACACCTTCTGTCTTTTCATCTCTAACCTATTATCTGCCATGCGTTGACTGCTCCTCCTTTCTTCCCGCTTTCTTTTCCCACCCATCGACAATCAGTCTGAAGAAGAGTCCCGACCTGAAAAGTCACCTATCCATGTTCTCCAGAGATGCTATCTGACCCGCTGAGTTACTCCAGCATATTTAGTCTTCTTTTGCAAACTAGCATCTGCAGTTATTTGTTTCTACGTATGTTTTTTCTCCATACATCATATCCAAATAGAACTCCTGAATCACAATAAACTGCTAAATATTATTTGAGTTTGAGAGTATGCTCTAACGAGTGTCAAGCTCATCACTGTTATTCTAGGGTTGTATAGAATGGATTTCATTTACCTGGTGCTTTTTTCCCTTGTTAACCAGGGGTGCCTGCACTCATGTGCAGTGGCAGCCTGGTTCGCTGCTGTGAGAAGGTAAGACTGTTCGAAGAGCTTTTGTAACTTAGTGGGCACCAGGAATGTGGCGACTCTTTGTATACTGCCTAAGTGAGGTCTGCTGTATGATTTCACCGGATTGTATGCAAAAACAAAGAATTTCACTGTACCTAGATACATGTGGTAATAAAGCATCATTGATTCATTGGAGATTCAAATATGAGGCTGAGGAATTCGCTCCTGGTTCGCTGAGGTAAGGGATTAATACACGTTTTCATACCCATCTCTAGCAATGAGCCAGAAGGTGTTGTGCACTGGAAGTGATTCCCTACATGCCCGTTGTACATTACACCATCTCAGTCATAGCTCCCACCACGGCAACCCGGTGGCATCCAAAGGTCCAAACCAAGGTTAGTGGGGGTGGAACAATTGGAGCTCATTGGGGAGGGGTTTGAAACAGATGTGGCATCAGAGAATCAGAGACCAGAGAGGGCTGCTTGTGGAAGACTGCATTCAACCTCAATCAGGTCCAAGGGTGAGTGGAGTTCAGCTGACTGGAGACCAGCACCACTGGGTTAGTAGGAAGTTGGTTAAGAATGGGCTCTTGGGTGTAATAGTGTTGGAAGATGTTGTTAAGGTGTTTGTGAAAGATATTGGGGTATTTGGAGATTTGTGGAGGTGACAATTATGGAATCAACTAGGGAATCAGTGAAATGCTGGTCAGAATTTCAGATGATTGTGGGAATGGGGCCAGGGGATGGGGAATATGGATTGGCAGTCCAAAAAACAGAACGTAATGGGACTGCTATCAGTCCAAACCCAGTCGGCCAAAGATGAGCATAACTAAGGCAGTCACTTCTCAGAACAACCACGTGCAGGAGAAACATTTGACGCCATTCAATTGTTCATGGCACCCTGGTCCTTTGCACAATGAATCTTGCAGTGAATGGTTCTCCAGCATAACATTGAGTGGGCCTATAGCAGTTTAACTATTTAATGCCCCGTGACAGTTGCTGCTCAATGTCTGGCTAGGGGTCCCAAAACCATGCAATGAACCGATCAGAATGAAATAACTCAGACCATAACAATTTTCTCCTCAGGAAACAAGGTTGCCGGTTTAATGAAAGAGTAGGATGCATGCTGCAATATTCTCAGCCTGGAGACTGACAAGGCACAGCTTTGTTGTTTTGATCCCCCTTTCTGCCGTAGTTAAGCAGCCTTGTTGCACCAAACCGGCGCCTGACTGAGTACTCCTATTCATTTACTGCAACTTTTTGATGGACTGCTCAGTATTAAGGGTGTATCATATTTCTTGGTCCAAAGTTAGGATGTTCTGCGCTCCTGTTAGTTGCTGGGATACATTCAGTTTTGACACTAATAACAGGTCAACACCAATAGTGCCTTTTTGCGGAATGCCAGATGTACATTTTAAACAAACTACAATCTAATTTGCTCTAACACTTGATGCCAAATCACAAAGGGGGAGGTCCACCCACGGAGCAGGAATCCCTGGAGCCACTTCTAAACCAACGCAGGTTTGAGTTGTAAATGTATTTTTTGAAAAGTAAAAACTGGCTCATGAAGGCTACAAAGAAATGATTTAATTTTGGTGTTGTTCCTTATGTTATGCTTTTATGTGGCCATGAACTCTTTGACACAGGTTAACACAAAGCTAGCAACATCTCCAGAGAGAAATACCTTCTACGAGGGTTTCCCACCACCACACAAATCATTACTGGAAATTGCCGGGGAATCAGTAACCGTTTCTCCAAGGACTAACAGTATGGTTCACACTACTGAGTACTGAAGGGTAATTATCAATGGGAAAAGGCAAGAATAAAACAACAGCAACAGTTTCAGGGTTGAGGCCTCGGCGGTGGCAGCGGTGGCAGCGGTGAAGCCTCACGACGACAATGCCTCGGCGGTGGTGAAGCCTAGCAGTGGCAGCGGCGATGCCTCGAGGGTCGACTTGTGGTCGATGGTCGATGAGAGCGTGGAGAACCACCGTGAGGGGGGAGGAGAAGAACAATGGAGGACCCGGCATGGGGGGGACTGCCATGAGGGGGGAGGGGAAGAACAATGGACAATGGGGGGGGGGGGGGGGGAACAAAGGACAATGGGGACCCGACGTGGGGGAGCTGCTGTGGTAGGGGGGAGGGGGAACAAAAGGGGGAGCCGGCGTGCTTTATAACTTTGTCAGCGCCGTAGGTGGCTGCTATTTGTATACATTGTGTATGCAAGCAAATAATCTCACTGTGCTTAGTCACATGTGACAATATTCCTATTCCTTTTCTTTGGGCAGATCCATGGGATAGCAGAACATTCCACTCATTCTTGGCTGACCCCAAATATGGTAGATACAGTACTCTACATCATGACTGTATGATTATGCGTTTTCCTACATAAATATGGACTTTAGAGATACAGGGCGGAAGCAGGCTCTTTGGCCCACCGAGTCCACGCCGACCTGCAATCACCCCACACACTTACAATATCCTACACACGAAGGACAATTTACAATTTTTACAATTTTACCGAAGCAGATTAACCTACACGTTTTTGGAGTGTGGGAGGAAACTGGAGCACTCGTGGAATACCCACACCGTCACACGGAGAATGTAAAAAATCTGTGCAGTTGGCACCCGTAGTCAGGATCGAACCTGGGTCTGTTGCGCTGTAAGGCAGTAACTCTGCCGCTGTGCCACTGGGCCACCCGTGCAGGTTACTAAAGTACAAACGGTGACAATATACAAGTTTACGTATAGAAAGGTGATTTTGAATCGCTACGGTGGTGCTTCACATAATAGACACAGAGAATTAGTTCCAAAGTCTATTAACAGTCTTGGGCTTGCATTTTCTCCATAAAAGTTGTTTGCGAAGTTCACTCAAGATGGGTGTGTACCGCCAGTATGATTGCCACATTCAAAGGAAATGTGAGAAATTGCACCACGAGTTTTTAAGTGCAGAATGCCAGAATCAGAATCTGTCAACAGCCCCAATGCTAACAGCAATTTCTCCTATATTTGTCAATGCAGCAACAGGGAAGGTACCCCATTGTAATCCATCATATATCCCGAGAGACGAGACAAGGTGCTATATAAATGCAAATTTTTTTTATCTTTTACTTGTGATATATATCAAGCAAGAAATCAAGATGACTAGCATACTTTGGTCAGGTCCCAACTTGTTCTTGATTCATTCTGGTACAGCCTTTCCTGTTTTGTGCAAATCTGCGTTTGAGCAATGATCCTGTCTGTCTTCCCCCTGGGATATAGGGTGAAACTAGTGTATGTCAGCAAATTCTTTAACTCATTGTGGGTGCTTGAATTTTAACATGGGATTATATTGAGAAAATATCAGCTTAAGCACCCGAAAAATTGAAGTAATTTCCAGGCAAATATTTAGTATTTTTTAGTTTAGAGAGATAACATGGAAACGGGCATTTCGCCACCCCATTCACATTAGTTCTTAAACCTGTTTTTTGGGGGTTTTTTTTGATTCCCTTACCCTGGTTAACAGACATTCATCCTATTCCCCTCATGAATTTATACACCTCTATAAAATCACCCCTGAGCCCCCTATGCCCCAAGGAATAAAGTCCTAGCCTGTCCAACCTCACCCTAAAGCTCAGGTCCTCAGGACCTTATAACATCCTCATAAATCTTCATAATATTCCAAATGTAGCCTCACCAACATCTTGTACGACTGTAACAGAGTTTTACTTTAGTTTTTTGTCACGTGTACCGAGGTACAGTGAAAAGCTTTTGTTGCATTTCACCAGTCAGCAGAAAGACTATACATGATTACAATTGAACCATCCAATGTGTACAGATACATGATAAAGGGAGTAATGTTTAGTGCAAAGTAAAGTCCGATAAAAGATAGTCTGAGGTACCAATGCGATAGTAGCTCAGGACTGCTCTCTAGATGTTGGTAGTATGGTTCAGTTGCCTGATGACAGCGAGGACAAAACTGTCCCTGAATCTGGAGGTACATGTTTTCACACTCCTGCACATCTTGCTTGATGGGAGAGGGGAGAAGAGGGAGTGAGACTCGTCCTTGATTATGCTGGTGGCCTTGCCGAGGCAGAGTGAAATGTAGATGGAGTCAACGGAAGGGAGGTTGGTTTGTGTGATGGTCTGGGCTGCGTCTATAATTCTTCGCAATCCCACCTTCTATACTCAGTATCCTCACTAATGAATGTACCAGCAGCCTTCCTAGCTGTTTGTAAATTAGGGAAGAAACGTGGGCTTATGGAGTATATAAGTGTATGCTGTGAGCGAGCTCACTGGACTTCACCTTGGGCTGGGACTGGAATGGTGCCAGGACCCTCGAGTTCTCTACGCCAGGCTACAGTGAAGGAGTCCCCAGTGTGCAGAAGATTCGGGACGTTGCTACCAACTGCCACTCCTATCAGTGAAGACCGAATGAGCAGAAGACTTGCGATTAATTTATTCCTTTCTAAACCTTTTACTGTATGTCACTATACTTTAATAACCTGAATTTATTTGTAACTTTGGAGTGTTCTTTCTCCATTATTGACCCAAATCCTCAAAACCTGCCTGTATGATTACAAAGCCCAAGTCCAAATCATTTCTACATTCAAAGGAAATGAGTGGTCCCGTTACCAATCTTTTGGTAAACTCCGCTGAACACTTCCCTCCAGATTGTGACACAATCTTTCATAGATCACATCTTGTTTCCTATTACCTGGCCAATTTTCCATTCCCATTGCCACCGTCTCTTTTACACCACAGACTTCAATCTTGATCAGGTGCCTATTATGTGGTATCTCTCGAACGCCTGATGGACTGATGGACATCAATATATACCATAACAACCACATTTCCCTCATCAACACTCACTGTAACTTCATCACATGAACCTATCACGGTAGTTGAACATGATTTGTTTTTAATAAATCCATGTGGCTTTCACTCATCAATCCACACCTGCCTAAGTGACTACTAATTCTGTCTGATTAATATTACTGTTCAGCTTTGAGATATAGCTTCAGCCCACCGAGTTAATGCCGACCATCGATCATCCATACACTAGTTCTGTTATCCAATGTTCACAACCTACACACAAGAGGCAATTGTACAGAAGCCAATTAACCTATAAGGTTGCATGTCTTTGGAGTGTGGGGTGAAATCGGGGCACCCGGAAGAAACCCACGCGGTCACAGGGAGAAATTACAAACTCCATACAGACAGCACCCATGGTCGGGATGGATCCAGGTCTTTGGCACTGTAAGGCAGCAACTCCACCGCCCTGCCACTGTGCGCTGACACTGTTATTGCCAGAACCTTCAATGTCATCCGATCTTAAGCTGCCCGGTCGGTTATAGTTCCTGCGGTCACCCTTTTTATATAAGGCTGTAATATTTGCAGCGTCACTGCTCAGCCATCACTTGTCTGGCAGTGCATGACCAGAGCCTCTGCAACTTACTCCCTCAGTTCGCTCAACAAGCCCAGGGCAGCACAGTGGCACAGCTGGTAGATCTGCATCCCACAGCGTCAGAGACCCGGGTTCGAACCTGACCTCAGGTGACGTCTGTGTGCAGTTTGCACTTTTTACCTGTGTAGTGACAGATTTTAATATCGTTTCAAGGATTTAGTCCTTTAGTCACTTTAATTGAAGACAGGGGATCAGAAGATAATGGATACGCACCCACAAGTTCTCTACGAGACATTCAATGCCGTCGAAAGATAAATCTTCCAAACACAGTCTCTTGATTAATAGTTTCTTTATTGTAGTAGTAAAACCAGTAAGATATTCATCCAAACGTCTTCTTGTGTAAGTACATTTCAATTCAATCGTGGTCATGCTCGTGCATGGTCAAAAGCTATGACCTCCCCCATTCTTCTTCAAACTAAACTAACTACTAGGGAGTCTGCACTAGAATCCCAGCCGTAAACACGCCTCAGACTACGTATAAATCCCACCCACATAATTACAGGCAGATAAAATGTAAAGGTAACTGGTTATAGTTATAACATACTGAGTTAAGCTAAATGGCTTCTACAACCTATGTGACTGTGTGTGTTTCCTTCAGTTTCTCCAGTTTCCTCCCACATCCCAAAGACACATCCCAAAGGGTTGGTAGGTTAATTGGCTGTGTGTAATTCCCCTTAGTGTACAGAGTAGATATGAAAATGGGATAACATAGAACCTGTGTGAACAGGTGATCGATGGTTACTGTAGACTTGGTGGAACCTGACCAGATCTTTAGACTGGTTTAGTTAATTACTGTCACGTGTACTGAGGTACAGTGAAAAGCTTTTTGTTGTGTGCTATCCAAACAAGACTATACCCGATTACAATCCAGCTGTCCACTGTGTACAGATAAAGGATAAATGGTGCAACATTTAATGCAAGATAAAGTCTGATTAAAGATACTTCAAAGGTCTCAAATTAGATAGTTGTGGGAAGGTCAGAATTGCACTCGAGCTGGTGAGAGGACCGTCCAATTGCCTGATAACAGCTGGGAAGAAAATTTCCCTGAATCAGGAGGTGTGCATTTTCAAACTTCTGTGCTTCTTGACTGATAGGAGAGGGGAGAAGGAGTGACTGGGGTGAGATTCATCCATGATTATGCTTGGCCAGTGCCTTCCAATTACAAACTTTTAGCTCATCAAGAATCTCAATCACAGTTTCTTTTGTTGAGACTCGAGCTACATTTCACTCCTTGACTACTCAATTGGAACCATAGCCAATGTCCTTCGTCTCCACGAGTCAATTTCCAGTCCAATATCTTATCAGCTCCACAATCCTTTCTTACAATACTTTTTGATTTACTTACCCATATAATATTTTGGATTCCCTTTTATGTTTGTGGCCAATCTTTTCACATGCCCATAAATGTCTCACTTGTAAATTGCCCCTATAGTGTAGGATGCGAAACTAGGATGACATAGAACTAGTGTATAGGTAATCGATGGTGTGGATTCGCTGGGCCGAAGGGCCTGTTTCCAGGCTGTATCTCTAAACTAAATTAGAAGTAAACTAAGTGGAGCAAGTACTTGGTTTTCACTTTCATCATCAAGCCTGGCATCTGCTGTGCGCTTCTCTTCTCTGTTCTGATTTAATCTCTACTTCTGTTTTGGTCATCCACTGAGCTCTGACTTCAGTTTCCCTCATGGGAATGTAATTCAATTGTGGCTGAAACATCTGCACTTTAACAGGCTTCCTCTGTTCAATTACACTTTTTGCCTGCCCAGCACTGAATTCAATTCATCCAACCTAGATTTGTTCTCATGCCAATGAAATTGGCCTTTATCCAATTGATTAGTTTTACCTCAGAGAGGCTGAGATTATTTCCCATGGCTATTCTACACGTGATATTATGATCGCTCTTTCCTAGATGCTCCCCCAGTGGTACTTGTTCCACTTGGCCTGGCTCATTTCCCAGAAACAAGTCGAGCAATGCTGTCTTCCTCATTCAGCCAGAAACACACCAAAAGAGAATATTCTCCTGAACACCCTTCAGGATCTCATCCCTTACTTAGTTCCTTAAGTTATTGCTGCTCCAATCTATATTCATGGAGTTTGGGGTGGCACAGTGGCACAGCTGGTAGAGTTGTTGCCTCGCAGTGCCAGAGATCCGGGTTCAATTCTGACTACTCTCTGTATGGAGTTTATACGTTCTCCATGTGACCACATGGGTTTTCCCTGAGTACTCTAGTTTCCTCCCACACTACAAAGACATATAGCTTTGTAGGTTAATTGGCTTTAGTAAATTGTAAATTGTCCCTAGTGTACAGGATAGTGTTCTTCTTGTGTATGGCGTGCACAGCCTAAAGTTGTAGTTCAACTTGTTCTATTTGATCTATTTGTTTGTGCACGTCGGGTTGATTGCATTAGTTGAAACAGGGTGGACCAATCTCCCACCCCAGGATAGTGTTAATGTCCAGGGGTAATTGCTGGCTGGCGTGGACTCGGTGGGCCGAAGGGCCTGTTTCCATGCTGTATTGCTGTGAAGCAATAATGGAATGACCTTAGTAACTTTAAAGTCTCTTAACATTCCCATCACTTTAAACTTTAAAGTCCCTAAACTCATTCCATCATTGCTTCACTGTGTCCATTGTGCATCTCGGCAATTTTCCTGCAGATTTGCTTATCAATATCCCACCAGCTGGTGATCTACAGAACAATCCCAATGATCGTAATGAACCTTAACCAGTGAATATGAGGTCCACCAGAGGGTCCAGGCATGATGTGATGACACTAGTGTAGATGGGGCATGTTGGTCGACGTGGACAATTTTGGTTGATGGGCCGGTTTCCACGCTATCTGACTATGGCTCTATTGATGTATTCATTGTAAGTGACCAGTGATCACCCCGTACACTAGCACTATCTTACATACAATTTTTACCATAGTCAATTAACCTGAACTTCTTTGGAGTGTGGGAAGAATCTGGAGCAGAGAAAACCCATGTGGTCACATCAGGTGCAGGAGTAGGCCATTCGGCCCTTCGAGCCTGCACCGCCATTTAATATGATCATGGCTGATCATCCAACTCAGTATCCCGTAGGACCCTCTGATCCCCTTGGCCACAAGGGCCACATCTAACTCCCTCTTAAATATAGCCAATGAACTGGCCTCAACTACCCTCTGTGGCAGAGAGTTCCAGAGATTCACCACTCTCTGTGTGAAAAAAGTTCTCCTCATCACAGGGAGAACATGCAAACTCCATACAGGCAACACCCGTAGTCAGGATTGAACCCGGGTCTCTGCCACTGTAAGGCAGCAACTCGACAACTATTCCAATATGTCGCCCCGAACCCAATCCTACCTGAACCCATTTCATTTCCCCCACATTACCCACCTCTAGATTCTACCCTTCATTAGCATACTGGGGTTAATTAACGTACCAACCTGCACGGCATTGGAATGGGGGCTGGAACTGGGGCATCCAAACGAAACAGAGTGCACAGTCACAGGGTGAACACGCAAACTCCACACAGAGACTACACCAGAGGTCAGGATTCAACTCAGGTCCACTGGAGCTGTGAGGCAGCAGCTCTACTAGCTGCACCACTGTGCCGCCTAAATAGGGATGAAGTGAATGTGTCACGGTTTGAACAACCAGCTATGTCTGTAATTCATTTGTAGCATAATATTGTAGCCCAATAAAGAACACAGTCTCCCAATTGACGATTTGGGATCATTAATCAGCAACATGCCACATTCAGTCCTTAGCTGGAACTATAATAGTGGATGCTAAAGACAGTCTTGAGACACTCGGATTAAAACTGGAAATGTTCATTTCACTGGAGCAGGCGATTAGCTACAATAATGGACAAACCCTGAGAAAATTGGGCAGGAATGACATAAGTACATTAATACAATAAGTGGCAGGACCCTGAGGAGCATTGATGTACCAATAGATTTTAGGGTGCAAATCTATAGCTCCCTAAAAGTAGCAACACAAGTAGATCGGGTGGTAAAGAATCTGGGTGCTTACTTGTCCAACAGTCGGGGCACTGAGCATAAAGGTCGGGAGGATCTGATGCAGCTCCATAAAACTTTGGATATACATTTGGAGTATTGTGTTTAGTTTTGGTTGCCCCATTTCAGGAAGAACATGGAGGCTTTGGAGAGGATGGTTTGCATGATATTGTCTGAATTAGACAGCTATAAGGAAAGGTACACAAAAAAGCTGGAGAAACTCAGCGGGTGCAGCAGCATCTATGGAGCGAAGGAAATGGGCAACGTTTCGTGCCAAAAACCCTCAGTGTGAAGAAGGGTTTCGGCCCGAAACGTTGCCTATTTCCTTCGCTCCATAGATGCTGCTGCACCCGCTGAGTTTCTCCAGCTTTTTTGTGTACTTTCGATTCTCCAGCATCTGCAGTTCCTTCTTAAAAACAGCTATAAGGAAAGGTTGGACAAATTAGTATTGTTTTATTTGCAGTGTCAGAGACTGTGGTTCAACTGATGATCATATATAAAATTATGAGGAACACAAATAGGATAGATAGTCAGAGTTTTTTCCCCATTTTTACATTTTTAGCGTTAGTTTTTGTTTTAGAGATACATCGTGGAAACAGGCCCTTTGGCCCATCAAAGACATGCCAACCAGTGCACACTTGTACACTAGTTCTATCCTGTAACCCAAAAACCTGCACGTCTTTGGAATGTGGGAGGAAACTCAAGCAGTCACAGTCAGGAAGAACGTACAAACTCCGTACAGACAGCACCCGTAGTCAGGATTGAACCCGGGTCTCTGGCAATGCAAGGCAGCATCTCGACCACTGCGCCACTGTGCCACCGCCTCGAAGTTTCTCACCAGCCACCCTTCCCCTCAAGATCCCTCAGTGACCTCACTGATCACCCCTCACTCAAGTTGCTTCATTGAGCCCAATCATTAGTCAAGTCAAGTCAAGAGAGTTATTGTCATGTGACCCAGATAGGACAATGAAATTCTGGCTTGCTGCAGCACAACAGGATATTGTAAGCATAAATACAGAACATTACTTTAATAGTAATGAGTAATTGGGGTCAAGGAAAGAGCGTTCACGTCACGGCCCTGTTTCCACCAATCTTTCCACCGCCACGCACAAGAAGCGACAAGACAGACACCATTGTGTGCAGATGCTGAGAAGTGTGTTCAACTGTGGCTGAACAACTTCTAATCTTGTGTGTGGACTCGATAAGAAGAAGAATGAGTAATTCCCATGGAGGTTGTTGCTAGTCACATGCTTGTTCTGCTGTTTCCTGTTCGCCAGCTCTGGGGGGCTTTAAAGGTGCTGTTGAATAGAGATGACTGCTGCCTATGTTGGGAATTCTGCCCCTTTGCTTCTGAGAGTCCCATCGGACCTTCACATGCTGAGACCTGCAGAGAGCGGTTCTAGGTTCATAAGTTATAGAAGAAAAATTAGGCCATTCGGCCCATCAATTGTATTCCACCATTCAATCATGGCCGATTTCCCCCTCAACCCCATTCTCCTGCCTTCTCCCCGTAACCCCAACACCCGTACTAATCAAGAATCTGTCAATAGCTGCCTTAAAAATATCCATTGACTTGACCTCCACAGCCGTCTGTGGCAATGAATTCCACAGATTCACCACCCTCTGACTAAAGAAATTCCTCCTTATCTCCTTTCTAAATGTAGGTCCTGTTATTCTGATTCTAGTTTTAGACTCAGACTCAGACTAGTGGAAACATCCTCTCCACATCCACTCCATCTAGGCCTTTGTTTTGTTTCGGATTACTCAAAGGTTGCAGCACAACAGAATCTAACATCGCTGCTTGTGAAAGGTTGTTCTAATGTATTTCTTCCAGACCTTAATCTTCAACCTTAATTTCCCTCCCCCATGGAGCAGCTCTTAAACCATGATACACTTTGCTGGTGGCACACAGCCCTGTTGCAGGGATTTGGGATAGGATGGAGATGATGGTCTGAGTGGCGGATTGTTCTATGTTTTACCCCGAGGCATTTTCCATGGATTATTTCCCTCATGGAATATTCAGCCTGTCTGCAATCATTTGATAGGTTTATATCTTGATATAATTTTTATTGATCAGTTGAAAATGCACAACTGTGGCACTCAATGTGAATGAAAGTTTATGAATTGGCATGTTCGATTTTAACAACTGCATTTATCTGCATATTCTTGTCATCTTCATATTTAATCTCTTTCATTCATAAAGTAATTTTCTACCTCCCTAATGTACTATACTACCATAAATTAATCAGAACAATTTGGCTTGTTTAAAGAAAATAACTTTGAACGGCTATTATTTAATTGATCTTTTAATTAAATGTGTTGATATTTATATCTTCCTAAATTTATCAATACTTAGATATTTTCAAATTAGTTTTTTTTAAATTGGTGCATAATTACAGCTCAAATGCACCGATTAGACTTATTTTAATAAATATTTTGTGCTCTAATAAACTACTTGAACTAAAGTAATGAAAAAAATCATATGCAACAGTATTGAGGTAAAGTTAATTAAACTGTAATCAAGGGTTTTAGCATTAATTATTAATACGTTTTCAAAGAAAACATTACGTTTCAAAACTTCAACGCAACTTGTAATTCGATCCAGTAAACCTTACCCTAGACTTGAAATGAAATATATTTAATAAGAATGGTTGCAAAATAGACTTTTGTCTGTCGCTTATTATCATTTAAGTGGAACCTTTTGCGTGGGCAAGTAGATATTTTTAAAATCTTGTCAAAGAATAGGAAGGTGAGACAGAGTAATTACAGTTGTAGGAAATACAACAAATTAAATAATGCCTTGACTGTGAAAGCGTGGGAGTTGGTTGACAAGTGAATAAAAATAAAATAATTTGAACCTTAACGATTGAACACCTTGCTTCATTCCAGAGGCAAACTTGACAATGGTTACAGTATGGCTTAATAAAAGTAGAATCACCTATTAGCAGACTAAGTTTGGAGAGAAAATAAAACAAGCTCAACTTGATGGTGCAGTAAAGGGTTTCACATACTGTAATTTACACTTCCAAGTTTCCTTCAGTTATTCCAATTAAAGTCATAGTACATTTTATTATTAATCTTCCCAAAGATAATATGGTCCAGTTATCATCAGCAGTAGGCCAGCTGTTAGCTGTCTATCAACCACCTGAAGTGGACAAGCTGAGCAGGAGCAAGAATGTCATTCCTTTGATCTGGCAAAGAGCAGCTGCTGATTTATGTACCAGGACTTTGTTCCTCTGTTCTATTTTACTTTCTTTCCTAAGGCAGAACCATGAAATCTGGTGGAAAACTGCATTGTTCATTGCAACATCAACAAGCTCTGACAACTGCAACAGGCTTTCGTTGGCTTCAAGACAGCTCTCAGGCATCTCTTCTGATGCTCACCTTTCGAGATTCAGTTGTTATTGTTCAATTTAACTTCTGTACATTGAATGGACTGTGGCCAACACGCCTGGGGCATAAACACACCTGTATGAAAGGAGCCTTATTGTGGCAACTATCTCGTCCAAACTACATACATACTCCCCATTTCCATACTAAGAAAGAATGCTCCATCCTCCCCTATGGCACTTCTTGCCTGAAGTGCACTTCATATTTCTGCTGACCCGTAAAGCCTTATCCACAGTCAAGAGCATTTTTCCGTTTTTATTTATTAAGGCTATAAGACCTAAAGAATGGGGATTAGAGAGGTAACTTTATATTTGGCTGTCTGTCAGTCACAAAACAAAAATTCTCTCAGGATCCACAGAGCAAATCAGAGTGAAGTTTCCTTATTGGGATTAGTTCCATTAGCCCAGACCCAAACATTTTAGTTTGACATGTATATTGCTGAAGTAAATTCCACTCTTCACCTCCACACATATCACCAGCACACAGCATTCAGTAGATGCAGCGTTAGGCCGACTTCTCATTTACAGAGTGCATGGTAGATGTTTTTGCAAAAAGATTTCTGGATGGACCAGTGAACGATTATCTTTGTAGATAAATCTGATGTGGTTAAGATGCTTCGCTATTAATCATCCATGATGATAAACTCTTAACATAATCAATACCTCACTTTTATGCGACGGTGTTAGATTACTTGATTGAATTGGAGATTATATTAATGGACTTAATAAATCCTGAACTCAACATGTAGAGCGATGAGTCTCAAATTTTATATTAAACACAAGACAATCTGGAGGTAATTATAGTTTTAAAAAAACATTGTGCACAACACAAGCAACTTGAAAATAGCTTATTATTTTGAACATGGCTCTTCATATTACAGAGAAGTAAACCATATATTTGATGCCATCTTATAGTCAGCTGCTTGGTCTACCTTACAAATCTTTGAAACCACTAGTTCAGGTCAATAAACTGAAGTGCCTGACCTCCAACTACTCTTGCAAGTGTCATTTAGAATAAGAGCAGTGAATCACGAACAGAGTAGAAAATATCTCAATTATGGGACTGATTGACTCCATAGAGAGTTGTTGCTCTGTCATTACTGTAGACAGGGAGCAGCCTGTATTGTGTATTAGCAGAGTTTAAAATTATTTTCAGTGGAACAACAGCAGGGCAATTCTATACAAGGGTAGAGTGATAATTATTTAATCAATATTGTCGAACATCATTCCTACATTCAACAGCCCCCACTCAGAGATAACACAAAATACCAATTTCATTCTGCCTTAGTTTCTGCACTATTTACATAAGGATTTGTCTACAAGTTCTGATCTTCAGCAACCAAATCAAAATGTGCAACCACAGTTTTGCAATGAAATTAAACTTCACTTTTTGTTTAAATGTGCACAATGTGAGATGTATTTTAGGGCACATCATGTAAAGCAAACACTCAACATGGGATTTGAATCAGAGTTAAATCTGTACCTACTGGTAGAGCACTGGATCAACCTGACTTCTTGCAGATCCCAAGGCAAAACCCACAAAGCCTAACTGTCAAGAAAACGCAAATGAAAGGAGATACTGGTTGTAGAGTGGTGTGTCAGGTTCATCCCTGAGGCCAGCGAATTGTGTTTTCTGAGTCGTCTGACATTAATAGTGCATAGAGCTCTCCCTCCTTTACACTCATGTTAAACCTCAAGTATGTTTGTGCGAAAGCCTCTATCCTCTGACTATTTGTTTCAATTAATGGAATGGAATTAATTGAACGGACGAAGTTCTACTTTAAATTATCCGTAGATAGCACTCTTTGTATGCCCAACTTCTAAATAGAAAACCATTCCCTTGTGTGATTTACATCACACATGATTTTACAATATTTTTCTTACTTGTACTCTCCAAACTTTGTCACTAAAACCCAAGTTTATCAATTAAATAAAAATCCATGCTAGTTTGAAGTGACTTGCCCAAATGACCCAGTCTCAGAGCAGAAGGATAAATGTGATATAATGAGCTATCACTGGTTTCCTAACATCTTTATGACTGATGTGCATTTTTCAAAATAGCTTCTTCTCCAGTTGCTGAAGTTGTATACAGTGGATTTACATAATACTGCCAAATATCAACATAATTAATGTGCACGTCCAAAATCCATGCCATTAAACTATGTCAATACATTAGCTTTCCACAAAAAGCATGAATAATTTGTGCGCATTTAGGCAAGGTTAAATGATGGTAGCAGAACTAACCTAAAGAGGGTGCTATTTTAAACTTGTCAACCTCCCCCACTGGATTTTTCAACTTTCTTTATCCCCATTGTGGCCCTGATTATCGAACAAGTGACTTATCTTTCAGCATTTACAGAGAGACAGAAGGAGTCGACCTAAAGGCGCTATATAAATCCCATCCATTATTATTATTATTACTTTGATAAAACTTTCATATCCAGGCAAAGATAAAAGATAATGGATAACCTTGAGGTGCTAGTTCCTAAATTTCTCAATATTTAACGATGTGAATTTTTTTTGCTGAAGAAAAGGGACCTGTGTATAATGAGAGGACTGATTAGTACTTTTTAAAGCAAATTCTAAAATATAGTTAATCATTAGGTGCGCAACAAGATTGGAATATAATTTGAACATTTGGCTCGTATTTATGGGAATATTAAGCTGTTCCATTCCCCTTTGCAGACCTATAATGGTTTGACCAATAGAGACCAAGGTTTCACACACAGGGGATCAAAAACTGATGTCTAGACCTAACCACTTAAGACAGGTGACTATTAGTCCTAGTCCCCATGGTGACTGCCTCTTAACTGTCTGTCTGGTCTACATTAATATCTTAAGATTTTTTATTTATAAACTCCAATCTAGAAAAGGTGCCAACTTAAGCCATTCCAACTGTGCTGCAGAGATTAATTTTCTGTAATACAAACATTTTATTTTAGTAACTGGCAGTCTTAAGCAAAAGTAAAGACTTCTCGTAGCAGCCAATGACAGTAGTTTTCCATTCCTGACATTTAGAAATTATAGAGCAAATCTCAACCATTAATTGGCACATTCACAAATTACCATCCATATCAGACGATCCAGTGAGGTTTGATAACATTAGCCCTTCTGTGGAATCTTCTTTAATTCAATTTATCTTCACCTTCTACCAAATATGGTGTTCCACCTTAAACGTCTGTGTGCCACAAGCAGACTATATCGCTGCTTTGAGTGTTACTGATAGCCTTTATGAAATGTGTTCTCGCCTGTGAAGCCAGCAGGTCTTCTGTTTGGTAAACAACTACAAGCATTTCAAATCCCTTTTACACCATTTTCTCTCCTTTCTTCCTGACATAGTGAGTGCTAATTACATCCCTTTGAAAAATATAGTATTTTTGCACTATCTATACCACAGGAACAGTGAAAATGGATAACATGCCACGTATAATGGAAGGAATCTAAAAGTGAATTGATCGTTCTGGGAATTCTGTCCAATTGTACCCCAGGAGCGGGAGAGACTTGAAACGTTGCCAACTAGAACAGGTCAGCCAATGGTTTTTGCCCTGTCAGTTATAAAGAAGTCTTGCTAAACTCCCAGGGCTGTAAAGATGAGCGCTGGCTCGGAATAATGTTTAACCATATTCTACCAAGGGCAAATTAAACAGGAAAATAAGGTGAGTTTAGTTTATTGTCACATGTACTGAGGTACAGTGAAAAGCTTTTGTTGCATGTGAACCAGTCAGCGGAAAGGCAATACATGATCACAATGGAGCAATCCACAGTGTACACATACAGGATAAAGGGAATAACGGGAATAACGTTTAGCGCATGATAAAGTACAGTAAAGTCCAATCAAAGATAGTCCGAGGGTCTCCAATGTGGTAGATAGTAGCTCTGGACTGCTCTCTAGTTGTTGATAGGATGGTTCAGTTACCCCATAACAGCTGGGAAGAAACTGTCCCTGAATCTGGAGGTGAGCGTGTACTTATGTACATTTCGCCCGATGGGAGAGGGGAGAAGAGGGAGTGGCCGGGGTGCACTCTGGTCTCTTCAACAGAAAAACTACCACCAGTAAACCTTACTCGCAATTCAATCATGTTTTGGAAAAGGAACATCAGCAACAGGAGAAGCCCATTCAGCCCATCTTCACTCCTACATTGCCCTTTGGTTAGATCCTATCTGGTCTTCATTTCAATTCTATTTGACTTGGCTCCGTCTTGCTCAATTTACACTTCCCTTCCAAAGTTCTACCAATCTCAGTATTCAAATTACAGGTTTACATTAGCTTTAGTACTTTAGTTGAGAGATACAGCGCGGAAACAGGCTCTGCGGCGGTCCGCACCGACCAGCGATCACTCCGTATACTCATACTATTCTACACACTTGGGGCAATTTACAATTTTTCTGATGTCAATTAACCTACAAACCTGTACGTCCTTGGAGTGTAGAAGAAAATCCACATGGTCACAGGGAGAAGGTACAAACTCCATACAGACAGTACCTCTAGTCAGGATTGAACCTGTATGGCAGCAACTCTAGTCCTGCACCACTGGCTGCCCCTCTACATTTCCCGATTTGATGGTTTTAATTCTGGGTTCCATCATTTTCAATACCCTCTATCAATGGACATAGGTTTCCTACATCACGTCTGTAAGCTCCTTCCAACATTTTGAACACTTCAATTGTCCACATGCCCATTTATACCATTATACCACATTTATACCATTTATACCATGTATTCTTTATAAAGGATAAACCCTAACAAGTAAAAATTTGGATTTAAAGTTACAGTGCCTTTTAATGCCAATCTATTTGAGCTTTTGTGTTAAAAATGGAATTAAATGGTTTAGAGGGATATGGGCCAAATGCGGGCTGGTGGGGCTAGTGTAGATGGGGAGTCTTGATCGGCATGGGCAAGTTGGATCGAAGGGCCTATTTCCATGCTGTATGACTCTATGAATGTACAGTACCATGTACTACTGACCATGTAGATGCTCTGCATAAGGCCTCACCTTAAACTAATGTTATACTGCAGCAGATGTGAGCCTAAATGATGGGTGCTTCACTGCTAGGAATGGGCATACATCACAGGGTAGATTGGATTTGATGGCACCTTTAAATTATAGAGTGCAATTTGTGTTGAGACTAAGTTAGACCCTGTGTGCACTGAAGCTAACTGGATGGCTTAAACTATAAATCTTACACGATGGGCAGGTGCTGCCTTGAAGACTTCTGTATTCCGCATATAAAAGGGAACAGCGAGTGGGAGTTGCTTCAATTGGCGATTCAGTAAGGTAGTTCCTAAACTCAAGTGCAGAATACATGAAGACTTGTGATAATGCAGACACCATCAAAAAGAACATTTTATTTTACAAAATGTAATGCAGAACGCACACAAGTAAAAATAGATGCTCTTTCCCCCTCACTTAGCTGTTTAAAAGCGCAGCCTACCACATTGTTCTTTATATCTGCTTTAGCCAGTTTTATTTTGACATTGTTTTTAGTGATTTGCTGTGAAATATCAGACTGACTGCTCACTCAACCCCTCCTCAACCACTTCCCTCAACCACTTCCCCAACCCCCCCCCCCCCCCCCACTCCACCCCCACTTCCAGCCCCAATTGCTCCTTTTTATAGCCTTCGTTCGATGGCCTTTTCATCTCAGTGATGCTGTCGTTGGTCACAAATCTCACTGCTATTCCACTGTGACATCTTCACTCCTTTGCTGCTGCTCATTAACAAACAATACTGCTGTGAAATTGGTTTAATGACAAAGTAATAAAATTGCTATTCAACTCACAGATTGCCCGAGGCTCCTCGAGCTCCTACAAGGCTTACACTGTGTGCCAAGATGCATTAAGCTGCTTATTTGTGTACACTGCATCCTTCACTCTGTTTTAGTCTATTTTTCTCTGTCTATATTCAATACTGTTTCCTTGCTGCCTCCCACCTTAAAATTAACGTTGATTTATGCGTGTAACCTGTGCCACATTGACTCGCTGTGCTATACATCACACGGCTGGTACTATAGATATTCATAAAGGAAACACGGGCCCTCAAACAAAGGAAACAAACCATTAAATATACAATTCTCTATTTAGATTTATCACAATATTAGCAGATAATTTTGACCTGTATCTTCTCAAATATGTAATGTTTCCAATCTTACTTGTTTTACATCTTAATACCTTGCTCACAAGTATTTAAGGGCCTGGGTTGGAAAAGGCTTCATAAATTTTTGTTTACAGAACAGTGATTTGTGCCATTGATGCCACATAAATTTATGGTTTTAAATCGTCATAATTTAAATGGTTAAATTAAACCATTTAACCATTTATAAGTGTTTAAAGTGCCACCATTTCTTGCTTGGCAGGGAATGTTGATGTTGTATTTACTATGCCTTGACAATTTTCTTTACAGTAGAAAGTGAACGTAAATGCATTATGGCTAAATCCCTCCAGAGAATGTTAAATATACACTGTTGTTCGGTGATGGATGAGGTTTCTCTGAACTGTCCCCACCATCATATATTGGCACAAAATGCTGGAGTAACTTAGCGGGTCTGGCGGCATTTCTGGAGAAAAGGAATAGTTGACATTCTTCAGACCACTATCACCTCCCCGCTATCACCTCCACAAGATGACATTGCTCCTTTAAATATCAGTTTGCCTTCTCGCTTGGGCTATTTGAAGATTTTATTAATACAAGATGTACGTATACCTACAAAGCTGTTTTTGCTGCCACCTGTTTTTCATAACGAGTGCCCATTTTCTAAAACTACTTGGTTACCATTTCTAGAGGCCACCACCTCCCCCCTGATTTACTGTTGATGGACAAGAGTGAAATAACCAACCAGCTATGGAGCAGGTGGGTAATTCTAATTATAAGCAGCCAACATTTTTATTGCTATAATGTAAGGAACTCTTACGAGTTATTTGAGCTTTTTTTTTGCTTGTCTCCCAAAACAAGCCTTTTGGCTTTCTTGAAGCAGCGGTTTGGTTTGGAACAGTTCTGTTCAATGTGCACAAGGAATGCCTGGCAAGAGCTTCATGGGGGAGTGAAATACAATAGGCAAGTGGCCACAAGAGGCAAATGGTTATTGTGGGGGGAGCAGCTGATGGGTAGGCATTGAAGAAAAGGGTTTTATAACCAGACAAGTCAAACAATGTGAGAGAGCAATCTGAGAAGGAGGTCGCAAATAGTCTGGAGGAGGTGGTTCGAGAAGAGACAATTCATGGTGGAAATGGAGGAACAAAAATTAAAGCGCAGCACACAGTGGTGCAGCACCTGAGACCCAGGTTCGATCCTGACCTCGGGTGCTGCAGTGAGGAGTTTTGGCGTTCTCCCTGTGACCGTGTGAGTTTGCTCCGGGTGCTCCGGTTTCCTCGCACATCCTAAAAATGACCGGCACGGACCAATGACCAGCACGGACTTGCTGGGTTGAAGGGCCTGTTTCCATGCTGTATCGCTAAGCCTAATAGGTAATGGGAGTACAGGGAGGATAGCTGAGGCAGGATGTGATGTTTCCAAGGAGCTATCCAACTGCCGGGTCTTGTCTATGTCTTTCCACATGTAGTCATCGACTGCCTCATGTACTGTGGAATTACAATGGAATCAAACATTGTGCAATCATCTGGGAACAACCCCACTTCTGACATCTTGTTGGAAGGAAGATGGTTGATGAAGCAGCTGAAGATGGCTGGGGCTAGGACATGGCTACGAGGAACTCCCATGGTGGGGTCATCATATAGGCAAGATTGGCCTCTGTAGCCACAACCATTCCCCCTTGTGTGACACATGACGCCAAGTATGCAAGTGTGTGCTGCCCACTTTGATGCAACTGCAAAATTGCCATAACTCAAATCCCTCTGTAGCATCCTGGCTAATATTTATCCTTAAACTGACGTTATCGGAGAATGTGGATAGGTGATGTTTCAGGTCGGGACCCTTCTTCGGATGGATTATAGGTGGGGGGCGGGGGAAGAAAACTGGGAGAGAGGAGAGGAAGGATAAATCATGGCATGTTTTTTCCTGCCTCTCCTCTCCCAATTTTCTTTCCCCCTTCTCCCTACCAGCCGTCTGCAAAACTTATCCAGATCAGAAACGTCATCTATCCATGTTCTCCAGAGATGTTGCCTGGCCTGCTAAGTTACTCCAGCACTTTGTGTCCTTTTGTGTCAACCAACATTTGCAGTTCCTTGTTTCTATTTGTTAGAAAACATATTTTCTGATGATATTCAAATGGCAATTTTTGAGAGATTGTCAAATGCAATTAACTAACAGGTTTCCTTCATAACAACAGCAACAAAGAGTAGTAGCCATTTTTTTTCAGATGGCCTGATTTTGGACGAGGTGCCAGTTAAGGGCAGAAAGCATTGGTACAGGGTTAATGTTTCAAGTGAATGATCTTTTATCCGACATTTCATCAGTTTGGATTTGAACCGCGTGTGGCTTCACTTTGCAGGGGTTCGTTGAGATGGGAAGACGGACTATGTCCACCAATTGTCTGCAGAAACAGTTCACATCCAAAGACAGTTTGCTGATGCTGCACTATTTTGGATTAAAAGTTTTGGCTCATGTAAGGCTTATTTTCAGACAAGCAGATGAAATAACTGCCAGGGGTTTGGATAAAGAGGATGAAAGATGGATTTGAGTGAATGTAGTTGATCTTAGTTTTCTGGATAGCATCATTGAGGGTCATAACACAAATGGCAACAGCAGAAGTAAACCACAGAAGGAAGGTAATAGTAACTAAAAATGATTGATTGATTGATTGATTGATTGATTGATAAAAATGATTGACTCTTCCTTACGAGCTACCAATCTTGTATTCATTGATAATGTCTGTGCCTCTCTGTCAGAAGACTATGGGTTGGAGCAAATAATGATCTCAGGTGGAATTTACAAAATTTCACAATCATAGATTAGCCAACAAAGGCAGTAAATTTCTTCACATAAACGAGCCAAAATGCATCCCTCAGCCTCGACACCAAGTAGATTATCTGGTCACTTATGTCAAAGCCCTTTCAGTCAAATTGACAGCCACATTTCCCTAACATATTCAAATGCAGGCAAGGTCTGAGCTTCACGGGTGGCAAGCTATAGACTTGATGAGGAAGTCTTGGTATGGATCAAATCTCAACACACATGAGCAGTTAGTTGGCAGGATGCAGCAAAGATTTCAAAAGTGACAATGCTCGGGAGATGCGACGGAACATAATAAGCATCTGGACTAGCTAAGATCAGATGCTACAAGTTCTGAGAAAAAAAAGCACTTGAATTATGTCAATTCAAGGGAAAATTGGAACAGGAGCCAGCAACTGATGTTTTACCTTTTTCTTTGTTTAGTTTAGGGATACAGCACGTAAACAGGCCCTTCAGCCAACTGAGACAACGCCAATCAGCGATCCCCACACACTAGCACTATCCTACACATTAGGGACAATTTGCAATTTTTACCAAAGCCAATTGACCTACAAACCTGTATGTGTTTGGAGTGTGGGAGGAAACCAGAGCACTAGGGGTACACCCATGCGGTCATGGAGGAGAATGTACAAACTCCGTACATACAGCACCCGTAGTCAGGATTGAATCCGGGTGTCTGGCGCTGGAAGGCAGTCACTCTACCGCTGTGCCACCGTGCCGCACCATCTGACTCAGATCACCATTAAGGGCCTGTCCCACTATACGAGTTTACCCAAGAGCTCTCCCGAGTTTAAAAAAAAAATCGAACTCGTGGTAAGTACGTAGAATGTATGTAGCGGGTACGTCGGAGCTCGGGACGTCTCTTAGCGACTCGTAACGCTAACGGCAGGTACTCGGGAAACGCGGTAAGCTTGTGATGTTTTTTCACCATGTTGAAAAATGTCCACGAGAGCCCCGAGTACCTACGAGCGGCTATTACCGTGAATCTCCGAGTTCGAATCTCTGGGGAAACGTACAGTGGGACAGGCCCTTTAAGATCAGTATTTGCGAAGTAGTGATTACAATGATATTGGATGTGTTATTCAAAAGAGAATTAATAGTCACTTGTTGCTACAGTATCTTCGTTAAAAAAGTCAGAGCCATCCCTTGGACAGCACAACAACCAAACAACAATGTTGGCAACATTATCAGCACAATGATTCAATTTTACCAAGTGCCTTCAGGTCACACAAGACACTAGTGTACAATTAAGGCGGTTATTATAACCTTTTGTGACTTTCCTCGCTATATGTTCCTACTTGGCAAATTGTGTAGTTGCAGCTCAGAAGTCAGTAAATGGAATCCATGTGCTGTTTGCATCATCTCAAGTTCGAGATGTAGCAGATTGCAGTATAAACACACTGGGATATAAGTCACTGAACTCTAGTGTTCCTCTCATAGCAAATTGATAGCATAATTTTATTATGCTATGAACAATGACTATAGGGAATGTGCAAGATCTGCACAGCTCTACATATAATCCATTTGACTAAATGTAACACTTCCATTAGATGAGTGTATAATGAAAGCAGTACTGGATGCCAGCAAGGACTATAACATTTCAGTTTTCAGATCTTGTCAAAAGGGCACACAATAAATCATACATATAGCTTATTAAATGTCATAGGCAGGTGATCCAACAGGGAGGACAAGGGGGGTGCTTATATTGCAAGATGACTTCGCTGTCATGTGATATGTATTCTTCAGAGCGCTAAGGTCAGAAATCCTTCACATGGATTTTAATAAGCTCCTTATTACCGTCTTTCAATGCTAATTATTTGATATATCCTTTCGGTAACCATCTATTAATATTGAAGTGGTAGCCATATTTTAACAATGATTGGGTAATAACAATCATTGTTCATTTTTATATAATTGATAATGTAATTCCACTGAAGAAGTGGGAAGATTCTACTGTTGGGGCAGAATAAAAATCGAGAAAAATCTGGCTATTAATTTCCACTCGATTTTAATACGTTGTGAGGATAAAAAGGACCATTTTATTTTCATAATGAAATAAAGTGATTTCAAATTGCCAATGCAATAGCATACCCTTGTAGGAGATCACAAAATCCGATTAATTACAACATTAAGTATTAAAATTAGAATTTATTATAAATATCTAAAATTTCTTAATGAAAGCCAAATTTAAAAGTAAATCAAACATTAATTAAAAATTATATAGTGGAGAAAGGTAATCTCGTAAGTTGAATTATCAACCAATATGTATGCTGAACGAGGCACGTGAATATTGTGGCTCTATGGACAGCTCGAAAGGTTGGTGTTCTGCAGTAAATGATTCCCCAATGCCTTTTCACCATATCCTGTCCACAAGTCAGGAGTGTAATGGATATTCTCCTCATGTCTGATTAACTTAGCCCCAACAACATTTAAGAAATGCAACATCCTCCAGGTCAAGACAGACCATTTGATTGGCAACCTATCCATAACAGTCACTTCCTCCATCACTAGTGTGCTGTGAATGAATGTACATCATCTGTAAGATACACTGACGCAACTCACCGCGCCTTCTGACACGGCACCACCCAAGTCTGCAGCATCATCTAGCAACTAGAAGTACAAGGTCAACAAACACATAAAAACACCACCACCTCCAACTTGCCCAGCAAGTCACACACCATGTTTAGCGGGATATGAACCTTACCAAGGTAGGTGGGACTAGTGTAGATGGGGTGTCTTGGTCGGCATGGGCAAGTTGGGCTAAAGGGCAAGTTGCCGTGCTCTGACTCTATGACCATCTTGACTTATGCAGCTTGGATCAATATTCTGTAACCTCCTTCCCAACAACTCTGGGAGCACCCTCACCAAACAGAACGCAATGATTCAAGTGGCTCAACATCACCTTTTTCAAGGGCAATTAGGGATGGGCAAATATACAATAAATTAATAAATAAAGGTCCTGTCTCTTGTGTCATGTCAGCACTATTTTAGGCCATTAGCAATTCTGTTAGTATTAACTGAGACAAATACAACTGCAAGCCTTTAAAAAAAAAATCAGTTCATGATATGCAGTCACATATACACTCAATAATGTACAGCATGTAATCCAGAAAGATAAACTGAATCTGTACATTAATACAAAATTTGGCATCTGCCATCATTCATCATATAGGATAAGATAAATTTCACACCATATGTTGATTCTTGCCAAAAGCCACCACAATATTTTCCCATGAGTCACAACTGAATCCAAAGATGTTTTCACAACAATCAGATAAACTTAAAGAAACAGTAATTTGACACTACAGAGGAAAACCTCAGTCTTCAGGTATCATGTGATTTCAAATCCCATACAGTACTACAATTCCTCTAAGTGAGAGTGCCCCAGAGAATTAAGTAAACCTTTCTTTCTAAATTTAGAACTGAAACGAAAGACAAAGCTAAAAATGCTGTTCATTGTACATAAAGTAGCCTTTTATCTTGCTATTTATCATTGCCCAGGAACATTTGCAATATTTCTAATCACTTTATCCCGAATATTGTCTAATATTCTTTTTTTTTTATTATTGCCTCTAGCGAATGAAATTAAGTAAATGGTAAGGAATCGCAAACACGTTTCCTGCTGATGGGAATGATGCGCCACTTGCTGTATCAAAACAGAGCTTCCTCCTGACCTCTCCAAGCCTTGATTGTGCTGCTGAGACAAAGGAATGATTCAGCATGCCCTTTCATGTGGCTGCCTCAAACTAACAGCGTCAGACCACTGGCACTGACCATTAATTTGCTGATATCAAAGAGGAAAATTCTACAAATTAATTGGGGCACTTCTGCAAAACACCCTTCTACTTGGGAAACAAGAACTTAATTTGACTGATTTTGGTTAAAGCTATTTATGAATCCTTTCCCATTTTTAATAGTGTGCAGTCCCTGCACTTTACGATGTCTAATGGGACTATGATCTGGCACTTGGTACCCCATGTCGAGTGTTTACAAACATAAATCCTTACGTCCCCTTCGACTCGGTGCTGTATATCTAATTCTTGCTTCAAAATTGACAATGTCAGCTGATCGCTCTGAAGCTTTTGATGTTTGGGTGGCTGAGCTCTTAACGTTGTCATTTCTTTAGGAAACATTAAATTATTAAGTTGGAACAAAATGTACCATATCTAGCATAACATAAACTGGCAAAATTAAAATATTTAACTGGCGCAGCAGCTTTAAATGTTATCTAACTCACTGGCTTCACGATACCCTTTCAAAGAAGGATACAAATATTGTACTTCACAAAATGTGTTATTCTGATATAAAACAACTTGGTAATTTTTTGATCTTCAATACAGCAGTTTATTTCTGCATAAGTCAGCCTGACAGAATGTGGGCAACTCAATTTTCTGCACTGTAGCTAGGCACATTGCCTTTTACGTAGTGCTAGCATGAAAAGGCCGTGGCTAAGCTTTGGTTACTGGTGTAATTGAAATGCTATCCACACTATAGGGTGCATTAAAGTCAGATAACAGCAGTTCCTGTGGCCAATTTAAGTAGCTTGACTTCCCTAGGAAAAAAAAAATTGCCTGACAGATAAGGCAGACAAACTGGCTAATTCTCCAGGCATGTCTCTCATTGTGATCCTAGAAAAATGAGAAAAAAATGAATCACAGAACCACAAAATCAATTGACCCTCAGGTTGCTCATCAGCCACGGAGTCCGATAAACCTAAAAGCTTCGTTAATGTCTGCCTGCCTGTATCCCATAGATAGAGCACTTTGTAAATGAACCTGCTTTGATAAATATATTAAGGAAAGCTGCGAATAAAAGGAAAGTCTTCTCATTTGTAAATACAACCTCTGCTACATGGAATTATAATGATAAAATGGGGTTCCATGTAATTAAGTTTGTATAAGACCTGAAATCCGTGCAAATACCTTCCCTGAATTTTGAAAGGAAACTGTCAGTTCAATTAATCTGAACATCACCCGAGAATGTACTGAACAAAATTAAGCTGCAGATAAAGCCCGGGCCAGTATTTTGATAAGTAATTCCTGTATCATTTCTTTGGTACTATGATCATTTCATTTAATCCAACCTCCCCACATCTCCCCCACTCCCATT
Source organism: Leucoraja erinaceus (assembly GCF_028641065.1). Lineage (NCBI taxonomy): Eukaryota > Metazoa > Chordata > Chondrichthyes > Rajiformes > Rajidae > Leucoraja > Leucoraja erinaceus. Next base: position 45,118,955 of record NC_073385.1, read on the forward strand.
CAAAGTTACGTGTTAAGCCATCTACAAAGGGACAACTAGTATTACTACTGTGGCAGTAATCCATCATATCGCACATGTAAAATGGGAAAAAAAGTATACTTTTTTTTTAAATGATCAAAAAGGAAAATCAATATCCCATTCTAAATATGGTTCTGAAATGGGACAATGCAAAACCTTCTATCCAGGCCGCCACAACCAAAGTTGCATGTTTGCGTGTTAAATAGTTTCGTATCACCCAAAAATAATAAGGGGCCTCGTTACAAAACATAGCACCTTTCCATAGAGAGAAAGCATAGGAGAGATAAGTCACTCACCAGTTGTTGACTTGTAGGATCGTGAGTCCTGTGTCCTGGGCTAACTGTTTCTTCTGCTCCTCTGATGGATACGGATGCTGTGAAAAATAATAAGCATCAGTCATGAGAAGCTTGGAACCGCAAAACAAAAGCTGGCACTGATTAAATTCACTCCGACTACAGAAGGACAGTGTTTCATTAAAAATATCTCTGCAAGGAAAGAAAGTAATGCTCATCTAATATGGATTTTTTTTTTAAATGAAATAAATTATTTTGATTGCTGGGTGTTGACACGTTTTTGGATCAGCCTCCAGCCCTTTTGAAAGCCATGTAATTGCAGGAGGTTTTCCTCATCTTACCTTGTCCATATTAGTAATGACCCCTTGCTACTACTAAACCACTAATAGTTTCAGCAGCAGCGAATGAAATGAATAGGATGAATCTAAATTCACAGTTGGTAATTTGCATTGTATAAGGCTTCCTTAGCCTCTTGGACAGCCCTTGGTCATCAATCCTTGGCTGTCAGTTGCTGCACTCTGCCACAGTGATAGATATGCTTCCTAACACCAGAATTCATCCAAACAATGTGATTGTCCTTTATTTTACACTTATTAATGAAGATAATGGCTCAAAAAAAGTCCAAGGATATTTTTTTGTGGTAAGAATAGGGAGGGAACTCAAAAGGCTTACATCATAATTTGTGAATGGTTAAAATGCATGTTTTGGAATCATTTCTTAGTAAATCTCTAGTGGCTCAAGTTTGCAGCCTCAAACATACTGGTTATTACGTGTTGTCAAAATATGCATTTCCCCTTTCCATCTAATCCATCAATATTAGTTCTTGCTGCAATGGAGCCAGTATGGATGACAATGAAGTGTCGCTATGAAACCAAGACTAGTGATTGTAGGAGAAGCAAGGCATCGTCAGGTAATGCAGTTCTGCTATGCATATGGCCATTTGAAATCTCTAATCCAGTCATTTCTGGCATAGCCATCCTGTAGCAATTGAGGTCTCCCAGTGGAATACATGCTAGAATATAGCAACAATGATGATGGATCACTTCATCACTGTGGAACCAGACTGTGGTGAATTAAGGACACAGGTCGTAGGTTTGGCTGTCCTGAAACCACTCTGTACTGATGAAGCTTTCACAGAGGTGTAAAATGGTAGCTACTCAGAGTATGACATTTTTCTTTTAACCAGATATTAATTTTCATCTTTCCTGCTAAAAATTAAAAACTCTATGCCTTAAGTCATTTCGCCAGCAATAGTTACAAATGATTTTTGCTCTAAATACATTCTGTTGGATTCCACATTGGAATTTTTTTGCACAAGATTAATTGTATAGTCAATGTAAGCTGCACTGAATGTGGATCTAAGTGTTACTACTTCCTGACAACAGCCAAAACAGGCAGGAATGCATGACTCACTTGGGCTCACAGACATGTACTACTAAACATGGAGAGAGAGCAAAGCACAGGCATTCAGACTGCAGCAAATGGCTCTACTTGCTCGCTGCCTTACCAGGGCTACAGGCCGCACAATGACAATAATGGAAGCTCCAGCGAAAGGCCATCGTGACGGCGTGTCTGGAGAAATGAAACAGTTATCATTTCTTACACTTCAAAGGTCGGGATCATAAGCCAGTGGCTGTGTAATGTTACTGTGAACAGGGTTCCCCCACAGAAACCAGTCTCTGCCCCCTCAACAATAGCTGGCTTTCGCTGCTTCTTTTCTCTGGCTTCCAGCCAGGTGCCGGTTTGGTACACCATTAATTTATGTTCAGTGAATTGATGCGGGTCTAGAGAAATGTTTTTTCATCAATTTATCTTCCAAGTTGAAACTGCGTCCTGCCAGGTTTTGAGTTGATAATGTTAAAGGCATATATTGAAGTCAAACGTGAAGTTGAGGTAAGTTTTGTTGTTTCAAAAAGGTGCTAATGCATGTATAATGTGATGATATTCAAATACCCACTTATTTCCCTAACATGCATCTCTCACAAAGGAGATTATTTTTACTGAATGTGGGTGTTAATCTATAAATTGCTACTCTATCATAAATTCATGGAAATAAACAGAGATAGCCCTCTGACTAAACATCAACGCCAATGCAATGGGCTGTGCATGCATTGTAAACCAGAATGTCGGCAGAGTCAAATCTAGATACATCAGACAAACCCGACGTCACACATGCACAAAGAAATCTGCCTTACATCATGGGTAGTTTATTCCATAAAATAATCACAACTTTTCACTGTAAACTTGAACAGGATTGTGCCTGGATAGTGGAGTGGATGTGGAGAGGATGTTTCAACTAGTGGGAGAGTCTAGGACCAGAGGCCATGACCTCCAAATAAATGGACGTACCGTTAGAAAGGAGAGACGGAATTTCTTTAGTCAGGGGGTGGTTAGTGAATCTGTGGAATTCATTGCCACAGAAGGCTGTGGAGGCCAAGTCAATGGATATTATTAGGTGGAGATTGACATTCTTGATTACAAAGGTTATCAGGGGTTATAGGAAGAAGGCTGGAGAATGTGGTTGAGAGGGAAAGATAGGTCAGCCATGATTGAATGGCAGAGCAGATCTGATGGACCGAATGGCCTAATTCTGCTCCTATAACTTAGGAACTTATGAAAAAAAATGCATAACATGAAAACATTGGCAGAATTAAATTTAATGAATGCTGAAAATTTCCCTACAATATTCACAAATAATCGTGCTTGTAGTTTGTTAGCATGCTTGGACACAAACCCAGATAAAGGTTAAAATACCGTGTGCATAATTGATTACAACCAAATTACCTTGTGTCCCAGTTACACCGCATGTTTGATGTTCATATGGTTAGATTTTTCACACCATACCAATATGAACTATGCGGTGGAACGTTGCCAATTTTGCAGAAACTGCTAATTCAGTATCAGTAGCAAATTCACTGGAGCAACGACAGAACAAATGGAGGGTGTAACCGTAACTGTTCCTTACAACCATGTTTAAATTCTGCTCCACTTACGCAGTTTGACAGAGACCACTACGTTAAGCGCCATTCTCTACACAAGATGGAATGAAAGGTGCAAGGAAAGATTATCCACAGGAGTAAAAAAAATAGACCAGTTTAAACCACCTACTGCTCCTCACTTTAAACAAAACTGCTAAAAAGCACTCAATAGAAAGAATCAGCATAATTGATCCCAAGCACTGATGACCAGAGATGACAGTTCCATCCTGTCCCCTAAATTACTGGATCACTGTAGCCAGAATTTATGGGAGTCAGACAGTGGACCTCACATAGCTCACATATTAGACCATTAGGCATCTAACTACCTCTGAACAATTTCAATGCATTATCTCTCTTTCTCCCTGGGGCACAAACTTCACTCTTCCATACTTTTAATATATTTTGTCGGCACGAAGCAGATCGAGTTATTACATGCCAGCAGAACGCAGCAAACACTAGTACGCTGGCTGTGCGTGCTGCAGTTGTGGTCTCAGCATATCCATGGACTGTAAAATAGGATAAATACTCACACAGTAAACTTTATCTCGCGATGATCGGTATACTCCAGAGCTAGAATTTGATTTGTTTTCACACTGACCATAGATCAATCTCTTTCCTAGAAAGAGGGCTCATTATTTTTGTTTACAAGTCAAGCGCACAAAAATCCACTTATCTTAATTTCATAGAAAAGCCTGCAGAAACCACAAGTAGATGAGTGGTTTCCACATGAATTATCTCAAGTCAGTGGTTACAAGGCGTCCCATTAAAAATCTTTGCATACAGCTCGTGAAAGAAAGAATCCAGTCAGACGACGGAACAATGGACTGTCAACAGAAAAGGATTGACACATCACTACCGAGCCAAGAAGTAGTTATTGGTGGATAGTTTGCCTCCCAAGATGGGAGATAGGGACATCCAGGAAAGGAAGAGAAGTGTGTAGCAAACATAGAAACTTAGAAAATAGGTGCAGGAGTAGGCCATTCGGCCCTTCGAGCCTGCACCGCCATTCAATATGATCATGGCTGATCATCCAACTCAGTATCCTGTACCTGCCTTCTCTCCATACCCCCTGATCCCTTTAGCCACAAGGGCCACATCTAACTCCCTCTTAAATATAGCCAATGACTGGCCTCAACTACCTTCTGTGGCAGAGAATTCCAGAGATTCACCACTCTCTGTGTGCAAAATGTTTTTCTCATCTCGGTCCTAAAAGATGTCCACCTTATCCTTAAACTGTGACCCCTTGTTCTGGACTTCCCCAACATCGGGAACAATCTTCCTGCATCTAGCCTGTCCAACCTCTTAAGAATTTTGTAAGTTTCTATAAGATCCCCCCTGCAGATGCTGGTTTACACTGAAGATAGACACAAATGCTGGAGTAACTCAGCGGGACAGGCAGCATCTCTGGAGAGAAGGAATGGGTGATGTTTCGGGTCGAGACCCTTCTTCAGCATTTTGTGTCTATCTTCAAAGGAAGGTAAGTGTTAGAGATAGTTCAGGTGAATTTGAGAGAAAGGGTGGAAGTTGGTGCTAGATGATAAAACTTGATGAGAATGCAGCACCAATAGAGTGAAAAGGAGTTGTCCATGTGACTACAGGCTCCGTCTGTACGGATTTGTATGTTTTCTCCGTGACTCACGTGGGTTTTCTCCAGGATCGCTAGTTTCCACCCACACTCCAAAAACACCCACGTTTGTGGGTTAATTGGCTTGATATAATTGTAAATTGTCCCTAGTGTGTGTAGGATAGCATTAGGGTGCAGGGATTGCAGGTTGGTAGACCGAACTGCCTATATCCGCGCTGTATCTCTAAACTAAACATCTCTAACAATCGAACCAGCATCTGCAGCCTCTTGTGAAGAAGTCCATCAAATCAAATTGAAGAAAGTTATGAATTATAAATGATTAAACCATGGTATCAGGATTGATTGTTTTTTAGGGGAAGAGATGCAGAGAGAAACTAAAGAGGTAATTTGGATAATTCTTCAACATTAATTTAACGCGGCAATTAGTTCAACTTGGCATCATGTTCCGCATGGCCACTGTGGACCAAAGGGTCTGTTCCTTTGCTGTACTGTTCTATGAGAGGTGCAGTGTAAATGCTGGTGGTATTTGCCAAGACAACAATGATATAATACACCATGAATACTGGCAGGGAGCATTTGTGCTGAATGACCTAATCTATGTTGCACATTCAAAGTTCTGGGATTGAGGGAGTCCAATTTGAATCTGCGAATTACAGAGTGTGGTAAATGCACTGATACTTAAAAACTTGGCTGAAAAAAATTATATAAAGCTCACTCCAGTTCTTCTGGCCAAAATGTTGGCAAACAGGGATGAACGAGCTGAAATTGGCAACAAAAGTGCAGCAAGAGATCATGTTGAAGTCGAAGAACTGGGGGAGGGAGTCAGTATCGAATCTAAATTCAGCAAGATTTAGCCAAATATAGACCATTCCAATCTTTAACTATAATGTGAACTCACTAATACCTGGCATGCACTTGTACCTGGAATGTACAAATTTGTTCTTAGCAGAAGGGCTTGAAAACCCTTTTTCTATAGTCGTAGCCACTGCACAAAAAAAGCACAATGCTGGAATGTTAAAGACTAAATATCCCCCAACGTGAGAAATGACAAATGGTGATGATAAGCTTTATCCGGTTGTTGGGGAGGATGGTGGTTCCTTATATAAGGGATAAGGGGAAATCCTTTAAAACCGTGATGAGAAGAACTTATGTTTCTATGTTATATATTGGGACGGGAATTATACTGAAGTATCACAGGAGAGAGGTACTGGGCAGTGAGAACGGAGGCACTGTAGAGGGAAAGAACACACAAGGAAGTCTGGATCAAGGAGACTGTAATGGATAGCAGCCAGAAGCGTAGAGATATCTTGAGAGAGGCACAGTTGAAAGGCGGCCTGGGAGTTGATTGAGAGACGTGCTGGTGATTGCGATGAGGAGCTTTAGACAATGTTAAAACTCGCCACAGATTGCAGGAATTCCAGACGCAATTTATTGCCGAAACTGTTTTAAATCTACGTCAAATCATCCTGGTTCAAAAGCTTCAAGCTTGTGACACTCGTCTCCGGTAATGAATCCCAAAGCTTGTCAACAGTAAAGCAGAATTCAGAAAAAAAGCATAAAAGTAATAGCAAATAACAATCCCAGTAATCAGTAGAATATGTGAAATTTAATCCCAAATTCCGATAATCACAACATGAATTTGGGATTGCAACTTCTGGGTGCCAATACAACGGCACCGTTTATATGACTGCACTGCACAATGTTATAACAACTTAATTTTCAAACTCCGTACAGACAGCACCCGTGGTCAGGATCGTACCTGGGTCTCTGCTGCTGTATGGCAACATCTTTGCCACTGTGCTGCCCTTTAGCACTACAACTTTAGGAACAGTACTGAAGAAAGTGGATCTGATCACTAGTAATAAACATCCTCATAAAATGCAGCTTTTATGTTTGGTATCATTATGTTTGGTGGAAATGCAATGCTTGTTCTTGTGCTAAATGGGAACTATTTAGCATCAGTGGAGGAGTGGGAGTTGGACTAGTGTGCAATGAAAATTTGTATTCTTGGGCGCTGGTACATGTGATCCTAAGGAGACTCATGAAAGAGATGCACATAAGCCAAAGTCCTTAGATACAGAAGGATTAAATTTCAGAAGATTATGTTTCTATTGGGGATATCAAGATTTAAAAGCCTAGAATGATCCAACCATTTATCATAGCTGTGTAGCTATAAAGCTAACGACCTTTTCTACATCAAACGCTAACTTCAACTGCATGTGAAAAGTCAGCACACAGACTGGACAAGCTGCTTAGCACCCTACTGACGGAGCAATTCTCAAGTAAACCCAGGAGACACTGCATTTAAATCAGAATGAACCTTACGTACTGCATTCTCTGTGGATCTATAAACATAAATGGTAATTTAGATAAGGGTTAGCCAGCTAAAACAAATGTAATTTTGTATAAACTCAATTTGTATTTTAAGTGCACTTCAGTATTAAAGGAACGGCTCACCAACTGTTATTCCGACCACATAAAAGCTACTAAAAGGAATAAGAAACAAAATATTTTTGAACATGCATGCAGAACATATATTTCAGTTCTTACCTATTATCGCTGACCTGAACTAACAGCATTTGCTTCTTTTCTTTCACTAGTGGTTTTCCCAGTCTGGCCTAACAGGAAGTCTAAAGTGATCCTGACTCCTCCCAGGAGGCTGTTCATCAGCTAGCTCAGCTTACAGCAATAAAAAAATTGGTAATGTGCAAGAGTAATTGGTAATGCGCATTGGTTTCTATCAAATTATCTTTTATTACAAAAGATAATAAAAGAGCAACTGTCCTACCACATCGTGGCGAAGGCTACTGATCTTTTATGTCTCCTTGGCATTAGCATGACAATACTCATGTTCAACCATTGTAATCATTACCAATTCCAGTAATGCTGACTAAATTGTTGCGCACACCAGCGGGTCATTAGCCTTTGAGCTGGATATATAATAGGTCTGAAACAGATTTGATAAACCCCAAGTTCTTTCTTGCTGACAAGTGTCTTCATTCTTTTCAACAACTCTCAGAGCCGTACAGGAAGAATGGAGGGGTAGGCGCGAACTGAAGCAGCCCTGAAAGCTTAGTAGGCATATGCTGAATTGCTGTCGACTAACAGTGGAAGACAGCTGTTGGTTTTTACTTGGCATCAGAATAATTAATGAAGTAATCAAGCTATCAACTGCATGCTTTGACCAGCAGGCATTACCTTAACTAATGCCTTCAAACTAGGCACCAGTTGTAACTGCTACCGGGGAGAATAATCCTTTTTTTTTTAATATTAGAGAGTAAAGGAAACTCAATTGCCTCAAACTGTTACCCCTGTTTCCTCTGCTGTCTGTCTGCTGTGTTGAACAGCATTTATTGTGCTCTTAATAGTGAAGGATTATTGGGATGGAGTGGTGGTGAGGCCACGACAGGATTTTCAGCATTCTTAGATCTGTTCCTCTTGCTTGAGCCAATGTCTGACCTGGCTGTTACTAATATTCATGTGTAGTTGATCCAGAAAGCTGCATATAATCTTCCTCTCCCTAATTCACATCGACATATTCGTTATTCAAATCTGCACATTCCGTCAGCACTGCTGTAACAGTTTTAAATCTGTGTGCTGAAGATATTTTCCAATGCATCTTTTAACCATTATCCTTTTAATAACCAAATCTAGTCTAAATCAGATGCTAATCTGATCTATCAGTCTTCAGAAAGATGCTGCATGGCCAAGGGAACTACGATTTGTGATGTGCAAGGTTGTGATCCTACTTGCTCATTCACATTAGTTAATTGTCATATACACCAGGGTGTGCAATGACATTCTTTGTACACATGAAGATCACAGTTAACTGTATACATAGATGTAATGATCAATACAACAATGACGCGTACAAAACAGCAGAATGGGGCAAGATTGTAGTGCAAAATCTAAGTAGAGAACAAGAATATTAAAAGTACAAAACGTAATACCTGAATGAGGTTGAGGTAAGAGTGGGTGGGCTGAAGGGGCTATTCCTATGCTGTATCTCTAAAGTCTAATTCTGTACTCAGTTCCTAGTGCAATCAAGGCAGTTTGTAATTTCAAGTTTACATTGGAAACAAGCCGGCGATGGCGGCGGTGCTTACCCAGAAGATCACGCGCCGCAGAAATTGCCCAGGATACAGCTGAGACAGTTAATACTACTGGTGAGTTATTTCAGGCAGGGGATAAGGGTGGGGTGTGTGATTCCGACTTACGTTAAATCTGATTTACGTTCAATCTGATTAGCGTAAGGGTTCACAGAACGTGACCCTTTTGTAAGTCGGGAAGTGCCTGTAGATGGTCACACCTCTGGAAATGGGGAGTGAAAGAGGTGATTGGTTCACAAGTCGGATAGCGGTGGGAAAGAAGCTGTTCTTAAGTTGAGGCATCTGAGCTTTTCAGCTCCAAGTGCATTGTCTGCGGTCAGTAAGAGGGTTTCTTTGTACCAAAGGCTAAAACTGAACTATGTGGGCTGGCGTGCATCAAAAACAAATCTTCAGCTGAGCCAGGAATGGGACGTAGCAAGCGCGGAGACGCAAATCCGGCAGCCAAGTCTGGTTGACATTTGAACTTAGGCTTCCCCTCAGGGGCGAGTTTTCCAGTTCTTGGCCAGCAGTCTGCAAAAGGGAAGTAAAACTACTTGGGCTTGGCATTGCTCAAGGGTGCCTCCAGGTAAATCAACTAAGGAGAGAAACTGACAGCATCTGTTTGCAGCATTTTATCCTCCCCGCTCATATAGAAGGTGAAAAGGAGGTAGAAAAGATCTTTTTTTTACTGGAAATAATGCTGGGTTTTTTCTGTTCCAAAATATGCTATATTTTTCACAAATCGTATAGTTGTGATCGTTAAAGAACAGGGAGAGGTTCACATGAGGTCTTGTAGAAGGATTTCACTATACAGCACAGAAAAATCTGCTTGTTATGTAAGTTATCAGATTTAATTTGAAAATAAAGGCAGAACCTAGGCCTGATAAAAGCCAGAGCAGCTTTTTTCTGCTTTTCACTGCTTTGTGTGACCCTGCCTACTTGGTGCTGTAATAGGATATCATAGAGATTCTCCCCTGGAATTGCCAATCATCACCTGAAAAGCAATTCTGTTGACTCTGGGAAGCACTTCAGTGGCTAAGGAAGTTTAGCACTCTCTCTCTCTCTCTCTCTCTCTCTCTCTCTAGCGCACACACATGCACACATAGAAATCTATTTACCCACCTGCACAAAATATACAGACACACACAAAATGCACACATGCTCACACAGCACGCTCAGCAGCACAAGATGACATGCGCAGGAAAATACGCAGCCACATGCATGTGTTCATACACACAACCCAGAAGCATGTAAGCGCAGGAAAACACAAAGTGCTGGAGCAATTCAAAGGGTCAGGCAGCATCCCTGGAGGACATGGATAGGTGACGTTTCGGGTCGGATCCTTTTGAGTCCCGACCCGACCACGATTTGTCACCGATTCATGTTCTCCAGAGATGCTGCCTGACCCTCTGAGCTAATCCAGCACTGAGTGGCCTTTTTTTTGTAAACCAGCATCCGCAGTCTCTTGTATCCACATGGGAAACACAGATGGTGAAGTAAAGGGATCAAGTATTACACGTCTGAAAGCCAATACCAATGTGCAGTCATCAAAATGCAGTTTGCAAAAACAACTTGCTGGAGTAACTCAGCGGGTTAAGCCGCATCACCGGAGAACATGGATAGGTGATGTTGTGGGTTGGGATTCGTCTCCAGCTTGTTCTTCTACAACACACAAGCTCACATGGTCTCGCAAACACACACATGCACACGCACATACACATTCAGACACACACGCGCACAACACCGAAGCACGCAAGCAACCATGGTCAAACGCATGGTCACGGAACAGCAAGAGTGCTGTCTGTACAAAATGTTTGTGTACTGAAGAAGGGTCTTGACCCGAAACGTCACCCATTCCTTTTCCCCAGAGATGCTGCCTGTCCCGCTGAGTTACTCCAGCTTTGTGTGTTCATCTTCAGTGTTAGTGTACCGGTTGATCACTAGTCGGCACGGACTCGGTGGGCCAAAGGGGCCCCTTTCCTTGCTGCATCTCGAAAGTCTAAAGCATGCACGTTTACCTGCGCATGAGTGACATTTGCCGTTTCCACCCTCCCTGCCTCCAAAACTAAGCCGAATATGATACACACCAGGACACTGCAGGGTGGAGAATTGCTCAACCCTACCTCGGTAGGCCATGGCTTTTAGTCTTCATGTAAATCAGTGCCTGTCACTGCATGCATGATTCACTGCTCAGAGTGAACTGTTCTGTGACGAATGAGCCCTGCTTAATTTGGCAGTGATTATGCAGGCTGCTAGCCCCCTAAACCCCTTTGAACTTGTAATTGCTGCAGGTTTAAATAATGAACATTAAGGTGGGGGGGATCTCAGAAAAGTGTGGATAATTACAGGGTTTTGTTCTTTTCGCTGGCAAAGGGTGGCTGAGGTGACTCTGACCCGTCGGTATCAAAGTAGCCTGCGCAAGATTGCTTTGACACCAGGAAATCTCAAGAGCCCATGAGAAAGGAGGAGCAATGGTGGCAATGAATATTCATGTCAGACCCTGCTTCCACCTCTGTTGCTGTCTTGCTTTCTATTTCTTTTGTGGTAAATTAAAGCAGCTCACAAATATGTAACATGCAGAAAAGGAGCGCTTTAATAGTTGCACTCTGGGACGTGCTCAGACGTCCAAAATTATTGTACCATTGAAAAGAAAATCTGTCTAAGTTTGAGGTAACTTGTACTTACATAGTTTTGCATGACACGTCACAACTGATGTAGAATGCACCCAAATCACAAAAACCTTTCAATGCACTAGGGCCGTGTTTAATTTCCAAGTTAATCAGTGAAGATTTATAGCAGCACAGGCAAACTAAACATTAAAACTCTCTGTGTCTGTTTTTGATTTTACTACTTGCCTCCCCTTCATTCGACTCCCCTCCCACCCCACAGAATCCTTCTTTGTCTATTTGCACTTTTGCTCTGGATTTTCTTTATCCTGGTGTGAGACGAATATCAAAGACCTACGCTATTTGTAGGCCTCCAGCGCATAACAACATCTCAATGGTACATTTTTAGAACCTGCGTCAAAACATGGCACCCAATGATTAATGGCCACTACATTGAAAGCAGTAGCCCGTCAACGACGCCCTCCAGCAAGGCTGCGGAGGAGTACACAACCCTGCTCTGCTAAGGTTGGCGCTGCCAAAGTATCCAGACCCAGAGGATGACTGACACAAAGCAACACAAGAAAACACTCAGCTAAACTACCAATCCTAGCACGCGTTGCCAATTCAGGCGCACATCGCCATACCTTCTCATTACATTCCACATAATCAATAGGGTCCGTGTGATTGAAAGAGGAACATAGTCGAAACGATCTGGGGTTTCAGTGCCGAAAATGAAAGGTCATCGTGGTAAAGTCATTTTCTGGCTATTTCACGCGAGGGCTGGTGAATTCTTTATCTTAATCTTTTCCATTTTGATCTTGCATTGTTGGAATATTAAGTGGCAGACACTGCCAGGAAGGTGAAGATGGATTAATTAAAAAGCACATTTAGGTGTTAGGTGAAAATTTATTAATGTGAAACTACATAAATTGTACAGAAATACTCTTAACTTTAAATTTAGAAAGCTTTTCTGAAAGCGTTTCTCTTGTTACTGTTAATTCCGTTTAAAACACATCCTACAAGAACTACAGAGGATCCAAAGAGAGGGATAGCACCGATTTTTCGGCAACTGAAAACAGGCCCTTCGGCCCACCGAGTCCGCGCCGATCCCCGTACTACCCCGCAGGATAATACACGAGCACTATCGAACGGACAATTTACAATTTTTTTTTACCAAAGCCAATTAACCTAAAAACCTATATGTCTTTGGAATATGGTGATACCGTAGCACCTTGGGAAAATCCACGTGATCCTGGGGAGAATGTATAAACTCCACACAGACAGTCAGGATCAATCTGGGGTCTCTGGCGCTGTACGACACCAGCTCCAGTTCACTGGGCGGCCACAGATGACATTGCAGGTTGCGGACACTCCTTCAGGCCATGTGCCTCCTTCCCAAAAGAGTTCATTCACATTTTATATTTGTTCTATTTAAGTTCTAGTAATCTATGGAGCTATAGAGAGAGGCAGGAGGGGTTTAATTAGTGGGTGAGAGGTGCATTGTAGAATTATAATTATGTGACCTCTGTTGGTCTGGCAAAATGGACTAAGGGTGCCAGGAAAATCAGTGGTGGGCCTTTAGTTTAATTTAGTTTAGAGATACAATGTGAAAATAGGCCCGACAGCCCACCAAGTCTGAACTGACCAACGATCATCACACACTAACACTATCCTACACACACTAGGGACAATTTGCAATTTTACCAAAGCCGATTACCCTACAAGCCTGTACATCTTTGGAGTGTGGGAGGAAACCGGGGCACTTGAAGAAACCCCATGCAGGTCACGGGGAGAATGTACAAACTGTACGATCATACAGACAACCCCTGTGGTTAGGGTCGAACCCGGGTCACTGGCACGTTAAGGCAGCAACTTACTTCTGCACCACCGTGCCACCCCAACCTGCAGCTGTTTAGAAAATAACGTAAATGACAAGCTGACATTTTAATAATTCTGCACTCTATATTTTTAGCAACCAGTCTCTTTGAGGGACATACTCTATTGACACGGAAAGCACAGATTAGTCTTCTCAGGTTTTACAGTAAGTACTCTATTGTAGGAAAGGGAACTGCAAGCCTTAGTTTCAAAAAGCTCTGAAGGAAAACCAATTCCTTGCCATGCTCAGCAGTTCTTATGCTGTCTCCTCTTTATGTTTCATGGATAAAGTCATCAACAAGCAGAGTTTTTGACTTCTTCTAGTTCAAAAATATTTATTCTCTTTGATGTGTAGCTAAGCTAGATTTGGGATTTACACTTGATAAAAAAAAATCTGTAAAGCATAAAAAAAAAGCATCTTGCCATTAAATGAGAAATAAATGCTCAAAACATTGTAATAATTCCAGCTGTATTATAATTCAAGCCTTTGCCAATCTTCTTGTAGTAGTCTCTGTACAAATGAATCATATATTAGAAGCCAAGGTAAAGCGATAGCCATTTCAAATATGTCACTTAACCTGGTATAAGCCAGCCTCTTCTCTGAGAATGCATATTTATACTTTTATTGTAGCAACCAGCTGAACACTAGGATCAAGCTAAGCTGAGAAAATGCGGCAATAAGGATCAATTTTTCTCCTCTTCTAGCTCAAGATATTTCACACCAATTAGAGGCAAAATTGTGCTCACTACTGGTATCATCAGCCTATAACTGAGCTCATTGAGAAGAAAATAATGAAAATAATGTCAAACCAGTTGCGAAATGAACTTAATTCTGATATTTAAAGGCACTGAAAAAAAAATTGAATTAAAATAGTTTTTGACAATAAACTCGGAGTTTTTGCTTTTTTTCCCCGAATAAGTTGACCCAATTATTTAAAAGAAAGACAAAGCATTTCACTGTGCCTAGATACATGTGACAATAAAGTATCATCCTCAGAACTACACTGTGCTAAATAAATGACCGTTCTGGCATCACCCTGAGTCCTCACGATTGCCAAGGTGTAATTTCCTGCAACTTGGATCTAAGAGGGTTTAAATGCCAAAGATAGACACAAAAAGCTGGAGTAACTCAGCAGGCCAGGCTCTGGAGAAAAGGAATAGGTGATGTTTCAGGTTAAGACCCTGGCTCAGACTGAGACTCGGGGGTGAGGGAACCAAGAGACACGAAAAGGTACATGGAGCAAATTAATGAAAGATATGCAAAAAGTCAGATCAAAGCCAGGAACAGTGATCAAGCTTTTTGCGTCTATCTTCAGTGTAAACCAGCATCTGCAGTTCCTTCCTATACATTTTACATGCCTGATGACTTCTGGCCCTATAAAATATGTAGCTGGATGCCCTGGAGCAGTTCAAGTAACGATTCAAAACGAGTAGATTTCTAAACTCGTTGCAGAGTTCTGTTTAATTTCTCTTTTTTTTTGTGGTTAAGAAAGGTTAATTACTGCAATCTAGGAAGGGTTAATGGCTCCCATCTCCTAGCTTCATGACTTCATGTGAGAGAACAGGACAAAGACAACAGATGGCAGACAGTGTTTGACTTCTGTCCTTTCCATTGTTACTGAAAAGGCTGCAGAACCTTGATTGATAAAAAGCAAAGGCTTTGGTGGCCTTGGCCATAATTATCTGATAGCTCTGTGACGGATGAGCCCTGGAACATTTACTTTTCTATAGACATGGTCTTTGACAAGTGAACTGTCCCTAGGTTGCTATGGGTGACCAAAGTGCTGACATCGAGCCCCTTCACCACACAAGTACATGACAAATGAGGCTAGCAGCCTCAATCCATTTTGAATCTCGGGGACTACCACCCCTCACCCACTGCCCAACAGAAAATAATCTACCCAATGGACATCAATGGGTTAAATTGAGACTACTGATTCCAAACTTAAATTTGCATATGTTTAAAAGAAAGCAGACATTCATAATAAGTCGAGGTACAGCTGCTTTTCACAATCTTGGCAGATTGCACCATCTCGTCAGCAACGCTGCTTTTATTTACTTGTTTCTCCCACCCGGCAAAGCCTGATAACTGTACAAAACAACCTCAACTTTGGCAATTATCGAAGTAAACAATAAGCTGATGTGTTCCAGCTGCAGAAGATGCAGCAGGAGCCTCGCCAGTTGAGCTGCTGTCCACTCTAATGCAACATGGCAGGACACAAAAGAGGCCCTGCCTGCTCCACCACTGCTGCAAAAGAGCAGCCCGTCATCAAGGGTGTGCTATAGCTCTGTGTCCCCGCTGTATTGGGCGGCCTAGTCTTTGTGTCAGGCAAACATCCTCCCCTTGGTTAAGGCTGCCTATAGTCATGCTGTAAAATGGTTCACTGTCAGCCTAACAGCTCAAAGGCCATGTGTGTTGTATCAAACTTAATGATAATTTTCATCACCAGAGTACTGCCATGGCAACAGAAATAGAACTGTGCCTATGACGAAAATTGGCTATAACTTATGTTCACAAACTATCAATTGTTTTTTTTCCCCTCTCTTTGCGCATTACATTTTGGTGATCTTCCAACTTACCTCTCCACTCCTTCAATTTGATTCAGGCTGGGTTTGAATAAGAAACTATTTGAATTTCAACTTCCAGCTTTACACAAAGGACTAATTTCAAGGAACTCGTTGAGGCATTTCATTTGGGAGGGATTTTTCTTTTAACCTTCTGAAAAGGAAACAATTTTGTTCCAACAAAACCCCCCACTTTCCAAGGGGAAGCCCAAGCGCTTGAAATAAAAGGCATCTCAATGCGCTGTTGCAACAAAGATAAGGACACCTCTGAAATTTGATGAGAGTGTTTACAAGGGAAGGGTCTTTGTGTCTGAGCACTTCCTGCTTCCATTCTGTGATCAAATATGTTCTTTGCAAATCATGTAGGAGAGTACTTGAGTGCAAAGGCAAAGGGAACTAAGGGCTAATTGAGTGGTTTGAGGGCTTCTCAATGTATCTAATTTAAGGACCTCTCTCTCTTGCAGCCAATAAAAATCACCCTTGGCAAGATATCTCTCCTGCTTGCTTTCGAATGTAGTTTAAACCGAGTCAAAGCAATAAGAGTTTGCTGATTATACTCAATGGCAAGGTTGCTGAGCAAAATCGATAAAGGAATGTGCCAGGTTCAATTATGTTCCATTGTGATTTAATTTGCATGGCGGTGTGGGGAGGGGATGTAAATGTAGAATACCTGCATTTCCAAGTGCCCTCCGAGTGGCATGTGTCAAGGATTGCTACTCTATTCACAAAATGGCGCAAAACTTAAGTTACTTGCAGTTCAGTGTTTAGAATTCAAATAAACAACACATTTGCACGTGAAATAATCGCCTCTATATTTCATTAGTGTTCACTCCCCTTCACCCATTATAAGATGCAAGACTTGAAAAACGCTCGGCAGCAGCAGAAAACAAAAGTCTGTAAAAAATGAATACAAACTACTTTTTCCCCCCTCTATGCTGCATTAAACTAACTGCCTGGAATTGTTGTGGCTGGCCTTTGTTGTTTTTGTCCCTTAGAGTTGTCCAGAGGAGGTGACAATGGCTCAGAGTTGAGAACATATGTAAAAAGACCCCTGTGGCTGTTGGAAAAGTTGCTCATGCTGCTTGGGTGTTTGAAAAATAACAACCAATGTTCCTTTCTTCCGACAAAACTAATGAATGCATGAATGTTAGAATGCAGCAGCGACCCATTCAGAGTGGAAAGCCTGAGCACCTTCCCTGTAAGAGTGCATTCTACATTGGTGAAATACATTTGCTTAACAAATTAAATTAATGAGATAATTCAATTAGTCTTTTTGATGTGAAAATACTGCTTAAGGAAAGGATTACTGTAGTGCAGGGGTAGTTTGGCCTCTACAAAGAGGTGAATGTTGAAATAATGCATTGAAAATAAGAGAGGGACAATGATGTGAGTTTTGCTCTGAATTCTGCAGCGACTTGAGTTGTGCACTTGTTTGCATTTGCGCGGGCCAGATGGGGAAATTCTCACATTACTCCAGTTGCACGGAAACAAAATCATTCGTCAATAAACTGGGAAATGTCAAGGCTGAGCAGGAGCCAAGCAAAGTAAAAGTTTCTGACTTGCGTGTGGAAGGAGTGCTCTGTTCGGCGCTCCTGCCAAGGCTTTTTACACAAACAGGCAGCCATGCTCTTTAGGACAAGGAGGGAAAACCTCCTGGCAACTTCCTCTGCAATGCTCGCTCCATTCCAAATTAAAAACATTTTACAGGTTACTAAATCTCCAGCTGAGGTGATGTAGCAAAGAACAGCTGTGAAGTAATTTTGATAATGATGAGAATAATAAGCACATGGCAAGGTTCAGGGCTTTGCTTTGCAGCTTCAGTGCTCCTGAATAGATAAAAGTGATTAAATACTCCTGATTATCCCTGACCAATATGTAATGGATTTACAGCCCTTTCAATTAGTCAGTATTTGCTTAGGACTCATTATTTTGTCTTTGGTTAAGTAATCAGCCTACAGACGCATGTTCTGTCTAATTCCTCTGTGCAAATGGGCACAGGGCACCTGACCTCGAGAAAGGCCATAGCTGCAAGGCAGAATACCCACTGCTTCCACAGAGCAGTGACCATTCTGGTTAATCCTGACCCCTGAGCCACAATCAATATACCTTCATTTACTAATAATGTCTTCACATCAAAGTGACAGATAAGAAACAGGGATCCAATATTCACCATTTATTTAGCTATCTCTCTCTCTCTCATTTTTGTTTTAAGTTGCAAAATAGTTTTGAGTTCCAATAAGATTTTTAAATGGTCTGCTTTATTTTGCATCCATCATCGAAACAGGAAAGCATTTTGCTCTCTTGGAGTTGCGATTCCGCCTTAGTATGTGCATTGAGAAAGGATTAAACCCAGAACCTTACAGCTGAAAGGTTGGTAAACAGATTTCTGTGAGTTGCTTGTTCTCTCCTTTCTAAAGTTCTCCAATAAGAACAAACATTCGTACAAGTTCTGAACACTTACACAGTCAACACTTCACAAGGAAAATATCTGGAGGCCAACAAGTTGCTCCATTACCCTATTAGCCTGGTTTAGTACTGCTGATTAGAGGCAGCTCAGAGGGAAGCATTTTAATATATACCTGCCCCTCATGTGATGTTATGACTACCCACTGAAGTGGCAAAGTGAATGGAGAATACTGTCATTAATCCAATCTACTCAAATGCCGGATGCTACAAGAGTGCGTCTACCTCACATGATGAGAGGAAGAGTTCACACGTTGGCCATTCCTGGACAATTTCTATGCAGCAGTGTCACACCATAATAAAAGGTAACAAAAAGTTACACAACATGCTGGAACAGCACCTCATACAGTATTTCACTTGGGCAATTTACAACCCAGCTGTATGAATATGATTCCTCTAATTTCAGGTAGCCCTTGCATTCCCTCTCTCTCTCTGCCCCACCCCCAATTTAACCACCCTGCTGGTTCCACTGTTCACATTCATATACCCTTTTCGTGATCACCTCTTCCACAGCCAACAATGGATCATTGTGGCTCCGCCTTTCCTTGGTTATTGGTGCCGGCTCTGATTTGTTTTGAACCTTTTCATACCCCTAGTTTCACTTTCCCCTTCTCAAGAAGGGTCTCAACCGAAATGTCACCCGTCCAAGTTCTCCAGAGATGCTGCCTGACCTGCTGAGTTACTCCAGCAGATAGACACAAACTGCTGGAGTATCTCAGTGGGGTCAGGCAGCATCTCTGGAAATAAATAGGTGTCATTTCGGTTGAGACTGAGAGTCAGGGGAAAATGAAACTAGAGGTATGAAAAGGTTCAAAACAAATCAAGAGCCGGCACCAATAACCAAGGAAAGGTCGAGCCACAATGGTCTGTTGTGGATTGGCTGTGGAAGAGACAAAGTGAATGGAGAATACTTTGCATCTCCCATTATCATCATATTTGCCTCATCTATCTGTGTTCCTCAGAGATGCTGCCTGATCCGCTGACTTACTCCAGCACTATGTGTCCTATTGCGTATTAACCAGCATCTGTAGCTCCTTGTTTCCACACAACAAGAAGTTACCAACCTTCCAAACATTCAGGGCAATTAGTGGAGAATATGGGCGATTAAAGATTTGTATGCAAGGCAATTAGTGGGGAAATTAACGCTTACAAAGAAATAAAATTCAACGGTGATGCACGTCTGTGTGTGAACACACACAGGGCCTGGCTTAACCGTGCTGTAAAACTAGAGCCTACTAAAGTCACCGTGAAATTAGATGCTGGGTAAAAGTTTGAGAGTGAGTTCTAAAGGGATAACAATCCCAATATTTCTGGGGTAGGTGCAGGGGAGGGTGAAAATACCAGTTCTGCAGAGGTGCTGATGAATTTAACAACAGCTCTTTATTCTGGTTAATTTCTTCATACTCCAAGTTGACCGATCGACAGAGTAAAGAGGTAACCAGCTGTAGGACGGACAGTCACAGAAAGCCAGCCAGGGAGATGCCGGGCACCCTTAGCAACCTGGAGGGAGGTTGGGTGCAAGATAAAGTCTGGGGTGAATGGGAATCAGAGGGTATTATGAGCCAGGGGGTGAAGAAAGAAGCACTCAGGCTGAGAAGGAAAAATAATGTTCTGGGTTGTGAAACAAAGCAATCAGGAGAGAGATTGCTGGAATTCATGGGGGGTAAGAGATGGGAAGAGAGAGACTTTTTTGGAAATGGCCAGAAATCACATTGTGCTGTGAAGAACTGGAGAGGGAGAGAGAATAACAAAAAGAGTGAAAGGAATGCCGATTCTGGAACTGGAGGGTAGATGGCCTCCATCATGGCGTGGTACACAGATTGGCGATTGTGAGGGCAGAGTTATTGGGCGGTCTGGAGCTGGAGTGTTGGAGAAGAGAGAATATTCCTCCCCATGCAACTGAATCCTTGACCTCATCAGTTGACCTCAATTGTTATGAATTGAGAACAATATCTCCTCGTTGCGGAACATCTGCACAGGGCCAACTCAGGGCTGTGCTCAGTCCCCTATTCTACTCTCTCTCTCTCTCTCTCTCTCTACCCATGACTGTGGAGCCAGATGCAGCTCCAAAGCAGTCTTTCAATTTGCCGATGATACCACCAGCGTTGGAAGAATGTTGAGTAACGACGAGCCAAAGTAGAGGAGGGAGATCAATAACCTGGTTGAGTGGTGCTAGAACATTAGCAAGACCAAGGAGCTGACTGCTGACTTCAGAAAGGGAAACCTGAGAAAACGTCCACCCATCAACATTGGCGGGACAGTATTGGAGAGAGTCAACAGTTTCAAGTTCTTGAGCGTACAAACTTCTGATGATCTCATAGGTTCATAAGTTCTAGGACCGGAATTAAGCCATTTGGCCCATCAAGTCTACGCCGCCATTCAACCTGGGTTGATCTATCTTTCCCTCTCAACTCCATTCTCCTCCCTTCGCCCCATAACCCCTGATACCCTTACTATGCAAAAACAATTTCACTGTGCAGTTGGATATGTGACAAATAGAGCACCATTGAAACATTTAAGAATCTGTCAATCTATGCCTTAAAAATATCCATTGACTAGGCCTCCACAGCGTCTGTGGCAATGAATTCTACAGATTCACCACCTTCTACCAAATAAGTTCCTCCTCATCTCCTTTCTAACGGTACATCATCTTAACCTTCCTCTGGAAACATCCTCTCCACATCCACATCCACTCTCTCCTGGCATCAACCATGATCTGAGGAAACACAGCACTGTTGAAGCAGCTGTATTGACGATCAGAATTTAAATCCTGGTGCTGTCTGTCCTCTTAAGTGGGGTTAAGACATTTCAGGGTCACTTTGAAGAATAGAAAAATTATGTTGAGCCCCTGGCCAATATTTAGCAACAATCAATATCACCAAGGCATGTGTGTTGGAAGGAACTGCAGATGCTGGTTTAAACCAAAGATGGACACAAAAAGCTGGAGTAACTCAGCAGGTCAGACAGCATCTCTGGAGAAAAGGAATAGGTGTCGTTTCAGGTCGAGACCCTTCTTCAGACTGAGAGTCAGGGGAAAGTGAAACAATGGATATAGACGGTGATATTGAGAGATATGGAAGAAATGAATGAAAGATATGCAAAAAAGTAACGACGATAAAGGAAACAGGACATTGTTAACTGTGGGCTAGGTGAAAATGAGTTACAGACAATGAAACTCACCAGGGCAACAATGAAACCAGGGTGGGTAAGGATGGAGAGAGAGGGGATGAAAGAGTTACTTGAAATTAGAGAAATCAATAGTCATTCCGTTGGATTGTAAGCTGTCCAAACAAAATATGAGGCGCTGTTCTTCCAATTTGAGTTTGGTCTCTCTAACAATGGAGGAGGCCCAGGACAGAAAGATCAATGTGGGAAGGGGGGTTTTTGGCAACCAGATCAGGTAGGCCCAGGCGGACTAAGCGAAGGTGTTCAGTGAAATGATCATCCAGTCTACGTTTGGTCTCGCTGATGTATGAGTCTTAGGTTGTTTTTGGTCTCCTAATTCAGGCTTGCCTTTGTCAGTTTCTGGTTTAGTTTAGTTTGGAAAAGGTCATTGGTCCACCAAGTCCATGTTGACCAGCAATCACCCACATACCAGTTCTATCCTGCCGGATTGATATAAAGGAGCATAACTCCATGAGGCCTTGACATTATGTTTTGTTACAACAAAATAAATAGAAGTTAAGCATGTCCCACTGGGTTTCATTTTTCAAGTAGATCTTCCTTTTTCGTGAGAGTGTGCTACAGATGGCAGGAATAAGAATGACTGTTTTAGACCTCGCCCAACATTAATTTCCTTTGACTCCAATGCAAATTGTGGGCTGTACAGTGTCGCAATAGTAGAGTTGTTGCCTCACAAGTGCCAGAGACCTGGGTTCGATCCTGACTACTAATGCTCATCTGTACGGAGTTTGTACGTTCTCCCTTTGGGCTTTCTCCGGGTGCTCCAGTTTCTCCCCACATTCCAAAGACAAGTTAATTGGCTTCTGTAAAATTGTCCCTAGTGTGTAGGATAGAACTAATGTTGCTGGTCAGCGAGGACTCGGTGGGCCGAGGGCCTGTTTCCGTGCTGTATTTCTAAAACTAAAAGGGGATTGTCTCCTCTTACTCTGATTTATCATATTTACCCCAGTCTGCCAGCAGATCCTTTCTCCCGCTACTAAATCAGCAAGTACTTACAATTATAAGCCAAAAATAATAGCAATAATCAACTAGCATTTACCAAAAAAAGAACAATACATGGAATATCAGTGAAAATCTATGTCTACGCCATGTTATTTGAACCATTATTTTACATTCTGCTCCTGTAACTTCTCATCATAAATCTTTGAGCCCTTTGTAAAATCTCTCATAAAAAGTACCGAGAGATTGTAATGGGGGTTTAAAAGGAAGAATCGCATTGAGAGAGTCCAAGATATAAAGTTGCAGTTGCATTTAAACAACTGTAAGTTTCTGTTTAAGTAACCATTTCTATATGATTCAGATACCGAAACCATTTCATTAGCAGTTTCATGCCATATGTTAACTGTGTAATTGTAAAATATTGCCATGGACTAAAGGTATCAGGTGAAAGCATTAACCACATGTAAGGCTTTACTTCAAATGCTAATTGCAAAAGGTAGTACCGAAAACTGACTAATGTATCAAAATCTTTTTGACCTCTTTCTCTTTTACCTTGTCCTGAAGCCATGTTTCCTTGATAGAGTTTGATGACAACACAAGGACAGACACAAAGTAGTCTACTGTCCGACTCCTGACCGACATCCACTATAAACCCACTGACTCCCATGACTATCTGGACTACACTTCTTCCCACCCTGCTTCCTGTAAGGACTCCATCCCCTACTCACAATTCCTCCGTCTACGCTGCATCTGCACCCAGGATGAGGTGTTCCACACCAGGGCATCGGAGATATCCTCATTCTTCAGAGAACAGGGGTTCCCCTCTTCTACTATAAATGAGGCTCTCTCCAGGGTCTCTTCTATACCCCGTGACTCTGTTCTCACTCCCCATCCCCCCACTCGTAACAAGGGCAGAGTCCCCCTTTGTCCTCACCTTCCACCCTACCAGCCGTCACATACAACAAATAATCCTCCAACATTTTCACCACCTCTAAAGTGATCCCACCACTTGCCACATCTTCCCATCTCCTCCCTTGTCTGCTTTCCGCAGAGACCGCTCCCTCCATAACTCCCTGGTCAATTTGTCCCTTTCCCTTGCAACCGCAGGAAATGCTACACTTGTCGCTTTACCTCCCCCCTTGACTCCATTCAAGGACCCAAGCAGTCTTTCCAGGTGTGGCAGAGGTTCACCTGCACCGCCTCCAACCTCATCTATTGCATCCACTGCTCTAGATGTCAGCTGCTCTACATTGGTGAGACCAAGCGTAGGCTTGGCGATCTCTTCGCTGAACACCTCCGCTCGGTTCGCAATAACCAACCTGATCTCCCGGTGGCTCAGCACTTCAACTCCCCCTCCCATTCCGAATCCGACCTTTCTGTCCTGGGCCTCCTCCATGGCCAGAGTGAGCAAATGGCCAAATTGGAGGAGCAGCACCTCATATTTCGCTTGGGCAGTTTGCACCCCAGCGGTATGAACATTGACCTCTCTAATTTCAGGTAGTCCCTACTTTCTCCTCTCCTTCTCAGCTCTCCCTCAGTCCACTAGCTCCACCTCTTCCTTTCTTCTTCCCGCCCCCTCCCCCGCACCCTCACATCAGTCTAAAGAAGGGTCTTGACCTGAAACGTTGCCTATTTCCTTTGCTCCATAGATGCTGCTTCACCTGCTGAGTTTCTCCAGCATTTTTGTCTACCGACAGACACAAAGTGCTGGAGTAACTCAGCGGGTCAGGCAGCATCTCTGGAGAAAAAGGATAGGTGACGTCTCGGGTCAGGACCCTTCTTCAGACTGACCTTTTGAGTCTGTCAGGAACAGACTGTTCCTGGTAACGGACAACACATCTGACACAGCTGTCAGACCTGCTGTCTCACAGCTCCAGCGATCCGGGTTCAATCCTGACTTCAGGTGCTGTCTCTGTGATATGTGCAGGTTCTTCTTCACCCACGTTTCTCCTGGGTTCTCCAGCTTCCTCCCACATCCTAAAACATCTGGACTGGCAGATTATTTGGGACTTGCTAAGTGCACCTAATTTATAGGAGAGTGGTAGAATCTGTTGGGAATTTCTGGGAATATACGGAGAATAAAGTGGGATTAGTGTAGGACAAGTGCAAATGTGGGTTCGATGGTCACCGTGGACTCAGCGAGTCCAAGGGCCAGTTTACATGCTGTATGACTGTAAGCATAAGGTGAGTTCACGACTGGATGGGTTGGGGAGGGAAAGTGAGAGAAATTTAAACTTGTTCTAGCCTCACAGTGCACCATGCAGTGGGGATTACGAGATCAGGAAATCAGGAGAGAAATCTCTGGCAATTTCTTCCCTCCCCATGAAGGCCTCAGGATGCTGAAGTAATCTGCACTGTCTGAATACCAGGCTGCTGCAGATAAAATACAAAGCCACTGCAGCTGGAGGTTAAACCTGGAACCTGATCAGTGTTCCTCGCATCTACATCCACGTGGTATATTAACCCAGCCGGCTATTAAGATTTAGCATTTTATCAATCCCTGACAACCACACAAATATTTGTACATGTACCATGAATTATTCAGCGCAATTGTTCAAATCCAAAGACACCCACGTTAAATGTCATTTAGGGAGAAACAATCAAATCAAAGACTGGGTCTTAAATTTTTAGCAGCTTACTTCTAAGAATCTACATTGACATATGCTTCAGCAAACCCATCCAGTTAATGTTACATTCCCCAATTTAATATCCATAACAGCTCAATGAGATTTGATATCACATTCATGACTTTGCAAAAAAAAGAAGGCTGTTTACCAACCAAGCGTTTGAATTTGCAGGTGGAAAATACTGTTGCCATAGTTTGCTTGCTGCAGGAATGAAATAATACATTTTGATTAAAGGTATTCAGGTGATGACAAGAGCTGTACACTTCAGCGCACATGCTGTTATAAAGGAAGCAGCTGCTTCACAGCTGTAGCTCTGGACCCATATACAGTACAAGGCATCTCTGATCTTTCAGTAGATGCAATGACTCAACAACTACATCTTGGTTCACATTAAAGCCAATGTGACTAAACAAATGAGTTGCAACTTTGTGTTTCAGATAGGAATAATCTTTATTTGTGTATATATAATCTTTATATATATGGATATATATATAAATAAATATATATATATATATATCCATATATTTATATTTATATATATGTGTATGTGAGTCTCTGTGTGTGTGTGTAAACCCACACACACACATTTATAACATATATGCATTGATATATGTGTGTTATAATCCACACACATATAATACACGTACGTAATACACATATAACGTATACATTTATATATACATGCATTTATATAACATTTATATCTATATGTGTGTGTGTGTGTGCGTGTGTATAAAGTGTTTACAGTTATTTTAGCAGAAAATCCTTCTTGTTGTTAACTCTTTGTGAGCCGGCAATGAGAAAATGTAAGAAAATTAATAGGTGAGTCTCCTTATGGGTGTATGGGAACCAATAGTTTTTGAAGGCATTGATGATAAAAAAAAAATAATTAAAGGAAAATACAGAAGGCAAAGAGTGAGCATTAAGGGGCTGAATGCTCCCATGTACTTGCTGGTCTCAATGGATTGGGATGGGGTGGGGGTTGCTGATGTGTATTACACCAGAGCACATCCTTTACCTCCATCTTGCCCACTAATATGTAAGGCCTTGCTTGAGACACTGCATGGTCAATGATGCTAGGGACAGGCAAGTCCAGGATAAGTGGTACCTTTTTTTCCGTTCACCAATATATTAACTTAACATGAGTTGAATTTCACATAAAACGACCCTCTGCTGAAAATCAGGCTTTTCTTTCTCATGTTACATAAAGGGTGGTGGGTGTATGGAACGAGCTGCTGGAGGCGGGAGTTGAGGCAGGTACTATCGCAACATTTAACAAGCATTTTGATAGATAAATGGATAGAATAGTTTTAGAGGGATACGGGCCAAACACAGGCAGGTGAGACTAGAATAGATGGGGCATGATGGTCGGAGTTGGCAAGTTGGGCCTAAGGGCCTGTTTCCACGCTGTATGACTCTTTGTCTATGACTGGAGCCCTAGAGCATGAGCTGCACCTATTTTAGCTGTGGTGAAATCTTGTTGTGTTTGATACAACCACTAAATTGTGCTCTCAGAAAAATCACAGTAAAATTGGTTAATGGCCACAGACATGGGTTAAACAGGACATCTGTTTCTCAATTCAGATCAGCTCCCAAAACATTGTTGCACATCAGGGAAGTACATCACACTTTTAGAGCATTTCACTACCTCCTTGATATTTGTGTGACAATTGCACTCTCCTCTCCTCTTATCCGACACCCTTTGTCTCTTACTCCAACCATCTGCCAATCAACTCCCCCTCCCTCACATGTATGCATCTATTGCATCCAGGCTTTGACCTGTACCCAGCTATTTTTTCAACTCCCCCCCCACTCCAATCAGTCTGAAGAAGGATCCCAGCCTAAAGCGCCACTTGTCTGTTCCTTCCACCAATGGGCGGCACAGAAGCACAGCTGGTAGACCCCAACTTCCATGTGGAGTGATGATCCCACTGCATGGCTGTAATCATCCCACTGATCGTCACTCATCTCCATGGCAAAAGCCTTGGAAAACCAATTGATCATGTGAAACTTCCCGTGGGAAGTGGTGGCCTGTGAAATCTCTGTGTGGGAGTATGCTTTTCACTGATGGGCCCATTGTTGCTTCCCACTCTGATGTCCCACAATCACACAGAGTGGGCGGCAGCCATGGCTACTACACTGCCTCCAGCCATGCAGTGTTGCCACCAACTCACCTACTGCATGAGTGTCTTGTGAGCTAAATGTTGATGGTTTGGCACAGTGGTGTGGCCAGTAGACATAGAGCTGTCCCGGTTGCAGTTGCTGCCTCAGATCGCCAGAACCAGGTTTGTCCCTGACTACGGGTGCTGTATGTACAGAGTTTGTATGTTCTCCCTGTGATCGTGTGGGTTTTGCCCAAGTGCTCCGGGATCGTCCCACGTCCCACAGATGCATGGGTTTGTAGGTTACTTGGTCTCTGTAAATAACGTAACTAATCCCCGTCAGTGTAAGCACACCGAGCAGAGCTTCAAAGGGGCTTGAGCAGTTTATAGTTCATTTCTGAAACTGCTACTATGAGCAGGATCTCCCTTAAAATAGTAAGAAAGGCAACAAATGAACCCAAGGCGCTTCTAGTCTGAGTGAGACTGTCCCACAATTGTTGGGGAGTTAAGCTTTAACGCTTCAATTTATGCCACGCTGGGCAAAAATGGGTCGACAGGATTATGGATGTCAGTGTGTGCTCCCTTCATACCTGCCTATGGTCAGGTCTGCAAATATCATTCTTGTCCGGTTCAGATTGGCCATTGGTACAATTTCACTCAGAAGTAATCACCACCATGATCCCTTCCTTGAAATATCAAATTGTGATATTAATATTGGGGCAGCACAGTGGTGCAGCGGTAGAGTTGCTGCTTTATTGCCATAGAGGGAGTGCAGAGACGGTTCATCAGACTGATTCCTGGGATGTCAGGACTGTCTTATGAAGACTGGAAATCACCACCATGATCCCTTCCTTGAAATATCAAATTGTGATATTAATATTGGGGCAGCACAGTGGTGCAGCGGTAGAGTTGCTGCTTTACAGCACCAGAGATCTGGGTTCGATCCTGGCTATGGGTGCTGTCTGGAGAGTTTGTATGTTCTCCCTGTGACTGCGTGTGTTTTCTCCCAGTGCTCCGGTTTCCTCCCACATGCCAAAGATGTGCAGATTTGCAGGTTTACTGGTTTCTGTAAATTGTCCCTAGTGTGTAGGATAGAGTTAGTGTACGGAGTGATTGCTGGTCAGCGCGAATCTGGTGGGCCGAAGGGCCTGTTTTCACTCTGTAAAGGCATCTATCTGACCCAGTTGCGTAATATCTTCACTTTCCTATTGACTCAACGCTGTATTCAACATCCAAGATTGTCTCATCACAAAATGTGCAGTATTTGTTAACCTCGGTGCAAGAAATGCCCAGGAAGATTGTATGTAACGGGTTAGCCAAAATGAAATAGAAATTAGCAATATTCACAACTGAAGTATACATCTAAGCCAATAATAAAAAACAATAGATTGGAAACTTGACGGAAAATGACACCCCTGACCCTCTTGTTCGAAAAACATGCTCTCCCAGAAGCGGTTTTCAAAAAATATTTCTTTAACATTCAAGACCAGAAGTAATGTTGAATGATATTGAAAAAATGCTTCACTGTCTTATGTTCTTGTGAAGTTTGTCATCTGAGAGAGTATGTTTCGCAATGCCCATATAATCTCGCGCAGAGCAGTACTTTAATGAGTTGAACATCCAAAGAAAATGGAACTCAATGTTCGCAGATTACAGAAACGTTTTCTCTTGAACTTTAAACTCTATTTAAATCAGCGTCAAGGAAATGTATGATTTTTTTTTTGCACTGCACATACCGTGAGGTGCTGGAAGAGCCACGCTCTCATAATATTTGTAGCTACTTTGGGGAAGATGCCTCGCTTTTTCTGCCGCTTTTTATCTTTGTCTGGGTCGTCATCGTCACCTGTGCCTGGCGAAGCCACACTGTTGTCTAACCCATCACCTGAAATCACAGAACAAAAGGGGAAACCATCACACATTGTGAGCATCCTACAGAAAACATGTAAAGTAATCAAATCTG
This sequence comes from Leucoraja erinaceus, assembly GCF_028641065.1. Classification (NCBI taxonomy): domain Eukaryota; kingdom Metazoa; phylum Chordata; class Chondrichthyes; order Rajiformes; family Rajidae; genus Leucoraja; species Leucoraja erinaceus. The sequence goes on from NC_073385.1 coordinate 45,148,237, forward strand.
ACTCGAGCTGGTTTAGGATAAGGCAAGCTGATAACATTTCTCATTAAAATATGGGGGTGTTATGCAAATAATATTGAATGCAAGGCCCCATGTCTCCCAATCCTGTTTTGATAAACTTCACATGAACACACATGTATCATTAATTCAATTATTGCAGTGCCTCTGATGGAGAGAAGTAGCCCTCTGTCAAGTATATTTATGTAGAGTTTAAAAGCTTCCATAACAATTTCATTTTGATCTGACTTTGCGCCTTAAATATGTGGGACGGGTTGGGTGCAGGTTTTCCAAGTGAAACTAGATAAGGACTTGAAAGCCAAGAAATAAGATCCGCGCATTGTAGGGATTTTTGCATAAGGTGTAAGTAACTGTATCATGGTTCACTACACAGAACAGATCAGAGTTCATCATCGCACCCTCCCCCCACAGCATTTGCATGGAATGACACCCTCCGTCTCCTTGCATCACTGCTTTCCACTCTCGTATTTAAGAGAATAAGGTACATTAGATACATGTATCAAGGCAGGGTGCATTCTTTAAATCAGGAGTTACCTCTATCTACTCTCACCACTGTTCAGCCTTTCCTTGCATTAATTGTGCATTTGCAAAAATCATTTACTTTTAACAGTCATAGTTATTTTTCTTTACCCTCAGGCAAAAATGCCTTGAAAGCCTGCCTAGAGGGCATCTAAATTATGTATCTAAAAAAACTCTGCACCAAGGCATTCCTGGTCTCGTACTTTCTTAAAATTCATACGTGCTTGTCCTCCTGTTTTTGAGAGGCATCAATCAGAGCACCTATATATATCATATTTCCCCATTAATATTTGAACCAATAACATTAAAAAGAAAGAAGAAAGAAGAGACCCAAAGTATAATCAAATGCAAAATAAATGAAGGATACTGAAACAGCGTTGGATTTTTTTAAATATTCAACGCTATGTTTTCTCTTGCACATCATTTGCCTAAAGCCACACGAAAGAAGAAAATAGAGAAGCATAGAGTTTGTGCTCCCTGCTGATGTTTAAGAAGCTAAAGTCCTGGAAGGACATCTGGAAATAGCGCTGAGACTGTGGGTTTTGTAATTTAAGAATAGACATTCATTAGGAGTAAATGCCATAAATCCCTTGCTAAGTAAAAACCTTGTTCAGGAAAGCCTAAAACAATAAACTTAGGACTCTGAGTAGCCAGAACCACATAGCTTCCTAAGGAATGCTACAAATGCAGCAGCTAATGCTACAACTGTCCTTTGGTTATGTGATTACCAGGGTTGGTGGCACTCAGCACTCGCATTAAACACCGATCCTTTTCTATGTCAACTTTTGTGCTAGTTAACAGTTTTGTTTTACCACTGTGGCCACAACAGCTGGGGGGGGGGGGGGGGGGGGGGGGGGGGGGGGGGGGGGGGGGGCGGAGGGGGGGGGGGGCGGACAAAAAAAAAGCCACAGCAAAGAGTTGGCAGATTAATTTTATTGACATTTCCATTTTCACTGCAATGTGATACCCTCCATCACGTTGGAGAGGCGACCCCCAGTATTTACAGACTGACAAGTCACTTCATTACAGTCACCCAGCCCCAAGGCAGCGCGGCTCCCTCCATCTGCACAAATGTCAGCGCACAAACCCTTCATCTACCACTAACTTTTGTTACCTCTCCACGAACGTGAATCATGACGGCGAGCCAAAAAGGTGGAAATAATCATAAAAATGATGCTGGACCAGAAACATTCGTAGAGCCTCATTACAATTGCCGAGCGCAGAATGCTGGTGATTTACACCCTCTTCCACGATGCCAGGAAGGAATGCTGCAGGGCAAATTTTCCCAAATGCTAATGGCTTCTGACTGCTTCTTGGCAACTATGGCATTTTAACCTGTGCGTATGTCTACTCCAAAACAGAAAGTGGAAATGTCTTATCATCTGTCCGTGTGACACAGATGGAGAGTGGCTATTAGGAGTCAGCCACTGGGCCTCGGGGATCTGAGGTGCTGTGCTGTAGCCTAGGGCAGTTTTGGAAAGCTGTGCCTGGGGAGAGGAAAAAAAATCTACGCCCAGAAAAAAAACCTGGTATCAGAAGTATGTATGTGCACACATTAGAAAATGAGATGGAGAAGAAAGGAAAATGAGGATAAAAATATTTTCAGATTTAATAGAATATTAGTTTATTATGAACCATCTCAAGTGAACCCCACATAACCGTATTAATTTAGCATAATCGGTCATGCATCAAATTTCAAGCTTTAATACAGTGGTAAACATAGGTTAAGAGATAGTGTGCTGATTTATTTGGTTGTTTGATTTATTTGTGTTTCTTGTGAGTAATTTTATTTTCTTGGCTTGCTTTATCTGTAATACTAGGGTTAATTTTATTTTCCTGCATAAAATGTAAAACTTTCCTCTTAATATGCCTGAAATGGCCAGTACCTGAACCCTTCATTATTAGACTCTCTTTCCACCATGCTGTGTTGCACGCTTCTGCACGTTACAATTGAATTTTTGTGTAAGGTTTATTTTGAAGTGACCAGATATTAAGCAGGGCACGACATGCTGCTCTGGAGTTCAGCGTAACAGCTGCACTTTCTTTTGTTGAATACAACGTTTACGAACTGTGTGGGTTTTCCCATGTTAAAGAGAAGACAGTGACCCATGCCACCTTCTTTATCCTCGAAGGAGCACTAAAAATCACTCCTCATGGGCTTTCCCCAAGCTTCTCTGGCCCAGAACAACCTCCCACCAACACTCCCCCACCCCTCAAGTAAGGGAAAGGAGATGTAAAGGTGGGGGGAGGGGAGAGAGAGGGAGAGAGAGAGAGAGAGAGAGAGGGGGGAGAGAGAGAGGGAGAGAAGGAGGGGGAGAGAAGAGTAGGGAGAGAAGGGGGGAGAGAGAGGGGGGGGAGAGAGAGGGTGGGAGAAGGAAGGGGGGAGAGAGAAGGGGGGAGAGAGAAGGGGGGAGAGAGAAGGAGGGAGAGAGAAGGAGGGAGAGAGAAGGAGGGAGAGAGAAGGGGGGAGAGAGAAGGGGGGAGGGAGAAGGGAGGGAGGGGTGGGAGGGGAGAGAAGGAGGGGAAGAGAGAATGGGGAGAGAAGGAGGGGAGAGAAGGTGGGAGAGAGAGAGAAGAGGGGAGAGAGAAGGGGAGAGAGAAGGGAGAGAGAGAAGGGGAGAGAGAGAAGGGGAGAGAGAAGGGGAGAGAGAAGGGGGAGAGAGAAGGGGAGAGAGAAGGGGAGAGAGAAGGAGAGAGAAGGGGAGAGAGAAGGGGAGAGAGAAGGAGAGAGAGGGGGGAGAGAGAGAGAGAGAGAAGGAGAGAGAGAAGGAGAGAGAGAAGAGGAGAGAGAAGGGGAGAGAGAAGGGGAGAGAGAGAAGGGGAGAGAAAGAAAGAGAGAGAGAAGGGGAAGAGAGAGAGAGGAAGGGTGGGAGAGAGAGGGATGGGGTTGAGAGAGGGAAGGGGAGGGGGGGAGATAGAGGGAGAGAGAGGAGAGAAGGGATTTTATGCTCCATTCTCCTCAACTTTTCAGGCGGTATAAACAGCATTTAGCACATTCAACCCCCAAATGACTCCAAATGCTCAGAGCTGCAGGGGCTCATCTTTTGTTAGTCTCCCTCTATTTACACAGGATTTGCGCAGGGCTCTCCAGTGAAGAGACCACATGTTACTGACAGAAAGCGGCTTCATTCACAACACATCAGGCAAAGAGGCTGTAGCCATTGCTGCTCCGTGCTGAGGCAGGATTAAGCCTCTGGTAACACTGAGCCTAAAGACTTGCTAAATGATAAACAAAATGTGCATGCTGCTACTTAAAATCAAATTAGGCAGAGATAGATCATAATATAAGCATGCAAGGGCTACAAAAGTAGATTAAGGTATTAGATCTGTCTTTAAGCTTCACCTTCCAATGAAGCAATGCAATATACCTCACCCATTCATTTATGCAAATTCCTTTCTGCCTCTCTTCATAGGGTACATTTATTACTAGCATGAGCTGTGGCCTGAAAGACACAGAGAAATGTCTGCTATATTAAGCTGCCCTTGAATACACCGTATAAAACGTTCCCATTTGTCCAGCAAAGAAACCAAGTCAGGCAACAGATCAATAATGTGACCTGGAAGCAGAAAGCTGGGAGTGAGTTGTACCTGCTTGGTGCTAAATGGTTTTTCTGTAGGTAATGGTTGCCCAGTACTTGTATGTTTGAATTGTGAATGTGTGTACTTTGAGTGTGTTTTTTTTTCATTTCACTTGTAAAATGTCGCTACTAGTTCCTATAGAGCAGGCTTATTAACTCAAATGTATTCACTAATTGGCTGTCAGGCACAGAATAGGCTTCAGATCCCATTATAATCAGTAAGAGAAAAAAAAGAGACCAGTATTTTTAGCAGGGAATATTCATTTTTTGTAAATTATTTGGGAAAGGTGATGTAAACTGATCTACAGCGATCATCTAGGAATTTTAGAAAAAGATACGCGAGTCAAATTCTTACACTTCACTTTACTTGCAAATAATATGCACAAATGACATTGTCATGCTGGTCACAACATACTTCAAGAGAACATCGGGAAGATCAAAGCCATTGCTTCCAGCCTTAGCCTAGTCTCCATCTCATCCCTTGGTAACATTTGCAGATGGGACAATGCTAACCATTTAGACTTTAAAGATTTAGCATGGAAAAAGGCCATTCGGCCCAATGAGTATGTGCTGACCAGCGATCACCCCATGCACTATCTTACAATCTACGGACAATTTTTTACAATTTACAGAAGCCAATTAACTTACAAACCTGAACATCTTTGGAATGTGGGAGGAAACCGGAGCACCCAGAGAAAACCCAGGGGGTCACAGGGAGAACGTTCAAACTCCGTACAGACAATACCTATGGTCAGGATCGAACCCAGGTCTCTGGCGCTGTAAGGCAGCAACTCTACCACTGTGCCAACATGCTGCCCTGGTTACAGTTGCTGCCTTACAGCACCATTCTGCCAAGCTTCAGTTGACCTGCCTTCATAATGTCAGCTGGTTTAACATCCTGTCCAAAAACATCTGTCTTCAGATTCTGGATTCAGATTATATCCAACCACAATCATGCCATGATGACATATTCAGCCACCACATCTGGAATCATCCTCCTAAATCCAAACAGCCCCCCTTGCCTCTTTCCTAGCCCCCACTCACTCATCTTTACTGTTGACGATCAATCACTCTACACCTCCATCCCCCACCAGGAAGGCCTTAAAGCCCTCCGTTTCTTTCTCGACCGCAGAACCATCCAATTTCCCTCTACTAACACTCTACTCCACCTAGCGGAGCTGGTCCTCACCCTTAATAGCTTCTCCTCACCCTTAATAGCTTCTCCTTTGACTCCTCTCACTTCCTCCAAGTTCAAGGCAAAGCTGTGGGCATCCACATGGGCCCCAGCTATGCCTGCCTCTTTGTAGGGTACGTTGAACAATCTCTGTTCCAGGCGTACACTGGCCCTATCCCCGAACACTATCTCCATTATATTGATGACTGCACCGGTGCTACCTCCCGCACCCATGCACAACTTGTGGACGTCATCAACTTCACCACAAATTTTCATCCTGCACTCAAATTTACTTGGACACTTACATCTCCGACACTTCCCTCCCCTTTCTTGATCTCACAGTCTCCATCACAGCAAATAGACAAATAGACTGTTGACTGATGTCTATTACAAACCCACTGATTCCCACAATCATCTCGACCACACTTCTTCCCACCCTGCTTCCTGCAAAGACTCTATCCCATACTCCCAATTCCTCCATCTACGCCGCATCTGCGCCCAAGATGAGGTGCTCCATACTAGAACATACGAGATGTCCTCATTCTTTAGGGAACGCGGGGGGGGGGTCCCCTCGCCCATCATAGATGAGGCCCTCACTCGTGTCTCCTCGGTACCCTGCAGCTCCACCCTTGCTCCCCCTCCCCCTACTCGCAATAGGGACACAGTCCACCTTGTCCTTACATTCCACCCCATCAGCCGTCGCATGCAACCGGAATTTCCGCCACCTCCAACGGGATCCCACCACTGGCCACATTTTCCCATCTCCACCCCTTTCCGCCTTCCGCAGAGACCCTTCCCTCCGCAACTCCCTGGTTAACTCATCCCTTCCCACCCAAACCATCCCCTCCCCAGGCACCTTCCCCTGCAACCGCAGAAGATGCAACACCTGTCGCTATACCTCCTCCTTCAACTCTCTCCAGGGACCACAACAGTCCTTTTAGGTTAGGCAGAGGTTCACTTGCACCTCCTCCAACCTCATCTACTGAATCCGTTGTTCAAGCTGTCGACTCTTATACATCGGCGAAACCAAACGCAGACTGGGCGATCATTTTGCGGAACACCTTCGCTCAGCCACCGTGTACCCGCCTGATCTCCCGGTTGCTGGACACTTTAATTCTCCTTCCCATTTCTACACAGACCTTTCTGTCCTCGGTTTCCTCCATTGTCAGAGTGAGGCTAAATGCAAATTGGAGGAACAGCATCTCTTATTTCGCTTGGGCAGCTTACAGCCCAGTGGTATGAATATTGATTTCTCTCACTTCAGGTAGCCCCGGCATTCCTTCTCTCTCTATCCGTCCCCCACCCAAGTTGCACTAGCTTCTCATTTCTCATCCTACAAACAGTTTGGCATATTCAGCCACTGCATCCGGAATCATCCTCTTAAATCCAAACAGCTCCCCTTGCCAAAACAGGCCCTTCGGCCTACAGAGTCCTTCCTTGTCGACCACAATCACCCATACACTAGTTCTATCCTGCACTCAAGGGACAATTTACAGAAGCCAATTAACGTACAAACCTGTGCATCTTTGGGATGTGGGAGGAAACCGGAGCACCCAGAGAAAACTCACGTGGTCACAGGGAGAACGTACAAACTCTGTACTGACAGTACCCATAGTCAGGATTGAACCTGGGTCTCTGGCGCTGTAAGGCAACAATTCTACCGCTGCGCCACTGTGCCACCCTAATGTTCATCTGTGCTCTTGGTCTTTATAATGTGTAGGCCTCCCTTAATTTCTGCTGCAACTCTTCTCACTCTGAGGAATACCTGGGCCACCAAATGAGCAAAGTTAGCACAAGTCTGTCCAGAAAACATGTTTTGAAGTCTTTGTCAATGTTAGTGTTGGGAAGAGCAAGGGAGGGGTGAAAGGGCTAGGTGGGGTTGTAGAGAGATGCTAATGCTTGGAGGGAGAGGCATTTGTATTGGACAGGGTGGTAATGGGGTTCATTTGAGTTTATTGGATAGACTTCTTCGAGGCCCAAAAATAAAACCTGGAAAAGATGAATGATGTATCTCACATCCATTCCATCCTCTCTGCTGTCAGTTTTAGCCAGTTCAGTTAAGATTATATTGTGATGCATATGTCACCATCAGCTCTCAACATGCTCATTAGTTTAGTTTAGTTTATTGTCACATGGACCGAGGTACAGAGAAAAGCTTTTGTTGCTTGCTAACCAATCAGCGGTGTGACAATACATGATTACAATCGAGCCGCCCACATGGTACATGATAAAGGGAATAGCGTTTAGTGCAAGATAAAGTCCAGTAAAGTCTGATTAAAGATAGTCAGAGGGTCTCCGATGAGGTAGATAGTGGGCATATTAATTGAGTCCACAGCTGCCCAGCATTCAATGTAGGAATCACACTGGGAAAAGCATCGGGAGGTGGTGCTGCGGAGGGCGTTTTGGAGCAGCACCGTGGGAGTGTGGCAACGTCTGGCCAGCCACCGCTTTAAGCCCACTACACCTACTCACTCCACTCCCACTTGGTATCCAGAGTTAAATTCGGTACCTTCGGTTTTAATATTGCACTCACAGTGCAATCATCATAAACGTGACACCTAGTTCTCAGTAAGTGATCACCGCCACACTTCTTAATCGGGATTGAATGCTCCTGAAGCCATTTTATAACATTGTGACATGATTCAGTGTTGCTAACAAAATTATTCACCCGATGAACAAGACTGATGTAGATTAGGAGACACGAGGTGGGGATAACTCAGCTCTGCACAGTAAATTGAATGACCCTTGATGACTGAAAATGGCAATATTGCCCCTGTCTGCTTGCTCTCCCCATCTGAGTAGCCGCCAGGTGTTCAACATGTATGTGTGCTCACATAACCATGTTGCTATCAGCTGTGGGGGTGGAACAGCCTCTAGTGATGCACGTGAAGCTCATCAAGAGTTTGGGTTCTTGCAATTTGTGAAATATGTTATTAAGAAATGGGAACATTAACTACTAAATCTTTGGACATGGGGATAATAAATAATATTTTTGCATTGCCACAGGTATAAACGTCTTGGCATTCTTTCCGTTTTAGAGAGTCATATAGAACAGAACAGTGCAGCACAGGAACCACAATGTTTGTGTTGAATATGATGCCAAGTTGAACTGATCTTATCTGCCTGTACATGATCCATATCCCTCTATTCCCTGCACTTCCATGTGCCTATCCAAAAGCCTCTTAAATGCCACTATCATATCAGTCTCCACCACCACCCCTGGCAGTGTGTTCCAGGCCCCCACCGCTCCCCATGTAAAATCTATTTGTCCCACACATCTCTGTTTACCTTATCCTATATAAGGCAAAATAAGCCATTGACCCACCAAGTCCACACCAACCTATTTGCACTAATGCCATTTTATTCTCCCCACTTTCCCATCAACTCCCCCTCCATCCTATTAACCAATGGCGTAATGGGACGATTTACAGTAACAGATTATCCTGACAGCCTGCATCTTTAATTTAGAGATATAGTGTGTAAAAGGCCCTTCGGCCCACTGAATCTGTGCCGACCAGCGATCTCCATACACTAGCACTATCCTACTCACTAGGGACAATTTACCGAAGCCTATTACCCCCTCAAACTTGTACGTCTTTGGAATGTGGGAGGAAACCGGAGCACCCGGAGAAAACCCACGTGGTCACGGGGAAGAAGGTACAAACTCTGCTCAGAGAGCATCTGTGGTGAGGATCGAACCCGGGTCAGTGCCGCAACTCCAAGTCACTGGGATATGGGAGGAAACAGTTGTGGTAGTCACAGGGAGAATGTGCAACTCAGTCGTTGTCAGAGGTCAGGATTGAACCTGGGTCCCTTGAGCTGAGAGGCAGCAGCTCCCTAGCCGTGCCGCTGTGCCCACAGATTTGTTTATAATGCAATGTGGTTCTTCACCTGGTGAAGTCTGTCGGCTGCATGCACATTGTGTCAGCTCAAATCGACAAAGAAGGGGATTTCCCCAGGATAATAGATTTCGATGTCTAAAATTCTCTTCACACACCTAATAAAGACCTCAGTCCAAAAGAGGGATTTTGCAGTTTAACTGCCCCACCCCATTTCACCAAGAGAGGGGAATGAACAATTCTGCCGATTCAACAGAAATTATACTAATTGGCCCCAGAGGTTATCTAGGTGCCTCGTCTCAAAGATACCATTGTTTCCAGTGCATTCAGCTGGAACAGCAATATTCCAAATCGTCCTCACATCTCTTAAAAGCAGGTTGTCTCCTTGCAGATAGCTGTGGCATGAAGCATTTCCGTCTAATATTGGTTTAGTCACTTGATACCCTGCTTTAGTTTGCAGCTTCCTCAGATCTGCATTTAGCCAGCTTTCTTTTTTTTAAAAAAAGAAGTGGTGATTCTAGGTGTTGCAGTCAGTCCTAATTAGTGAAACTAAGCCCGAGGAAGAAAATCTGGGTCATATTAAATTAATTGAAATGAGCGTGAAAATTAATACAGCAAAACGCATCAATTTTCTGGAAAGTGCTTTCGGTTCTTGCAAACCACTAAAAAAAAAAGGTGGGCATTCCATAAAGCTGTCAGCTTAAAAAAACCTGTTAGCTCAAATTCGGTTCTATCTGTGATACTAGCTCTGAATCAGCTTGGCCTCGACCCAAAACATCACCTATTCCTTTTCTGCAGAGATGCTGCCTGACTTGCTGAGTTACTCCCAGCTTTATATTGTCTATTTGCAGATTCAATTGTTTAAATGACAATCAGTTGTGAGAATTATTCAGTACAGTTTAATTAATAATGGCTCTCTCGCTACTGTGTGCAAACTATCGCATCCAAATGTCTGACTTGACTCCAGAGTAGAGTTACAAGGTGTTGGTGTAAATAGATATGAAGGCTTATTAATCGTGTAATTTCCTCGAAGAAATAAGGGATTAAATTGGAGTACTAATGAATTAAGGGTTTACAAATCAACAAGTCAACCATCAGATTCCAGCCTCTCTCAGCATATACTCATCAGTCCCTGCCAAGAAGTTTCCATACATGTCCTGAAGGCAGGGAACAAAGCGAGCAGAACTGATTACAGCTATGTTCACTGCCTTGCTGTCTAAACTCTGTTTGGCTTCCTAATGAGTTCACTAAAAACCTAATTCATCTCCCATAACCCCCACAACCCTCCTTGAAATTCACCATTATGGAAATTACAGATGAAACGTTTACAGACTGTGTTCAAATTACTGTTTCTTTAACAGGCAGGTCCCTGACCCTGGAATTGTACAATAGAGGTTTGTCCGGCTTGAAACCAATCAGTCCTAAATCCACTGAAAAAAAGGGATGGAAGGAGGTTAAGACTCTTTCTCATGGCACCGATGATTGTAGTACTCAATCCCTCCCCTGCGGTGGATGGTGAAATTGTGTGGAAATGGCACGGATTTGATAATTTATCAGATAAAACTGGAGAATGAAGAAAGGTTAAAACCACATGCAGTGATGGTAAACAGATTGAAACCGACTAATGCAAATTCCCAAATCATTCACGAGGAGACTCCCTCAGTTCCTCATTACGTGAAGCCAAAATGATCCTCGCTGCATCTAAGCTGTAACTGAAAGATTACAGAATTGATGGCTCCTTGGTTTAAAATGCAGCTGTTTTATTCTGCTTTAGTAATTAATTCTTTTTCCAATAGTGTATTGATTAAGCGTAGACCCTGATAAAGTTCAAACTGCAAAGTATCTCCAGTGGTTTCCCCAGTTGCGTGGAAGAGTCAATGAAAACTTCCTCCCATTCTAGCCGCCTCCTTAGAGCACTGATCGAGTGAACTGCACAGTTTTTTACTCATAAATTAGTCAGGCTGTGTGGAGCTGTGTTAGCTGATCACTGCTTTTGTCTCTTTGCTTTGCCTACTTGCTTTGCTGTTTCACTGTCCTTTGTGTTGTCAGATATAAAGTCAGCGTGCAGCTGCTTCACTAAGCCGGGACCAACACGAAGAACGTTTCATTTAAAACTACATTTTATTTTGCACAGCTGTATTCTGCACCCTTTCACTCTGTTAACAACCCCCTCCCTCCTCATGCCCTACCACCTCCTCACCAAACCACCCCGCCCCCTCCCGCCACCCCTGTTCAAACTTGGACATCAGACCTTATGGGACTCAACCAGCATTGGACTTGGAACGCAAGCATGCAAGAGTTGCCCATGCCTTGATGAGGTCCTTCACCCATCATTCCACCTCCCCTTGCCCCCCAAGCTCTCAACTTGTCAAGGTAAATACCTGGTGCCCTTGTAGCATCTTCAGTTTCAGTTTAGTTTTAGTTTTGGAGATACAGTGTGGAAACAGGCCCTTCGACCCACTGATTCTGTGCTGACCATCGATCACCCACACACTAGTTCCATCCTGCATGATAGGGACAATTAGCAGAAGCCAATTGTGAAGCCAAGGCCAAGAACCAAATTGGCTTCGGTAACAAAAAAAAAAATTGGCCCTAGCGTGTAGGATAGTGCTAGGGTAAGGCGTGATCGTTAGTCAGCACGGACTCAGTGGGCTGAAGGGCCTGTTTCCGCGCTGTATCTCTAAAATCTAAACTACACACTTGCGTATCTTTGGAATGCGGGTGGAAACCAGGGCATGCAGGGAAGACGGGAGAAGGAACAAACTCCGTACAGACAGCACCCACAGTGAGGATGGAACACGGTTCTCTGGCGCTGTGAGGCAGCAACTCTACCAATGTGCCATGGTGCTGCCCAGTTCTGCCTGTAACTTACAGTCCTGCCTGTAACTTAAAATATCAGTTGGGCAGGGTTGTTCTGCTGCTCGCCTCTTGCACATCACCATCTCGAGGCAACATCAAATGGCAGGTCAAGTGCCACATATTGCTGGCTCTGGGCCAAATCCCACCCCTGAATGTTCATAGTCTGAGCCCAAGGTCCTCGCATGTCAGAGATCACAAAGGTAATATTCCCAGCAGCTACAAGAAAATAACCTTGAACATGGCTGGTAATGACTTAATAATGTATGGGAGGAATGTAAATTCCCAAAAGAACAGGAACTATTTAGTGCAAATGTATGCATGTTTTAACTTGTGTATGCCCCATAATGATATACTGAAAATGCTGCACATTTGGCCAAAAGTGAATGTTTCAGACAAAAAGAAGCAGGTGCCCAAATTTGCAGTAATCCTCGTCACATGTTCACCTCTCACCCTAGCCATTTTCTGAGCTCTAACCTTTCACTTGAAGGCTAACCTTCAATTCACTGAGCCAAGATTAGCTTGGGAGTCATCTCAGAAACTAAGCCCACAGATAGCTCCATTTATTAAACCTGTTGCCTGATTTATTCAGTTTTAAGTTGTCGGAGAATTTTGGTCGTTTCCTCCTGTACATTTTTCAATCTCCTCAAGGCCATAAAGAGCAGTTGCATTCCCCCACCTCCAGAGCATTCTTTACAGGTCAAAAGGTCAACATTCACAGATGTCTGTACCAGGCACCAATTGTTCTATTAACTGTACCCCAGGATACATGCAACTTCTGTTACCCATGGAGTAGGCTCTCTTTAAATACTCTGATGAAAAATACATAAGATCACACATCATTCTTTACAAACCACATTCCACAATCATTTCCAAAAGGATTGTTGAACTTCAATTATTGTAATCGCCTCCACTTAACCAGGTGTAACAGTTTAAAACAGTTTAAGAGCTTTATCTATACATTTTGCTTTATGTTAACTCTTTGGTTCGAGTAACAATTATTACCATTTTTGATTAACTGATTTTTTTCCAGCAGAACTTTAACATCGTATGAATTTCTGAAAATAATTAAGGCCTGACTTTGGTCAATTCAACTGGATTTGTGATTCTTTGATACCTTTCAACACCAAATGCTTAACCACAATGGCTGAATGTCTGGAATTTTGCCCCAGTACATCATGAATAAAGAGAAAATTCTATTCATAGTTCTCTTGCATATGTCTTTCAGTAAAATATTTCATAGTTTCTATAGCCAAATTGCAAACATTTGGTGATCATAAATGTTGTGCAGCAATTAATCACATCTTTCAAATATCTTTTGGTCGCATCTCTAGAGATTAATGTACTGTTCTTTCATAGCAGACGCAAGATAGTGGTTTATAAAAATAGAAAATTGATTCCAATTAAACTTTGACAATTATCAAGCTATTCTCTTTAGCTGGGTTTGAATCTGGTTGGTATCGAAGGGCTAGAAAATATATTTTTTAAATATATAGATAAAATCTGCATGATCACTGTTTCAATATCCAGCACGGCTGGAGCATTGCTAATAAATGCGGAGAGTTGATTCAAAACACTTGCAGCAGATAACTATTGATTTACTAATGGAGTGTCTCAATGTGCAACTAATAATGGAGGGTTACTTCACACATGTAATCGGTAATTCATGGTAGGTCATAATCACGAAGTTCGATACTGTTTGAAATTAACCATTGCTAACAACTAAATTTATGCAGATGTTGCATGCAGCTTTGCACGATGTGCCCACATTAATGCGAAAGGTATTTTAACCTCAGGCTTAAATGGTGCTGACAGAGAATAAGAATTTACGGCAAGCGGGGGTTATCCTATTACTCTAACTTATGAAAAATACCTTCAATTTAAACTGTGTCATCTTTTGAGAAGCATGTAAATATACTTATCTTTACATTTGTATTACTTATTTTTTTATGAGAAGAAATGTGCACCAAGATGATCTAATAAGTAGTGAACGCAGACCATCCATTGCATCAAGAAGTATGCTTAAACATGAATCTAAGGCCAAAATGAAATTATGTAGAGTGCTGATTAATGCAACACTCTGGTAACAAACACAAAGTCTTGCATTTTATTCATTTGAACTGCATTCATTTGCACCATTGGTAAATACTGAACACAACAAGGTGTACAAAATCATGAGAGGAATAGATCGGGTACACGCACAGTCTCTTGCTCAGAGTAAGGGAATCAAGGAGCAGAGGACATAAGTTTGAAGTGAGGGGGAAAATATTTCATAGGAACCCGAGGGGAAAACTGTTTCACACAAAATGGGGTGGGTGTATGAAACGAGCTGCTTGAGGAGGTAGTTGAGGCAGGTACTATCACAACATTTAAGAAACATTTGGATAGGTTTCCAGATAGGGCAGGTTCAGAAGGATATGGGGCAAACGCGGGCAGGTGGGACCAGTGTAGATGGGAAATGTTGGTCGGTGTTGGCAAGTTGGGCCGAAAGGCCTATTTCCACGCTGTACGACTATGAACAAATGCCAACACTCTTTTGCTCTGATGTATCTCTTATAGCACAGAAACGTTTGGGCTCAAACTTTTAGTAATAAACATATTCTGTTTCAAAATAAGTTTTTGTAATAATATTCCTTCGAGGAACAGAATTCTTAGTTGAGCATGTTATTCCAAATAAAACTATTTTACTTTTACGTAATGTGAATGCCACAATGTGCTAAATGCTTTCTATAAAATGAAAATATTAAACCTATGCGTGTTTATTTTTATGTTATTAAAAAGTTGATGTTTCTATAAATAATTGGTCATATGAATACTACTAGTCTTATCTCTGTCAACAGTAGCCACAAGCATTTTGTTTACAATGTCACAAATAAAATGTAGCTTCAGTGCAACTTCTTGGACTGTGAGTGAAAGTTGGAATTTGGAGGGGCACCAAAGTTTATTTGTTCCACATAACTAGATTAAGTGCCTTACAGGATGCCAGTCGTATTCATTCCAATGTGGAAAATTTACCCCCAAATATGCCATTTATAGTAAATAACCAGCTAATTTATTAAATATGTTCTTCAAAATGAAAACATGTTCTCAGTCCAATATTTTCCCCAATCCATTGTAATATTTTTAATCTGGTTGCAATTTAAACTTAGAATTCTTCTGTACATTCATGAAGAAAGGCACAATAAGAATAGCTGTCCTTTGAAATGGCTTGGAGGGTTTGTTAGAAGAAAGGGTAAGGGTGCGATTTGCTTCTATTCAGGCAGTTGGAGTACTTGTATTGCAGTCATAAAAATTATTGAACTAGAAATTGTTTTGGGCATAGTAACTGGACTGAAGTCAAATGTGTTTATGTTGTGGTTGTGCCGCAGGGATGGATTCACATCAGCTCCACGCTGCATTCTGAATAAGAAGGGGAGGGGACAGCAGATGGATAAAATAAGCAATTAGGCAGCCACATTTTAGCATTGATTTCAAATTTTGCTGCTAGCTGGGAATCAGAAAATTTAGCTTCCAGGTAGGAACCCGACTCTAATAACTGTATTCTTGAGCTGAGAAACTATGCTTTCATATCATTCATTAAGTTACAGACACAGAGCTCAGGAAAAGAGATAACATTAAAATAAATGGAAAAATACACAAATTATATTACAGCTTAAGATCCATAAGAGATTTTAAGTGGTTGTGAGAAATTCTAAGTGAAATGGACCAGTGGAGACAAAGGAAAACCAAACAAAAGTCACATTTTCAGTTCTGCTTTTGATCTAATATAAAGACTTTCTCTCAGTTGGTTCATTTGTGAAAATTGGATGCATTAGAATCAGCATTATGTCCAAGGTTAAATATATATCTCTAAAAATGTTTAGATGGTTCACACATTATAAAGATTTAGATCAATAAGAATGAGGCCATTTATTGTTTTATCATGATCCTGATTCACTCCTGAATGTCGCATGCATTTTGCTCTTGGCGAACACGTGCAAACAAGTTGCTACACAAAAACTAAACACATTTTGAAGTAAACATATTTACAGCTTTTGGACAAAGGTACAGCTAAAAGTCAACTGAACGGGATCATTAGAAAGAGCATGCAGAAGACATTTGTTTTACTTAAAAAAACAATCAATGTTTTCACAGATATATATATATATATACCTTTAATAACTACTAATACACTACACATTTATCTTTGGTTGTTACATGCATCATTATGACACTGTTGGGTATAAAATAACTGACCTAGTAGAAGATGGCAAAGATGGCTTTTCCTTTGCAGAACACCGAATTTATCTATCAAGTAACCAAAAAGAAAGATTGTATTGGAACTCAGCCAATTTGTTAATTTTCTTGCAATATAAATAATTCACCTGATCATTCTCGTTGTTAAAATACCTACATTTATTTCCTCAAAATGTCACTATTCTCTAATTTACTGCCAGTTTGCATCATTCAGTACAATAACACCTCATATTCCTCTTGGGTAGCTTCCAACGCAACGGTATGCCCACTGAAATTTCTAATTTTAGATAACCCCCCCTCCTCCTACCCTACTCCCCCACACCCTCCTTTCTCACTACCTCCTACCCCCCCCCCCCCACCCCCACTCTCCCCTGTGCCCCACTTGGACTCGCACCAATTTTTCTCCCCCCCCCCCCCCCCAGCTACATTCCTATCTCTGCCTTCACAATTTGCAACTTCTTCAATTCTTTTGTCTTGCACATTTTTCCATCTCTGGCCTTTGTCCAACTATCTGCCTATCAAAAAACACCTGTTCACTTATTACCTGCCATGCTTTGCCCTGCCCATCCTCTCTTCTATCTTTCTTCCCCTCCCCCCTATCCAATAATCTGCCTGAAGAATTGTCCCAACCCAAAACATCACCCATCTATGTTTTCCAGGGATGCTGCCTGACCTGCTAAGTTACCTTAGCATTTTGTGTCGTATTTTTGTAAACCAGCATCTGTAGTCCCATGTTTCAACATTTTAACACAACAAGACACATTTGGCTTTGCTGTCAATAATAATCCCCAAATACACTCTCGACAAAGCCTGTTGTGGAATGGTCAAGTCGTCTTAACATCTGCCTGCATGCGTTTCCTTGAATGAATTGGCCTTCTCATTCCTAACATTGGCCAATGATGTTCCAGCCAAATCCAACCTCCGCAGTTTTGGGGACAGAGCCTTCTCCAGGGCAGCTCCCAGGCTCTGGAACTCCCTTCCCCAACTGATCCGCAATTCCGTGTCCCTCACCATCTTCCAGTCCCGCCTGAAGACCCATCTCTTCACCTCTGCCTATCCTTAGCCCCACGTCCCCCTCCCTTTTCATCTGTGCACTAATTGCCTCATATTGTGTTTTGAATTGAATTCTGTCTTCAATTTGTGTACTAGTCATGTCTCTACTATTTATTTCATTCCACTTACATGTTTTTCCTCTACTTGCTAAATTTTTGTAAGGTGTCCTTGAGACTCTTGAAAGGCGCCCATAAATAACATTTATTATTATTATTATTATTATTATTATTATATTGGGAAGTGGGATCCCCATGATTAGAATGCATTAAACATGTCATTGTGAAGTATTTTCTGTTATTTAAGTGTTGACTAAAGTTCCATTAAATATATTTCTGCGATAAAGTGGTATCAACTTCCTAAATATTGCTTACATTGCAAGATATTTGCCTCCAGAAGTCAAAGTAACTTCATTATTTTTAACAATGCTCAGACTCAGCTAAACATCTCAAAGAAATGCATATTTGGATATATACACTGAGTTCTCCATTACATGATCAACCTTTATAAATGAGCCATACAGCTGACTTACAGTGCCCTCCATAATGTTTGGGATAAACTCATCATTTATTTATTTCCCTCTGTATTCCACAATTTGAGATATGTAATAGAAAAAAAAAATCACATGTGGTTAAAGTGCACATTGTCAGATTTTTATTAAAGGCCATTTTTATACATTTTGGTTTCACCATGTAGAAATTACAGCTGTGTTTATACATAGTCCCCCCATTTCAGGGCACCATAATGTTTGGGACACATGGCTTCACAGGCATTTGTAATTGTTCAGGTGTGTTTAATTTTCTCCTTAATGCAGGTATAAGCGAGCTCTCAGCACCTAGTCTTTCCTCCAGTTTTTCCAATCACCTTTGGAAACCTTTATTGCTGTTTATCAACATGAGGACCAAAGTTGTGCCAATGAAAATCAAAGAAGCCATTATGAGACTGAGAAACAAGAATAAAACTTAGCCAAACCTTAGGCTTACCAAAATCAACTGTTTGGAACATCATTAACACGAAAGAGAGCACCGTTGAGCTTACTAATCACAAAGGGACTGGCAGGCCAAGGAAGATCTCCACAGCTGATGACAGAAAAATTCTCTCTATAATAAAGAAAAATCCCCAAACACCTGTCCGACAGATCAGAAACATTCTTCAGGAATCAGGCGTGGATTTGTCAATGACCACTGACCGCAGAAGACTTCATCAATTGAAAAACAGAGGCTACACTGTAAGATGCAAACCACTGGTTAGCCGCAAAAATAGGATGGTCAGGTTTCAGTTTGCCAAGAAGTACTTAAAAGAGCATCCACAGTTCTGGAAAAAGATCTTGTGGACAGATGAGACGAAGATTAACATATCAGAGTGATGGCAAGAGCAAAGTATGGAGGAGAGAAGGAACTGCCCAAGATCCGAAGCATACCACCTCATCTGTGAAACATGGTGGTGGAGGTGATATGGCCTGGGCATGTATGGCTGCTGAAGGTACTGGCTCATTTCTCCTCATTGATGATACAACTACTGATGGTAGTAACATAACAAATTCTGAAGTGTATAGACATGTCCTATCTGCTCAAGTTCAAACAAATGCCTCAAAACACATTGGCCGGTGGTTCATTCTACAGCAAGACTTACTGCTAAAGTAACAAAGCAGTTTTTCAAAACTAAAATTGGTCAATTCCTGAGTGGCCATCAATCGTCCGATCTGAACCCAATTGAGCATGCATTTTATATGCTGAAGGGAAAACTGAAGGGGACTAGCCCCCAAAATAAGCATAAGGTAAAGATGGCTGCAATACAGGCCTGGCAGAGCATCACCAGAGAAGACACCCAGCAACTGGTGAGATCCATGAATCGCAGACTTCAAGCTGTAATTGCGTGCAAAGGATATGCAACAAAATACTAAACAGGACTATTTTCATTTACATGACATTGCTGTGTCCCAAACATTATGGTGCCCTGAAATGGGGGGAACTATCTATAAACACTGCTGTAATTTCTACATGGTGAAACCAAAATATATAAAAATGGCCGTCATTTAAAATCTGACAACGTGCACTTTAACTACATGTGATTTTTTTTCTTCTACAAATCTCAAATAGTGGAGTACAGAGGCAAATACATAAATGATGGGTCTTTGTCCCAAATGTTATGGAGGCCATTGTAAGTTCACTTGCCATTTCACCCACTGACCAATAGGTACGATTCTATATTTGACATTTGTCAAATTAATTTATTTCTTTATTTTTTAGTTCAATTTTTAATTTTAGAGACACAGTGTGGAAACAGGCCCTTTGGCCCATCGAGTCCATGCAAGACCAAACATCCCGAAACACTATCATTATCCTACACACTGGGGACAATTTACAATTTTTACCGAAGCCAATTAACCTACAAACCTGCATGTCTTTGGAGTGCGTAAACCAGAGTACCAGGGGAAACCCACGCGGTCAAGGGGAGAACGTGCAAACTCCGTACAGACTGCACCCATAGTCAGGATCAAACCCAGGTCTCTGGGTATATTCAATCTATGTTGCAACCAAATCATTTAAAGTGACAGTCTTTTTAGAGCACGTATTCCAGCCGCTCTTGCAGTTAAGATTTGCTTTGCCTGTTGCGAGTCTAATTTTGGTCATTTTTCCTTCTGTCGGATGTTCGGCACAGTTAATGTGAACTGCACAGGCTGTTCTACTGAGTGGACCTTTTCCACAATCCAACTGATAATTACATGCCATTCGAAGACAAAGATAACACAGATCATCTCAATACTGCAAAATAAGGATGACATTAGCATCTTGGCCCAATGTCAGATGTGCTTTTCTTTTAATCTAGAGTTTGGGGGCATGTGACGTGGAAACTAATGCTGATCAATTTGTTTAATCATCTTTTGGAACTGATCCAGGTGCTGCTCTCTGCTGAAAGCTGCACTAGCGAGATCAATCTTACTGTTTACAGGACCACTGGTTTCGAACATGCCACTGGAACTTTCAATAAATGGCTTGGACGCAGCAGTTCATTCTCACAGCAGAGAGGATGAAAGTTAAAAACTATATGCATTAACTTTACTTCTCCCCATAGGATCACATCATGAATAATTTAACTTCTCTTATGCTAATTGGATCATGAAAGTATCCTTCTCTTCAGATTCACCACTCTCTGCTTTCACCAGAAACCCACCCCCCACTCTCTCTGCCCCACCCCCCCCCAAACCACTTATCTGTCCAGAAAGACACAAAGTGGAACTCTGCTTTATGTGAAGTATATGACTTAAGATACAGGCTTGCGATTAGGAATTGCCTACAATACGGTATCAGAGATGATCTGCAGTAAATTTCAATCCAGCATTCCTCAAGCTTTTCATTCTAGAGTGGGCACTTTTGTTTTGGTGATTCCCAGCACAATTGTAGCGAGAGAGCCTGTACGAATAATGGCTGTCATTATCTCGGATCAAGTTTCAGACTAGAAAAGATCGAAATCCATTTTCTTCCCCTTTGCTTTTGTTTCGGAATGCGAGACAATTCACCTGGCAGGCTTATTGCAAACTGCCTATCAATTTAATGTATTTAAAAACAAAATAAAAAAAAAACTTGCCTTCATGTCGCATCCTTCACATCCTCATGATGTCCCAAAACCATCAGAGTCATTGAGTCATATAACGTGGAAACAGGCCCTTTGGCTAAACTTGCCCATGGCGACCAACATGCCTCTTCACTAGTCCCACCTGCCAGTCTTTGGTCCATATCCCTCTAAACCTATCCTATCCATGTACCATCCGAATGTTTATTACACATTGTGATAGTACCTGCCTCAATTACCTCCTCCAGCAGCTTGTTCCATACACCTACCAAAGTAAAAAAGTTGCCCCACGGGTTCCTATGAAATCTTTTTCCCTGACCTTAAAATAGAGCCAATGAATCACATCTGGATACATGCCATTATTTTGATTTAGAAAGCAAATTGGCTGAACTCGGTGCCACAAGCACTAATGAATATTTGTTAGATTATGTTGGTTAAGGAGTAAAAATATTAGCAGTACAGGGCGAGGGCATTCCTAATGCCCTCTATAATGGGATAGGCATTGAGACTAGCAGTCTAACTTTAGACATGAATATCCAATGTGGTGCCCATTTAAAGTCAACGTCTACAAATGGGAAGGGAGGAAACTGCCAAAGACGAAACATCTGCTGTAGTACTGAGCAGGGGAAATTCTTACTCTGGTAGTGGGATGATTGGATTCATTTTGTATTATCACAGCCCGAAGCGCGCGCGTGACTTAAGCATTTCAAGATGTAACTGCGGCTTTCAGTGTTCAAAGTAATTATAGAAGAGTCATCTTACAAATGCAAAATGCACATCCATGTGACTCAGCACAAGAATCCCGATTTCCCTTTTGAATCTCTACCCCTTGGCTCTTCTCACTATTTGTTTTTAATCTATGTTCTCCTGGGATGTGGGTGTCACTGACTATGTCAGCATTTATTATCAGCAGTGAGACGCTCAATAGATTATTTCCAAAGACAGCTATGAGTCAACCACATTATTGTGGGTTTGAGTCACATATTGTCCAGGTAACAAAAGCAGATTTTCTTTTCTGAAGGACATTTGTCAGAACAGATGGGTTTTTAACAACATCCTGATCATTTTATGGTAAGAGTTATGAATGCTAGCCTTTTGTTGCAAAAGTATTTAGTGAATTGAACCTTAGCTGTCCATGATGGGACTTGGATTAATGCCTGCAGATCATTTGTCCAAATTTCTGGATACTAGACCAGTCCTCTGACCTAGTGGTCCTGCTTAGTT
The DNA here is from genome assembly GCF_028641065.1 of Leucoraja erinaceus. Classification (NCBI taxonomy): domain Eukaryota; kingdom Metazoa; phylum Chordata; class Chondrichthyes; order Rajiformes; family Rajidae; genus Leucoraja; species Leucoraja erinaceus. The sequence continues at coordinate 45,170,301 of NC_073385.1, forward strand.
TCACTGTTCGTATCCCCTTGTAATCAACTTTTTGACAGCCAACAATGGACCATTGTGGGTTCCATCTTTCCTTGATCATCGGTGTTGGCTTTGATTTGGTCTTTTCATATTTTGCATTCATTGTACCTTTACATACCTCTAGTTTCCCTCTCCCCTGATTTTCAGTCTGAAGAAGGGTCTCAACCCAAAGCTTCACCTGTTCTTTTCCTCTAGACCCGCTGAGTTACTCCAGCATTTAGTGTCTATATCTATGATCACTATGCTCAAATCGCCTCCCCATCCCACCATCTCTCTATTAAGACATTACTTGAAACAAAACAGTGCTGGGGTGATGCTGCGGGCCTGGCAGCATCTCTGGAGGACATGGATAGGTGACGTTTGGATCGTGGTCCTTCAGTCTGAAGCAGGTTCCTGATCCGAAATGTCACCTATTCATGTCCTCCAGAGGTGCTGCCTATCCTGCTGAGTTACTCCAGCACTTTGTGGGGGTTTTTTTGTAAACCAGCATCAGTCTGAAGAAGGGTCCATCTTCAGTTTGAAGAAGAGTCCAGACCAGAACCGTTACTTATCTATGTCCTTCAGAGATGCTGCCCGTCTGCTGAGTTACACTTGCACTTTGCATTCTTTTTTTGTAAACCAGCATTTGCAATTCCTTGTTTCTAAAATATTACTTAAGTATGACTGTGCAAACTTTCTGTCATCTATCTTCATTTCTCCTGTGAATCACCTTCCAATGTTATGCTGAATTAAAGGCATCATAGAAATACAGCTGTTAGTGACAACGAATCATCTAGATCTCCGGTTCATAATGCACTGGGTATCTCAAGCATGGTTGCCGTCACAACCACCTGTTCAAATGGCTGTGGCAGCAGTGAAGATCAGCATATGGGGTTGAGCTCTGTTCTGCTATATAGTGCAGATGGTGGGGGAAGGTGGGGGTGGGGGGGGGGGGGGGGGGGGGGGGGAGATGGGTTTGTGCATTAGGGAGGCTAGAAAAGGTTCAGTCAATGTACAGCTTCTTGTCAGCAGTCATCAGACAAAGAATACTAACCACCAGCAAGAAACATGTACTGGGAAGCAACCCAGACCATCACACAAACCAACCTTCCTTCCATTGACTCCATCTACACTTCACACTGCCTGGGCAAGGCCACCAGCATAATCAAGGACGAGTCAAAATAAGGGAGTCAAGATCATCCCGTCAACGGCCCCTGACCCCGGGAGAACAAAGAAGGGGAGAGATTTAACTTTTTTTTTCGCCTTCCATCACAGTGAGGAATGTGGAGGAGTCACTGTGGTGGATGTTTATGTTAAAATGTATTTTGTGTGTTCCATTGCTTTTGATTTGTATGATTGACTTGGCAAATTAAATTCCTCATATGTTGCAAAACATACTTGGCTAATAAAGTATTATTGTATTGTCTCACCCCGGTCACTCCCTCTTCCCTCTCTCATCAGGCAAGAGGTACAGAAGTTTGAAAACGCATATCTCCAGATTTAGGGATAATTTCTTCCCAGCTGTCATCAGAGAACAGTTCTCTCATCAGTTAGCATGCAGTCCTGACCTCCCATCATTTGTGACCTTTAATTAATGGGACTTTATCAGTTCAATATTATACCTCTCACTAAATGTTGTACCCTTTATCTGTGCACTGTGGATTGATCATATATTCATGTACAGTTTTTTCTTTGACTGGACAACATGCAAACAATAGCTTTTCACTGCACCTCGGTACACATGACAATAATAAACTAAACTAAAATAAAATAAAATAAATTACGGGGCCTGAGAATTTACCTTTGTCACTGTCAGAGACAAACAATCTAATACACAGCATTCAGCAAATAATGCGGTCGAAGTTAATTTCATTGATGTCCTGGAATTACTCTTTGCAGATTTTATGCCACAAATGCTCAGTACCTTAGTGTAGCCTGAATATTCAAAAGGTTGCCCTTACTAGAGGGCAGATGAGCAGACCAAGCAACATCAAGAGCTAATGAGTGTGTTCTGAATGGCAAAATAGGCAGAGTGCTGGAGTAACTTGGTGGGTCAGGCAGCATCTCTGGAGAACATGGCTAGGTGACTTTTTGGGTCAGGATCCTTCTTCAGGTTGACTGTGTGTGTGTGTGGGGGGGGGGGGGGGGGGGGGGGGGGGGGGGGGAGGCTGGCGGATGGAAGGGAAGAAAGCTGGAGGAGAGGAGGGTAAGAACAAAGCCTGGCAGGTCATAGGTGAATACAGGTGATTGGACAAAGACCAAAGATAGTGTGAGACAAAAGGATTGAAGAGGCGAATTGTGAAGCTAGATGAAAGAATGTAGGTGGAAGTATCATGGAGACAGATGAGATTCACAGACAAAATATCAGCAGAAGGTATATGGAGATGCACAATTTAGCACTGGTGTGAGTTGAATACCATGAGGAGATTAACAGGAACAGGGGGTGGAAAAAGGATGAGTACAGAAAGGATGATCTCAATCTAGCTAATTATCCCAAGAGAACTGATGGCAAATTAAAAAAAAAAAAATCTTATTCACTATCAAAAATACAAGGTTGGGAAAGAGCCTTGCAAAAAAAGTGACAAATGTAAAAAAAAATATTCCCCTAAGGTATCAGTATTTAGGATTAATTACAGCTCTGCGTAAACTACGGAAAATCTTCTTGCCTGGTGCTGAATGCATTCAAACTAAACCTTTTAAGGAATGGGTTGCTTTAATATGTGTTAGTTGATAAGCTGGATTATCAATCCTTCGCATGACAGATTCTGCTTTACAGCAATTTATGCCAATTCTCAGTAGGAGGATTACTCAATTGCTGTGTACAAAATGGCCTAACAAAAATGGATTGAAACAAAATGTCCCTTTACAACAATCATACACCGATTCTGTCAACATCAATTGTTCTTTGATGCATAGCTAATGACTATCCAGCTCTCTTTATCTCTGATTTTGATTAAGTATCTCATTTCTAAATCAGTATCCTGAACTGGGATGCCAGGGTGACACCCAACTACATTCTGATAATTATTTAACCTTTTTCTGCCACTGCATTGTGTTGGGCAACTAAGTAAAATTAAAATGATTTTTTACTAAATCAGACTACATCCAAAAAAGACACGTGTTGAAGTAACTCAGCGGGTCAGGCAGCATCTCTGGAGAACATGGAGCGGCAACGTTTTGGGTCAGGACCCTTTTTCTGACCCGAGAAATCATCTATCCGTGTTCTCCAGGGATGCTGCCTGACTCGCTGAGTTACTCCAGCACTTTGTGTCTGTTTTTGTAAACCAACATCTACAGTTCCTTGTGTCCACACAAACAAAAACCTATCCAGTGAGTTTTCAGACACCATTTAATTAAAGTTAGTTGTGTGCATATAGTTATGTACGGAATATCACATGGCATTTAAATTAGTAGAAAACATTACTGCTTATAAAAGTTCAACTGAAAAAGAGATATTCTTAATATCTTTTCCTTTAGTAATAAAACATTTGGATCGTGAGAGTTTTCCTAATTTAAAAAAATGCATACCAGGATCAACATTCAACATTACTTGTCAGATTTTTTGTTTCATAACTTGAAATGTTTATTTATTTAGTTTCCCTTAACAACTCCATATCAGATTGCTAAGCAACGCTTTATATTATCAATACATTACAAGTCTAGAAACCATCTATTGGGACACACCCATAATACTTATTTTTTAACATTACTTCAGCAACAAGACTAAAATGGAATTGACATAATACAGTGACAAATTGCTGAAGAGATTTCATTTAAGAGCATCCTGAAGAAAGCACTCATCTATCAATAAGGCTGGGTGTTATAAAATGTATTCTGATCCTCCCAGTTTATAGTGAACCTATTCCTCAGGCAACTCCTGTCAATTACAGAAAACTTAACAATTCCAATGATGCACATATTTAACAACTTCGAATGTATGCCTGTGAATACCATGAGTTTACTATTAACTGTTGGAATTTTTAACCTGTTAAATATAAGGTAATCTCTGTTGCCTAATTAGAAGAGAAAGATCAGAAATTGCAAGATGTTCATTTTTAACATTCAAAATCAGAATGAACCACATCTTGAATTGCATGACGCTGTCATAATTGCGAATATCATCCCTTATTTTATTTAAATCTATTTATGTATAAAGGTATGTTTTTTTTTTAAACCAGCCTTCAGCTCATTGATAATGAAGGAACACAAAGTGTACAATGTGGAACCACAAACAATATTGTGAAGCACTGCAATTATAGAGAGCCTGTTGTCAACAGAATAATAGGTTGTGATATGGTTAAAAGGTCCTTACTCTGTTGAAATAGCATGTAAAATTGATGGTTGAAAACATGAAACTGAATGCAGTTGTTTTTATAAGTGATCTGGATAATGGTGGCAGGATAAAAATAATCATGCCACTAAATTTTTTAAAAGACTAACAGATCTCCCACACTATGTTCAAATTATGTTGAATAATAGAAATGTTTTAAAGGTCAGAACTAGCTCACCACAAAGTGTAAAGTGTAATACTTTGCTATTAAAGTGGAGCCTGCAAGTGGCAAGTGGTATTCTGAAATATACATTACTTCTACAGCTGCCAGCGTTTTCAAATATTGCTCCATGCACAGTGAGAGAGCATTCAGCCATACTTCAAGAATACAACAGAATGTGCACCCTGAGAATATTGCCAAAGGGAAGTTAAGAAACCCATCGCCACACAGACTGAAATGTCCATAAATAATCTGTTTGCTGATAGAAATAATTTAGTTTGGTTTAGAGATACAGCGCGGAAACTGGTCCTTCATCCCACTGAGCCAATGCCGACCAGCAATCACCCATACACTAGTTCCATCCTGCACATTAGGGACAATTTACAGCATCCAATTAACATACAAACCTGCACGTCTTTGGAATGTGGGTGGAGACCGGAGCACCCGGAGAAAACCCACATGGTCACAAGAAGAACGTGCAAGCTCTGGCAGTCAGGATCGAATGTCAGGTCTCTGGGGCAATAAGGCAGCAGCTCTACCGCTGCGTCGCTGTGCCGATCCTTTTTATATGGAGCCGACTAGTGTCTGAAGAAGGGTCTTGACCCGAAACGTCATCCATTCTTTTTCTCCAGAAATGCTGCCTGTCCCGCTGAGTTACTCCAGCATTTTGTGTCTATTTAGTGTTTAAATAATCTGGACAAATAATCTGAAGATGGGTCCCGATTGAAATGTCATCTATCTGTGCTCTCCAGAGATGTTGCCTGACCTGCTGAGTTACTCCAGCCCTTTGTGTCCTGCTGACATTTGAAGATCATCAGTTTAGGGCAAAAATATGGTTGAGGATGTGAGTGCCATGTTTCCTTGTTTTTGCTTGCAGTGTCAAAATTGGGCTGTTCTGAAATGTATTTGCACAGAACACGGAGGGTGTGTCTATTATGTGTCACTGCATTTCGTTGTCTCTGTACTGTACACTGACAATGACAATTAAAGTTGAATCTGAATCTGAATCTGATTAATTGGTCAAACAGGTCACGGTGGACTCGCTTATTTGATGTCAAAGAGCCACAGTGTAAACTTGTTTGAATCTGGATATCACGGAGGGATTTAGTCACCCTATATTTATCAACCAGCTATCAAACCTCAACGTACAACTTTAACAGGCACTGCTTGCCTTAATAACACAAAACATGAAAACGTCTAAAATAAAACAAAAGGTACAGATGGTAGCCTGCAATGATCATAAACAACCTGAGGTTTTACAGAGTATAACTGTTATTTATTGTGAAATTTTAGACATTGAAATGTGTTTCACATGGCAGTGCAGAAGCACAAAGTATTTTAGAGCCATTCTGTATCAAAAACAAAACGTGACAGCATTCAGGTAGCAGATTTAATACTTCAAAACAGACAGATGTCAATATGTATTTCACTTTGGTCCTAATTATTTGTTCAGGCATCAAGAGCTGGACAGCATGGAAATGGACACTTCAGCCCAACATGTCCATGCCGACCTTTTTGCTCATCTATGCTGCAGTAATCCCTCCTGGGCTCATTACAACTCCATACTTTCTCTTTCTATGCCATGTTCTCTGTATATGATCATTTATTCAAAAAAACAAAAAACAGGGCCTTAGTATAAGGTACCAGTTTTTGGGAAATAATTCTTAGCAGGAATTGGTGAATATTTATAAATTTAGCGACCATTATCATAAATGCTGAATTCATTAACAATATTTCAAATTCTGGAAAGGGGAAGAAATTATAAAATGAAATTATGAAATGACATTGATTTTTTAAATTTCTGCTAGACAATTCGCTGTATGTGGAACTTGTTATAGATATGACTATAGTTATTTCTAAATCCTGAATGTAAAGTGATGAATTAAGCTATACAGGATGTTGATTCTGTGCTAATCGTGAACAATCTATTTCTAAAATAATAGTGGTTACCGCACAGCAGAGGACCAGTAGCCTTTCAGACAGCGAACCGGTTTAATTTAGTTTAGAGATACCGCTCGGAAACAGTCCCTTCGGCCCACTGAGGCAGTGTTGACCAGCGATCTCCATACCCTAGCACTATACTATACATTACGGGCAATTTACAATTTTTACCAAAGCCAAATTAACCTATGTCTTTGGTGTGTGGGGGGAAACTGGAGCACCCGTGGAAAACCCACATAGTCACACGGAGAATGTCCAAACTCTGTACAGACAGCACCCATAGTCAGGATCAAACCCAGGTCTCTAGCGCTGTAAGGCAGCAACTCTACTGCTGTACTACTGTGCATGGTTGCATGGATAAAAAAAGAGGGTTCCCTACTATTTGTTGTGGTAAACAATCATGGAAAACTACACTTTTGTTTTAGAGTGACATTTTCTCATTGAATGACTCCACTGCGATTTAAATTCAATCTGGACATCCAGTGCTGTTTGTGCGGAGTACTCACATTCTACCTGGGATAATGGTTCCACATCCCAAAGACTGGAGAGGAGGTTTGGTCAATGTAAATTGCTCCTGGTGTAAATTGGTGAGTGGTAAAATATGGAGGGGGCTGGTGGTGGGGAAGTTGATGGGAATATGAGGAGAATAAAATGGGCTTAGTGTAGGATTGGCTATTCGATGGAGTCAATGGGCTGAAAAAACTGTTTCCATACTGTATGTAGAAACAAAGAACTGCTGGTTAACACACAAAAGGACACAAAGTGCTGGAGTAACTCAGCAGATCAGGCAGCATCTCTGGAGAACATGGATAGGTGAAGTTTCAGGATCTGACCCAAAACATCACCTATCAATCCATGTTCTCCAGAGGTGCTGCTTGACCTGCTGAGTTACTTCATCACTTTGTGTAATTTTGTCCATACTGTACAACTGAAATTCTCTTTCCTCGTGGATACAGACTGTTTAGCACAAGATACTGAAATAGTGATGCCTGTCCTATTGGGACTGAAATTACAATTAGGTTAAAAAGTAGTTGTGGATTCCATTAGGTCTTTTTCAAACAAGTATATGTCATTGATGATTCCACACAGCAGTTATCAAAACTCCTTTTTGACACTCCTTTCAGAAAAAATAACCCCCCATTAGTATTTAACAAGTCCTGTTAAAGGCATTATTACATGTTTTAGGGGCAAAAGTACTGTTCTGTTCAAAGGCATTAAACACGATGTTTGTTCCATTATAGTCTAATAGTTTGCAGAGAAAGTACCGGTGATTACAAGGCTGGGAATCTCTCGCAGAAGTCGCCCTTTTCTCAATTACTTGCTCAGCATGAAAACTTGGTGCAGGCCACTCATTTGCTACTGCCTTCCTTTCCCACTGCTTACTAATCATGCTGCGTTACCCCTTTCCCAAGCCCAGCACACATCTTGGCTCCACCTCAGGAGACATCATTGTTTGCTCAAGAACCAATGCACAAATCATCACCAAATGGCCCGCAGAGTCTGACGGTGGTGCAGCGGTAGAGTTGCTGCCTTGCAGTGTCAGAAACCCGGGTTCAATCCTGACTAAGGGTGCTGTCTGTACCATATGGTCACAGGAAGAACGTATACACTCCATATAAACTTCATCTCCCATAATGAGGGCCTAAACAAAAGCTTCACCTAAAACTTGGGTAAAATGCATTTTAGCATTTGAGTAAGCTTCAAAGTGCAATAAACAGGGGAAGGCAAGGAATCTGCTTCCTATCAGTCAATGGCAGGACAGGTATAGGCATAAATCTGCATGTTTCTCCTGTCGGGGAGCAGATGGGCAATGGGCTGCGGGTTTGCGCATGGACAGCTGGTTTGGTGATTTCCCGGTTATTGGGACACTAGGTCACCAGTTGTCCCCTCAATCATACTGCTCACCCCACCTCATTTCCTGCATTGCACGAGAAACTCTGGGATGCAGGTTTGGAAGGGTCATCAATTTTGTGGCTTTATAGACAGTCAGAGATTTCCACCCCACCTGCTTTTCTTCATTCAAATTTCCGATCAAAGGTCCCGGATGTGAAACATTAACTGTTCTCCTTTCTACAGATGCTGCCTGACATGCTAGGTGTTTCCAACATTTATTATGTTCATATTATGAGGGGGGACCTCATTGAAACTCACCGAATAGTGAAAGGCCTGGATATAGTGAATGTGGAGAGGATGTTTCCACTAGTGGGAGAGTCTAGGACCAGAGACCATAGCCTAAGAATAAAAAGATGTACCTTTAGAACGGAGATGAGGAGGAATTTCTTTAGTCAAAGGGTGGTGAATCTGTGGAATTTATTGCCGCAGACACCATCAATGGATATTTTTAAGGCGGAGATCGACAGATTCTTAATCAGTAATGGTGTCAGGGGTTATGGGGAAAAGGCAGGAAAATGAGGTTGAGAAGGAAAAATAGATCGTCAAGTCAAGTCAAGTTTATTCGTCACATACACATATGAGATGTGCAGTGAAATGAAATGATTAGCCATGAATGAATTGTGGAGTACACTTAATGGGTCGAATGGACTAACTTTGCTCCTATAACTTATGAAATTATATTAGTGCCCATAGTATTTTGAATTTGGTGTAATAAGGGGAATATGCCAGTGCTGTGTAGTAAAAACAAGAAAATAAAATGGCACTATGAAGAACTTGCATACAACATGCAGAAGTACAGCACAGGAATAGGCCCTTTGGCCCACAACTTTAGTGCCGAACATGTTACCAAGATAAACTAATCACATCTGCCTGCACATGATCCAGATCCCAACATTCCCAGAGCGGGTGTGAGAGAGAGCGACAGACATTTGTGAATAGAAGGATAGGCTTACATAGAAGAGTGTATTTATGGAACACGATCAAAGGCGAGGGGTGGCAACACAGGATTACTTCAGTGAGTGGGTTAACCTGTTGAAAACACTCAAATCCAGTTATAGATCATAGAAAGTGCAGCACAAGAATGGGCCCTTCTGACCACAATATTTCTCCAGAACACGATGCCACGTTAATCTGATTTTATCTGTCTGTACTTGATCCATATCCCTCTATTCCCTGCACTTCCATGTGCAAGTAATAGAAAGACATTATCTCCTCACTTTTTATTGAATTTTACTTTATTAATTGTGCAGCAACAAGAGAAGATTTAAGAAAAACTAGTCAAATCCACCTTGCAGTTGCTGTATAATGGTGGGGATGGGATGGTTACCAGTCCTTGGGAGAATTTTCACGTTCAACTTTACAGTTTTCATTTTGTTTTGGTTATCTCCTTAATTTGAGTTTTCCATATCCCCGTAAACCCATTACTCGTTTTTTTACCACTTCACCTACACAGAATTCCTAAATGTCTCAGGAAAGAGGAATGATAGAAGAAGCAGATGTGTATCATGTACACAGAAGCTATATCATTGTCCTGTAATGTTGTAATGTTATGCATGTACAATATTTTCCTGGATTTCATGAATTTCATACTGTATTTAACTTTGAATGAAGGTGCTTGCTGTCAGAATCCCATGACACTGTAAATGCCTTGTGGGAACTGTATGATTTATGTCTTGCATTAAAAAAAATATTTTGAAGTAAATATGAAACAGTAGCCCATGTATTATTCCACACATCTGACTACAGAAACCCCCCACATGAGTGAAGAAGAATAAAGCTAGCACTGAATGTGCAATGTTTTATGCTTAAATTTGTTGTTTTTTGACTTTTTGAGTTTGTCTTGAACTTAATAGTTTATCATTCAGTCTGTATATCACTTTTTGCCCTCAAGATATAAAATGCAAACGGCGTTCTGTGAAATAAAAGTCAGGGAATTCCAAATGATTACTGTCATGTACGTATTTTAGAGAATTTGACAAGGTTTATTTATATTTAGGTTGAGCAGGCTGAGAATAACTTGTAACTAATGTACCGCTATTGGTGTATTATTTTGGATATCTCATTGATAAACAAATGACAAATAATATTTTAAAATCTATTCTGTCTACATTTCTACAAATTCTGCTTTGAATGCGGGCACAATAGTGCATATTCAAAATATTCTTCAAACAGGCAGATTGATATTGTGATTCACCTAACAGAATTTTTCAACAAATTTTGCTAGATTGAAGGACATAGATATGTGGAAATGCCTTTGACTTCTGAAGCTGTATTTGGTGAACAGCAATAATTCTACACATGCCCGCACTCATGTACAACACGCACACACACACACCAACATACACTCCAGGAGGCAGGCAGGAAAACTCACTTACATTCGCACACTCTCTCACTCACCCACACACGCACACATACTATCACTCGGTCACACACACTCACTCACATGCACACTCCCAGTCACACACACTCGCTCACATGCACACTCTCAGTCACAGACACTCGCTCACACACACACACTCTCGCTCACACACACATACACACAGGCTCACACGCGCTCACACTCTCACTCACATACACACTCTCACATACACACTCTCACATACACGCACTCACACACACACACACATAATTGTCCACCTACCCACCCACCCACCCCAGGGCCATCTCGTTCATGCTCCAGCCTGCATTGTGCTACCATAACTCAGCAAACCCACTGCAAACCAGACAGTTTTGAATTTCAGCTGGGACCTGGACGACCTGTTAATGAAACTGCATAAGGGTAAAAACCTACAGTGTTGAGTTATGCCTGTGTTGCAAGCAGACTTGGAGTCAAAACGCTTCAAGCGTTAACGTAATTGCAAGAATGTGAAAAATGAAGCATCAAGCTCCTGAGCAAAGCAAAAGGTCAAGCCCGAGCCTCTCACAACACTGCTCTGTGGAAGATGGCCTCATTTTACCATTTAATCAGCCTCATGCTCTGTTGTCTCCATAATTTTTTTAACCTATTAAAAAATTGCAATTAACTTAAAAAATTGTACTCTGTCTTCAATAAGTGACATTCACTAGCTTTCCATGTTAAAATATGATCTGTGGCATATATGAAAAACACTGCACTCAACCCAGAAGACAGTCAATAAGTGCTCAGCAGATTGCAGGTCACTTGAACTTATGCATGTAAAATAATCAATACTTCTCGAAGATTAGGTTTTCAGGATCTTCAGAAATGACACCGAAAACAAATGTATGGCACCCATAAATACCAACTAGATAGGATTTTTTTTTGTTCCTGCTTGCAGACCAAATTCAATTAAAACCACAGTTTTCCTTTATAATAGTGCTACAGTCGTACAGCACTTATTAGTTTCCACATCATAGTGGCATTACCCTAATACTGCAATAATTCATATAACAAACTAGTCACTACCGACAGAGCAACATCAAACAACTGAGGCTTCTCCGGAAAGTGGATAATGTCACAAAATATATGGTACACTGTGACCTTTGCCTCTTGAATGGATTGGGTTTATTTATATGATCCAGAAAAAAACATTATTCATATTAAAAGACAAAAGGCTGCAGCAGCACTCGTTACTTAACCTGTTACCACTGTTTCCATATTAACTGCCGTATCCTTTCCTTCATGCAAGTTATGTCAGTAGTTTAAAGAAATTGTTTTCACTGACAGCTTCTCTGCTGTTATGTACCCAACCCCTCTGATATTGATGTTGGTTTTACGATGCACGCGGTCGTGGGAACCTGTGGTTTGTTTAGTCATGCCTCTGATGATCAAGGAAAGAATTCACCTCTTACCCTGCTCGCTGCTGTTGTCCCCACTTTGGGAAGCATGTCCCCCACTGGAAGGTCCCGGTGTGCCTGCGGAGTGTGTGGAAGTAGCGTCATCGTGGTCTCTATTCCAAGATGATGGGTTCTGATACGGGATATCCACCGCAGGGTGTTTCCAGGTGGTATTCCCAAAGCAAGTGCGGAACACAGAGGACAAAGAAAGGAAATAAATTAGCAACACAAAAGTACAAGCAAAATGATATTTTTTTCTAAATGGAATTAATTTCCTTAATGACATCTTCCTAATGCTTGACAACAGCTATTGTTCAGGCAAGATTAACAATATACTAATATGAAAATTAGGCTGATCTTCAAGGACCATTGTGGTCAGTTTTGTTTTATTATGAATGGGGTGGCACAGTAACGCAGCAGTAGAGTTGGTGTCTTACAGCACCAGAGACCTGCGTTTGATCCTGACCACGGGTGCGGTCTGCATGGAGTTTGTAACTTATCCCTGTGTGTGACCGCATGGGTTTTCTCCGGGTGCTCCGGTTTCATCCCACACTCCAAAGACGTACAGGTTTGTAGGTTAATTGGCTTTGGTTAAGTTGTAAATTATCCCTAGAGTGTAGGAGAGTGAGGTGAGCTGAAGAGCCTGTTTCCAGGCTGTATATCCAAAGTCTAAAAATCTAATAATATTTTGTGTTATCTTTGCACTAAATGTTATACCCTTTATCTTATACCCGTGCACTGGCTAATTGTATTCATGTATAGTCTTTTGTCTGATTGGATAGCATGCAAACAAACAAAAGCTTTTCACTGAACCTTATTACACATAATAATAAACTAAACAGAACAATATTTTGTTGTAAAACTTAACTAGGGGTTATAGAGTCTTTACCGCTGCATTACAAGGCAGGTAAAATATTAAAACCACGCAAGGTATTCACTTTTACTTGTCTTGATGCTGTTCTTTTCCGTTTTGTGATGTGGAGGTATACAGTTTATATATTAGCGCCATGATTAATGAGACTGAATACCACAGCTTACTGCTGCACTGCAGAATGTTAGCTCCTCCTGCCCCTCCTCCCCTTCCCTGGTTCTTCATAAAGCCATGCCTCTACTTAAAGGAAAACAGGGTTTCTACTGTACGGGAAGGACTTTATCAGCACCACATGAAGGCAGGGAAAAGATGGAATTTCCTTTCACAGACCAAAAAAAAAGAGAAAAATGACACGTGATAAAGATCAGCCTTTGGGCTCGATCTGTAAAACTCAACACCTGCACACTATCATCATTGCCAACAGGCACTTCGACTTGTGAGACAGCCCGATGTGTACAAGGCCTACAGTTAAAAAGAATGTTGCGGTACAAAGTGAATAAAATAATTAGACAAAACAGTTCAAGTCATAAAAATATAAATACTGGTTTTCTTTAAAACAAAAAGGCAAGCTGCAAAGAGCCGACACTACCAGCTCCAAATCAAACACAGAATAAAGTGTAAATGTCAAATCAATAATTTTACCATTGTGCAGACGATGGTGGAAATAAAAACCAGATGAATCTGCAAAAGGATGAATGTTGACTAGACACAGAGCAGCACAACCACAGCAACAAATTAATGCAGACCGTAAAATAAAAGCAATACTCTGCAGCAAGCTCAGCCTGGATTCTGGAGGGTTGATGACCAAGAGATTCCCTTTTTATCTCTAAGCTAGGAAACCACTCAAGCAGCTTTGAGCTCAAGGCAAACAGTAGGCAAGAACTCTTCAGGCCGCTGCAGACTCTTAGCGTCAGCTGTTTGCCGGATGGTAATCAGATAGAGAGCTATGAGAATGAAGTGAAAAAGAAGGAGACAATAGCCCTGCGTGAATCTGGTTCATTAACAATGCAGAGCTAGAACCTTCCTGTAGAAACAAGACAAATGTAACGAGTTCACCTTGGTGATGGTTTAAAGGGGTGCACAAAGTGCATCTAATTTTGTGCACTGGCAGTTCTCTTAGGTTACTCTTGCTATCACTCTTTAACACAGATACAAAGACTATATTTGCAACTCAATAACATTTCTTCTATATTCCATTCCAAATTTGAACAGAAACAAATTAAGTGTTACTGTCAATGGTTTAGTTAGTTAGTTTAATACTTAAGTTTAACGGATGCAATGTAAACAAACATAAAGAATAATATTTATTGTAAAATTGGAAATACTTATTTCAGAACAGATAACTTCACACACCAGTCTGAACGGTGGTCCTATCATCAGTGTGCATCCTATCTCCCTTTCCTACATTCCACAATGGCAATGGCTGCATTACTACCAAGCACAACATACAAACAAAAGGGATACAACAAACATGGAATGATTCCAAGCATTTGCAAATAGCAGGCTACAATGATTCACACCACTACCAATACATTTCCCACCATCTCCATCACATCCCCTCCAAACGCATTCCTAATTGAGTTAAAAAGAGTTAAAGAGAGAATGCCTTGCTGAAGAGTGAATGCAGCGCAATAATAGGAGCGCAAAAATAGATACAAGAAGCTATGTCTCCAGGGATAGTATTTTCTATTTGCTGGTCTACAGACTCACAGCTGATAATGCAAGTTGTAATTAATATAAAAGCAGGAGACAATATGGGTAAAGCTTGTACTGGCTGGGCCACAGGAGAACATTTTACCACCATACAGTCCCTCTCATTTACACATCCTATCTTCCGTAGCAAATGAAATTTTGCCACTGTTTCCCCTCTTAGAAGCCTGAAACAGATTTAGCACAGACACTTAATTTTGCTGGGGGAAAATGTTAAAAGAAAATTAGAATTAGAACGGAGACAGAGAGAATGGATATCAAAGGGACTCAGATTGAGCATGATAGAGAGAAAGAGAAAGACAGAAAGAAATAAAGAGATCATAAAGACTAGGTGAGAGAGAGAAAGAGAAAGAGAGAGAGAGAGAGAGAGAGAGAGAGAGAGAGAAAGGGAGAGAGTCCAAGAGGCAAGCCGGCAAGTGTGGAAATTAAATTTGCACATTTTGAATATTGTTTCCAAGAGAGAGAAAGCAAGTTCCAAGAGAGAGAGAGATCAAGAGAGAGAGAGAGAGACAGACAGAGAGAGAGAGAGAGAGGGAGAGAGAGAGAGAGAGAGAGACAGAGAGAGAGAGAGAGAGAGAGAGAGAGAGAGAGAGAGAGAGAGAGAGAGAGAGAGAGAGAGACAGAGAGAGAGAGAGAGAGAGAGAGAGAGAGAGAGAGAGAGAGAGAGAGAGAGAGAGAGAGAGAGAGGTAGATAAACCAAGAGTGACGGAGGGAGAGAAGACCTGGTCTCAAGGCAAATTAAAAAATAATTTAATATGTTTGCCTTTTGTTAGTGGGGTGCATTCATCATAGTGAGCAATGTAAATATCTTTACCAGCCACACTTTATGAAAGAAAGCTATTTTTTATAATAAAATGATGCATCATTCGTCAAACTCTCTGTTTGGGGACACATTTTTTCAAATCATGTTTCTTAAGTTTGTGAACTTTTCTTTTTAATATTTATATCGTACTTTAAAGAATTTTGTTTGATATTGGAAGTTTCATATTTAATAAATTCGGCATGCCCTCAGTAAGGAATATATTTCTTTTGTCTAACTACTACACACATTAAAGATAAAAGGCCAATTTAGGCAAATTAACCTTGTGTATTTAAGTGTACCACATAACGTATTTTTGGACTCTTTCGTTGAAGCGTTGCAGTATTTTATACTAACTGGTAATAATATCAATTTCAAACGAACATAAAAAAGAATTTGGTTCCAGAGGTATATTACACAACCACTTAGCACTTAGCACATGCCATCAAATGATTAACTGTGAAATAATAATGAATCTACAGAAACCAATCATTAAAAAAAAAAAGCCATCTATCTTTAAATTACCTAATCTGATAAGATTTTTTGATAATGAATCACCACAATACAAATTGCCCTTATTTGGAATAAAAATAGCCATATCATTACTAAAAGTAGATATTTACAATTGTATATTTCCTATCAATAAAGCGTTAACAGTTTTTTTTTATAAACCGGCATCTGCAGTTCCTTGTATCTAATAATTCAATAGTGGTACAAATACTTCTGCCTATTTTTGTATATATTTCCTTAACATTTAAAATGCAATGCCTGCATAGTAACTAATAAATCCATTAATAATAGTAAAGAAAGTTAAAAATAAATTCAGGTATGCATGATTACAAGGAATGATTTGCTGGCAATGACTTTAAGGGTGTAATTCAATCTTGGGCTCCTAATACTCATGGACTACTCGAGCTTTGCTCTTGTGTTGTGACATCATCATAACTGTGCAGTGGGATTACCACTTTATATCTCCGCACCAGAAATTGACTTGATTTTATTGTGGGGGGTAGTCGAGATTGTAATTAGTAAATAACAATTACGGCTTTTCATCTATTTTCCGTTTTTTAAAATGCAATCGAAATTAATAGTGTGGCAAAAATCACAACAATGGAATTACCACTTTACTAATCTATAACTCTTTGAAACAGTGTTCCCTGTTTTTTCCCCCCGCAAATGTAACTAACTGACAATTTTAATGGTTCTAGGGCAAGGCAGGTAGAAGGTTTAATGTGCAAATCAATTCCAATTTTAAAACCATGCAATAATAAATAGCAACAGTTCTTATGGCCAATAAATAATTACATTGGCTGATGTTAGTATCAAGGGTGTCAAGAGAGTAAAAGCAAATGTGTGTATGTATCTAACCTCTCAAACTATCCAACTAAAATGTGAACAGTTATTTGCCTTTTTGGCCTATATATACACATGCATACCTTCCCCCAACAGCCTCAATGAAGTACTAAAGTGTAAAATAGGGATTTCTGAGTAGGTAGATTCACAGCTGTACTTAAAAATGGTCTCCAGAACATGCAGCTGCCCCTCCTCAGAGCGCTATTTGCTGACTGCTAAATATTTCTGCCATAACCCTGTTTTACCTTTACCCAAAACTATAGCAACAAATCTGAAGCACAACTTGATTGGCTTGGACTTCGTAGTTTGCAAGGGGAAATTAAACATAATTATTACAAGTTTTACTTTGAAATATCTGTTCTATGCATTTGCACTGAAAATATTTCACATTGATATACTTTACTAAGCACAGGAATTCAAAATGCATTACCTGCACCCTCATTTTACATTTCATTACAATTAACATACATCCATAATCAGGTTATAAACCTTTCTTTTATTGGTAATTCATTAGCTGTCACCTATTTATCAAGGTTATGCTAAGCAGTACTCATGAGTGAATAGTTTGTCCTCATGATCAAACTAGGCGGAGAAAGCTATTACTTTCACACTTTAAAAGCATATAAAAAAAATTTGCTTCTCCTTTGTCTATAGAGTGAAACAGCAGCAAGAGTTTAAGCATTGCCAATCCTGAACTCCTACTGTTTAAAACTAGTGTTAACTCAAAATCCTTTGCCATGCAGGCAGCTGCGACCAGAGCATTCTAATAGGCAAAGCAAAATGGTCTCCTTAAAAATGGCTCTGCAACTATTTTCTTTGCTTTCTGTCATTTTGCGAGCAACAGCAGAGGCGGGAGGGTTTTGCTATTTCTATATCTGCCAGCAGTATCCTTGTCAAAAGTGCAAGGCAATTTAAGCTAGAAAAAAATATTCACTGGCAAACATTCAAAGGAATGCTACCAAGCAACAAATGATTTCATGCAAAACAAATTAAATGTGTCGACATAAGCATAATCATCATACATAACACGGAGAAATGTTCGTCAACTTTTCATTGCTGAATACACTTTCTAATGCTAATCCTGAGCAATTTTGCCAGAAGGATGACATTATTGGATCGAATTTTTCCCCCCCCAAATGCTCTTCATTAATGGTGAAAAATAAAATATCTAATTGGGTTGTTAGAATTTTACCATGGCATGTGCGCACAAGGTGTAAGCAAACTGTGATTTCACTGTTTTCCTTTATTTAGTCATTACAAACTAATAACTATGACATAGATCCAAACAACTGCAGATGCTGGATAATAAACAAAAGGACACAAAGTGCTGGAGTAACTCAGCAGGTCAGGCAGCATCTCTGGGGAACATGCATAGGTGACGTTTCAGATCGAGACTCTTCTTCAGATAACTATAATAACTAGTGCATTTCTCTAATGATGTAAGACATAAGTGAGTTTCTAGGAAATATTGAAGAATTGATTTCATTTTTCAATTTCTAAGTGTTTAAAATGTATTGTAATCCTTTTTAAGTAGTTCACTGTAAGATTGCAAACCGCATTGTGGCCTCTTAGAGAAATATAAATTGTATTTCAGTTATAGCACATCACTGCAAGCATTTGATACCCAAATGAAAGGTTAGAAGCTCAACTATCAAGACTCCATACCATTTGAACTTTCAGTGTGGAGTGATTTCTGTCACTCTGTAACCAGACCACTAGATGGGGCATTATATAATTTAGTAAATTACTTCATCAAAGGGTGAAAAATGCACCTTAATAGAAATCCACCCAGAAACCACCTCCCACCCACTATTCAGTGCAGTACTGACAATCATTTTGCACGAGTCAGCATCCACCCAAAAAATCGCGCCTGCTAAACAATTATTACTAGACGTAGAACAATGAATGCATTGAAGGTAATGGAAGAAAAATGTTTGATGAGAACAATAAAATAATTACCATTGCACAAAGCACTTAGATAATTGTTTCCTTGGTTCAGAAGGTGAGTGGTTGAGCAGTGGAGCTTGGAACTCTGGCCCCACCACCCCACTAATTTTATCTACAGCTGGTGATAATTAGTCAATCTAGATGATAAAAGTTGCCCCATCTGTACTAGATCGGCAACAAAAGAAAATTCACTTAAGGTTTCAGGGCCTGACCTGATCTGGAACCAGGAACCTTTGCTGGAAATTGCCATGCATGGATTTGGAGAAGGGCAGGATCAATCTCAGCTCTGATGTCTACCATGACTGTGAAATAACACGATTTCACAATATCTGCCGGTCATTGGAAGTATTATCATTTACATGAGATGCCAAGAGGTTCAAGTATCAATGCAACTATATCCTTACAAGGATATATCTTCAGTTGAGAGAGAACGAAGGTAATTAGCAGAATAAAAGTGAAGTACAGAGATTGCTGCTATAAAAAATAAATAATGTACCTAAACCCAGAAACTACGTAGAATAAATTCATATGCAGTTATGATTTTGGATGAGTGCAATAATATAAAAACTACGCTGGTGAACAATTGACATTCTTTTGCTGCAGAATAACAATCGGATCTTTAAAATGCTAAGTCCACCAAATTCATTGTTAAAAGATAATTCTACATATTCATAAGACTGTTAATGTGCAAGGGTACCAGCTGATCTATATCCCATGTAAATAATAATGAAATTAAGGAGGTAATATGAAATATGAAAGCATACAGTTATTAAACAATTTCCGTGATGACTTTTGGTATCAAAACTATCACTTATAATCTCCATGCACTTTTCAACTGAGCAACACCTATAGTTCCCACACTTAAAAGGGCTGCCTAACCATTAATGATGTGCCTGGAAATGTGAAGCAGATTTTGTTTTAAAGAACCGTAACAAAATAAAATGTACGCATAGAAGAAGTATTCCTTAAATAGAATGTCAATTAAAATTCTTATTAATTTGCTGAAAGTATTTTGTGAAAATGTACTTGAGAGGGAGGGGTGGGGGGGGAAGGGGGGGGCGGAAACACTGTTTCTAACTTCAAACCGACGGGTGTGTGCCTTTTGTCGGGTAGTTCGCAGATGAGTGTTTATACAATGTGGGAGCAGAGAACTAGTTACTTTAAGAATACTTTTAGACCATGGTGTGTTAATCAAGTCCCACCCATATTGCTCATGCCTGTGTACATGTAAAAACCTGGGTTGATTAGTATATATATTTTAAAATGTGATACAGTCAGAAGTTATAGTTTGCACGATGTTATAAAAGAAAAAACACACAAAATTGGGTGTTTTGCAAATAATTACAATTTTCAATGATGTATCTGAATTGGAATCTCAAAAATGAATAGATTTTTGGCTAAGTTATGTTGGGCCTGTAGATTATACTCATTTTGGTTAAATATCAACACTATCCAAAAAAAGGTATATTCAAAGGAAGAAATGAATGAAATAAAATAGAAAAGGAAATACAACCCGCCCATTAGAAATACAACAAAGTTTCAACAATTCTTTAGGAAAATCTTTTTATCATCGAAAACAGCAAAGACAGGTGTGGATGTTAGATGTTGAAATGAGTTAAAAGCAAACTGAGTAAGATTTCTACTTCAAGCCTAGTAAAATATAATGAAAAATATAGTCAAATCATGACACTTAAAACTGTGAATGAATGAATAATAAATACAACTTTGCCGAGTCGAAAGGGCATGGCTGCACAATACCCTACTTTACGTCTCAGCGATAATACTGTATGCATATGCTTGCTTCCAACTATCCCTATCCACACACAAAATATCTTCATAAGGATTTAGTAGTCATCAAGCAGTTGTATCTTTCTCCCCATGTGGCAGATTGTCACCACTGAATAGGCAAGGAGAGGTGTGTGCTTTCGGGGTGTCAGGCAGCTGTCACAGATCTGTCACTTCTATAATGAAGGCAATCCTAGCTCACAACAAATTAAAACACATTTCCTTTCAATCGGCGCTATTCAAGATCTAAATCAGTTCAAACACTCTAGCCATTTCATGTGCAAATAAAACAATACAGTACATGCATGGATGAGAATGGCTACACACCAGGTAAACAGAGAAGACTACAAGCTGCTTCAGATCCTTTGAAATACTTCTTCATCACCATCAATGCACTAACTTTCACCAGCTGAAATTTAGCTTTGTCTTATTACTGAAAATCCATATCAAAGGAAAAAGAAGTCAAACGAAATTAATTAAGATCTTCAACAATCACTTACACCTTCCAGTGCCCTTCCTGGGATCAAAAAGACATAAGTAATTGTAACAAAGGTATGAGAGAAAGATTTTCATCTTTTGTTTGCTGTTATCTCTATTTTCTATATCAGGTTCCCTAACCTACTCTTCCCTCCCTCCTGCAACCGATCAGAGTATTACCAGAAATTAATGTACAAAATATTATCACCAGAAAAACAAATTGCAACTGTCCCTTGAATTTTTTTTTTAATACTAATGTTTAATTTCTTTCAAATGTAGACTATCTAGAGTGAAAAGAGCAATGTATGATCATAATCCATTTCACAAGACACCAAGACTAGTTGTGAATAATTTTCATACAGCTCTTCATCACTCTGCTGGTGTTCCGGTTGCTCAAATTAGTGCCCCTTTGAAAACAAATGGCAGGGGGTTTGATGTAAAAATTTTCATAGTTGAAATCACCAGGAAATAAAGGCTCTAAATTATAATACTTAATGAAGTGGTAAAGCCTAACGGGTGCGAGATAAATGGGTTGTTATATTTAGTCTGTTTTGTGTTCAGAATGTTGCACCACTGTAACTAAAACTACAGTTATCATATTATCAAAATGTTAACCTCCCAACCTCATCCCATTATAGTGTGTAAATTAGAATTTTTTAATGGAACACGGTAAATTGGCAATAGCATCTGCCATCTGCCAGTAACTTAAACAGGCTAGTTTATCTAATCTCTTCAGTATAAACACTAGTGTGCTACATTTCTACACATCAATATGAATTGAGGTACTTTCTCATTTTGAGAAAAAGCAAATTCCATTTTGTATTGAAAGTCAAATATAATCCCCCTCACAACTATTCTGCGTGGGGATATGGTCACATTTTCCATTATAATCAAACTACAATTGTGATTGAAATGCAAGATTAAACGTTTATTAATCTGATCCAGTTTTACAAACGAGGTCCTGATAAAAGAATATAAAATGCATTAAAATGTCATCCAATTGTTCAGCAGAGTTTCTTATTGGTTTTTGTCTTCGCCTGCCAAGAAAGCTTCACAAGTCTATTGTTTCTTTTATAGTGGAAAAAATACCTACTGCGGTCATTTAAAATTGCCCCATAATGCGTTCCTCTCGGTTTTAAGACACTCGTGAATTTGAGAAGCAGATCCTATATTGCGGTCTCCCTTGCGACCGAGGGGGTTTTCTAAGTACAATAATGCGATTTCCACACCTCCAGTACTTCCCCAGGTAACCCTTCAAATGCTTCAGGGAGACAGTGAGATTTCAAGAAATTGCAGCACTTTTCTGATTCTCTCGGGAGCATGCCTCTACTTTAGTGCGCTGAACGCGACTATCAGTACTGTCCCTCTGTGCGGCCAGCTGACAATCTCTCGCTAGGTATTCGCTCGACGTACAGTATGTCATTTATACATGTGCAGCGTGTGTTCCAAGCTGACTGAAGACCAGCTGAAAACTTCGGTGTTCCCCATTTCAACCTTCACCACACCTGCTGCCTCTTCGCGCCGATGCGAGGGGACCCCTCTAAACACATGCACAATTCTTCCTAAAAACACCGCAACACTCGCAGGTTGACTATGCTGCAGGACAAACGTCAAAGCGTGACTCTACTGCCGTTAACTTCGCGGTATCGTTAAAACGAATCACTGACAAATCCATATAAGGCGACTGTGTCAATTGAATCTCGGCATCCTAAGCACATTGGCCAGGTATCGATCGGTTTGAATAAATGAACACATGAAGCATTTTAATGCACGTGTAAATGCTCCAAAGAACTGTTCTCTCCAACCACAACCGAAAACACATCTTTAACCGGAACATTAGAAACGATGTGACTGACGCCAACAGACCCTCCGTAAAAACAGATATTTGCCTAGAGCGCTCAGTGCCAAATTGCGGGTTTTATTTTAAGTATGCAAACACTCTGTTTCCATAACCTCACAAAACATAAAGAATTCCCTCCTTGCAACTTGCATCGGTTTCAGTGTCTGACCCTGCCACGATTCTCCGGGCGGTAATAAACACGGAATCGCTACATCTGGAAAACTTGGAATGCAAAAGTTAACAGCGCTCACTCCAACCCAACAGGCCTTGAAACTTCACATTAGATGCATCTTTTAAAAAAAAACAGGGATCGCCAGTCAGCGCTTGTGGAACTTTGCAGCGCCGTAATGCCAAATTCAAGCAGAAACGCTTTCGCAAGTCTCTGGTGCCAAGAGACGAGGTGGAACCTTACAGAAAGTCCACCACAGGTAAACAGTCTCGACAATGTACAAATAACACATAGCGATCCATGGCTGTAATCAAATGGAAACTCCACTTACATGTTCCGCTAAATTAGTCGACGACCCGGATAGCTCTTCGTGGTCAGATTTTGAACTCCCATCCCGCTCGTCGATGACTAAATCTATTGGCATTTTTCCTTTTAAACAACTAATGTACCGATGGCAGAAGTTATCACACAGCTCGTGGACCTGGAGGCAAAAAAAATAACACAAATAATCAGATGGCGAAATTTCAGAAACTAGTGTTCGCGTGGAGAGGTTGGGATAGCAGACATTATATTTAAAGGCGAGGAAACAATACTGAAATTGTTCGTGCTCTCAGAATTCTCCAGAGACTGGAGCAACAGGTATTTGAAACAGGACAAAAATATGCAGTTAACATTAGCAAATAACCCTCCGCATGAAACGACCCATATCATCTTACTACCCATTCATGCTCTCGTTAGAAATGAAATATATTTTGTTCATATCAGAGTGTTGAATAAGACGGGGCATCTATCTCTACATTATCGCTGGTATTGCAACGGCCGAACACGTCGTGCAATTGCTCACAGTGTTTCATTTGATACTTTGCTTTAAAATACTTAGCAATGACTTGACTTTCCTTACTGCGAACAATAATAATTGTGAAGCGGTTACAGCATTGTGTATTCTGTTCGCCCTAGTAAGTTAAACACTTCAGCGACTATGGAAATCACTTTGCAACACTGTAAAATGAATGTTGCATTCAAATTCAAAGCCACATCAAAGAAACACAGCGCTCTGCAACTTAAAGTCGAGCACTTATAAACCAAGCACCCTCTTTTATTAAGAAATCAGCGTTTTAGCCCTTTGAACCTGCCCGGTATATTTTGTTTGGGGTTTATGTGAGAAAATCAAGCGCCGTTAGTGAAAAACAGCCAATGCTCCTTCTTTTAACGTCACGTCAATTTTTATTTTTTACTACGTCTCCTCAAATAATTCAACAAAATAGATGTTTGGTTTATATGTTTCATTCACAAGTAAGCACGGTTTTTTGTATAGTATTTAAAGCAGTGCGCGTTCCCACTGCACAAACGCATTTACAAATGTAAGAGATCGAAAAAAAAAGCAAAAAAAAAACAGATGTTACCTTTTCTAACTCCAAGAGATGGAACCTTAATACTTGTATAGCTTGAATCATCTGTAAATTTATCACACATGTTAGACATGCCAAACAGAAATACTAATCATTCTTTAATTCTTTGGTAGACTTCTATGGCGAAAGTAAAACTTTAAACATTTCAGCCGTGCAGTTTACATTGTTTTTTTTTAAATCTTTCCAAATCTAACGTTATAGCATTCAGTTCTTTTATGAAATCTTTTCGTGTTCCCCATGTAATTTTAAACGGGATAAAACAAAAGTTTGCGGGTTTCTTTAAAAACGCTCTTGAAACTAAGAGGCTGTCTCAATCGGGACGACAAATCTCTATACGTGTTTGAAGTCGGTTTTTGGCTCGTTTAAAACCGAAATCGGTGGGGATTTTGCAAAACGATCGTGTCGAAAGTGCGGGAAATGCTGAAGGGGTTCTTTCTTGCCGAGCGGTTTCCTGAACATCCCCAAACCTCCCGCGGCTGACGAGCGGGGTTGTGATGCATGTGTTACGCCGGTAACATTTCATCTCATGTGAAACGCCACTGAAATAAATTGGGAGTTATTTTAGGGCCACGCTAATTAAAATCCAGCAAAAGGGTCATCCTTGTTCTAATAGTTACACGAGGCAGTGTTTTCTTTACAGACAGCAACCCACGTGCACTGTGTGTGTGTGTATATATGTTGTATATATATATTGTGTTATAAAGATAATACAATGTTGAAAGTCTTACCAAGTTATCCAGCTCTGGATTTGAGGAGAATAATGGCTTTTCTGCGCGAACCTGAACGATAAGGGAAATAAATTAGCTTAATGCAATCTATGCATTAAGAGTTTGAAAACTTATCTTTAAACACAAGGATAGCCTTGGCGTCTCAAAAGGCAAGGTACACTTACTAAATAAATAGAATGTGAAACACAATTAGTGTATAAATGATATGTAATTACTTGTAATTTGAGACATTTATTAAAATATTTCAACGTTCCACGAGGAGACACCTAAACAATTTACTGTTCACATTTAAGGAAATAAAATGAAAACTGCTGCAAGCGCTAATGTGGTCTATCTGGATTTGTAAGGAAGAAGATGAATTGTAGACCTGCTTTGCGAATACTGCTATGTCCTCGTTGAAGGAGTCAGACGAGCAGACGTCACCGCCTGCCACGCCGGGTTCTCGGGGTGTGCAGGTCGCTAACTCGCATTTCTCAAAAACCAACGCTAACAGAGGAAATAAAGGATGCCTGCAAGACAAGGAGGATTTCGGTCAATTCTTTAGGTCTTGCAGTACATGAACCCTTTCAAACTATGTTATGATTTCTTTTTTCATTTCAATAAAGAGAGTTCCCAGCCCTTCCTTCTATCTGCATTTCTTTGAGGAAACCCCCTGCAACTGGCTCACAAACTGATCATTCACGACTCGGAGAACTGGGCTGCTACTAACGAGCACTGGTTAATATTGTGAATTATATATTAACAAATGTATATAGTTATTCACCCCTCCAAGTTAAGCAACAAGGCAGCAGCCATTTTGAAGTAAAACATAACTTAGAACAGAAACAGTGCAAAAAAAAAACTTGCAGCTTCCGGTCACTACAGAAAGCTACAATCATTCACGTTGGTGAATGGTAAAACAAAATCTTCACGTGCATGTAAAACAATATCACGGCGGATCCGACTGCACTGCATGTCAGCAAAATAGTGACACAAAGTTCAGTGCCCCGTGCGTGCATGCTAAAACTTTTCAAAACAACTAGATACTTTCTAACCCTCCCGAACTTGCTCTTTTTTTATTTTGCTTTCTACTGAGTTGTTTATAAACAGTTTTCCTTGTACTCTCTCCGAGGAGTGTCAGTGTTCTTATATATTTTATTACCTACCCATAAATTGCATCTTTATCTCGCTTTAGGGCATCGTTGACAGCGGAGCCCATGCTCGTGGGCATGACATTAGGATGAGGTGTATGTGGCCCGTAGTGTTGGCTATGGAGCGGTGGTCCGTGGTTGAGGTGGTGAACTGGAGGGATCGGCCGGGGGGCGTGAGGATCTCCGTACATGGACGCCGGGACGCCAACTCCATCCATCCCACCGTAATGAGCAAGTTCATCGTACTGCATCGAAGAGAGCAACATAGGAGCAGGAAAGGTGGTGGGTGGGTGGGTGGATGGTCGGGAGGTTGGGGAGGAAAGAAGAAGGGA
The DNA here is from genome assembly GCF_028641065.1 of Leucoraja erinaceus. Classification (NCBI taxonomy): domain Eukaryota; kingdom Metazoa; phylum Chordata; class Chondrichthyes; order Rajiformes; family Rajidae; genus Leucoraja; species Leucoraja erinaceus. The sequence continues at coordinate 45,196,967 of NC_073385.1, forward strand.
GAAATATTGTAACAGAATTGCTTTGAAAACAGCAGACCTACGATAAGCATAACACCCGACCGTGCATATAATAGTTTGCATTTAAACCGATCTTTTTTGTTGTTGTTGTACATGGGCCGCCATCATCATTAGATGAGAAGAATCGAACAGGCCCCACCGATACAGGATTATCCGATAGGTGAGTGCTGCAGATTAAACCTACCCTTTGCGCCATCAGCCTGCGCTCCCACACTCGTGGATGTGCCGTCTCTGTAATATCCCCCAGTTCGCCTTAGTTGTGATTGCACGAGATCCCTTTATTTTCCCAATCCAGTTTTCGACTTCTGCTTATCCTCCAGTACCGCAGTTTAAAGCGGACCCAGGGAAGGAAACTTTGCCTTTTTCTCTCTCTCTCTCTCTCTCCCCTTGTTTTCTTTTCCAGAAGAAGCGAAAAAAAAATGTCAAGCCAAAAAAAAAACCACTGAAGGTTACGATCGGCCCGTCAACAGCCTGCTTGTAACAAAACTGTCGTCTCTCATGGCTTTTTGCCACTCCAGCTGTCAATCAAAGCAGGGTTGTCAAGGTATTGAATGAATGATGTTCAGCCGTTGCAACAACTCCGCTGCCTTGGACCGCTATCTTACTGTAAGAAGAAACGGCGATGAAAACGTTCACGAGGAGTTAACAACAAAAAAATAAGAGAGAGAATGGGGTGAAAAGCAGCCTCGGCTTCTTTCGTGGCTTTTTTTTTGTTGTTTGTTTGAATAAGTGGCTGTCAGTAAGTATTGAGGAGGTGGCAGGTTGGTTGGTTACAGAGTGAGTGTGTTGTCAGTAATAATGCGCTGGCAGCGCTGAGCGGCGGCGGCGGGAGAATGACGGAACCCGGAAGTAGTGTGGCCATAGCCAGTCTTACGCCAACCAGTCTCTGATATGCAGAGTATGCAATCCGGACTGCTGCAAGTCATAGGGGGGGAAGCCGAACAAAAATCCCCAGCCGCATCCCGCCCCCCTCCCGCACCGGCACCACCTCCCAACCCCCTCTCTCCCTTCCCAATAAGATTAAAAGACAAGATCTCTAAATCAATCAGCATTGTGTTATCCTAACAAGGTTCACTGTCCCGCTTCCCTTTTCATAGCAAGCACGATCTTGGTGACAACAACAAAAAAGTTGTCGGCTTGTTAAAATATTTCAAAACTTCCCAAAGTGAGCTAATGACTACAACGCCGCGGCACCCTTTCTTAAACGTAACCCCTCTTGTAATTCGCACTAATGAGATCCAGCAGTTAAAGAATTTTCACACTTGCCACACTTACAAATATAACATAGGCAACCCGTTAAGTCGTCCCATTTACGAATGACCAGGACGCGAGCGGACGTGTTGGGATGGAGGTGCTTCAGCAGAACGGCGTCGGTTTTATTTGAGTAAGTGGTTAGTTGCGAAGTTCAACAGGCTTTAACATTATTTTGCATGCAGACACTCTGTGTGCAAGGTTGTTTTCCTCCGGTTTACTTTTCCTTGCTTTGTTGTGGTTTTGCAGTGTTGCTTAAGACATTTATCACGGTAATCCCCCATAATGGTGCGCCTAATTGTGTGGTGTTATTTTAAAAAAATTAAGTGCGCTCCCCGCACCCCCTTGAGCACAAATGAACTTTTCCAACAAAAAAAAAAGCTTTTGCAGGGAAAGTAATTTTGTGCCGCTCGTCCAATCCTTTTGCTGGATCCAATTCATGCACCCAGCCGTACATCATGGCAGTCAATTATCATAGCTTCATCTGATCATCAATCACAGGAGATGGTCGAAGTTAAGGGGCGGAGCATTAGTCGACCCATCGATTGCAGGCGTTTTTGTCTTCCCCCCCCCCCCCCCCCCCCCCCCGTTCACGGTCCCCTGCACACAAAGGCCAAAGCGGACTATTCCGTTTAATATTTGCCTTCATCAATAGACACGCTGCCTTTTGTGCATGTGACATCACATATCGACGGTTCCACAAAAATGGCAAAATACATTGTCTACGGGATATTTGATTTCCAAAATTAAACACGAATCACGACTTTGTCAAGGCAGACAGAATATGTGCACTTTATTTTTTTTTTACGGACACTTGGCATAAAACAATGCAACTTTAGAGGTCAATAAAGCAACAACAAAAAAAGATGAATGATTAGGAGGATGATGATGATAGTGATAACCACAGCAATTAAGCAGTTTGATTAAACGAGGCATCATAACAACAATGATGTTTGTGAAAACACCCCTCATATAAAAAGTAAGATAGTGCAGCGGTTGAGATACGCCAGTGGGCATTCCAACACGCTTCTGCCTGAGTTTACCAGGGAGTATTGACAATGCAGGACACCGCCGAAAATCCGCTCCCAAAATACTTTTACGCATTGTCCCCCCTCTCTTCTTCCCCCGAAAAGAAAAAAAAAAGACGTCCAGCTACTGAAGACCAAGCTGCCTTCCGAGACGTTCTTCAAATAATACTTTTCTGGTATACTGTGCTAGCGACCTGTCCTCCTGTACAGCGTGGTAAGTGCAAGCGAGTCTTTAGCAAGTGTTTCATTAATAAGTATTTATTCTTAGATACAAATGACAACGTTGTCATGGTTTTGCCTAAACGTGCGGCCACACATTTATGATTGCTCTGTTGTAATTTGCGTATAATGCAGCAAGGCAACGCGACGGAAGATGGGTGCATGTAGCGCGGTGGGCTAATGGGTGAGACGCTCGGGTTTTAATTCAAGGAGCCACACATTTTCACCTATTTGCTAACGGTTGCAAGCGTTTCTGAACGGAACCCGAAACAGGGTACAAGTCGTTTGTAAAGTGCGAAACCTTTATGAAGCAATAAAGCGACGAGCTGGTAGCAGCGATGAGTAGGGGTGTTCTCAAGTGATAAATAAAAGTAAATGTTGTGTGACAGTCATCGGTGACTATTGAAAATGCATTTGTTCCGACTCATTTTTTGTAAATGGGTTTGACTGCGGCATCGTACCGTAACCATTTATATCTGTTGGAATATGTTGCAACTCGTCGAGTTGCAGATTAAATATTCCAACTGTACTCGGGCACAGATCTGTAAACTATATTCAGAAATAGGTAATTCCTTTCAAGCATGATCGGGGGATTCTTTTTTTTTTTAGCATCTTGCAGGTCATTGCAATGCGTGTGATATTTGCCAAATAACAACGTTTTAATCTTAAAGTTTCACCATCAGATTTGTGTGATCAAAAAAAAAAGTTTTGTTATAATTTCTCTAATTTCTAGCCAATATTATCAGAAAACGATTGGATCTCAGGCAGAATTTACAAAGGTCGGCAATAAGCAAGGCGCGGGTTCTTCCATATAAAGATGGTTTTCACCCGTCGTTTTATCGATGGGAATCTATTTATATAATGGTTACATTTCTTTGTGTGTGCAGAACGGAAGCACTTTAACGTAAACCGCGGCCTCACGTTTAATAAAGATTCACAACAGACAACTAGAAAGAAATAGTATTCAAATACAGACTATCAAATCGCGAAGAACATTTGTGTAAATTGCTTCGCTGGTTTTCAATAAGAACCAACCCTATTACCAGACAGTTTTTTGTGACGATTTATTCCTGAATACATTAAATCTTGTTTGAGTTTTTTTGTTTCCCATACAACTTTGGATTGGTTTCAGTTCTGGAAAACATTTTGGATGTCCAGTTCAATATATTCACTGTTTTGCAGTTTTACATTTATACTAATCTATACGTGTCAACGGGAATTTAATACTGAAATAAAGGATTTCCTATGTGATTTCATTAAGAGATGGGACTTGAATAGCTGCCGTTCAGATAATGTAAATCTGTGCTATGTTATGGAGTACATCTCCATCAACGTGCAGATAGTAGGGGACAGAAGAAGATTGCTTTAACAGCCGGTAAAATTTCATCTTCTGGTGTCACATTGGGGTCATCTTGGGGTTAGAGCTATCACTGTTCAGTCTGACTAGTCCAGCTGTGTTGAGATTCATTAAGAGTACAGTATCTGTTTCAAGAAAAACAGCACTAAGACAATCAGAGGGGGAAGGATCCCGCTGTTGTTGAAACTACAAGTGCGCCGAACGAAATGGTAAATTATCAAAACTTCCTTAAATCCGCCACGAAATCCGCCAGAAACGCGCCTTGCCCACACCTCGCCCCAACCCCAACAGCCACATCCCTCCATTGTTTTTCAGCCCCATTTTAATTTAAAACATTGATACCATTCAGATTTACTAAATGCTACATTGTGTTGCTGAGCAGAACACGTCCCCAGTATGCTATTGAGTAATCTGCTTGTGTCGCAGAAATAAAACGCATTTTCAATTTTAAATGAAAATCATCATGAAAAGGTGAAGAGAAACGTATTCTTCTAAACTAAATGTTACATCCGTGTGAAGATATTTGCGTGATATTTATTCCTGAATACACAAATGCATGGATATATTACTTATAACCCGACTAAACTAAAATAGCTCTTTATATATCTTGTCAATAACGCCAATAACGATAAAATGTGTTTTAACTTAAGGTATCACGAACCGTCAATGGAGTGTCGAGTGACAGAAGCTCATAACAAGGAAGGAAAACGTAAAGGAAGACGATGACATTACGGATCTGCAATTATTTTGGTGATCTCGTTTACAAAAGGGATAGGTTTGAGTTTTCCCGACATTACCCACGGTTAACGCTTTCTTTAGTTTAATTTAGATTGTCTTTTATTCTACGATTATGTGAGTGTGTCTTCATTGCCGGTTCGGGCGTACAATGTTTTTTTTCCCCTGGACTATGTAAATTTCTTCATTTCTTCTCAGCAAAACTTTGGAGACTTCGCTTGCTCGGGTAAAGAGGTAAGACACGGCAGTGAATCCAAACATTTGCATTTTGTGGATATTTCAATCAGTCACTTTGTTCCAGAACCATGTTACCTAAATCGCTAAAATAGTAGAGGTATAGCTTGCTTAGTTTTTTAATGAATCAGAAACCTCATTTTATTCCACCCAAAATAGGGATAGGAAAAAAGATCGCGGGGGATTACGTTGAACTTCTGTTGACCCCAATGCAAATACGGCTTTAACAAGCCCTTCGCACTGGGTCTGATGTGAAGTCGTTACCTGCAAACGGCCTCGTATTAAATGTAACGCATTCCCTTATACTGCCCCAATCTCGGCAAAATCAACTAAAGCGAGAGATATGAACTTTTGTAAAGTGCTCTGCCTTGGTGGGCGATTAGTTCATCCGAAGGCACTTCTTTTCGACAGCCCTTTAGCGCTATCTGGCGGGGCTGGGTGTAGTAATCCAGTTACTAATATATACTCAACTGTATTCCCCGAAATATATCAGAAAGCCTTGTAGCCGTACAAAGTTTATTTACCAGCAGGACTAGGTCAGCGATCGTTTTTTTAAATGAGCAGATTATATTGTACGCATTGAATCTAATTCAAACACAGTTCAATTTGATAACGTTGCCTCCAACACGCCAATGATCTCATTTCGTTTTCATTATCGAGAGGGTAAACTTTTCGATGACCGTATTACCATGCAGCCTGGAATGTTGAAATGCGTGCACTTTGCGATCGCTGCATTGCCTATTCGCTGTTCTACGTACTTTTATCTTCGCCTCACCTCCCAAAGTAATTGATTTCAAAATTAATACATTTTTTTGTTTTGGGAGCTAAGGGCGGTAATTCTAAATTGTCAGAACTGATTGCCGATATTATCTTTCCTCCTTAAGTGCATTTTAAAAGATATCACACATAAAGACTAATTATTTTGATCGCACAATGCCTGACTGCTTGCGAGGGAGATCAACCATGCATGGCTGAAAATTTGGAGGTCACTTTTGCGAGAACTTTTTAATCGCTATCGCTGTTGTGGAAATGATAACACCACAATACTTCGCCCACACAATGCTCCTTCCGCACGCGAATCGCGCATGAAAGCATTTTAAAGAATCGTTACCTGTTTCGTGAAGAGTGTTAATTTCTTTGCTGGGGGGGGGGGGGGTTAGACGAAACGTATTAAGGATATTTAGCTGGATTTTTTTTTTCTTTACTTGGCTGAATGTTTACAATCATTCATTCGGTAATATATAAACCCCTTCCCGTTTATGTGTTGTTTATTTATCACTCGCAAGGCAAGCGGTATTTCTTTTTAGCAATGTTTTACATTAACCGAATAATGGAAAAAACAAAACAGGGCGATTTAGGTAGTTATTTTGGATGTTAATAGACTATGCTTCTCTGCTTCTTAAACACAAGCTTGTCGTGTTTATAAGTAGTGGGATCATTTAATGAGTGTCATTAAAGCGTGTTTCCATTGCAATTATCCCTGGATTAGAACCACCAAACCAGGTTAATTTGAAAAAAAGCAATTAGTGCCGACTGTAACAAAGCAACGAGCAAATCTTTATGGACTTTTTGTAATAGTCTTGCGATAAATTCCGCCCTTTCCCTATCTTGTGCATATAGCCCTTTTAATCTTGTACAAAAAGGAACGCTAATTTAGTTTCATACAATGCTTAACATTAACATATTACAGCAGCTGGTTTGTGATTTTCCCTTCTTTCTGTGGCGCGAACGCGTATGTTTTATGTTCTTATCTTCAATAAAGCTATTTTAACCGATTTTGTCCTCGATGGTTTGACCTAATTAAATGTAACTTCTTGTCTATACGCTATTTTGGGTTGCACTGGAAATTGGTTGCAAATGGCAGTTATTGAAATCACGAATCATTCTGCTTCATCTCTGCAGACACCCAGGAGGTAAGGGTTTATATAATAGGCAGTTTTATTATTTTAATATTATGATCAGTGCAAAACTCATAGAGCGTGCGTATTATTTATCGGTACATGGAACACTGTCGGGGCTATTCTGGGGAATCCAATTCGCTATTTTTTCTAATCCTATCTGTACACTTTTTTCATTATCTTTGCATTTTTATGCGGCAATATGTTTCGGCACATTTGGAACATCTAGCGATTATATTCTTTAAACGTAAAAGGATGACTTCAATTTGAAATGTTTGATCTTTTGAAGCAGTGATGAATATTAATTTTGCATTAATTATAATTATTCACTTGTTAACTTCAATTTAGCTGTTAATGTGACTTTGAGCAATGAAATATCACTTGATTATGTTATTGTATACAAAACATGCAAAACTATACAGATTTTTAGACACCATATTGTGATTTTGACCCAAGCAGAGAGAAAGGATGACAAATATTTTATGATTTTGTTTATTCCATTTTGCCCATACAATTGTAAATTATAAAATAATTCAATTAGGTCCGTCATAGAATTTTACCAAAAAATACTTTATTTCACTCTAATGTACGTATTTTAAAAAGTTTTTCTTGTGTGAACAGGCATATAGTAGCTCTTTAAAAATGATGTATACAGTTTCCAGTGTGATCCAAAAGAGGACAATAACTACGGCTCCCTCGTGTAAGGGAAGAACTTAAGAACAGACGGAAATCTATTATCCATGTCCTACTTCGAAAGTCTTCGTTTTAAAGCGCGAATGCAACCCACCACTACCCGACTGAGAAAAAGCACACAAAAAGTTTTTTTTAATGCAAAGAAGCCAGGTTGTTGAGTAAGCAATAAGGCGGTGGATGATCTGTTGTTTCGTGAAGGTCAGGTCACGGGCGAGCTTTTCTCCCGCAGATCATTAGGTGTAATTGGGTAAGTTTAAGTGGACTTGGGATGCCTGTACTTAAGTTAATAGCAATGACCTTCTTGTGGCTGCCCTGTCCAACATTATTCATCGTTGCCAGGCCGATTTGAAAGCGATTCCCATTCTGGCTTTCCAGGGGTATTTCAGAATACGACCCCAGTAATGACATTGCGGGAAATCCCATCACATTTTTTGTTTGGTCATTAATATGAGGCAAGAAAAGCAGATAACATTTAATCCGAGTACCATTGTGAATCAATCAGAACAAACGTGCACTTCAGCGGTAAATATTGTATCGATTCATCGAATTACAATGCATGTGTACAAAGCGCATTGGACTTCATTACAATATACAGTGTAAGTTAAACTATTTTAAATTAAAAAAACATTCCCGAATGATGCACTTGCTATTCGAATCCCGTCTGTTACTTTCAAAAATATAAACTGAGTGTCATTTTTCCAAATGCAGATTGACATGGAATATCGATTTAATTACTAAATGAATAAAAATAACTTAGCCAATCAATTGGTCTCTCCGCTGGCTATCACGAAACTTATGTTGCCGTCTCATTTTTATTGAGTTAAGTAAACGGGAGGAGGGAGGGAGAGAATACGCACGGAGTGCGAAGAAATGCAGTAGATCAAATTTGATTACATTTGGTCAAAAAACTCCCTTTTTAACTCAGATTCGTTAGAAGCGTGTAATATCTGCTCTTCGTCGATTTCTTCATGTTCCTATTATAGTTGTGAAATATATTTATATATATATATATCGTCTTGCTGATGATAAATCAGAGCAACGGCATCTACAGGCTTCGAAAACTGTACTTTGGTGTGATTGGGAAGGGATACAAGGGTTTAATCGCGTTCCAGCGAGTTCAATCGGTTCCATTAGCTTTTAAAGATTCGATGAAACCATTGTGGTCCAGTGCATATAATTGACGAAACATGAAACGTTATTAAACACTAGGCTGTGTCATTACATTCTACAGTTAGGGACTCGAACGCAATGCACAATAGTGTAAATTGAAATGAAAATATAAATGAAAGTTATTACTTAAACTGTTCACATAATTTTGCCATGGCATCTAAGGGCAAAAATAACAATGCGCATCGAAAGGAAACCAAGACCATTTTTAAAGATATACGCAACCAAAGATACTAGGGTGGAGTAACTAAGCGGGTCAGACAGCATCTCTGGAGAAAAATGTCGGAACCCTTCTTCAGACCCGACCCGAAATGTCACCTACCCATTTTCTCCAGACGTGCTGCCTGACCCGCTGCCTTACTCCGGCATTTTGTGTCTATCTTTGGTATAAACCACCATCTGCAGTTCATTTTTATTACATTATACCATTTAAAAAATGTTATTAGTTATTTAAAATTAAGCAATTTATAACTAATTATATATTTCGATTTGTGCCCTACCAGTCGTTATATAAATGTGAGATTAAACCTATTCTGGGTCTGTGTAGCGAAGGGGGCTTCCTCTTTGACGAGCTGTGTGGCAAAATATGGTCTCTTGCGACAAGGTGCTGCGAATAAAAATGGTCTGTCCTTTCTACACAAATGCGCGTCTGCCTTTCCACCGCCTTTTGCGTATCGCGAGGGGATCTCACCAGGTTTCTTATCTAAGCTTTGGTTGCTTACAAGTGAATCCCTGTTCTGAATGTAGAACTAAAGAACTGTAGGTGCTGGGTTATACACAAAAGGACACAACGTGCTGAAGTAACCTCTGAAGAAGGGTCTCGATCCGAAACGTCACTTATCCATGTTCTGCCTGACACGCTAAGTTATTCGAGCACATTGCGCCCTTTCCTGTTCTGAATTATCACCCCTTGAACCAACCCTTTAGTATTCAAAATGTTGCTCGTAGATTAAGATCACTATCACACACAGAGAAAACATTCTTTCGTTGGATAAAGTAGGGTCAAATAAATGGAGAATATGTGTGAGTAAAGACTTGGATGCAGCCTGAGTAGGTGTTCATCTTGCGGCACACATGGGAAATGCAACAAAAAAAAAGACACGAAGTGGTGGAGTAACTCAGTGGGTCAAACAGCATCTCTGGAGAACATGGAGAGGTGACGTTTCGGGTCGGGATTATTCTTCAGACCTTTTCGGGTCCCGACCCGAAATGTCACCTACCCACGTTCTCCAGTGATGCTGCCTGCCCCGTTGAGTTACTCCACCACTTTGTCTTTATTTTTGTAAAAAGCAGGTGGCGAGGTGATGGGATTGAATATAACCTGTCTGGAATATAAAACGCGACTACCAGTGCAAGGTCTCCAAGATGCTACGTGTGCAAAAAAAGAGGCACGGTGCTCGAGTAACTGGGGTAAAGGGATAGTTGACGTTTCGGGTGGGGACCCTTCTTCACACTCAAAACGGACTCAAGATTCAATAAGGGTCTCGACCCGGAACGTCACATATTCACGTTGTTCAGAGATGCTGCCCGTCCCGCTGAGTTACTCCAGCATTTGATGTCTATCTTGGGTGTAAACCAGCATCTGCAGTTCCTTTCTACATAAGAACTGGAGAACATGATTTTGTGCATCTCGGCAGCCACTTTAATAGAGGTTCCCGTGACTTTGCGCCGGGTGGGGGGATAAAGAGATAGATATTACTATCTGATCCTACTTTACTACGTTTCCTTTCAATATCAACACCATAAATATACTCAGGGCGTTGATTTAGTTTTTTTTTAACTTCCCATCCCAAAGCAGATGGCACTTGGCGTATCACTCGTGTGGAAAACAAATGGGGGTTGGGAGAGAAATGCAAGGGCCAAGAAGTACGATGGTCGCACCGCCCGAAGCATCTAAACGCCAAGTGGCTGACACACCTTAGACATGTGTGGCGCCGGTGAGGCGCGCTCCCGGTCACAACGCGCGCTCCCGGTCACTCCTCCTCCGCGCGGCCCTACCTGACCCGGCCGCCCTATGGCGGGGAGCCGCGGGCGTCGCGAGCTGCAAGTCCCCCGTCCTGAGGCCACGTGCAACGAGTTGGTCCCCGGCTCGTTGCAAAACCATGGGCGCGGCCAAAGTGGAACGATTGGTGCTTCTTGGATGTCTTGATGGATAAAGTGGGTGGTTTGTGCCGTATTCGGGAGCGTTGCCGCACAGTGCATTGCATTCACGTTTTGGAAGTGCAAAGCTTGGAATTGGTGTTTTGGTGAGCTGCCATTGGACACTGCCTGGTGTTCCCGCCACGGTTGGATGTTGGCAACGGTGTTAAGGGCCTGTGCCAAAGGCGATTTTTCAGCGGACTGCCCTCGACTGTCCAGTTCGCGGCAGTCGCCTGAAAAACCGGGAACTGGAACGGCGACTGTCAGAGTGGAACACACACACACATACACATACACAAACACATCGCAAGGCGGGGGGGGCCAGGGCAGGTGGGGTGGGTGTGGGGGGGGGGGGGGGGGGGGGGGGGGGGGGGGTGGGGGGAGAGGGAGCACTGTCTAAAGCCAAGGTGATACAGCCCACACACCGCCTTGCCAGGAAGTTAAGACGGCTAGCACACTATGCGTTTAAAAGAGGGGGATGGGGGAGAAGGGGGGTGAAGGAATGGAGACACTTTTAAGAAGCCAGACAACTTTTAATAAGCCAGAGATACACAGCTGTGAAGTTCGGTGGGCATTTAACATTACCGGTCGGTTCTCCTTGGTTCTGAAAATTCGTGCTTACATTTTTTTCCCCCCAATGAGCCAATGAAAATGACTGGTCAGCAAAGGTGATTAACTAAAACTACCTCCAACTACCTCGACTACCTATGGCGACCCCACTACAACTGCACCTGCCACTACAAGTATCGATTTTCTCCATGGTGACCAATTTTTGTTGCAGAAAATGTTTCAACATGTTGAAAAATTTGCGCCGACCATACTGAGGCCGCGACTAGTTCCCAGAATGCGGGAACTCCTTGCGACCATGAAGGCGACTCACCAGAGACCACCAGCGAACATGTGGCGACCACGTGGCCATCATGTGGCGAGCGCAGAGTCTCCTGCCCTCGCCTAAAAAGTTGCCTAAGTGGGACAGGTCCTTTAGACACGGTGAGATTGTGTGTTTTCCACTCCTTCCCATCACTTTGGTTACCACATGGTTTTCATCGCTGCATTTTCGGTGGCAGCCAAGTTTTGCCATTCTGCCAGTGCTTGACTTTTGTTGCAAAGACTGCCCCAGAGAGACATGGATGCATCCATGCCAAAAAGTTGCTCGTGGCTTATACAAAAAAATATTTTGTTTCCAGTGACTTGGCACAGGAGAAACTGTTCTTACTAACTTTACCACTGAAATTCAGGTTGGTGTTAATTCATCCTCCATTAGGATCCAACGATTTGACTTTGACAGGAACTGCATCTCATCTGGTGTCAGACCTCTGCGGAATGTTTCTCGCCTCTGTTAAGTTCACATTCGTATCAGACCAATTCCAGATCCATAGTTGAAATTTAGTGCAATAGTGCATTGGCAGGACAGCTTCAGTGCTGCAACTAAGTAGTTAGATGTGTACACACTGATTGATGTCAGTAATGGAGCAGATGGCACTGCACTTGACGTGAAATCCAAAAGGGGTTTCATGTGCAAAATCTAGAGCCTTGTCATCAATACAGGTAAGACTCTAGTCTTGCAGAAGGTAGAGCTGCAACTTATTCAGCAACCCTAAATAAATTAACCAAAGTATGTTACATTTTAAGAAATAGGGAAAAAACCCTGTAATTGCTCAGAGTATACCTAACTGCGTTTTCCAGGAAAAAAACACTGACACCATTCCACACATGGCATTAGGTATTTTCTACTTCTATCGAAACCTCAGATTGGATGTTGCCTGACCTGTTGAGTTACTCTCGCAATTTGTGTCCATCTTTGAATGGTTTGTCGGATGAAGAAGGTATTGGTGACTGTTGGGCTACAACATAGTGAGGGTAATGTATCATTATTGAATGCCAGTAGCTTATTCTATATTTTAAAGATTTTATGTTGTGAAGATTCCATATTGCATCCTTTATTGATAATTAAAGATTTTTCAGTCAGGTGTGACAATAGCATCTCTTCCCACTTAGTAAATCATGACCGTGGTTTTCACATCTTTTTAATAATCCTTACAAGCGATGTCCTTTGGGCCCTCCCCATTCTTAGTCACGTGTGTGACCAAAAAGATGAAAATTTGTGGAATACATCTCTTCTAATTCTGAAACATAGAAACATAGAAACATAGAAATTAGGTGCAGGAGTAGGCCATTCGGCCCTTCGAGCCTGCACCGCCATTCAATATGATCATGGCTGATCATCCAACTCAGTATCCCGTACCTGCCTTCTCTCCATACCCCCTGATCCCCTTAGCCACAAGGGCCACATATAACTCCCTCTTAAATATAGCCAATGAACTGGCCTCAACTACCCTCTGTGGCAGAGAGTTCCAGAGATTCACCACTCTCTGTGTGAAAAAAGTTATTCTCATCTCGGTTTTAAAGGATTTCCCCCTTATCCTTAAGCTGTGACCCCTTGTCCTGGACTTCCCTAACATCGGGAACAATCTTCCTGCATCTAGCCTGTCCAACCCCTTAAGAATTTTGTAAGTTTCTATAAGATCCACTCTCAATCTCCTAAATTCTAGAGAGTATAAACCAAGTCTATCCAGTCTTTCTTCATAAGACAGTCCTGACATCCCAGGAATCAGTCTGGTGAACCGTCTCTGCACTCCCTCTATGGCAATAATGTCCTTCCTCAGACTTGGAGACCAAAACTGTATGCAATACTCCAGGTGTGGTCTCACCAAGACCCTGTACAACTGCAGTAGAACCTCCCTGCTCCTATACTCAAATCCTTTTGCAATGAAAGCTAACATACCATTTGCTTTCTTTACTGCCTGCTGCACCTGCATGCCTACCTTCAATGACTGGTGTACCATGATACCCAGGTCTCACTGCATCTCCCCCTTTCCCAATCAGCCACCATTTAGATAATAGTCTGCTTTCCCGTTTTTGCCACCAAAATGGATAACCTCACATTTATCCACATTATACTGCATCTGCCAAACATTTGCCTACTCACCCAGCCTATCCAAGTCACCTTGCAGTCTCCTAGCATCCTCCTCACAGCTAACACTGCCCCCCAGCTTAGTGTCATCCGCAAACTTGGAGATATTGCCTTCAATTCCCTCATCCAGATCATTAATATATATTGTAAATAGCTGGGGTCCCAGCACTGAGCCTTGCGGTACCCCACTAGTCACTGCCTGCCATTGTGAAAAGGACCCGTTTACTCCTACTCTTTGCTTCCTGTTTGCCAACCAGTTCTCTATCCACATCAATACTGAACCCCCAATGCCTTGTGCTTTAAGTTTGTATACTAATCTCTTATGTGGGACCTTGTCGAAAGCCTTCTGGAAGTCCAGATACACCACATCCACTGGTTCTCCCCTATCCACGCTACTAGTTACATCCTCGAAAAATTCTATAAGATTCGTCAGACATGATTTACCTTTCGTAAATCCATGCTGACTTTGTCTAATGATTTCACCACTTTCCAAATGTGCTGATATCCCATCTTTAATAACTGACTCTAGCAGTTTCCCCACTACCGATGTTAGACTAACTGGTCTGTAATTCCCCATTTTCTCTCTCCCTCCCTTCTTAAAAAGTGGGGTTACGTTTGTTACCCGCCAATCTTCAGGAACTACTCCAGAATCTATTACAATACAGTACAATACAATACAATACAGAAAGCATTACAGGTATATTGTTTTGTATTGCATATATGATTCATAATTTATCAGTTTATCAAGTGAAAATGTTATGTTATGCTGACAGTCTTGTGATGACATTTGGTCACGTGTGTGACATTTTTGTTCACTTTCCAAAGAATGGGCCTTCGGCAAGAAGATGACGCTGTTCCAAACAATGTTTTCTGAAAGTTTCCGATCAAGGTTCTGCATTGTCCACCACCTGCCGGCAACTACATTTCAAAGTTAATTTTTGATAAGAATATGAAAATATAAAAAATAAATAATCCATTCACAGGATATCAATAAACCTTAAGTAAGCCTCAACTACCCCCTCAGTTGGTCCTTTCCAAGGAGAATCATGTTATCGGCACAGATTATTTTGTTTAAAACAAACTTTTTTTAACGTACAGTAAACTCAGGCTTGCTTTAATTGCAAAGTATTGAATTAAATTGAATTGAATTGAATAAATGTTATTACCAAGTCAATGCCAAACTGTAATCCCCCTAATCCTGTTATTGTATAAATGTCATTTAATTTTATAAATTTGTTGTGGTAAAAATGGGAGGGATAATGCATCAATGGATATTGAAATGGAAGAAGTAAAACTATTGAAAATCTCATTTGTATTCATTCTTGGTCGATTAGTGTAACATTAGACACTGTGGAAACAGGCCCTTTGGCCCAACTTGTCCATACCGGCCAACATGTACCAGCAACACTAGTCCCATCTGCCCACATTTGGCTCATGTCCCCCCCCCAAACTGTCTTATCCATGTACCTGTCTAACTGTTTCTTAAACATGGGGATAGTCCCTGCCTCAACTACCTCCTCTGGTAGGATGATATTGGAATTAGATTAGATATGGAATGACTAACATCAAGAAATACTACCATTGCATTATCCAAATAATGGCTCAAATACATTTTAAGATTTCTGAAAGGATGGATTTTTTTGCAGTCTATGTATTTTTAAAAGGTAATATTAAAAAAAATTATTTATAGCAATCAGCTAAAGAATACCAATGCTGCAAGGTGGAATGGTTACTCAGTCTTCAATAGCTTTTATCCAGCACACTCAGCAATGAAATAAAATTCAGTAACACCCCCATGCTTTCATCCTGTGTGAGTCTCACATCAGAAGAATCTTCATGACTGCACTAGTATGCCTCCTTTGATTTTTGCTGAAGCTTCCTTAAAGTGCCTTGCAAGTGAGATTCACAATTATGCACTGGGTTAAGAGCTATTTTGTGACTCAATTGTATTTCTATTAGCAACTAAGTATGTGTCACAAAGAAGATCTGCACCTGGCAAGAAAGAGAGCGAGAGGATGGAAACTTTAATCCGTTCAGCTTGAACTGGCTATTGACCTCTATATCAATTTTGGAAACTCACTTCTTAGTTTCTCCTTTTAATTTCAGAAAGTCAAATCTACTAAATGCGCAAAGTTAGCTGGGATATGCAATTATAGAAAGAAAATTACAGCCAACTCCCCATCTAATTTACAAATCAAAGGAGGATTGAAATTGGAGCTGGAGGAAAAAGGCAAAATATCATAACAATACATGGGAGTAGTCTCCTATTAGATTATTCACAATAGACACTTTGAATTAAACAAAAGATTTTCAGAATACATTGTGCCATAAGATATACTAACTTTTTTTCTTTTTGTAATGTTTGCCGTTAATTGTGAGCTAGATCTTTTGAAGTGTCAAATGTATAAATTAGGATCTATAGATATTCATTCTTAAATACATTAAGGTGCGTTGAGAAATTTCAGTGTAAAGCAAGTGCAAAGTTTCAATATAATTACAAATTCCCCAGTAAACAGTATTAAGCAATAGCCACATCATGTCTATTCCTATCACAATGCAACTATTTCTGGAGTAGATCAAATTTAAAGATGCTCAAATATCTGATTAGCATTTACTGCTGTTTATAAAATTAGTTGAGAAAATGTCAGGATTGCATTCCGATAAAGCTGTTACAGGTTTTGAAATTAGTCTTGGTCATATTTTGCAATGTAAAGTTGTTAAGGTTTGGCAACCCACCCACCCTATTGCTTTTTCAAAATATTGGATTTAGGGATACAGACCATGCATGGGAAAGCATTAAAGGTGGTCCATTTGGGAGCTATATTTCTTGGTGTATGTTTAATGCTATTTCATGATCCTATCATAATGGGAATTTAATAGTGAAAGTAATTATTACATATTCCATGTGACACAACCAAGCTATCATTGGTTAGTCTGAGTTGACTAAGATACTAGCTGGGCCAATTATTAAGGATGGATTTGACAGTGAAGGTTTTTTTGCATGGATAAACTTATGCATTATAGGTTGCATTTGAAGTAAGGTTTATTTCTGTCCCTGATTCTAATAACATTTTGTTATGCCTGTCTCATATATTCTCTTCTAAATATTAATTTGCTATAAATGACACAGCTATAAAGATTAATTGTCATTCAGCTGGATGCAATTCCAACACATTTTAATCAATGTAAGCAACGTGATATTTTTAAACCACTCACTCTGAACCTATTACATTATGCATTTGATTGGATGCACTATCAATTTCAACACGCAGTTACACTCTATGTAACATTCATAAATTAGTTTATAGACAGAAGACTATGTTGCAGCTTAGCCTGGTTGGTGGTACTTTCTATTCTAAATCAAAATTTTGGGAGTGGGGTGTGATTGGTGATCCATATCCAAGCTCCATTTTGAAATTTGAGCTAATAACCTATTCCAATAAGCTTTGTTTAAAGGTGCTTTTTCTGTGAAGTGCTAAATGGAGTTCCCCCTGCCTGACTGGATCACACATATCTAAAAGATTCCTTCTGGTTAGATGAAGAGTAAAATGCTTTTCAGGTTTCTAGCCAAGCTTTGTCAGATTACCTGATTATTTGTTTACTTTTATCCTTGAAATGGGGATATTTGCATCCAATGTTTTCTTACAGATGATGGAACTACACTGATTTTCATCAGTAATGTCCAGGACCCCGATAATCGGAAGCTGAGAGAAGATTGGTGATTGTAGGGCAAAGGGTCATGGACAGGTGACATGTTGCCTCGTCAAGTCAAGTTTATTGTCATGTGCACAAGCACGGTGAGGAACAGGTATAAATAAAATCTTGCTTGCAGCAGCATCACAGACACATGGACTCAGTCAAATGCACAAAACAAACATATTTACATAACATTTATTTTAGAAAAGAAGACAGCAAAAATCAAAATGTTAATGTAAAAACAGAATTAGAAAAAAACATTAATTTACTAGCCCGTGTCAGAAGACTACCTCAAATTTCTTTTTTGTTTCATTTTGGTAAAGATCTGTAATCAGGTAGGTTTATCTGATGAACAGCAAGTAAAACGTCAGACTGCAATAACCATCTTCACCCAAAGAAATGTAGGAGTCGAAAGAAGCTGAAAACCTGCAACTCTGTCAGACAACCAATTGTCAAGAACAGCCATCAAGGATGCTTGGGATGGCTCCTGCTGGTAATTTGCCCACCTGACTACTGGGCTGTTTGATAGATTTTCCTTCACTGTAAGATGAAAAAAAGTTTAAAAATAAATAAAGGTATGAGATCAAGTCTTAGAATTGGTTGAATCCCATTTTCTGTGTTGTTCAGGTTCTTATTCCTTCTTGCCCTTTTGGGAGATAGGGTTTAGTACAATAAGGCATCCCAAATTATGAAGACAAGTTTTGTAAGTTTAGTTTTATTCCCAGAAAGCAGAAGGTTAAGTTGAGAAATCTCAAATGGTGAATGGATTCAAATGTTGCGGAAACAGAGAAATGATTTCACCAGCTTCTTCTTATTGAGTCCACACACAAGATTAGAAGTTGTTCAGCCAGAGCTGAACACACTTCTCGGCATCTGCACACAATGGTGTTGGTCTTGTGCGTGGTGGTGGAAAGATTGGTGAAAATAGGACCGCGACATGAACACTTTCCTTGACCCCATTTCACCAGGTGACAGAATCTATAATAATCTATTAAAAATTAGATAGCCCAATTTAGTTTAGTTTAGTATTGTCATATGTACCGAGGTGCAATGAAAAGCGTTTGCTGCGTGCTATTCGGTCAAAGAAAAGACTATACCTGATTACACAGTGTACGAATAAAGGATAATGGATAGAACATTTAGTGCACGATAAAGTCCGATTAAAGATAATTAAAAGGTTTCAGATGAGATAGATGGGAGGTCAGGACAGCACTCTAGCTGATGAGCGGATGGTTCAAGTAGCACTTTTGTGTGTAAGTGGTTTTTGAAATCTGAAACTCTTCCCAAAAATAAAATGCCCACTGGCTTGAAATTGACCAGTATTGGTATTTTGTTAGACAACAGTATCAAAGGTATGGTGGAATGGAAGATAAATTAAAGCAAAGTCCAATTAAGGAATGATCTAATTAAAAAGTGGAATGGGATTGAGGGTTTCGGTGACCTGTCCCTCTTCCTTTATAAGCTATTTGATAACGGAACAAACATATCCATAAAAGCTAATTCCTTATTATGGAAACACAAATGGTTCACTAATTGTCCTGGACAGGGAGCCGACCGCCCACTAAATTGTTTGGCCTTCTTGATTCCAACCCCACAATAAATGGTAGAGTTATAATGCTTTCAAAATATTCTGGCAAGTCACCCAATTGTAAACAATCATTTCAAAGTTCAATGATCTAATTTGATGTTTTTGGTACCTTGCTGTACGTAAACATTGGCAATTTTCCTACAAATCAGCTACAGCATTAATTATGCATCCCTTGTCATCTTCCAGTTGATCTGGTTACATGAAGCTACCTTGCCTAGAAATGCAATTAAATGATGTGAGCTTTTAAAAACACTTATTTATTGAAAATGGCAAAAAAAGATACAATGTGGAACAAAAACACTTGAGTTGCAATATTTCCCAATTGCTCAATTCCCATCCTTTTCACCTATTTTTTTTAGCTCTGCATTCATACTGCACTAATATCTCTATTTGTGGTAGATACAAAGTGATGGAGTAACTGAGGTCAGGCAGCATCCCTGGAGAAGATGCTGTCTACGCAAAGTAAGGGGGGGGGGGGGGGGGGGGGGGGGTACTGGAGTTAGGAAGGAAATGGCCAGAACAAAACAGGGCTGGCAACAAATGACCAAGGAAGGGTGGAGCCCATATTGGCCCATTGTTGGCTGTGGAAGATGTGATAAGGAAGGAATACAGGGATGCGAACAGTGGAACTAGTAGGATGACTAGAGTGAGGAGGGAGGTGGGGGAATGCAGGAGTTACTTGAAATTAGAGGTTACTGTCTAATAAAGCAGTAATAACTGTCTAAGAGTTACTGTCTAATAATAGCAGTAATAAAGCAATGAACTATTCCCTCCACTATAGTATTGTTAAAATGCTCCAGTATTATGTTAAAAAGTAATCTTCATCGATTTTAACCTGAAGTCTCCTCCAGCACAGAGGCCCCTCTGCAGCCAAGTTGATTCATTCCTTAAGGTAACAAAAGTACCTATAGCTCTGGATTCACAAAGGCAATAAGACCATGCAACACCTCAGCTGCAGGACTGGAGACCTTTGTGCCAAAGTTAGCTGTGCCTCTAGCCCAGCTTATCTCATATATTCACAACAGAAGCACCCACCCCAAGATGTGGAAGATGCCCACATATGCTCTATTCACAAAAGCAGGACCAACCCAATATGGCCCAATGAATTTTCTCTCAATCCTAAGCAAAGTGATGGAAGTGTTGTTAACTGCAACCTCAAATGGCACTTATTCACCAATAACCTGCTTACTAATGTCCAGTTTGGGTTTTGCCATGAACATATCAGCTCCAGATCTCATCACAGCCTTGGTCCAAACATGGGTCAAAGGCTAATTCCAGAATGTACTGTCCTTGAAATAAAGAGAGTATATACCAAGTGAAGCATCAAAGTATCCTGGTGAACTCAATGGGCATCAACAGGAAGGCAATCCAATGGTTGTTGTCATACCTTGCACTAAGGGAGATGGTTGTGGTTGTGGGAGGTCATTCACCCAGCCTCAGGATATCACAGCAGGAGTTTCTCAGCTGTTTCCTAGACTCAACCACCTTCAGCTGCTTTATCAATAATCGTACTTCCATTATAAGGTCAGAAAGGGGGCTGTTTGCTGACACCTGCACAACATTCAGTTCCATTCACAGTCCTTTGCAAATAAAGTTGCCCTTCCGAGCAGCATGACTGGAGCAACCTCTGGACATGGGATGATAAGTGGCAGGTAACATTCAGACCAAAAAAGTATCAGATAATGAACATCTCAAAAGACATAGTATAGCTACCTATCTGTTGCACACAATAGCTTTACCATCACCACGTTCCTCACCATCAATATCCAAGGGTTCATCATTGACAAGAAAATCAACTGGATCTGTTAAACAATTACCATGGCTATAGCAGTAGGTTAAAGGCTGGGTTTCCTGCTACAAGTGATTCACCTCCTGCCAAGAATTTTCTACCAGCCATGGTGTGGAAGGATGTGGAAGGGTAAGAGAAGAAGTTGAAGAAAGAAAGGAAGAAAGAGAGAAGATGGAAGAAAGAAAGAGGAAGGAAGAATGAAAGAAAGGAAGGAAGAAAGAAAGAAAGAGGAAGGAAGGAAGAAGGAGAAAGTGGGGTGCCTCCCTGCTAGCTGTGTTCTCCCATCACAGGTTCCAGGAAGACTGAGCCATTGGGATAAATCAAGACCACCAGTGCCACCGTGTGGTAAAAACTGAGTTGCCAGGAAGCAGCCCTGGACAGCCAGTACCCCTGAATGGCTCGAACAAACCTGAGATGCCTGTGTGTCTTCCTGCCAACACACAGCGAGGGACTGCGCACACACACAGAGGCAAAGACTGAACCGCCAGGATGATCCTGTAACTGCCAGTGTCACCTCTTCAAGCCCCAAAGCTGAGCCAGCAGGATAAGCCTTAGCTTGCCAGCGCCTTCTCTCGAGGCAAGGGTGAGCTACAGGGAGAAGCCTGAGGTTGCCAGGTCTCCCACTTGGAACCCAGGACTGGGCTGTGGGACAACTCCGAGATCTCTAGCTTCCCCGCACATGTGCCCTGACGGTGACAGACAAAACCCCCATACAGTCCTGAGTTTCCTTACCACTGTAAATAAAATATATCACGAGTTCACCC
Source organism: Leucoraja erinaceus (assembly GCF_028641065.1). Classification (NCBI taxonomy): domain Eukaryota; kingdom Metazoa; phylum Chordata; class Chondrichthyes; order Rajiformes; family Rajidae; genus Leucoraja; species Leucoraja erinaceus. Next base: position 45,218,517 of record NC_073385.1, read on the forward strand.
TACTGCGAGTGTTGGTGCGATCACTGCCAATCCCAGCATCATTTCTGATGCCACACTATTTAATAAAAGTAAACGTAATGAACCAGTTGCACACAACAAGTTTTCTTAGGGGTGGTATGGTAGGTTGAGCTGCAGTATATAAAAGATGGTGAAACCCAATGACAAGCAAGCAATAATATCTTCACTGACAGCGTCTAGGAGATGTTTGACTACAAATTAAATAACTGGAAAAGGAAACTGTGGAAAGTAGCCCCTGAAGGAGGCATCAGACAGTTGCAATATTAAGGCAGTCTTGGACCAGAAGAGTAAAAAGTGGAATCAATATAGGTTGAGATAACAATGACAAAACCACGAGATGAATTAGTTTATGGGCTCCCAAGTAACAACTGCATGATCACTGGAGAAGTGTTAATGAAGAGATGAGAAGAACCTGCAGCAAAGTTAATATATAATTGTGGGGATTTAATTGCTATATAGACTGAGCTAATCAATTTGGCAAAAGTAATTTGGAGAATGAGTTAATAGAATGCACACAGGTCAGTTTCCTGGAACTGTACATCACAGAATCAATCAGGGAACAGATTATTTTATATCTCGATGGGTTTAGGAAGACAGGGTTAATTAGTGACCTTGTAAGCAATCCTGTAAGGAAAAGTGATCATAATAACATTTTTATTCTGTTTGAGTGGGACACAGTTCGGAAGTCTTGAACTTCAAATAACGTAAATGTTGTCACGAGAAAGTTAGATTTAGCTCTTAGGGCTAAAGGAATCAAGGGATATGGGGAGAAGGCAGGAACGGGGTTCTGATTGTGGATGATCTGATTGTGGATTCTTGCCATAGAGAGAAGGTTCACCAGACTGATTCCTGGGATGTCAGGACTTTCATATGAAGAAAGACTGGATAGACTCGGCTTGTACCCGCTAGAATTTAGAGGATTGAGGGGGGATCTTATAGAAACTTACAAAATTCTTAAGGGGTTGGACAGGCTAGATGCAGGAAGATTGTTCCCGATGTTGGGGAAGTCCAGAAAAAGGGGTCACATTTTAAGGATAAGGGGGAAATCTTTTAGGACCGAGATGAGAAAAACATTTTTCACACAGAGAGTGGTGAATCTCTGGAATTCTCTGCCACAGAAGGTAGTTGAGGCCAGTTCATTGGCTATATTTAAGAGGGAGTAAGATGTGGCCATTGTGGCTAAAGGGATCAGGGGGTATGGAGAGAAGGCAGGTACAGGATACTGAGTTGGATGATCAGCCATGATCATATTGAATGGCGGTGCAGGCTCGAAGGGCCGAATGGCCTACTCCTGCACCTATTTTTCTATGTTTCTATGTTGTGTGAAGATCCATCATGGGGGCGAACCCTCAGAATGTCTCCAACCCTGATGGTACATCTGGCTGCATTTTTTAAATCAGACCAGGCCAACTGGTTGGAGTTTTTGCAGGCGTCTTCAACCTCCATTACTACGGTCTGTGGTTCCCACCTCCTTTAAATGGATATCAATAATATGAAGAGTAACCTGGCATAGTGACGACCTCAGTGACGACCGGCCGCTGGCACTAAACAATGTGGTGATGAAATGCGTTGAAATCCTCCAAATATACACTGGCACCAACCCCAACTCTTTTTCTGCTACATTGATGACTGCATCGGGGCTGCCTTCTGCACCCGTGCAGAACCCACTGATTTAATTAATTTTACCACTAACTTCCACCCTTCCCTCAAGTTCATTGGGACTAGCTCTGACACCTCACTCCCCTTTCTTGATCTCTCTGTCTCCATCACAGAGGACAGACTATTGACTGACCCACCAACTCCCACAGGTGTATGGGTTACACCTCCTTGCACCCTGCTTCTTGCAAAGATGCTATTCCCGGCCCTCAATTTCCATGTCTCCACCACTGCTGCTCCTAAGATGAGGCTTTCCATTTTAGGACATCCGAGGTGACCTCTTTCTTTTAGACATGGATGGCTGCCTCACCTATGTTTCCTCTGTGAGCTGTAGTTCTGCTCTTCTCCTCCTCCCAGATGGAACAAAAACAAACGTCCCCTGGTCCTCAGCTTTCACCTCACCAGCCTCGCATCCAACACATAGTTCTCCAACATTTCTACCACAGATTCCAGAAGTGGCGGCGGAGCCATGCAGCTGCGGCTCGTCTGCAGTCCGTCTGTCTTTTCCTTTTTGTTTAATTTTCTTTTGCCTTGTTGGACGTATGTTTTAGTTTATTTTTAGTTGTGTATGTGTGGGGGGCGGGGGAAACTTGTTTTAGTCTCTTCCTTCGGGGGGATGCGACCCTTTTCTTGTCGTATCCCCGTCTCCGTCTGCGCTGAGGCCTAATCGCGGAGCTGGCGGCCTCCAACTGGGACCGACCTCGAGACTCTGGAGGCAGAGCCAGGACTCACCATCGCGAAGTTGGCCAACTTCGGGGCTGTGGTGGCGCTCTGGCGGCGGCCCGACTTCGGAGCCTCGGATGCTTAGGCCGCGGGCCCAGTGGATGACAACATCCCGCAACAACAGCTTCGTCCGCTGGACTGGAGGGCAGCAGCTTTGTCCGCCCCAGGCCGCGGAGTTTGAACCGGCCCGTTCGCGGAGCTCGGATTCTGCCGCGGGACTTCCCATCACCCGGCGGGGGGGGGGCCCAACATCGAAAGCCTGGATCGCCTCAACGCAGAGGGAGAACAAGAAAGGAAGAGATAAGGACTTTAAGACTTTATCACAGTGAGGAGGTGCCTGGTAGACTCACTGTGGTGGATGTTAAACTGTGTTCATTGTGTGTTCTGTTATTTTATTTTCTGTCATGACTGCAAGATACGCAATTTCGTTCAAACTAAAAGTTTGAATGACAATAAAGGAAACTTTGCTTTACTTTACTTTACATCTACAGTGATCCCCCACCAGTTATATCTTCCTATCTCCACCACTTTCCACAGAGACTATTCCCTCTGCAACATTTTGGTTAATTCATCCCTTCCCACTCAAACCACCCCCTCCCAGGTACATTCCTCTCAATTGCATGAGATGTAACACCAGTCCCTAAAACATCCTCCCTCAGATCCATCCAGGGACCCCAGCAGTCCTTCCAGATGAGGCAGAGGTTCATGTGCACCTCCTCTAAGGTGTTCCCAATGTGACCGCCTTTACATCGGCGAGACCAAGCATAGACTCAGTAACTATTTCGCTGAACACTTTTGCATGGTCCACCAAGTCCTACTGGATCTCCCGGCTGCTAACCATTTTAACTCCTCTTCCGATTCCCATATTGACCTTGTTGTCCTGGGCCACCTTCGTTGCCAAAATCCCCAGGACCTGACAATGTTTCCCCCTCTACTCTTAAGCTCTGTCACTGCTGGCGTCTTGGTGCCATCGCAACAACCTAGAGCTCAATATTCTTAAGACAGTGTAATTGATTGTAGAATTTAGGAGAGCTCCCCCTCCCCTCACCCCACTCACTATCAACAACACCACAGTCACATCTGTGGAGTCTTTTAAGTTCCTGGTAACCATCATCTCCAAGGACCTTAAGTGGGAGGTTACCATCGACTCCACAGTCAAAAAGGCACAACAGAGGATGTACTTCCTCCAGCAACTGAGGAAGCACAATCTTCCACAGGCAATGATGGTCCAATTCTACATGGTCATCGTAGAGTCATGGTCTGGTTTGGCTCAGCCACCAAGCACAACACCTGGAGGCTGCAGCGAATCATCCAATCAGCAGAGAAGGTTATTGGCTGCAACCTTCCCTCCATTGATGAACTGTACACTGCAAGGGCCAGGAAGCGAGCGGGCAAGATCATCTCTGACCCCTCTCACCCTGGCCACAAACTCTTTGAATCACTTCCCCCTGGAAGGCGACTCCGGACTGTCAAAGCTGCCACAGCCAGACATAAAAACTGTTTTTATCCACGAGTGGTTGCTCTACTCAACAGCCAAAAATCTATAGTCCTTTGATCTGGTATCTTGTTGGTTCACATGCTTGATCAATGGTTCTTTTATCATTAATGTTTTATTATTATTAATGTTTAGTGTTTTCTGAGTCATTCGTAACTGTCACTGTATGTCGTGTTGTTACTTGTGGGCGGAGCACCAAGGCAAATTTATTGTATGTGAATACTTGGCCAATAAACTTACTTACTTACTTAGTTACTTACTTACACGCAAATTGGAGGAACAGCATCTTATATTCCTCCTGGGTAGCTGGTCAACAGTTTGAACACTGAATTCTTCAATTTTAGGCAATTTATTAAAAAAAACCTCCCCCTCTTTTCTCCCTCTCTCTTCCCCGTTTTCTTGACGCACCCATTTCTCCCCTCCCCTCCATCTACTGTACATTCCTGTCTCTGGATTCACAATTCGCAATTCTTATATGCTTATCTCACACCTTTAGTCTTTTCATCTCCGGCCTTTCCAAAACACCCTCACCTGCCCCTCTTCCCTTACAGCTATCTTCCCCCCACCCCTTCCCCATCACAATAAGCCTGAAGAAGAATCCCAACCCGAAACACCACCCATCCATGTTCTCCAGAGACGCTGCCTGACCAACTAAGTTACTCCACTTTTGACTTTTTAAGTGTTTTAAGACTTTGGTTATGATGCATATTAACATCTACCTTAGTTAGCATCGAGACCCACCAAAAATCAGCCGCTGCAATGACAGATCAACAGGGGATGCGATCTCACTAGCTCTCCGCTCTGCACCGCGCCACTTGGATAATAAGAACGTGTACGCCAAGTTGTCATTCATGGACTATAGCCTAGCGTTCAATACCATGATCCACTTCAAACTTGGTATCAACCTCAGGGAGTTGGGTCTTTGCTCATTCATATGTAACTGGATCCTGATGTGTGTGTGTGGTTGTTGTCTCCAGATACTAGGGAAGAAGGAGATTCACAGGACTGATTGCTGGGATTAATGGCAGTGTGTCATCGTGGTTGCCTGGCTGGAAGGAAGCTCTCTGAGTTGCCTCCTCACTTCTCTTGCCTGCAGCTGATTTCCCCATAGGTGATGACAAGTTTTTACAATGCAGCAGTACACCATGTTCCTCCGATCCAATTGTTTCAGCTTTCCAGTGGTTCTTGCAATCAGATTTGATCATATAGCAGGGAATTCAAGCATGTGCATTGTATGCACATTTGTGTATCTCTCTCTCTCTCTCTCTCTCTCTCTCTCTCTCTCTCTCTCTCTCTCTCTCTCTCTCTCTCTCTCTCTCGCCGTCTCTCTCTCCAGATATTTACTGCTCACTATGATGAATGTACCCCACTAACAAAAGGCAAACATATTAAATTATTTTTTAATTTGCCTTGAGACCAGGTCGTCTCTCCCTCCGTCACTCTTGGTTTCTCCACCTCTCTCTCTCTCTCTCTCTCTCTCTCTCTCTCTCTGTCTCTCTCTCTCTCTCTCTCTCTCTCTGCCTCTCACCGTCTCTCTCATACACACATCATTCACTCCTGTGGGAGTGCCTGTTAATGCTTCATAGGACAACTTTTTTAGTTCCTGGCATACTAGTTACTGCAGAATATGGCAACTTTTAATAAATTCTTCAACCAACCAAAACTAGGGCAGCCAAAGAGGCCAATCATCATCTAACCTAGGTATTACCTTTAAGTAGTTCTGCCATGGAAGCAGCATGTCCCCCTTTTTGCTAAATGTGTGTTCAGAAAAGAGGTTAGTATATGGCATGACCTGGCTGGGTCAGGATGGAATCAGTCTATTTTGCAAACTTTTAGTCTGAACTCGTGCTCTTTCCAAAATAGTTACTAGTCCCACGGACACTTCAAGTAAGCATCATGCATAGATTGACAGAATAGTACAATCTCATAATTCCCAGTGTCCAAACATCTGCATTTTTACCCATTGGTGAAAAAAATTTGTTTTTCTGTGTAGATATTGGCTATTTAACAAATCTGACAGCATTTGCACAAAGTAGTTTCCACTTAGTTTTCAATGTTTCATTTGTTTAGAAAGAAATTAGTGAATTTGACAGGAATAAGTAAAAAAGATTTTAATATTATGCACATTACAAACTTATTTTATTCCATCACCTTTATATTTTGAAATAACACATTTTCAGATCGGTATATGAAAAATGTTTCCATTCACATTGTAAATTGCTGACAGCCATTAAAAAATAACTAAATTTAAGGTTTTCCTTAAATTTAGTTCCTTAATAATATTCCTATGATCTATGCTTTCAAAATGGCTTCAGAGCACAAGAAATCATACTCGTGAACCTTCTTATTGTTACAGTCGATTTTGGACTTGCAGTTTTTGTAATTTGCGCAGTCAAGATTAATGAATAAATTTATTATTAATTGAAAACATTCAATTAAATGAAATGCTATTAGGTCATTAAATTGTATTGCTTTGGTATGTGCTGCCTTCATGCCTTTGCAGAAAGAAACGTAGTTTAAAAAAAGGAACTAAACTGTTGGTGCCAGAGCTTTAGTAGTAAAATATAGATTGAAGGGCATAAAAGTATTATATGGCTTCAGTATTTCATGTTTATGTGTGTCCAAGATCACAATTTTCATTTTGGTTGCAGAATTTCAACTAGACCCGTTGTGCTTTGGTATTCTGGTAATCAAGAGGCATAAATTCAGAAGTAATAACATAAGAAGGAAAAAGAAAGACTTTCATTTACAAAGCATCATCATATTATTTTCAGAATGATTCAAAACTCCTTCCAGTCAATTAACGACTTCCTGATGATTAATTCCTATCTTGCTTTAGGAAAGGCAGAAGCCAATTTGCACGCAACAATTTACCACAAATAGCAATGGTATAATTCCTAAATAATCTCTTTTATTAATGGTAGTTGGAAGATAAATATATGCTTCACGAACGATCACGAACACCGAAACCAGATATGCTCAAGTTGAAAAAGGGCTGTTGGCGGTGGTTTTTGCGTGTACTAAATTCAATGATTACATCAATGGCAAGCTAGTGACCATAGAAACGGACCTCCAACCACTGGTCACTATACTGAAAAAACCCATACATGCGGCACCAGCAAGACTTCAAAGGATGATGTTAAAGGGCCTGTCCCACTGTACGAGGTAATTCAAAGAGTTCTCCCGAGTTTCCCCTGATTCGAACTCGGAGAATTACGGTAATAGCATGCTTGTAGGTACTGGGGGCTCTCGTGGACATTTTTCAACATGTTGAAAAAACTTCACGAGTTTACCGCATTTCCCGAGTAACTGCCGTTAGCGTTACGAGCTGCTAAGAGACGTCCCAAGCTCCAACGCACCCGCTACGTACATTCTAGGTACTTACCACGAGTTTGGGTTTTTTTTAAACTCGGGAGAGCTCTTGGGTGAACTCGTATAGTGGGACAGGCCCTTAAGACTTCAAAATTACAGCATTACCCTCATTTACAAATGTGGAAAACAATATACCCAGCAGACATTCTGTCTCGTGTTCCCAGGAGATCCACAGCCCCGCATGCTGTTGAGGAAGACAGCTTTGATGTCATGGTCAATCACATTTCCTCTTCTCGCTTAGAACAGTCGATGACGCAACTTTGCAGACAATTACCACTATCATCAAACATGGATGGCCCAGCAAACAACGCATGCTTCTGCATGCTGTTCGCCCTTATTTTCCTTTCAGAGATGAATTAACCATTGAAGATGGGGTCATCATGAAGGGCAACAAAGCAGTTATTCCTTTCCCACTACAAAAGTAGAAGCCACGATAAGAAGAACAAGGGGCATAGTTTTCTGGCCTACAATGACAGATGATATCAACCAAGAGGTACAATCATGCACTGTGTGTAACAGTACAAAGTCACACCAGAGGAGCAAACCACTTCTGCTGCATGCAGTTCCAGAACTGCCTTGGTCCACAGTGGCAACAGACATCTTTGAATGGCACAATCAACAATACATGGTGCTAGTGGACTCATATTCCGGCTGGTATGAGATTGACTTGCTTCGTAATACTACTTCAGCAGCTGGTCATTTTAAAACTAAAGAGACACTTATCAGTTCATGGGGCACCACCTACCCTCTTATCAGACAATGTTGGACAGTTCACAAGATAGCGCTTTAAAGGCTTCGCTACACAGTGGGACTTCACTCATGTTACCAGCAGCCCAGAGTATCCCCAATTTAATGGGTTAGCTGAACGAGCAGTCTGTAGTGCGAAACAACTCATGGAGAAATCTTACAGAGACAGATCAGGTGTTTTCTTAAATCTCCTCAATCTTAGAAATGTGCCACGTGACACAACGCTTGGATCTCCAGCACAAAGACTGTCAAGGCCAACACGTACTACCCTGCCAGTCTCGAGGAAACTGCTCAAACCACATATGCGTAAGACTCAGGAGGTTCAGTCCCAGCTTCTCAACAAAAGGCATGTAATTCTGTAATGTCACAGAAAGCGTGTTACGATCAAACAAGTCGACCACTCCAGCCTTTGATGGAAGGACAGGTTGTCCGGTTACAGACCCCACATGGCTATAACCGAACGGGCATGATAAAGGAGATATGCCAGGAGCCCAGGTCTTATGTTATTCACTCAGAAGGAAAGCTATACAGGAGAAATCGCAGACACATTTTGTCTGTCCGCGTGCCTGCCCAGGCACAGCAAAATCAATGCGACGTTACCACTGATTACCAGGATACTAGAATGGGGTCAGAAGATGAGAATGCATTCTCTCTGGGGAAAAGGAACTGGTGATGTTTTGGGTTGGAACCCTTCTTCAGCCCATCTGAGAAGGCCAGTTTGAAGAAGGGTTCTGACCTGAAACGTCACCTATTCCTTTTTTTCAGAGATGCTGCCTGACCACTGAGTTAATCCAGCATTTTGTGTCTACGGTATAAACTAGCATCTGCATTTCCTTCCTACATGGGCACTACCTCTGACAGTGCACCCTACCCATTATAGAAACATAGAACATAGGTGCAGGAGTAGGCCATTCGGCCCTTCGAGCCTGCACCGCCATTCAATATGATCATGGCTGATCATCCAACTCAGTATCCTGTACCTACCTTCTCTCCATACCCCCTGATCCCTTTAGCCACAAGGGCCACATCTAACTCCCTCTTAAATATAGCCAATGAACTGGCCTCAACTACCTTCTGTGACAGAGAATTCCAGAGATTCACCACTCTCTGTGTGAAAAATGTTTTTCTCATCTCGGTCCTAAAAGATTTCCCCCTTATCCTTAAACTGTGACCCCTTGTTCTGGACTTCCCCAACATCAGGAAAAATCTTCCTGCATCTAACCTGTCCAACCCCTTAAGAATTTTGTAAGTTTCTATAAGATCCCCCCTCAATCTTCTAAATTCTAACGAGTACAGGCCGAGTCTATGCAGTCTTTCGTCATAAGAAAGTCCTGACATCTCAGGAATCAGTCTGGTAAACCTTCTCTGCACTCCCTCTATGGCAACAATGTCTTTTCTCAGATTAGGAGACCAAAACTGTACGCAATACTCCAGGTGTGGTCTCACCAAGACCCTGTACAACTGCAGTAGAACTTCCCTGCTCCTATACTCAAATCCTTTTGCTATGAATGCTAACATACCATTCGCTTTCTTCACTGCCTGCTGCACCTGCATGCCTACTTTCAATGACTGGTGCACCATGACACACAGGTCTCGTTACATCTCACCTTTTCCTAAGCGGCCAACATTCAGATAATAGTCTACTTTCCTGTTTTTGCCACCAAAGTGGATAACCTCACATTTATCCACATTATACTGCATCTGCCATGCATTTGCCCACTGACCCAGCCTATCCAAGTCACCTTGCAGCCTCCTAGCATCCTCCTCACAGCTAACGCTGCCCCCCAGCTTTGTGTCATCCGCAAACTTGGAGATGTTGCATTTAATTCCCTCGTCCAAATCATTAATTAATACTGCACTGTTGAGTATGGCCAGATGCTTGTGGACACAAGAGATTAGATAGAGTTGACATGGAAAGGATGTTTCCAGTAATAGGAGAGTCTAGGACCAGAGGATATCTCAGAATAAAAGGACGCATCTGCAAAATGGAGATGTGGCGGATGTTTTTTAGCCAGGGGGTGGTAAATCTGTGGAATTCATTTTTAAGGCAGAGATATTTAGGTTCTTGATTAGAAAGGCGGCAAAGGTTAAAGGGAGAAGGCAGGAAAATGGGGTTGAGAAGGAAAAATAGATCAGCAATGATTGAATACTGGAGTAGACTCAATGAGATGAATGGCCTAATTCTGTTCTTATGTCCTATAGATTCCAGATGCTGGAATCTGGAGCAACAAAAAATCTGCTGGAGAAACTCAGTGGGTCGAGCAGCATCTGTCGATGGAAAGGAATGGTTGTGTTTTTGGTGAAAACCCTTTACTGAAGAGGGAAGATAACTAGTGTAAATAAGGGAGAGACAGGGATGGAGGATGTCAGACATATGATGCCAGGTAGGAGAGAGGGATGGATGTTAGGGGGTAGTGGCTGACAGATGATTGATGGAGTCAGACAGAAGAGGTAAAGAAAATGTAAGGAACAAAAGAAGACAGATGGAGCCAGATGAGGAGAGGAGGGAGAAGGTGAAGACTGCTGCTGGAAGATGATAAGGGGCTGGTTACAGCGGTAGAGTTGCTGCCTTACAGCGCCAGAGGCCCAGGTTCAATCCTGATTACGGGTGCTGTCTGTACAGAGTTTAATTCAAAGTAAAATTCAAAGTAACTTTATTGTCAATTCAATTATGCAACAGTAGTTACACATAGGATCGAAATTACGTTTCCCCATACTCCAAATGTGCAAGTAATATTAAAAACACAGACAGACAACATACCAATAAAAATAGACAATAGACATACATTATTTAAAATATTAAAATATTCACAGTATGCCAAAATGTAGCAAAAACTTTGAGGTATTTTAAAAAGGGTGCAACAATGAAAGGTGCAATATAGAAAAAGTGCAAATTCCGTACTGGAGACATTGAGCCAAAGTTATTTTCACAGTTTGTTGTCTTTGTTTGGGTACTGTTCATGGAATTTACTTAAGTGTGTTGAGTAGTCTGATGGCCTGAGGGAAAAAGCTGTTTTTGAATCTGGTGGTTTTGCTCCGCATGCTGCGGTAGCGCTTACCGGAAGGTAGGAGGGTGAACAGTTTGTGTGCTGGGTGAGTGGTGTCTTTGATGATATTGCTTGCTCTCTTGCGACAGCGAGATGGGTATAGGTCCTGGATTGCTGGTTGGGGTGATCTGGTGATCTTCTCAGCTGTCCTCACCACTCTCTGTAGGGCCTTCTGGTCAGCAGCAGAGCAACTGCCATACCAGACTGAGAGACTGCTGGTAAGAATGCTCTCAATGGCACCCCTGTAAACGGTCGTGAGGGCAGAGGGGGGGAGGTCAGCTCTCCTCATCCGTCAAAGGAAGTGGAGGCGTTGCTGTGCCTTCTTGACTAGGGAGATGGTGTTGGTGGACCATGTCTGATCATCTGTGATGTGCACTCTCAGGAACTTGGTGCTTTTCACAGACTCCACTGCACTGCCATTGATGGTAAGTGGGGTGTGTGTTGTCTGTTTCTTCCTGAAGTCCACAGTTATTTATTTTGTTTTGTTGACATTGAGTTGAAGGTTATTGATATCACACCAGTTGATGAGTTGTTGAACCTCCTCTCTGTAGGCTGAATCGTCATCGTGGCTGATGAGGCCCACCACTGTAGTGTCATCTGCGAACTTGATGATGTGGTTCGAATTGTGTTTGGCACTACAGTCATGAGTCATCAGCGTGAACAACAGAGGGCTCAGCACACATCCCTGTGGGACCCCGGTGTTCATGATGGTGGTCTCTGATGAGTTCTTGCCAACTCTTACTGTCTGTGGTCTGTCAGTGAGGAAGTCCAGTAACCAGTTGCATAGTGGGGTGCTGATGCCTATTTCGCCGAGTTTATTCACCAGATGTTGGGGGATGACTGTATTGAAGGCGGAGCTGAAGTCGATAAACAGCATCCGCATGTAACTGTTTTTGGTTTCCAGATGAGCCAGGCTTAGGTGGAGTACTGTTGCTATGGCATCATCAGTGGAACGGTTGGGACGGTAAGCAAACTGGTATGGGTCAAGTGTAGAGGGGAGACTGGATGTTATATGGGCCTTAACCAACCTTTCAAAGCACTTCATCATGATGGACGTGAGTGCTATGGGCCAGCAGTCGTTCAGTGTTGAGGCTGGGGATTTCTTGGGTAGCGGTATGATGGTTGTGGCTTTGAGGCATGCTGGTATGATGGCTTGGCTCAGAGAGGTTCAGAGTGGCTTGGCTCAGAGTATATGTTCCCCCTGTGACCTGCATGGGTTTCCTCTGAGATCTTTGGTTTCCCCCCCACACTTCAAAGATGTACAGGTTTGTAGATTAATTGGCTTGGCATAAATTTACAATTATACCCAGCCAATAGTGTATTTATGCTAACCTAGTATCTGTAGGATAGTGTTCGTGTGCAGGGATTGCTGGTCGGCGCAGACTCGGCAGGCCGAAAAGCCTGTTTCCGCACTGTATCTCTGAACTAAACTAAACAACAACAAAAGCTGCCAGTGCTGGAATTTGATATGATTAGGGGAGAGGTGAAGGGCAGATGGAACCGGAACCCAGTTGTGGGAATGAGGAAAAGCCTGGGGGTGAAATGTGTTCAGTTATCCAGGACTGTAAGTTCTCACCTCGAGAGTAAATGCAATGGAGGCGGAGAAACTGGGAGAAAGTGATGGCAACCTTGTAAGAGACAAGGTGGGAGGAGGTGCAGTCAAACTGTGGGAATCAGAGGGCTTACAGTAAATGTCAGTGGATAGTTTATTGGAGACAGAGAAGTCTAGAAAAGGGAGAGAAGTGTCAGAATTGGTCCAAGTGAATTTGAGCATGGGTGCAAGTTGGTTGTGAATGTGACAAGATTGATGTGTTCCGCACAGGTGCAGGAAGTAGCACCATTGTTATCATCAATGCAATGGAGAGGGAGCTGGGGAATGGTGAGGGTGAAAGTTTGGGATAGAACTGTTCCACGTACCAACAACGTTTGTGGTGCTGTCAATGGAAGGGCATTTGAACAAGCAACCTCCTCATCCAAGAATTTTACCAACAATACTTCAACTGGCTCGAGCTGAATCACTCTGTGGATTTTCAAACAACGATTTCACGCAACTTAAATAGCTTGGGGATGGCACAAAGTCAGTGTTGGTGAAATGAAAGAAGAAAATAATGATAAAGTGACGATACTAGTGCATTGATGAGGTTAGGGCACGTTGTAAAATTGGCATGTTGTTTGTTGATTTAGTTTGCAGTTTTTTTGATTTAGAATGTAGTTTTGTGCAAGCAAGCAACTATTACACCTAGCTGATAATTACTTGTCAACTCACCAGGCTACACTTTTGGTTTTCCATTAATTAATGTCCCCACCTTACCATCTAAATTAAGATAATTTACAAAGGCTACCAACTACCAATCCAAAACTAGTGAGGTGGAATAATTACAAGTTACTGTTAGTTAAAGATAGAGGAATGAGTGTGAGACCTGGCTTCTGAATCCATAGCATCCCCTGTTGTGAGCACCAGTAAAAGCATCAGAGCAATGATGAGTAGTGTGCATTGTCAGAGGTACTGCCTTTCAAATTTGGCATTAAAAGATGGATCTGCCTACTCTCTTAGATGGAAATAACAGATCCCATGGTACTATTTTGAAGTCCAGCAAAGGAATTAATCCCCAATGTTTTGGCTAATTGGTGTTGGCATTTGCAAATATTTTCCCCAAAATGGTATCAACAGGTCATCAATAGCAAACGCATTTGAAAAATGTGATCTTCCCCTTGGGCCATAAATATTGAGCATTATAACTTCTGACATTATGGAAGAAAAAACACTACACCATTCTTCCTTTCCATTAAGATGTTTCCAAAAGTTGGATGCCCATGAGCAGTAGTCTATGTGAATTTGAATGTACTTCTAGATCCATGGTTTTCACCTTTAGCAATGCAGCAGGCATTGGACACGTTGCTTCTTGCTCATTTTGATGCAGCACTTAGTGCTATGCAACAATGGCATTAAAAAATCCAGTTCAACTTCAGAAAATTCAGTGAAATAGGAAGATTAATTTTTGTATTGGATGATTTTGTAATTAATTCTTGTACTGGATGATTTCCACTCCATAAGTGTACAGTTTTGTTGAACTGCTCAACACAGCAGTGAACATTCTTCATATTGATCACAAAAACATTAACTGATTAAAATAGGCATGTTATTAATTAATCAGCCACATTGGTAAGAGCTAAATAAGCAAATGGATCATGTTAGATTAATAACTAAAAATAAGTAAAGGGGTAGAAAATGCTAGAAATAACTCAGAATCATCTTGTGTTCTCTATAATTATTCCTTTTTGTCACCTATCAGCATTCCCCCACCATTCATTTTGTTCTTTTATGTCCTCCCTTCATTCCCAGCATCTTATTTATTAAATTCTGACTTTTGTTATTAACCTGATACAATAGCTTTGTTTCTCTCTCCACAAATACATTCTGGCATATGGAATGTTTACAGTGTTTTCTTTTTTTAATTCAGGTTTTTATTTTTATTCTATATTAATAAAAATGAAAATACAATGCTTGATTAAATGCATTTCAGATTAGAATATTGAAAAAAATGTGTATGGGAGGAATTGTGTCATGGCATTTATAAATCTTATAACAGATATGTGTTGGACCCGAATAATGTCCTAGGGAATCAGAAAACAATAATACCGGAAGAGAAAAGCTATTTTGTACACCCATGAGAATATTGAAAAATGCGAAAAAATAAAGTGTTAAAAACAAATACAACTTTATCTAACATAATGTGTAGATTTACCACGTTCAGCACAGAGTTTGCCAGTTAAGGATAATTTTGTAGAGATTTTGAGAGTCTGAGGAAAAATAACTAAAATATACAAAAGCAATTTGCAAAGTAGGTTACAAATCATTAGTGTACAGGTTGGTAATTATTGGTTCTTTAGTGTTTATATTAACACAGTACTTGGCAACCTGAAACTTTTCCAAGCATCCATAAACTTAAACCACGGAAATTAAGTTGTTTAAGAACAACACAACTAAAACTTGTTTCAAATCTGCTTTAATGCTGCCTTTTAACATAAGAAATTGGACCCATTGGATTCTGTTTCTTTAAAAAACAATTTGTGAATGTTAGCTTTCCAGCCAGATGGTGGTAGTTAGGATTTTAGAGATTTTAAAGTTGCCTGACAAGCTTGCCTGCTTCTGCTGGAGGTAATTTCATCAGTTCTCAACTCAGATGTCTGTTGAACATACAGTTACAGGGCAGACCATCGAGTTAGGAAAGGAATCTAGAGGCATCTTTTATAAGTGCATTTGCTGATGACTGAGCAGTAGATATGCTGTCCCAGGAGTAGCCCCCTGGAGGGATTGTCCTGCTGGGCTCTTTATATGAAGTTTCGCGGTGGCAAAAGCTGCCACAGGGGCATAAAACAGGAAAATTCTGTGATTAAAAATAAATTCTAGCAAACCACAATATCATTTTGTCATTTACTCCTTTAGGCTTCATCTTTTTTTTTCTGACTACAATCCAGCAGTCCCATTGGTTTCAAAATTCTCATTCTTGATTCAAATCTTTCCCTGGCTTTACTCATCCTTTCCCTTTAATCTCCTCCAGTTCTAAATCCTCCCACGGTCTCTTGTGTTTGCCTAATTGACGTCTCTTCTGTCTCCAGATTTTTCCATCCCTGTGCCATCCCAGGCGCCAAGTTCTGGAATTCTCTTCCTCTCATTCCTTCATTTCAGAAACCTATCTCTGAAACTGTCCTGTCATAATAGCTGCTAATTTGGCTGGCTGATCATTTGTTGTTGTAGTCCATGCTCTAAAGCATGCTTGGACCATGCTTGGACTTTGTTAGAGGGACTACAGGGGCAACACAATGGCACAGCTGTAGGGCTGCTGCTTTACAACTACTGAGACCCAAGTTCAATCCTGTTCTTGTGTGCTGTCTGTACGGAGTTTGTACATTCTACCTGTGACCATGTTTTCTCCGGGGGCTTCGGCTTCTTCCCTCATTCCAAAGACGTGCAGGTTTGTAGGTTAATTGGCTTCTGTAAAATGCTCTTGGTGTGTAGAATGCAAAAGTAGTATTACATAGCACTAGTGCATGAATGACTGATGATTGGCGTGGACTCGGTGGGCTAAAGGGCCTGTTTGTATGTTGTATCTCTACAACTAAAAAATAAAAATCACTTTTGCCCTGTTTTTTAACCTGGAACTGTTGTTATTATTCATGCTCTTTATGCGGGGATAAAAGGCACTTTGGATATAACTAAACACCTTTTTAGATCTCAGCGCAGTTTGCAATGGAACATGATTACAAACTGAAAATAGTCAAATATTCCTCCAAAACTTCTAAAATAAACCAAAGGGTGAATAGGTTAGAATGATTGAAAAGTAATTTGGTCATAAAGTTTAAATTTTTTTTTAGAATTGTTGGTGAAAGATTCTGGGGGATAAAATCTCTCTTTGCATACACAGAACTTTGCTTTATTTTGAATCAGTTCATGATAACTTTTATTACAGAGCTTTCATGAATATTAAACGTAATCTGGAGTCAGGTTGAATGCTTTTAATCTGAAGATGGATCTCATGTTTGTGGGTGGGTCTCGCAAGTAACAGAACTCTGAAGTGAGACAAAATCTGCATCATTAATCAACCCGTTATTCTTTTTTCCTCCCACCAGATTACTTCTCGCACATTTTCTGAAAGCACTGAAACTACGCTGTGGCATCAACTAACTCTAGTGCAGTAGATGAACAAGCAATATTCAACTGGGAGACTAAATTGTTCATGTTCGCAGAGTTTGACTCTGGGATCCAGAGCTTGCCCTCATCAATTTTATTTCCCATATTGTTTCTTCTCGCCCTTCTTCATTCATATTTTTAGGAAGATCCATTGGATTGATGTTTAAATTAAGTGGCAATACAATACAATACAATAATACGTTATTAGCCAAGTATGTTTTACAACATACGAGGAGTTTCATTTGCCAAGTCATCCACAATCAGTACCCCGTTCCTGCCTTCTCCCCATATCCCCTGACTCCGCTATCTTTAAGAGCTCTATCTAACACACTCTTGAAAGCATCCAGAGAATTGGCCTCTACTGCCTTCTGAGGCAGAGAATTCCACAGATTCACAACCCTCTGTGTGAAAAAGTTTTTCCTCATCTCTGTTCTAAATGGCTTACCCCATATTCTTAAATTGTGGCCCCTGGTTCTGGACTCCCCCAACATCAGGAACATGTTTCCTGCCTCTAGCGTGTCCAAACCCTTAATAATTTAATGTGTTTCAATAAGATCCCCTCTCATCCATCTAAATTCCAGAGAATACAAGCCCAGCAGCTCCATTCTATCAACATATGACAGTCCCGCCATCCCGGGAATTAACCTTGTGAACCTACCCTGCACTTGTCCTTCCTCAAATTTGGAGACCAAAACTGCACACAACACTCCAGGTGTAGTCTCACTAGGGACCTGTACAACTGCAGAAGGACTTCTTTGGTGCAGAAGGACACCTCTTGAAGGCCACCATACCATTTGCTTTCTGCTGTACCTGCATGCTTACTTTCAGTGGCTGAAGAACAAGACCCCTAGATCTTGTTGTACTTCCCCTTTTCCTAACTTGACACCATTCAGTTAATAATCTGCCTTCCTGTTTTTGCCACCAAAGTAGATAACCTCACATTTATCCACATTAAACTGCTTCTGCCATGCATCCGCCCACTTATCTAACCTGTCCAAGTCACCCTGCATGCTCATAGCATCCTCTTCACAATTCACACTGCCACCCAGCTTTGTGTCATCTGCAAATTTGCTAATGTTACTTTTAATCCACTCATCTAAATCATTAATGTATATTGTAAATAGATGCGGTCCCAGCACCGAGCCTTGCGGTACCCCACTAGTCACTGCCTGCCCTTCTGAAAGGGACCTGTTAATCCCTACTCTTTGTTTCCTGTCTGCCAACCAATTTTCTATCCATGTCAGTACCCTACCTCCAATACCATGTGCTCTAATTTTGCCCACTAATCTTCTATGTGGGACCTTATCAAATGGTTTCAGAAAGTTCAGGTACACTAAATTCACTGGCTCTCCCTTGTCCATTTTCCGAGTTACATACTCAAAAAATTCCAGAAGATTAGTCAAGCATGATTTCCCCTTCATAAATCCATGCTATCCAAATGTGCCGCTATTTCATCTTTTATAATTGACTCCAACATCTTCCCCACCACCGATGTCAGGCTTAATGGTCCGTTTCCTGTTTACTTTCTACCGCCTTTCTTAAAAAGTGGGATAACATTAGCTACCCTCCAATCTACAGGAATTGATTCTGAATCTATAGAACATTTGAAAACAATCACTAATGCGTCCACAATTTCTAGAGACACTTCCTTAAGTACCCTGGGATGCAGACCATCAGGCCCTGGGGATTCATCAGCCTTCAGTCCCATCAGTCTACCCCACACCATTTCCTGTCTAACGTGAATTTCCTTCAGTTCCTCCGTCACCGTAGATCCTCTGGCCACTAGTACAACTGGGAGATTGTTTGTGTCTTCCAAAATAAAGACGGATCCAAAGTACCTGTTCGACTCGTCTGCCATTTCCTTGTTCCATATAACCATGTAACCATATAACAATTACAGCACGGAAACAGGCCATCTCGGCCCTTCTAGTCCATGCCGAACACGTATTCTCCCCTAGTCCCATCTACCTGCACTCAGACCATAACCCTCCATTCCTTTCCCGTCCATATAACTATCCAATTTATTTTTAAATGATAAAATCAAACCTGCCTCCACCACCTTCACTGGAAGCTCATTCCACACGGCTACCACTCTCTGAGTAAAGAAGTTCCCCCTCGTGTTACCCCTAAACTTCTGTCCCTTAATTCTCAAGTCATGTCCTCTTGTTTGAATCTTCCCTAGGCTCAGTGGGAAAAGCTTATCCATGTCAACTCTGTCTATCCCTCTCATCATTTTAAAGACCTCTATCAAGTCCCCCCTTAACCTTCTGTGCTCCAAAGAATAAAGACCTAACTTGTTCAACCTTTCTCTGTAACTTAGTTGCTGAAACCCAGGCAACATTCTAGTAAATCTCCTCTATTTTGTTGACATCCTTCCTATAATTAGGCGACCAAAATTGCACACCATACTCCAGAATTGGCCTCACCAATGCGTTGTACAATTTTAACATTACATCCCAACTTCTATACTGAAAGCTCTGATTTATAAAGGCCAGCACACCAAAAGCTTTCTTTACCACCCTATCTACATGAGATTCCACCTTCAGGGAACTGTGCACAGTTATTCCCAGATCCCTATGTTCAACTGCATTCTTCAATTCCCTACCATTTACCATGTACGCCCTATTTTGATTTGTCCTGCCAAGATGTAGCACCTCACACTTATCAGCATTAAACTCCATCCGCCATCTTTCAGCCCACTCTTCCAACTGGCATAAATCTCTCTGTAGACTTTGAAAATCTACTTCATTATCCACAACACCACCTATCTTAGTATCATCTGCATACTTACTAATCCAATTTACCACACCATCATCCAGATCATTGATGTACATGACAAACAACAGTGGACCCAACACAGATCCCTGAGGCACCCCACTAGTCACTGGCCTCCAACCTGACAAACAGCCATCCACCATTACTCTCTAGCATCTCCCATTCAGCCACTGTTGAATCCATCTTGCTACTCCAACATTAATAACCAACAATTGAACCTTCTTAACCAACCTTCCATGAGGAACCTTGTCAAAGGCCTTACTGAAGTCCATATATACAACATCCACTGCTTTACCCTCATCAATTTCCCGAGTAACCTCTTCAAAAAATTCAAGAAGATTAGTCAAACATGACCTTCCAGGCACAAATCCATGTTGACTGTTCCTAATCAGACCCTGTTTATCCAGATGCTTATATATATATTATCTCTAAGTATCCTTTCCATTAATTTTCCCACCACTGACGTCAAACTAACAGGTCTATAATTGCTAGGTTTACTCTTAGAACCCTTTATAAACAATGGAACAACATGCGCAGTACGCCAATCCTCCGGCACTATTCCCGTTTCTAATGACATTTGAAATATTTCTGTCATAGCCCCTGCTATTTCTACACTAACTTCCCTCAATGTCCTAGGGAATATCTTGTCCGGACCTGGAGACATATCCACTTTTATATTTCTCAAAAGTGTCAGTACTTCCTCTTCTTTGAATCTCATAGTTTCCATAGCTACTCTACTTGTTTCCCTTAACTCACATAATTCAATATCCTTCTCCTTGGTGAATACTGAAGAAAATAAATTGTTCAATATCTCCCCCATCTCTTTTGGCTCTGCAGATTGCTGTCCACTCTGACTCTCTAATGGACCAATTTTATCCCTCGTTATCTTTTTGCTATTAATATAGCTGTAGAAACCCTTTGGATTTACTTTCACCTTACTTGGCAAAGCAACCTCATATCTTCTTTTAGCTTTTCAAATTTCTTTCTTAAGATTCTTTTTACATTCTTTATACTCCTCAAGCACCTCATTTACTCCATGCTGCCTATAATTATTGTAGATCTCTCTCTTTTTCTGAACCGTGTCCAATTTCCCTTGAAAACCATGGGTCTTTCCAATTTTTACTATTTCCTTTCAACCGAACAGGGACATAAAGATTTTGTACTCTTAAAATTTCACCTTTAAATGTCTTCCATTTCTCTTCCACATCTTTCCCATAAAACAAAATGTCCCAATTTACTCCTTTTAAATCCTTTCGCATCTCCTCAAAGTTAGCCTTCCCCATAATAAATTCATCTGTTTCAGTCGTCAAGGATCCAACTTTGGTCTTAACTAATTTTTTCCTCTTCACATACCTAAAGAAGCTTCAATTATCCTCCTTTATATTCTTGGCTAGCTTACCTTCGAACCTCCTCTTTTCTCATTGTATTGTCTTTTTAGTTATCTTCCGTTGCTCTTTAAAAGTTTCCCAATCCTCTGGCTTCCCACTCATCTTTGCTATGTTATACTTCTCTTTTATTTTTATACTGTCCCTGACTTCCCTTGTCAGCCACGGTCGCCCCTTACTCCCCTTGGAATTTTTCATCCTCTTTGGAATGAAACTTCTGAATTATTCCCAGAAATACCTGCCATTGTTGTTCCACTGCCATCCCTGCAAGGGTATCTTTCCAATCAACTTTGGCCAGCTCCTCCCTCATGGCTCCATAGTCACCTTTGTTCAATTGTAATACTGACACTTCCGATTTTCCCTTCTCCCTCTCAAATTGCAGATGAAAACTTATCATATTATGGTCACAACTTCCAATGGCTCCTTTACCTTGTTTCCTTATCAAATCCGGTTCATTACACAACACAAAATCCAGAATTGCCTTCTCCCTGGTAGGCTCCAGTACAAGCTGCTTTAAGAATCCATCACGGAGGCACTCCACAAACTCCCTTTCTTGGGGTCCAGTACCAACTTGATTTTCCCAGTCTCCCTGCATGTTGAAATCTCCCATAACAACTGTAGCATTACCTTTGCGACATGCTAATTTTAACTCTTGATTCAACGCACCCTATATCCAGGCTACTGATTGGGAGCCTGTAGATAACTCCCAGTAGGGTCTTTTTACCCTTACAATTCCTCAGTTCTATCTATACTGATGCTACATCTGATTCTATGTCACTCCTTGCAAGGGCCTGAATTTCATTCCTCACCAACAGAGCAACCCCACCCCCTCTGCCCACCTGTCTGTCTTTTCGATAGGACGTATACCCTTGAATATTCAGTTCCCAGCCCTGGTCCTCTTGCAGCCATGTCTCTGTAATTCCCACAACATCATACTTGCCAATATCTAACTGAGCCTCACGCTCATCCACTTTATTTCTATTATACTTTGCGCATTCATATACAACACTTTAACTTTGGTATTCACCTCCCCTCTCACACCGCTCACTATTGGGCCTGACCTTACTCTCATATCCCTTCTCGAACTTTCCTTCCCATTAATTTGGGAGTCTTTTGTAACTTTTCCTGTACTCACTTCCCCTTTAACTACATCTTTATACTCCCAATTTGTCACCCCTTCCCCCCACTATTTGTTTAAACCCACACGTGTAGCATTAGCAAACCTGCCTGCCAGAACGTTGGTCCCCCTCCAGTTCTTTGATTTCAGGAAGAAGCAGGGTGACTATCCCCCACTGCACATAAACAGAGAAAGAGTGGACAGAGTCCCCAGTTTCAGGTTCCTGGGCACCCACATCTCAGCAGATCTCAGGTGGCCAACTAACACGCACTCCCTGGTAAAGAAGGCACAACAACGGCTTTACTTCCTAAGATCTTATAGCATCTTATAGAATCTTATAGAAACATATAAAATTATAAAAGGACTGGACAAGCTAGATGCAAGAAAAATATTCCCAATGTTGGGCGAGTCCAGAACCAGGGGCCACAGTCTTAGAATAAAGGGGAGGCCATTTAAGACTAAGGTGAGAAAAAAACTTTTTCACTCAGAGAGTTGTGAATTTGTGGAATTCCCTGCCACAGAGGGCAGTGGAGGCCAAATCACTGGATGGATTTAAGCGAGAGTTAGATAGAGCTCTAGGGGCTAGTGGAATCAAGGGATATGGGGAGAAGGCAGGCACGGGTTATTGATTGGAGACGATCAGCCATGATCACAATGAATGATGGTGCTGGCTCAAAGGGCCCAATGGCCTCCTCCTGCGCCTATTTTCTATGTTTCTCTGTTTCTATCACTCGGGAAAGTCAACTTGCCACAACAGTTGCTCGTGCCATTCTACCGTTGCTCCAGAGAGAGTGTCCTGACACATGGCATCCTGGTATGGTATGGCAACAGTTCTGCGGCTGACAAGAAGGCTCTGCAGAGAGTCATCAATACAGCCCAGAAGATCACCAACACACACCTGCCTGCCCTGGAAGAGATCAATAGCTCTCGTTGCCTGCAGAAGGCATCACGCATCCTAAAGGACTTGTCTCATTCCGCACATCATTTGTTTGCCCTTCTGCCCTCAGGAAAGCGTTGCAGGTCCATCAAATCACACACCTCAAGATTAACAAACAGTTTCTACCTCAAGGCCATCACCACTCTGAACTCTGCACTGAACACACAGGCCCCATAGCCAATATTTTGTACTGCCACAACACTATACTGTGAAATATTGCACATTCTGACTGGACAACGTTTTTCTTGCCATTTTTGTTGTTTTCATTGTCGTTATTATTTATCTGTTACGTTGGAGCTCCGCTCGGGCAGTGTGTCTGAAATTTTGTTGTATGTATTTACACTGACAATAATGTGTATTATTATTATTATTATTATCATTAGTTAAGGTGTAACCCATCCCTTTTGTACAGGTCACCCCTACCCCAGAAGAGATCCCAGTGGTTCATACATCTAAATCCTTGCTCCCTGCACCAGCCACACATTAGTTGACTCCTGTAGCTGGCGGCCGATCCCTCCGCATTGTGACGATCAGCTGCTACATTGGAGAGGAATCTCAGCTCCCCCACACCGGCGATCCGACCCCGGATCAGGGCTGGTCGAACTGCTGCGTTGTTGCAGCTTCCCTACTCGGTCTCTCCCGAGACTGCATGCCCTTGATGGTAAAATCCGCAGGCCGCGGTTGGAGCCATCCCAGGGAAGGGATCAGCCCCGATGGTAAGTCCACGCCCCATGGTGGGACTCAAAGTCAGTCCCAAGGAGGCCTCCAGCTCCAAGATGTTAGGCTGCAGAGCGACCGGAGATACGACCCGAAAACCCATCGCATCTCCGGTAGTTGACTTTTGACTTTTTCCATGTTTCAGTTCAGAGATCGAAGCCAACCATTGCCGTTGAAACCTCTTATAGGTAGAACATGCAATATACTCAATTACTTTAAGATTATTATCTTTGCATTTAAATATAACATTGAGAAATCGAAGATCTGGATAGAGTGGATGTGGATAGGATGTTTCCAGTAGGAGGAGAATCTAGGATCAGGGGACATAGCCTCAGAATTAAAGGATCCTTTAGGAATGAGATGAATAGGAATTTCTTTAGTCAGAGGGTGGTGAATCTGTGGAATTAATTGCCACAGAAGCCTGTGGAGGCCGTCAATGGATATTGTTAAGTCAGAGATAGATAGATTCTTGATTAGTACAGATGTCAGCGGTTATGGAGAGAAGGCAGGAGAATGGGATTGAGAGGGAAAGATAGATCAATTATGATTGAATGGCAGAGTGGACTTGATGGTCTGAATGGCCTAATTCTGCTCCAATCATTTATGGGCATGAAGATACAGGATGGCTCAATGATGAAGAAATGTACCTTTCATTTGCTAAAACAATGTGACTTAATGAACATTCTGAAAAGGGTTTTTCTTACATCCGCATGTTGCTTTAGCCTTTTAGAGGATTACTACCTAATTGGAGCCCAATGAATGCAAAATTGACCAGACTTTAACTGCATTTGTTAGGCTGAGCCAGAGGTTTATTTTCTTGGGTCACTTTTTAAGCTATGGATATTCACTTTAAATATTTCTTGTTTTTTGTTAAAGGAAAAGATGACAGCAAAATACACAAATCTAATTTCATGCTGTTTTAATTAGTTCAGTTTAACTATTATCTGCCAGCTCTACAGTTGTACATGATTATTTTTATGGCAATGAATATAAAAATACCAGAGAGGCATGCAATGCCGATGAGTTATAAACTATCACTTGACATGTAATGTCTAAAGCCTTTGTTCAAATAAGAATTGTTAACAAAATACTTGGCAAGGTTGAAAATGAAATAGAAATTGCAGGGAGCATGATAGTAACTGAATATAGTGCTCTTTTACTAGCCACCTGATGTTGAAACAGACAATCCCTCAGGGAACCAGTGCACCTACTTGACATGGCACACAACTTGCATGTGACATTGGTATGAGAATCTAATTCAGAAATCTTTTGAGCTTTCCTGTAGATCAAAACAAACTAAAGCAGTGAAGAGTATCAAGAGACATAATTGGATGTAAACAGATGAAAGGAATACTGTTATTCAATTTACAAGCCACATTTGCCATTGTCTCATTTCTAAAGCTCCCCAGGTTTTCACTTCCTCTGATGAGTGTAGGCTGGTCCCAACTGTATAGGATTATTTTATAACGTGAAATTGTCATCTCTGTGGACTCTTCTGTCCATGAGCACACACAAAAATAATTACTCTTTCATCAAAGTTTAATTATGTGATGCTATTAAAACCTGACAAAAGGCTGAATATTCATTTTTAGAAGACACAGGGTGTGTAGCAACCATCACAGCAGTTAACATTTTGTCGTGTAGTTGAATTTACCATTCCTACTTGATCAGATTATTCTCAAAATTATTTTATGTATTATATGTTGATTCACCATAAAGCAGAAATCTTAGACAATACCTACATTAGAAAAAATGGTAACATGATTATTCAGTCGCCCAGAGGACATTATATTAAAATAATGTAAATATATGGGTTGGTTAATCCTAGTGATAACCCGATTTAAATGCCATTTCCCAGTAAAACTATGATTTAGGTACCTTCAGTTAAATAAACACACTTTGTGTAAAAGTAGATCTTGATCTTTTATCAATGTTTCCTCATCAAGTACAGCTATCTATGGATATCAGCAGATACACGATATGAGATTAGACAAAGCCGAGTATGAGAAGATTGTTTTCTCATCATAGGGCAATTGGAAGAAAGCTGAATGGCTTGAAGAAGTTACAGGGGTATTTGTATCAGTTTAATGTAGGATCTCAAGCACAATCTGCTTAGACAGTCAAAACGTCTTTGGTAGCCAACATCATAATACTTCTTGCAATTCAGTAATAATATACACAACCAAAACTTCTTAGAAGAAAATAAAAAATCTCAATAACATAGAGATTTCTGAGGTTAGAATCAATGAGGACTTGACATACTCAATATGAGTAAGTGAGATATCTTAACAACAGTTGTAAAGAGTGAGCAGATGCATGGCAGATGCGGTACAATGTGGATAAATGTGAGGTTATCCACTTTGGTGGCAACAAAGCTTTTGGTGGAAGGCAGATTATTATCTGAATGGTGTCAGGTTAGGAAAAGGGGAAGTACAACGAGACCGAGGTGTCCTTCTACATCAGTCATTGAAAGTAAGCATGCTGGTACAGCAGGCAGTGAAGAAAGCTAATGGCATGTTGGCCTTCATAATGAGAGCAGTTGCGTATAGGAGCAAAGAGGTCCTTCTGCAGTTGTACAGGGCCCTGGTGAGACCACACCTGTAGTATTGTGTGCAATTTTGCTCTCCTAATTTGAGGAAGGACATTCTTGCAATTGAGGGAATACAGCGTAGGTTCATGAGGTTAATTCCCGGAATGGCGGGACTGTCATATGATGAAAGAATGGAGCGACTGGGCTTGTATTCACTGGTTTCTATGTTTCTATGTATTCACTGGAATTTAGAAAGTTGAGAGGGGATCATAGAAACATATAAAATTATTAAGGGATTGGATACGCTTGATGCAGGAACCATGTTCCCGATGTTGGGGGAGTCCAGAACCAGGGGCCACAGTTTGAGAATAAGTGGTAGGCCATTTCGAACTGAGATAAGGAAAAAAAAATTCACACAGAGAGTTGTAAATTTGTGGAATTCTCTGCCACAGAAGGCAGTGGAGGCCGATTCACTGGATGCATTCAAAAGAGAGATAGAGCTCTTAGGGCTAGTGGAATCAAGGGATATGGGGAGAAGAAAGGAACAGGGTGCTGATTGTGGATGATCAGCCATGATCACATTGAATGGCGGTGCTGACTCGAAGGGCTGAATGACCTACTCCTGTACCTATTGCCTATGTGTCTATGTATCTATGACTTATCTTCATTCACCCACAATCTGGAATGGAGAATGGGTAGGAATCATGGTTTGGTGTGATGGACATAAAAGGCTAAACTCAACGGTTCATGCAGCATCTCTGGAGAAAAAGGACGGGTGACATTTTAGGTCATTGGTAATATTAATGCCATGGATTTTGAAGCTCTCAACTATTTCCACATCCACACTATTGATGCTTCATGGAAAACAACAGGAATTGTACCCAGTTTTAAAGAACAATTTGGAGATAATATATTATGAAATTCACCGCACTGTAATCATGCTACATAATACTTCTGTCTCCTCATAATATTTCAGACCTGTATCTAAAGTTATTGATTCCATCACTTAGGACTTCCCTCACAATTCTGTAAATGATTCTGCCAGCTGGAAATGCACCATATTGGCTTTGAGTTTACGGTTATAATGATGGCAAATTTACAGCATTGGTCCATAAAAAATGACAGCACTCTCCAGAAAAAGCAGAGTGAAATGTGGAAACATAGATATTGACCTCAGTGATTGTCTTTTCCTTGAAAGGATGTGCCATTGCAATTTCTGCAGGTACAATTAACAGAAGATCAGTAATTTGACAAGAGCAACAATATTCTTTGTGTACAGAGACTGAAAGAGTTCTGAATGAGAAAGACTATAATGGAATTTCAACAGAGCACTGACGTGTACATATTGCTGCCTTTCTGGTCCTGAAAATCTGTTTTCTCCTATATCTGTGGATTATTACTTCCTTGGACAATTACTTATAAGTTTATGGACATTTTATTGATTGAATTGAAAGATACAGCAGGGAAACAGGCCATTTGGCCCATTGAGTCCAATGTTATCCTGCTTTTGCATCCACTCCCTGCACACTAGAGGCAATTTACAGAGCACAATTTACCAACAAGCTTACACGTCTTTGGGATGTGAGAGGAATTGGAGCACCCGGAGGAAACCCACAAGGTCACAGGAGAGAACTTTCAAACTCTGCACAGACAGCACCAATGGTCAGGATCAAACCCGGGTCTCTGGTGCTGTGAGGTAGCAGCTCTACTTGCTGCGTCTCTGTGCTGCCAAGAATGTTTAAATACGTTTATTTATATGATTTTTCATTTTGTGTATGTTCAAATCTTTGCTTTGATTTCTGCAAAACAAATTATAAAATTGGTTAAGAAAGAACTGCAGATGCTGGAAAAATTGAAGGTAGACAAAAATACTGGAGAAACTCAGCGGGTGAGGCAGCATCTTCGGAGTGTAGGAATAAGCGACGTTTCGGGTCGAGACCCTTCTTCAGGTGCTGTTTACATCCTGATTTGCTTTTCATGAGAATTTCCTGGTCTGTTGAGCTGTTCAATCAATGATTGATGACATTAATATTATTGGATATGATATATCTAGAATTTAGACTTTAATTTAAACCGTAGACTTTAGACACACAGCATGGAAACTTCGGCCTACCGAGTCCATGCCAAGGAGCGATCAGCCCGTGCACAAGCACTATCCAACACACTTGGGACAATTTACAATTTTACCAAAGCCAATTAACCTACAAACATGTACATCTTTGAAGTGTGGCAGGAAACCAGGGCACCCGGAGAAACCCTACACAATCACAGGGAGAACATATAAACTCAGTACAGATAGTACAGTAGCAACACTACTGCTGCATCACTGTGCTACACAATATTGGCTGCAGGATGTAATGATTTCAAATCATAGATATCGGGAATCCATATGCAAAACTGGCTACAGTATTGTAGGGGCAGCACAGTGGTGAAGAAGTAGAGATGCTGCCTTACAGAGCCAGAGACCCTGGTTCGATCCTGACTACGGGTGCTGTCTTTACGGAGTTTGTACGTTTTCCCCGTGACCGTATAGGTTTTCTCTGGGTGCTCCGGTTTCCTCCCACATTACAAAGATGTGCAGGTTGTGTCAGTTAATTGACTTCTGTAAATTGTCCGATGTGTCCAGGATAGAACTAGTGTAAGGGTGAATGCTGGTCGGCGTGGCTCGGAGGGCCGAAGAGCCTGTTTCCACACTGTATCTCTCAAAAGGTAAAAAAGGTAAAAAAGAACTAAACCCACCTAATCCTTGTGTGAGCGCTGAATGCCATCATTTTGACCCTGATAATGAAATCCAGGTTAACCTATGTGTTCATTCCTCACTTCAGAATATAGCAAAAGCTTTTGCTCCCACTGGAAGCTGGCCATTTTGTTGAGGATTACAGAAACTCTCACTTATTTAAAATAAGTATTTAGAAAATGAAAAGTTTTATTTTTCAATAAATACTCAAATTAAGATCACTGTTAAGCATTTCCTAAAAACTGGCTATTTAATTATTATAAAATTCTCACATACACACAAAGTGAGAATGTGCCTTTTCCTCCCACTGCAAGAAAAGGTTTTTGAAAATAGCAGAAATTCACACACATGTTTCTCATGAATAGAGATGGAAAGGCTTTATTGACGATAAGCACGTGCATGAATTGGCTTTACTGAAGTAAAACACAATATGAATAAATTGTACTATTCTATAGCTATTCCATGATTCAGAGTCCCTGCAGCAAAGAGAACAGATCTTCATTACTACTAGCAGTTAGTGCCGGCCATAATGTCTGGACACAAACATGCAATGCCAGTCACTCTTGGCTTTTGATCACCCTGCCAATCTTTCTTTCAAGTGTGCTAGGTGTGTTATATTCCAGTAATGTGGAAGCAAGACAGAGCTCTCTTAGAGCGGAAGAAGAAATGTTTTGATAGAGGAGTGGAAGTTAACAATGGCTACAGTTTGTAGATCTGCTGCATTTCAGAGAGGAGCTTGTTTTTTCATGTTAGCTGTGATGGCATTTTAATGAAAATGTACCATTGTAAATCAGTGAAGGATGCAATTGCTCCTTTTTGTTCCATGCAAAAGCAAATTGCAATTAACTCAAGTCATTCACAATAATGAATCTAATGTGAGCATGTCTCTTGCAATAACCACTGCATAGGGTGTCTGTGATGTTCAGCATCAAATGCAACTTCCATGTGGTTCTGGTTCTATTTCAGTTCAAGTTCTGTATGCTTTTGGGATTTACATATTCAAGGTTTCAAGGTCAGTTTATTGTCACGTGTACCAATTAAGGTACAGTGAAAATCGAATTACCATACAGCCATACTAAAAAAAAGCAACAAGACACACAACTACATAAAAGTTAACATAAACATCCACCACAGCGGAATCCCCACGTGCCTCACTGTGATGGAAGGCAAATAAGTCCAAACTTCTTCCTCTTTATTCTCCCGCGGTCGGGGCAGTTGAACCATCCACAGTCGGGACGATCGAAGCTCCCGCAGCCAGCGATCAAAGCCCCTGCGTTGGGGCGATTGAAGCCCATGTGTCGGGGCGGTCGAAGCTCCTGCGGCTTGGAGTTCCCTAGGTCGGTCTCTGACAAGAGTCTGCGAGCTTCACGATGTTAAAGTCTGTAGACTTCCGCGGTAGAGCTCAGAGGTTGATCCCTGGCAAAGGGATCGTGGGCTCCATGATGGGAAGTACGCAGGCACCCACTGTGGAGTTCTCGAAGCCGGTCTCCAGCGAAGGCCGCCAACTCCTTGATGTTAGGCTGCAGTGCAGACGGAGATAAGATATGGAAAAAAATTGCATCTCCGAATTGATATTGAAGTGTAAAGCAGCTATGAATCCTTTATTTGGCTTTGAACTGATTGGACATGATTGAGCATCAACTGCTGCAATAAATACGTAAGCTTAGAAGCTTAGAAATCGCTTGTAGATACAAAGAAATGCAGATGCTGGTTTACAAAAACGTCACAAAATGCTGGAGTAACACTGCATCTCTGAAGAACATAGATGGGTGACGTTTCGGGTTGGTGCAATTAAAATTAATTGATTGAAATACACGGCATGGTACTAGGCCCCTCAAGGGCCTGTCCCACTTGCATGCGATTGCGTGCGTTTGGTGCGACCAACCGGAAGCGGAGGTCGTGTGAAGTTCGCGCTAAGTTCGCGCTAAGTTCGCACTAAGTTCGTGCATGAATTCATTTACGCATATAAAGGGCGGTTGCTGTCTGCTATTCCATGATCACCATGGAAGAGATGCAGACTGCATTGCTGCAAAAGCAACAGAGAATTCTGTTAGCAGCAGCCCTCATGCTTACAAATCAGCTGGGCAGGAGGCGGGCCGACTGAATTTGGGCATCGCACGGCATCGGGCGGTGATGTCATCACGCAATGCAATGCGCTAGGCGTACGATGTCAAGACGCTGCGTACGCTGTCAAGACGCTGCGTACGACCGCAATGCGCCTGCGTGCTTACGCAGGCCGACAGGCCGTTGGCGAGCGAAGATTTCGGTCACTGCAGGAATTTCAGAGCCCCACGCGATGTCGGAACCAATCCCGCACAACTTCATACCTCTCCGCGCTTCTACATGGGACAGGCCCCGCGCGGCCATACGGTGCCCGTATGCCTCAAGCGACCACGAGGTCGCGTAATTTGCGAGCCAAGGTCACGTAAGTGGGACAGGTCCTTCAGCCCACTGTGTCTACGCCGACCATCAATTACCTATTCACACCAGTTATATGTCATTCTACTTATGCATCCACTCCCTACACACATAGATACATAGATGCGTAGACAATAGTTGCAGGAGTAGGCCATTCGGCCCTTCGTGACAGCACCGCCATTCAATGTGTTCATGGCAGAACATCCACAATCAGTACTCTGTTCCTGCCTTCACCCCATACCCCTAGCGCTAAGAGCTCTAACTCTCTTGTAAATGCGTCCAGTGAATCGGACTCCACTGCCAACTGAATAGGAGAATTCCACAAATTCACAACTCTCTGTGTGAAAAACTGTTTCCTCATCTCAGTTCTAAATGGCCTACCCCTTGTTACTAAACTGTGGCCCCTGGTTCTGGACTCCCCCAACAATGGGAACATGTTTCCTGCATCTAGCATGTCCAATCCCTTAATAATTTTAAATGTTTCTATAAGATTGCCTCTCATCCTAAATTCCAGTAAATAGAAGCCCAGTCACTCCATTCTTTCATCATTTGACAGTCCCGCCATCCAGGGGATTAACCTCGCCCACTTACGCTGCACTCCCTCAATAGCAAGAATGTCCTTCCTCAAATTAGGAGACCAAAACTGCACATAATATTCCAGGTGTGGTCACACCAGGGCCCTGTACAACTGCAGAAGGACCTCTTTGCTCCTAACATCAACTCCTCTCATTATGAAGGCCAACATGCCATTAGCTTTCTTCATTGCCTGTTTCACCTGCATGCTTACTTTAAGTGACTGATGTACTAGGAGACCCTGGTCTCGTTGTACTTCTCCTTTTCTTAACCTGACACCATTCAGATAATAATCTGTCTTCCACCAAAGCTTTGTTGCCACCAAAGTGGATAACCTCACATTTATCCACATTATACTGCATCTGCCATGCCCACTCACGCAACATGTCCAAGTCACCTTGCATCCTCATAGCATCCTCTTCACAGTTCACACCGCCACCCAGCTTTGTGTCATCTGCAAATTTGCTAATGTTACTTTTAATTATTTCATTTAAATCATTAATGTATATTGTAAATAGCTGCGGTCCCAGCACCAAGCCTTGCGGCATCCCACTAGTCACTGGAGTAAATGTAAGACCAGATCACTTGCTTCCAGCTTCCATATTCAACTGTTCACCACAGGAGTTCCTTGTTTACTTAATTGGCCTTGGATTCAGAATAATTTGAGGTGCAGTGATAAGTATATGACGGTGCTAATTTACTGTAAATGTATTTAATGTATCAAATGGACATTACCAAAGAGTTTAAGAGTAAATGCATCTGAATCTTCTTAAGTGGGTTACAATGATGTTACATAGAAACATAGAAAATAGGTGCAGGAGGAGGCCATTCGGCCCTTCGAGCCAGCACCGCCATTCATTGTGATCATGGCTGATCGTCCCCAATCAATAACCCATGCCTGCCTTCTCCCCATATCCCTTGACTCCACTAGCCCCTAGATCTCTATCTAACTCTCTCTTTGTTAAAGTTTGATTTGATATTAAAGCCTTGTATGAGGTGCTTGCACCTTGGTTGACTGCTGACAGAATATATTGCACTGTCTATTTTCAGGAATAGCTGAGAATTATATCCAGAACCCAGATTACATTTTCCTCTCACTTAACATTTATAAAAATGGATTAAGCTTGTTTTCTGAAGGATATGGCTGACCTAGAATGCTGTCATTTTACCTACATAAGGCACGTATATTTTGAAAGTTTAATTGTTAAACAAAAGGTCTTATTGTGCAATCATATGGTGTTGTAGATTAATTAAACACATTTAAACATTTCTCGGGATTTCTATTTGTTGCTTTTGGAATTCATCTGAGTGTTCATCAACAGTTAAGGCCATCCTGGGGTCTCTAAACCTCAGTCCCACACTGCATGATGTTTTTATGCATGGACTTATTGGGAAAGCACTTTAAAAAAAATATTTTCACTCAGCAAACAATCACACAGGAAATTAACTGCCCAGCATGTTTTGTATGTGAAACAGCAAATGAGGATTCAGAGCCCAGTCTCAGAAACAGTTTAGCTGTTGTGCCTGTTGACCTCCAGAATTAATTTATTAAAGCACAGGAGGAATTTATATATGTTTTGTGAGAAATTATTCCAATAGATTGGCTTGCCTACTGCCGAACCCATAATCATGCATTGTCTTACAAAAAAACACTAGAGTACATGCCTTTTGAATTTTTTTCCATCTATTGATTTAGTGGAGATCCCAATAGTGTGGGCTATAGAACTTTTAGAAATACAACTATTATTAGTGAGTTGACATGAAATGGATTTCAAGAGACAGAGCTGGAGAGTGATTGGAAATTAATTTATTTTTACTTACCATTGTTTAAGCCATTTAGTTGGGGTGGGAGATTGCAACCTTCACGTGGTCCACCCTGTTTCGCCTAATGCAATCAACCTGACGTGCACAAAGAACTAGATCAAATAGAACGAGTTGACCTGCAACTTTAGGCTGTGCACTCCAAGAAGAAGAAGCCATTTAGTTAAGTCTTGGTATACTGCCTATAAGGATATTAGAACACTTAAGATTCAAGAAACCCATGCAGGCATTGTATTACTTTGTGATATTGATGTAAAATCATGGTTATCTTTAATTTATTAATAATGAACATACTTCTATAAGACAGTGCGTTCACATCATACAAAAACATAATGCAGCTAAGTTTATCTGAAATATAAACAGACTAAACTGTTAAGCTCAGTGTTCTAGGCAGTGTCTGTGGAGAGAGCTGATATTTTAACTTTGGTGACATTTCATCAGTAATCTCTAACAATTAACTCTCTTCCTCCATAGACGGTAACTGAAATGGAAACTTTCTTTGTTTTGTTTCAGAATTCAGTCACAGGGAGTTTGTTTGTTTGATCAGAAAGTGGGGGGGCTCAGCAGAAAAATAGTTAATCACGTTATGGAAGATCGGAGATCACTCTAAGAATCACCAGAAAGTAAGTCTACTTCAATTCACATTGTCTGACTGGTGCATTGCTGAGACTGGTATTTCAGACACAAGCACCACACCAGACTAGGTTCTAGAAGTGAATTTATAGTAGTAAAAAGAACTAATCTTATGGTTGGATGAATTTTGTCAGTTCTCAGCAAGGCCACTGGATGAAGCGCAGAGCTTGAAATTAAAATAAAATAATTACTCGCAGCTCAAAAGCAATAAGTCTTGTAACCTCTCTTTTGAAGAACTAAATTTAGATTCTCATCAGACATTAAAAACACAGCGATGTACATATAATTTTTGTATAAGATTTTAATATTATCCACATTTTAGCCGTTAGTACCTGCTACTAGCAAATTAATTCTGGAAATCAAACAGGCAAAAATATTCAAATTTGCAATAAAGTGAAAGTATAAGAAAAAGATGTGGAAACAAAAAACTGTAGAAATCAGTCTATCCCTAGTCAAATTATATTTCTTCACATTAGATTGTGAAATGACTTCAAGGGTTACAGACAATCTATAAAGCAGTTATTTCTACGGAGCAAGGATGTCTTGAGAACAAGTATCACAGATACAAGAAAAAGGAGGAGCAAATACATTTTCATAATTTTCTATTAAATATTATTTACTGTGTAGTATTATAATCCCTTCTGTAAAGTGTAAGGATAGGCTATTGTTGAATTATAATAGACCATTCTGATATTTCACACTTTGTTTATAAATCAACATTTCAGAGGATAATGCTTGTTTCATATTTTTCACTTCTGGACATCTTGCAAAAAATAGAAGCAAAATTACAAAAAAATTACAAATTAGAAATTAAAATAGCTTCATTAGTTTGGTGAGAATGACAGCTATTCTTGAAAAGCTGAACTTAATTTCCAAAATGGGAAATGGAAAGCAGTCAGTTACCACAAAATAAAGGAGCATTTGATCTTGGAAATTATGAATTTGGCATATAATGTAGCTGAAATAATAAGCTGATCTTCTGTGTAAAAGGATTGTCACTCAAAGAGAACTCCACCTCTTTCATTGTTCATCTTCTGAGCAAACAACAGTCAGGTTTCTTCATTCCTTTCTGTTCATTGTGCTGAAGGAATCTAGAATCAAAAGGTTTTGTACATGTTTGAATCAAACCAGAAACACCTTATCTGATTAATTGCAGAAGTGGCTACTTTGAGATAGCTCATCATGTTTGTAACAATGACACAACAACACAAATCAAACATGTTATTTATCATATGTTTTATGAGCATTAAGAATTGATAGAATTGTACCAGAAAATCTTGTTGTGCAATTGATAATTATTTTTGGCCTAAAAAAACATAATGATGATCATTTTTGCTTGTTCTGAAATTCAATATAGTTCTATCCAGGGACCCCAATAGCCCTTTCAGGTAAGACAGCACTTCACTTGGATCTCTTCCTACCTGCTCTATTGCATTCAGTGCCAATTCCATACTGGTGATCGTTTCACTGAACACTTCCGCCCTGGCCGCCAAGGCATGCTGAAACCCCCAGTTGCAAGCATTTACAATTCCCCTTCCCATTCCCATATAGGCATTTATGTCCAGTCTTGGTCATGTCTTACTAATTTGATTCAGTTTTTTGAAGAGATGACAAAGGTGATCAATGAGGGTAGACCAGTGAATGTTGTCTACATGGATTTTAAAAAGGCATTTGATAAAGTCCCCATGCAGGAAGAAGAAGATGCACAGGATTCACGTGACTTTGGTCATACGGATTCAGAATTGACTTACTCATAGAAGACAGGATTGTGGTGGAAGGGCATTATTCTGGCTGGAGGTCTGTGACCAGTGGTGTTCCATAGGGATCTATGATGGGATCTTTGATGTTTGTGATATATATAAATGACGGATGTAAATGTAGATGAGCACATTAGTAAGTTTGCAGATGACGTTGAGATTACTGGAGTTGTGGACAGTGAGAAGGGCTATCAAAGTATACAGTGAAATATAGATCAACCACATAAATGGGTGGAGAAATGGCAGATGGGGTTAAATCCAAGCAAGTGTAAGGTGTTGCACTTTGGGAGGTCGAATGTAAAGGTTGATGGCAAGACGCTTAACAGCATTGATTGCAGAAGGATCTTGTTGTCCATGCCCATAGCTCCCTGAAAGTGGCAACACAAGTAGATAGAGTGTTGAAGAAAGTATATTGTATGGTTGCCTTCATTCGTCTGCATTTGGACCAGTGTGCGCAATTCTGATTGTTCGATTACAGGAAGATGTGAGGGATTTGGAGAGGGTACAGAGGAGGTTTTCAAGAATGCTACCTGGATTAGGAGATATTACCTACAAGAAGAAATTGGACAAACCTGGATTGCTTTTTTCTGGGATGCTGGCGATTGAGGGGAGACCTGATAGATGTATATCAAGTTATGAGATGCATAGATAGTTTAGACAGTCGGAATCTATTTCTCAGTGCGATGGTGTCAAAGACTAGAGGGCATAGTTTTAAATTGAGAAGAGCAAAGTTTAAAGGAGATGGCCAGGGCAGGGCAAGTGGAGCCAGATATGGTAGTGATGTTTAAGAAGCTTTTAGATAAGCACATGGATATGCAGGGAATGGCGGGATATGGATCGTGTGCATGCTGATGAGATTTTTTTTTAATCATGGTACGAGACTTGGCCCAGACATTGTGGCCTGAATGACCTGTTCCTATATTGTACTTTTCTATGTTCTATGTTCTAAAATCTTGGTCTCCTACACTGCCAGAGTGATGCTACATTCCAACTGGAAGAACAGCACCTCATACTGCATTTGTAGCCTACAGCTCAACAATGTGAGCATTGAATTCTCCAATTTGTAGTCAACACCCCCTGCTCTTCCCCTCCCCCTATGTCCCAGCCCCTCCGTCAATAAGCACCCATTTCTCCCACCGCTCCTGGCAACCCATTTGTTTACCTTTCTCTTTCGCTCATCAACCACCCCTCCACTTTCTGAGTCCTCCATTTCCCTTCTGTCCCTTTCTTTCCCTTTTTACCCGTATTTCTTTATATTTATCTTCTCTTTTTACCTTAACAGCCACCCTTTTGTTTACATTTCATCTCTAACCTTTGGCACCATATCCACCCATCTGCCAGACACACACCCTCACCTGTAACCACATATCAACTTGCCAGGCTTTGGCCCATCCTGACCTCTCCTTTCCAGCTTTCCCTGTTGGTCTGAAGAAGGGTCCCGACCCAAAGCAGCATCTGTCCATTACCTTCATAGATGTTGCCTGACCCATTGAGTTCCTCAAGTACTTTTTTTTTGCTCAAGATTTCAACATCTGCTTTCTCTTGTGTCTCAAGAATGAAGTAATTGTTGGCACATTTTCAACTACGGATCTGTGTAGAACCGTCTGTTTCATCTGAGGCCCTCTATCTCGGGATGCAACTGAAGATTTCATCGGTCGGCGACTCAATGATTCAATGATACTTCAACGATAATTGACTGGAGTAGTGATTGATGCCCTCTTGCTTTGCCATTCCACTGCACCTTTTAGGTACAGTTGCATCTCTATTTGATGCAATACTATTTGATCAGGTTACCTCCTGCTTGGTTTTGCATTTTCTTATTAATTCTGGAATTCCAAGAAATAAATTGATGTGGATAGGCACATGTGAGATGAGCAAACCCAAAGAGTTCTTAACAGGATGTGATCATACCCAAACCCTGTATACGCTGCATCAAACAACTGCATGGGCTGTATGGGCTTGGGTATGTCAGGCAGTGTGGGGGTGTGCTCTGCAAAGTGAACATAAGAAGTATCTGCTGCGGTGCAGCCAGAAGATTAGTAGTTAAGAAGTCGGTAATTTCAAGATGCATTTTTATCTCTGGTTTAAAATAGTACTTGTCCTTAACAAAGAAATGCATTATTAAGACAATTCGCTGAGCCAAATTAAAGGAATTTGAGAAAAAAATGCATAATATAGCTGCAACAAAAATAGAGAAATGATGTCCAATTGTTGACCTCTACTGCCTCCACAATACTTCACAATGTAAAGCTGAAGCTGATTCAAGACTCCCTGAAGATTTAGTGGTTAAATATGCCACATGATGTGGTGCCGAGCCATAAACACAGGAAGACCTGTGGTTCACTCTCTGGTCTGTGATGAGTTAGTTGGTCTCAGCTGGACTGATTGTGAAGCTGCTATAATTGGCTTCAGCAATACTGGGCTCAGAAACTGAATGTTAGTCAAGTCTCCCATTTTGATCATTATGTAATGACCTTACAGGAAAGTGTTTGCATATGGATGCTGGATAAGGAGAAAATTGAGTTAGAATTCCTCATAAATATGATGTGTCTAAAGAATACCATCTCTAATGGTCCAAATGTTCAGATGACCCTGAATAGAGTTATTTGGATCTGTAAAGATCAGCCAACTAAAATAATAGCTACTTGCACTACAAAGCCATTCTGTTGAAGCGCGTATTCAATATTTTCATTACAAAAAGAAAGACATTTCAAAAGAGTTTTTATCCTCATTGGTATCTATCCATTCACGTCTTTTGGCTTGATTATTTAAATCTGGTCTTCTGAAAACTCAATATTTTCTTTACAATCTGTGATCTAATGTTTTGCAGAACGAAAATGTTAGATATGCAGACAAGACTTTGATACTGACGATGTGGAAAAAAATCTTTACAAGGCTCTACATTATTTTGTGGAAAATGTTGTGAATCATCAGAACAATCATTGTGTTCTGAAAATATAACCTTTATTATCAAGATGGTTAAATTACCTTCATCTTATTTTTGTTATCCTACTGGAGCAAAGAAAAGAAATAGGTTTCTTAAATAAGATACAACATAATTTTGAACTTAATTATGGATCTGAATTAAATATTTTGTTTTGATGCCAATATTCATCACTTCACTTAAAAACAGCATGAAATTTACCTAAATCTTGTAAGATATAACATATTTTAGCATTTGCATAAATACAATATATAAAACTTAAAAAACTTAAGGAATAATTACAAGTAAAATTGTATATAATTAATCTATTGTTTGTTTAAAGGGGGAGATTTTATTTTTAATGAGAGACATAATGATTTTCCCAGTCAGAGATTAAAGAAACATATAATACAAAAGTGATTTATGAGTGGAGAAAATTAAAGCACCCATTTACGTACAGTTTAGCGTTAAGGTGTTTTTTGTAAAATTTTTGCCCCTGAACATTCACTGCTTGTGTCCTCGCCATATCTTCCTCTATTTATATTTTAACAGTAGACATTTTGAATGCAGAGTGCCTGAATATCAGTGCATAATCTTCTGAACATTTTGTTTTTAATATTCGGTAGTAGTTAATTATTAAAACTAGGTATTTGAATTATAAATATACTAGTTATGCCACAGTAGCAAGAACAGCCACATAGCCTCAGGCAATATACTTCCAGTATCCATTATCCTACTGCCTTCATTATGCTGCCTCCTATCTTTATGTCTTTTCTAAAAACACAGAGGCATCCTTTCAAACAAACCTTGCCCCTCCCTTGGCCCCCACCACTGCATTCCACTTCGCTCCCCCCCCCCCCCCCCCCACCTGTCCCCCTCCCCTCCCAAATGCCTCCAAAATCACAAACCCTTCTCAATATGTATGGAGGCCATTTCCTTGAAGTGGGATGTCATACTTGTCCTAAATATAATAAATTGCTGTCTTCAAGGCATTTCTGCATCTAACACACTCCCCCAGAATTCTGCCTGGTGTTTTTGAATGTGCTGGGCTGAGTCAGAAATCATACTGCAGAAAGCGATATACAAGGAATTATTAACATTGTCAGGAATGAGCCAACTAAGTAAAAATAGCAACAAGGAAAGAAAGTGCTGTTGATGTATCAGAAACACGGAGCAGTAAGTGAATAGTAACCTGAACCTAGTTTGCTTTATCTTGCTTCCATTTCAAGCCTAAAGAGACAATAAGAAAAGGATTGCAGAAAACATGTCAAACAGTAAAAGATTCAGCAATGATAAACACGCATTCTTAAGTAGCTTACATTTGTATTTATTTCATTGTCTAATTTTGGGAAATAAAGAAGGTGATTTTTGAAATGCCACATATTTGATATTGAAAAATGACGTACAATTAGACCATGGCATAAAGGCTGTGCACATAATTCTTTTGAAGATGTTCTATCACTCTTTCACCTTGACTATCATGTTGTTCACAAAACAGTAGTAACTTGATTGATTTTGCCTATTTCTGTATTGTTCAGCATTTTCCTTTCAAAAAAAAGCTGTTGAAACATTTACTTAGATCAGTGTATATAGGAAAATATGAATGATATCACATTTTCTCATCTAGTATATCATATATTTATTTAAAGCCAATTGCAGCATTTTCAGTGATATTGGGCAAAACTGCTGAAAACTTACCATGAAGCAGTTTATTTGAAATGATGCCACATCACTTTTGCGGCTGTTGTATAATGTGTGGCTTTCATAAAATATTACTGATCGAAAATGCCTTCAATTCTCAGTGTTGTTCTTTTTAGGTTTAGGTTTATTATTGTGATGTGTACCGTGGTACAGTGAAAAGCATTGTTTTGCATGTTATCCGAACAGATCAATTAATACTATCTATAAATACAATCCAGTCAACTTTAAATACAATAGGTAGAGCAAAAGGGAAGATACAGAACGCAGAATATAGTTTTCAGCATTGTAGTGCAACAGTTCGATAGACAAATTCCAATGTCCGCAATGGTGTAGCGGTGAATCGAACTGCTTATGGATGGACTGTTCAGAAGCTTGATAACAGAGGGGAAGAAACTGTTCCTGAGTCTGGTGTTGCATGCTTTAAAGCTTCTATACATTGATAGCTGCTGTCAATGGGAGCAGGAAGCTGGAATGACCGGGATGGGCCATGCCTTTGTTTATGTTGGCTGATTTTCCAAGGCAGCATGAAGTGTCAATGGGATCAATAATGGGAAGTCTGCTCTGTGTGATGGACGAGCCTCCATCTAGAAGCTCTTTACACATTCTCTTTGCTTTTAATCCATGAAAGTCAAGGAGATATTAGTTTCCTTGATGGAAACTAAATAGCAACACTTTTTAGTTGTTACGTGAAAAACCTAATGCTCAAAATTGCAAAGTGCATACATGCATTTCTGACAGGAATGCTGCAGCACATAATCTTGGTGAAGGAGCTTATGTTTGCCAATTTAAAAACAGCCCAAAATGTAGGCAGGTTGTCATGTCCATGAGTGTGCAACACTGATTGGATGCCACACACATCCTTTGGCTTGCTTCAACTATTCACAGCTGATCACAATAATTAAATGGAATGACGGACCTCACTGTCATAATTTTCAGGGAACAGAAGCTAATAGTAAGTAAAAATAGGAAATGGTGAAAATATTCAGCAGGTCACGCAGCACCTGTATTTGGAAACTTCATCTGATTTGGAAAATAACAAGGAGCAAGTCAAAACTGTGAAATGTAGGTAAGACTTGTTCCAGACAACAGAAGCCAAAAGCAAAATGTAGGTCAATGGTAAGACAGTACGGCTCTTTAATTGGTGATAGGGTGGTGCAGTTGCCTGGGCATCAAGGTTAACTTGCTTCCACTGAGAAGTTCCATGCATGATTTATTCTATTGCCGTTTAGCCATTGCACAATTGCTACCGTGTGGCCTTGACAGAGCAGAATGGTTGGCTGCAGGTCTTTTGGGAGCTTTACTTGTTTTGAAATACTGTTGCAGGATCTGAAATACTATTTCAGTATCCTGGAGGCTGCAGCAAATCGTCCAATCAGCTGATAAGGTTATTGACTGCATTGATGAACTGTACCCTGCAAGGGCCAGGAAGCGAGCGGGCAAGATATCTCTGACCCCTCTCACCCTGACCACAAACTCTTTGAATCACTTGAAGGCGACTCCGGACTGTCAAAGCTGCCACAACCAGACACAAAAACAATTTTTATCCACAAGTAGTTGCTCTACTCAACAGCCAAAAATCTGTAGCCTCCCTTTGACCTAGTATTTTGTTGATTCACATGCTTGACCAATGGTGTTTTATCATTAATGTTTAGTGTTTTCGGAGTCATTCGTAACTGTCACTGTATGTCAGTTGTGGGCGGAGCACCAAGGCAAATTCCTTGTATGTGAATACTTGGCCAATAAACTTACTTACTTACTTACTTACTTACTTACTTACTTGCTTATTGTGTGCCTTAGGTCATGCTAGGGTTGCGGCATATGTTGCTACTATACATGTGTGGCCTGGTAGCCTTGCCTCTGATAAATGAGTAGGATTTGGAAAGTAAACTAAGCTGCACATGGAGGAACCAGAAGAGGAAGCAGAAGGGAAAAAAAGGCTTTCAATGGGAGGCTGCACTCATCAAGCATCTTTAGTAAGTCGTTTTCTAGTCTTAATGTCAACAGGTTTCAATGCAGAAGGTATTTTCTTCCATAAAGAGGTTGCAACCTAAATCTATTTATGGGGCTGTCCCACTGCAGCGACCTAATCCGCGAGTTCTGACGAGTTTGCCCTCGACTCATACTCGCAGCATGGTTGACATAAGGTCATAGGAGGTCTTTGTAACTCGGTAGTCCCCGCGTAATTGTAGCCTCAGCTAGGTCGCAGTGTATTTTTCAACATGTTGAAAAATGCCCGCGAGTAAAAAAAGGTCGCCATGGAAAAAATCTGTACTTTTTTTATTCGTAGGTTTAGTCGAAGTAGGTCGTAGTAGGTCGGCATGTTATTCGTACATAATCGAGGGTAGTCAAAGGTAGTTGAAGGTAGTCGTAGATAGTCTTCAACATAGTCGAAGGGAGGTCGAAGGTGATCGAAGGAGGTCGTCTTCACTCTCCATTATTTGGAGTCCAATTTTTCCGAAGATAGTCGTAGATAGTCAAAGCTAGTCTTCAACATAGTCGAAGGAAGTCGAAGGAGGTCTTCTACATAGTCAAAGGAGGTCTTCAACATGACATTTTTTCAAACTCTCCTAAACTCTTCTAAACTCGCAAATTAGGTCACCGCAGTGGGACAGCAACTGCAATTTAAAAGCAGGTTTGTGGTTGTCAATGTAGCCATGACTCTTAGGTTTTATGTGCCCAGTTCATTCCAGACTGTTTATGGCATGGTAAACAACATTTCACACTTTGAAGAGCGCTGCTTATTAACAACCTCACTGACTGCTTTTATATAGAGTGAAACATTTCATCTAATTCACTCTTACCGGAACAAAACGAGTGGAGGAAGCATGAATGTTTGCATGGATTGGAGGTTCTTAACTTGGTGGGGTTGCAGGGTTGGCCTGGCCAAGCAAATTTCTTGGTGCTCCAGGCTGCTGCAGGCCGTGTCCGATCCGTTGCTTGACCTTGAGTGGCGCCGGATCCAAATGAGCCGCAGGCTGCAGCAGGGTAACTGTCGGCACACTCCACCGATGCCTTGATCCGTATACAGTGACCCATGAATCGGCTCCTGTGGCCGACCTCGTAGCATCCAAAGCACTTTTGAGGGCACAGGTGGTAAAAGCCCAATCCGCTTACAATACAATACTTACAATACAATACAATACAATAATACTTTATTAGCCAAGTACGTTTTGCAACATACGAGGCATTTAATTTGCCAAGTCAGATACAAATAAAAAGCAACGGAACACATAAAATACATCTATCTCTATACTTATGAAACTCTGATCTTGGAAGTGTGTGTATTGTGCGATGTTCATGTGCGTTTCACATCTCCTCGAAAACACGTCACGCTATCGATGAAAGTTTTACATATTCCGATAGAGATTTACACCATGATGTCAAAAATCGCCTTATCTTATAATTTCATGCATTATTTCTCGAGTTATTTATGAAAATGTTCACAAATCTCAAATAACTTAGAAAATAAACTAGATGATCTCGCTGATGACATCACAATGGATCTGACTGCCTGCCTTTGCTCGTGCTGCGAGTGACGTCACTCCTGTTCTGTCTTCTGTACTTCTTGGCTTCTTAACTTTCACTTCTTTAAATTTGTCACTTAGCTTTTTTAAACAGCTGCTCAGGTTGTGCTGCGCGCTCCGCTGGGCTCCTTGAAGTTCTAGAACATGGCGGCGGCGGTCGTTATCGCCACGCGGGCATGGGGAAGCGCGGTGGGAAGGTAGGCCGTAGTGGCCATTACTCACTCTGGGAGAGGCCGTCTATGGAGACCTGTGATTCCTCCGTTCATTGCAGGGACTCAGGGAATCTTGGTTCTTGGTTCTTGGATCTTGGTTACTTGGACCTCCAAAATATTCCAACTGGAATTTAAACTGGAGGTGGTGAAGGGAGGGATCGTGGTGCCTTTTCCTCACTGGTGATCCCAATCCCACCTGGCGATCTCTGGCTGCCATGGGGGCCGACCTCCTCTCCGTCTCCATCGCCCAATCGTCTGTCACGCGGGTGGGTGGGCTGAAGCCATGATCGGCAGGCAGGCAGGCCGCTGCTTTTTACCGTCCTTACATAGCTCCAGGCCCCTCTCAGGTCCACGTTGGCCGCAGCCTCACTCGGGCCCGGCACCTGGTGGGGAGGCTGCTGCTCTACAACCTGGGAAGGTACTGCCTCTACCCC
The DNA here is from genome assembly GCF_028641065.1 of Leucoraja erinaceus. Classification (NCBI taxonomy): domain Eukaryota; kingdom Metazoa; phylum Chordata; class Chondrichthyes; order Rajiformes; family Rajidae; genus Leucoraja; species Leucoraja erinaceus. Next base: position 45,263,461 of record NC_073385.1, read on the forward strand.
CTCCCCCTCCCTCTCTACCCCATCCACAGGGCAGAGAAAGAGAGAGAGGGAGGGAGGGAGAAGGGAGGGAGAGGGGAGGGAGTCAGGGTGTTGAAGGGAGGGGGACGGTGGAGGGGGTATGTATGGGGGGGGGGGAATGGAGAGGGAGGGAGGAGGAGAGGGGGGGAGGAGGGTCGGAAGGGGGAGGGGGCGTGGACAGTGGGGAGAGGGAGGGGAGGGGGACATCATTCGGCTCCCTCTCCACCCCCCTTCTCTAGTGGTGCCTGCGCAGTTGGGGATCATGCCTGAGTGGATAGGGCGGGGGATGGGGTAAAAGGAGCGAATGAATAATATTAATATAATATCAAGGGGGGGAGGGGTTAGTGTGTGTGTGTGGGGGGTGGTTAGTGTGTTTGACGCCTAAGGCCGCCACCCACCCCGCAACCGCGCGTTGAGGGGACGGGACCCAACGGGTCCCACTTGGTCTAGTGTACTTTTAAAACTCTCATCTTGTCCTTTCCGGGTTGCGTTGTTTCGGGGGGGGGGGGGGGGGGGGGGAGATGGGGCTGGCGGTGTGGTACTCAGTAGCTTGAGAGCCCATTGTGATTGGTGCACTGAGAGTGGCATTGTGACATCATCATTGGAAGCTCCTGGAAAAAATGCTGTTTGTGAGAAGCTGCGGTTACCGTTGGCAACGTTCCATTGTGATGTCATTTGTAAATAAGATACATTGTGATTGGATGTCTGTGAGTGGCATTGTTGCATCATCATTGAAACCTGCTGGGAAAAGGCTGTGTGTGAGAAGCGGTTTTTGGCTTTGTTTTAAACTTTAATCGTGAATAACTAGTGAAATATAGGATGAAATCTTCAGTGAACCTGATTAAGACGTGGAGGGGTAATATGTGTCAGAATATGTAGAAATGTAAGCGCGTAGCGTTTTGAAGAAGATACAAAAACAAACAAGCATACAAACATACAACACACAAGATGATACTTTTATAGGTATAGAGGTTATTCTATAATGATAATATAATTATATTGTACTGCACAGATACAGTTAAAATAAATCTGATTGTAAATTGGATGTAATAGTTGGCAAAATGACATTAGATTTTTTCTGTGTCATGGGTAATCCAGGAGGTAGAAATGTCAAATGTTTCCTGAACAGGCAGATCAACAGGAATTAGAAGATAGACAGGAGAAGGCACAATGCAGAACGATGAGCAGAATTTGCTCAAGAAGCTATCATCTGTGAAAGGAACCATATTTGTTCCATTACATGTTGAATAGCTTTCTGTAGCTATCTGACATTATTTTCGTTTTCTCATATGAAGGGTGTTAGATGGTTGGTAGTTTATATAATCTTGTGAGATCCACAGACGCTGAGAGCAGCCACCAACACTGGAAGAGATGACAAAGAGCACTGAATCATGTAGATTGCAGTCTGAATTCCTAGACTTTTACTAGCCATACTGAAATGTAAGAAAAAGGAAGTATGGAACACTGAAAGGAGTTTGGCCTGACACATCCCTTCATAACTGTATGCAAAATAACTCCTCCAGTATCCATATACAAACCAAGAAAGTAAAATTGAAACTATCATTGAGCTCAGGAAATAATTAAGAAAAACTCCAGGATATCAAATTTACAATCTGACCTGTCGCATTCAATGGATTATCCCTGGAGCTGAGGCCAGATTTGAATGCTAAATATAATTAAGTTGCTTTTGAACCATACAAATTGATGATTACTATCAAATTCAGATTCCAATCTTTTTTTATAGTTCTTTAGTGCTTGCATGACGCTGTTCTCAACTCCTTAAATGCTTTCTCTCACTTTTCACTTCTTTGTTTCTCTGAATTATTCCCGATTCCATAAACTCAACGTGGGGCATTTGCTCTTCATGTTATGTCACTACAGACTCCTGGGACAGATTAAATGTTATCTGAAGCTATTTGTGGAGCTGTTTTGTGGGACATTGCTCTAAAGCTAAGATTTATAGGGTTTCAAGAATATTAAAGTCATAATTTGGAGTAATTTTCTGGTAATGTAATTATCAGCCAGCGTGTGGATGGAGAAAGCGACAGAAATGTTGATTTGGGGGTCAGGTCAATGCTCATGGTTCAAACACAAAACGTTGCCTATTCCTTTTTGTCCAGTGGTGCTGGCTGACCTGCTGAGTTACTCCAGCATTTTGTGCCTATCTTCACTTACCATTTGGATCAGGCAGGAAAATAGCCCTACTGGTTGCAGGCGGGTAAAATTACAGGAGCTACGTTATTTTACGGGTGTCAACTGCGTGATAGGGTGCAACCCAGGGCTAATGATCCTCTGTCTCTGCTTATGGAACTCACAAGTAGAGTTCCTGCTCAACAAAGTAAAGTTATAATCCTGCCAGAATCCCCTCTTCCATTTGTACATGGCCCAGGCCTCAGATTAAAAATGCACTGGGTTCCTGTTGATAGGAGGCCTAAGTTACTGACATTTCTAAGATCCCTGCTTGTTTTCAGCAGGCAAATTATCTTTGCAAAGTCCGTATTTACTTGCAAAGTCAAGTTAGTATTAGAAAATGTTACCTGGTACAATTTCCAATTTCCCCAGCAACAATGTAATTAAAATCACCCAATGAGGGGTTGCATTTTAAAAGATTAAATGCAGGAGGAAAATATACAGTTAATGGCAAGATGCTTCCCCTTTTGATGTTTAGGAGCAAGGAGGTCCTACTGTAATTGTATAGGGCCCCGGTGAGACTGCACCTGGAGCATTGTGTGCAATTTTGATCTCCTAAAGAAGGACATTATTGACAGAGTGCAGCGTTGGTTCATCAGGTTAGACTGACATATGATGAAAGAGGACTGACAGGACTGACATATGATTAAAGAATGGGCCGATTGGGCTTGTATTTACTGGAATCTAGAAGGATGAGAGGATATCTTATAGAAACATATAAAATTCCTACAGGATTGGACAGGCTAGATGCAGGAAAAATGTTCCCGATATTGGGAGAGTCCAGAACCAGGGGTAACAGTTTAAGAATAAGAATAATACGACCGCAGAACCAACCAATCCCCGTCTACTGATACTCTCCTCTGCCGAGCGGAGCTGGTCCTTACCCTTAATAACTTTTCGTTTGACTCCTCCCATTTCCTCCAAATACAAGGCGTAGCTATGGGCACGCACATGGGCCCAGCTATGCCTGCCTCTTTGCAGGGTACGTCGAACAATCTTTGTTCAAGGCGTACCATGGCCCTATCCCCAAACTACCTCCGCTACATCGCCGACTGCATTGGTGCTACCTCCTGCACCCACACACAACATACTGACTTCATCCATTTCACCACTAACTTCCATCCTGCTCTCAAATACACCTGGACCATTTCCGACATTTCCCTACCATTTCTAGACCTCAATACCTCCACTACTGACCGACATCCACTATAAATCCACTGACTCCCATGACTATCTGGACTACACTTCTTCCCACCCTGCTTCCTGTAAGGACTCCATCCCCTACTCCCAATTCCTCCGTCTACGCCGCATCTGCACCCAGGATGAGGTGTTCCACACCAGGGCATCGGAGATGTCCTCATTCTTCAGGGAACCGGGGATCCCCTCTTCGATTATAGATGAGGTTCTCACCAGGGTCTCTTCTATACCCCCTAACTCTGCTCTCACTCCCCATCCCCCCACTCGTAACAAGGGCAGAGTCCCCCTTGCCCTCACCTTCCACCCTACCAGCCGTCACATACAACAAACAATCCTCTGACATTTTCGTCACCTCCAATGGGATCCCACCACTGGCCACATCTTCCCATCTCCTCCCCTGTCTGCTTTCCGCAGAGACCGCTCCCTCCGTAACTCCCTGGTCAATTCGTCCCTCCCACCCAAACCAACCCCTCTCTTGGCACTTTCCTTTGCAACCTCTCCCTCAGCCCACTGTCTCCGCCTCTTCCTTCCTTCTTTTCTATGTTTCTATGGCCTTAATTCCTGAAAGTGGCAACACAAGAAGATAGAGGGTAAAAAAAGAATATGGTATGCTTGCTTTCAGGGCATTGAGTATAAGAGTCAGGAAGTCATGTTGCAGCTTAATAGGCCTTTGGTTAGGTTGCATTTCGAGCATTGTGTGCAGTATGGTCATCCCATTACAGGATGATGTGGAGGCTTTTGAGAGGATGCATAAAGGGTTTACCAGAATTCAGCCTCGATTGGAGGATATTAGCTATAAGGAGCTTGGAATATTTTCTCCGGAGTGTCAGAGGTTGAGGAGAGACCTGGTAGAAATATATTAAAATTATGTGAGGCATAGACAACGTAGACAGAACCTTTTGCCCAAGGTGAAAATGTCAAAGAATAGAGGGCATAGCTTTAAGGTGAGAGCGGAATAGTTTAAAGAAGACATGCGGGGCAAAGAATGGTGGGTGCATGGTTGCCTAAAGGTTGCCTAAAGTAAGTGAATCTTGCCCAGAGTATGTGAATAGAGGGCCAGAGGGCATAGGTTTAAGGTGAAGGGGAAACCATTTAAAAGGAATCTGAGGGGCAGCTTTTTCACACAAAGGGTGGTAGGTGTATGGAACAAGCCGCCAGAGGAGGTAGTTGAGGCAGCGACTATCCCAACTTTTAAGAAACAGTTAGACAGGTAAATGGATAGGACAGGTTTGGAGGGATATGGACCAAACGCAGGCAGGTGGGACTAGGGTAGCTATGACATGTTGGCTGGTGTGGGCAAAATTCCATGCTGTATCACTGTATGGCTCTATGGATATACATAATGGAGGGATATAGATCATGTGCTGACTAACAAGATTAGTGTAACTTGCCATCATGTTCAGCATAGACATTGTGGGCCAAAGGGCCTGTTCCTGTGTTGTGCTGTTCTATGTTTGTTCTATGTTAATATTTGATTAACTATGTTCTGTGTTATAATCAGGAAGAAACCATTCCATAAAAGTCAGTGAACAACACCATGAAATATCAATGTGGCAAAACAAAGTGAGATTGACCGATTGACTAAATGGTGCCAGCACAACGACCTGGCTCTCAACATCAGTAAAACCAAAGAACTGATTATGGACATTGGAAGGGGAAGGATGAGGACCCACAATCCTATTTATATCAATGGGTCGATGGTGGAGAGGGTCAAAAACTTCAAATTCCTGGGCGTGCATATTTCCAAAGATCTTTCCTGGACCCAGTACACAGGAACAGCTTCTTCCCCACAGTCATCAGGCTATTAAACACGGCAACAAATAAGCTCTGAACTACACTAGGCTATTATTATTATTGCATTATGTTTGTTTATTTATTGAGCATGTGTGCATGTGTATATATACACACTGAACTTTTTTTTCTCCCTTTATGTACTATGTTTACATATTCTGTTGTGCTGCTGCAAGCAAGAATTCCATTGTCCTATCTGGGACATATGTCAATAAAACACTCTTGACTTGACTCTTGACAAAAAGACAAACTACAAAAAAACATAATCTGAGCAATAATAATTAAACTCTGTTGCTCTTTAAACTCTTTTTCGTCATCTTCCCTAAGAAAATATGGACTCTGCATTTGGCTAATAGACACCCCCAGACTTACGTAATAGGCTATTTATGTGAACTCGCACTTCCGTAAGCACTTTTTTCAGCCCACTGACGCCTATATGGTCGGAGTCTGTGTCGGAGCTCCCACGCGGTCTCCATGTCGGAGCACACATGTGGTCTCTGCATTGGAGCTCTCCGCATTGTCTCGCCGAGGGAGCTCCCACGTGGTCTCTGCATTGGAGCTCTCCGCATTGTCTCGCCGAGGGAGCTTCCACGTGGTCTCTGCATTGCAGCTCCGATGTGGTCTCCATGTTGGAGCTCCCACGTGATCTCCACATCAGAGCTCCCTCATGGTCCTTGCTTCGGAGCTCCCACATGGTCTCCACATCGAATACTAAATTTGTGCTGTGCAGTGGCACTTGCATTTTTGACTTACATTACATCTGACTCATGCAAGGGTCTTCGGGACGTGGCCCATCCGTATGTCGGAGAGAGTCTGTATTGACATCACAACATTACACACAGGTATAATCCTGTCTTGTTACATTAATATCCAAAAGCCCATCGAGTTCCTGTTCAATTGCTGGTGTAACCTTGCATGCTGTTCACTCGTGTCCATTCTGAATTATTGATAATGAGGCAAGCTCTTCTTGACTGCACTTGCCCCCAATTCAGCACATCAGTAATTAAGACACCTTTCCTAAAAAAAAATCTCCTTGGGTAATTGTCACATTTGCTTTTAAATTACCTCAACTCATTACCCATTCCATTTCTCTGAAGTTTGTACCGGGTGATAATTTTCAGCCAAAATAGTAAACTTAACAAGAACTGACATCCATTTTAGTTGATGTTTCTGAAGACCAGTCAGCAGAAGTTTTCTAACTGGGACGCAGGTGTTTGGGGGAGATGGGAAGATGTGGTTTGGCAGAAGTCGATTGTAGGAAGGGATGGTTCTGTTGCGATACCCACAATAGATCTGGTAGAACATAGAATAGTGCAGTACAGGAATGGATCCTTCGGCCCACAATGTTTATGCCGAACAAGATGCCAAGTTGAACATTTCATCTGTCTGTACATGATCCATATAAATTAACTTTGGTTATTTTCCAGGTTGAGAATGGATAATCTTCTGGTTACCAAACACTTTAATTCCCCTTCCCCAATCCCACACTGACCTTTCTGTCCCAGGCCTCCACAATTGTCAGGCCAAACGCAAATTGGAGTTACAGCATCTCATATTTTGCCTGGGCAGCTTACAACCCACTGGTATGAATATTGTTTTTTTTCTAACTTCAAGTAACCCTTGTATCCCCTCTCTCTCCATCCCTCCCCCACCCAAGTTGTACCAGCTTCAAAGTGGTCTTATTGAGTCTCATTGTCTGTACTCGTTTTCACCTAGCTCACAGCTAACAATGGCGTGTTTCCTTTATCATCATTACTTTCTTGCATATCTCTCATTCACTTGTTCTCTATCTATCTACATCACTGTCTCTATCTCTTGTTTGTCTTTACCCTGACTCAAAGTCGGAAGAAGGGTCTTGACCCGAATCGTCACCTATTTTTGTGTTTTTTCCTTCGGATTTAACCAATATCTGCAGTCTTTCCCACACAGCTTAATGTCTAACATGGAAGATGACATGCACTTGTCCATTATATGTTAATTTAGGCTTTTCCAGATTTTTTTTACCAGATTAAAATACAAAGGTATTGACTTTGAATCTTTGACCTCAATTTTATATTTTTCTGTATTCCTAGCTATTGATGTTGAGAGTGTATCTCCCCTTTAAGAGATGTTGGTTGCTTCAAACAACGCTGATCTTTCCAACCTTGATATGCGTTCCCAGCATGAGCAGACATGCACTGTATGAACATGCATGTGGCATACACCCTATGTGCATTGGAGTTTCAATGCCCTCCCTCATTGTGATTGTCTAACTCATCAGAGGATAAAAGTTGTAGTTGGGACTTTCTTGATCTGCATGGCTGAGTAATACACCACTTTGTTCATCTCCCTATTGTGCTATCAAGGGAGCAACTGCCAGCATTCCTTGCAGTAAATCCTGATAGCATACTACATTTTCTAGTATCTTAGAGACTAGTACTGGCTCGGGGCAGCTGATAGATAATGTTTGAAAACAATAATCACAGATTGCAGAATGTGGACAGATATGCAGTAGGGAATATCAAGCCATTGAGAGTTAGCCATGCACCATTTTAATTAAGATAAAAGAAATAAAAGCCTTTTCTGCATAATGATAGGAATTTCAGTAAAATTATTGATTTAAAAACTCAATTTAAAAAAATCACTTGTAAAACATAATTAATTATATTATTTAATAATATAAACTGAAGTATATTTATAATATACATTTTAATTTTGTGTTGGTAGTTCTATAATTGGTCTCGTGTTTACATTAATATATTAATCCTACCAGTTGAGACCACGTTATCATTTTAAATGAATCCAAAACTATATTTTCCCCCATGCAGCTGATATATAGAAATCGGGTTTAAAACTATAGGAAAGAATACTGCCTGCTGTAACACTAATCTGTGCAGTCGACAGGGTTCCTGGTTTAATGAGGTAACCGACCTTAATCAGGGGAGTAAGCGTGCTGCAATTGACCTCAACGCCCTTGGGGTAGGGTGGGAAATAATTGGAAAATTTAGAATCCTGACTGCTATGTGAGCCCTGCTGGAACTGTATATGTATGGACAAAGATGTTCTTGTCAGTTATGGTTCAGGTGGTACCACTCTGGACTCTGAGTCAGAAAGTTGTGGGTCAAGTTCAACTCCAGAGATTTTAGCAGCAGAATCTACACTGATGCTCCAGTCCAGCGCTGAGGGTGTACATTGCATTGTCAGAGGCGCTGTGCTTTAGATGTGATATTAAATGCAGCCCTTTTTTCCTTTCTCGTGAATATTGAAGATCCCAAGGGGAGACATGAGTGGGGAATAGGAGTCAGCTATTCCCAACCTGTCTAACATTATCCCTTGTTCAAAATGACTGAAAGAGACTGTCTGGACATTATCACATTACCATTTATACATGCAATTTGGAGTGTGAAACATCACTTATTCCTTTTTTACCAGAGATGCTGCCTGACCCGCTGAATTACTCCAACATTTTGTGTCTATCATCAGCATAAACCAGCACCTGCAGTTCCTTTATACACACATTAATTACAATACAATATTATACAATATTTATTACATGTCATTTGAACCTCAGTGAGGCTCAAACGAAACTCCGTTTCCACAGCCATACAAACAAAGACAATTTCCTACAGACATACACACAATTCAATTTACAGAAACATCCATCACAGTGATGCCACTGTGATGGAAGGCAAAGTCTTTTCTCTCCCCTGTTCTCCATTTCTCTCCCGATGTCGAAGCTCCAGGAGGGTGATGATAAGTCCCACGGCCATTTCAGGCCGCGCCAGGCGATGTACGGCCCCGCTCCCGGTCTAAATGTCACAAAGTTGGAGCCCCAGGCGGGCGCTGGAATGTCCCATGGCCATTAAGCCGCGCGGGGCGATGTACGGCCCCGCTCCGGGTTGTTCCAACCCCGCGACACGGGCTGGAGAAGTTGCGTTGCGGGAGCTCCGGAAAGCGGTCTCTCACCCGGACCCGCGAGCTCCCGATGTCCCAGTCCACCGACCTGCGGCTGCAGCTGGAGCCTCCTCCGAGCTACGTGGTCGGGTCGCAGCAGCGAGTCACCACCGCTCCCCACGCTCCGATGCCGGCCAGCCCCACGATGGTAAGTCTGCAGCTCCAGGACTGGAGCCTACAGGTAGTTCCAGCTGGAGGTCGCTCCACGGTGCTAGGTCCCAACGACAACAGAGACCCGACAGGAAAAAGGTTGGGTCTCCCTTACAGGGAGGAGATTTTTTTTAAGTTCCCCCCCCCCCCTTGTATTCCTTGTATGCATGAAGCTCACAGAGAAAACATTATACATATAATAATAATAATAATAATAATAATGATAATACAACAACAAATACAACAATGAGTGCAAAATAATTAATTAACAAAGTACAATAACAGAATAATCAGATGAAGCAGAATTAAGATAAGAACATGTGACAGCACACCTGGGAAGCAGGTGTGAAGTTGGTGATTGGTTCAGGAGTCTAATGGCACTGGGGAAGAAACAGTTCTTAAGTCTAGAGGTCCAGTCTTTCCAGCTCCTGTATCTTCTCCCAGAAAGTAATGGGCCTGTCCCACTTAGGCCTTGTTTGGTGACTGCAGGAGACTATGCAGTCGCCACATGGTCGCCACATGTTCGCGGGTGGTTGTGGGGAGTCGCCTTCATGGTCGTGAGGAGTTCCTGCATTCTGGGAACCAGTCGCGGCCTCATTATGGTTGTCGCAAATTTTTCAACATGTTGGAAAATTAGCGGCGACCAGAATAAAGCCGCCATGGAGAGTAGCGAGAATTCTCATGCCGTAGGTGGGTCGCCAGGTGGTCCTAGTGAGTTGCCAGGAGGTCGAAGGTTGTTGTATATGATAAACTAATGTGAATCTGAATCAGAATTACACTTCCATCTTACAAAAGTTTAGAAGGCGCAAGGTTGTAGCCGGTGCTGACTGACTGGTGAATTTCATTGGCTCATTGGGGAAAAAAAAAGTTTTCAGAACCAAGGATAACCGATCGGCAATGTTAATGTCCGCCGAGCTTCACAGTCGTGTATCTCTGGCTTCTTAAATGTTGTCTCCACTGCTTCCCTCTCCTTCCCCCTCCTTCTCCCCCCTCTCCCGCGCCTCTTCCCCCCTCTTGTAAAGGACTTACCGTACACTGTGCTTTAGCCGTCTTAATTACATTGCCAACCTTCCTGTTCATTACGGTGTATGTCTCTATCACATTGGCTTTGCACCGTGTGAATTTCACTCAGACAGCGCTTCCCCCGCTTGTTCTGTCCCCTGCCTGCATAACGGGCTGGTGAAGGAAGCGATGGGTGTGTGATCCACTCTGACAGTTGCCGTTCCAGTTGTTGGTTTTTCAGGCGACTGCCGGCAACTTGACAGCTGCCGGCAGTCGCCTGAAAAATCTCCTAAGTTGACCACCTTTACAGCAGCTCTGTTGATGTGGACAGGCTTGTGTTCACTCACTACATTCCTTAGATCAAGAAAAACCATCACAATCAGGAAATGAATAGAGGAAATTGCTAACCTAAGAATGTCCAACTTCGACTGGACATTCCCGTCTGGGCACTGTTGCCAGCCCGACTGACGAGCCACGATCCTACATGGTGGACTGTGAGGGAGTGGTTTACCGGAGAAGTCGTCAACACCTGCTTGCTGTGAGGGAGCCCCGCCCACCGCCTGCTGGTCCCTATGCTCCGCCCGCTCCAGTTCCAGACGCCTTCTGTGATGTCTCCCACCCGTCCCCGCATTCCTTACACCACCCCTCGTCCCTCGGTCTCCACTAACCACGGGGTCTCACCCACCGCATGTTTCCCCTTTCGGTCCCCGCAAGCCTCTCCCGCGTCATTCTCGCCTCCTGGATCTCCGTCCCATCTTTGAGGAGGGGGAGGGGAGGGTTGGGTCCGCACGCGCTTGGGACTTGTTAGCAGACCACCAGACAGATATGGCGAGTATGTTTAACTCCATGGCATGGGTGCCCATTCCACGTTTAATCCCAAGGGGGAAGGATGTAGATTGATGGTGCATGTGAGCCAATCACACACAAGCCAGCACCACTAACTCCACCCCCTTTATAACACTTATACTAACATCCCATTCCCGGCACTTCAGTTCGAGCAGCCAGGATGCATTGAAAACCTGTTGCCCTCCACGCTGCTAAGTGCTCATTAAAGTTGTGTTTAAATCACACACTGACTTTGGTTCATGTTTACATGTTTAAGGACTTTGCTAAATGGTGGAACTTCCAGCATGTCACCAGCAGTCCAGGATACCCACAGTCCAATGGATTTGCCGAGCATGCTGTTCGGAGCACAAAGCAACTTATGGAGTGCTCCTATCTGGCTAAATCTGATGTCTACCTGGACTTGCTGAACCTGCGAAACATTGCAAGAGATACCATTCTCGGCCCTGCAGCCCAGTGGCTGATGTCCCGCCGGACACGCCCTCCACTGCCTGTCTCCCAGCAACAGCTACGACCAAAAGTCTGCTCCCCTGCCGTAATACAGAAGCGTGTACAGCTTAATCGAGACACGCAGAAACTCTGTTATGATAAGACCAGCAAACCACTGAAACCACTTATCCAAGGCCAAGTGGTATGACTGCAAACAGATAAAGGACATACCAAACTGGGACACATTCATGGCCCCTCACAGGAAGGAACCACGCTCATACCTGGTCGAAGTCGATGGTGTCATCTGTCGACGCAACCGTCAACATCCCTTCCTGTGAGTCCTGATGCCCTGCTGCTCAAGTTTAACCCAACACCAGTTGCAGCCGCTCCAGCACCTGCCGCTACTGGGTCCACCCACTCCCCGGGTCGGTCTGTCCCTGCGGCCCCTGTTGTAACCGGCACCCCGGGACCTCCGTGCCGGTGCACCCCAGGTTCCCCTGCGGTCTCTCCACATAGACCCCCGGATTTACCAAACCCAGCCCTCAACTGTTCGGAGGATAAGGTTGATGAGGCAGCACCATACCATACGAGGACTGGGCGGGTTAGCAAGCCACCTATTAGATATGGCGATTTTGTTTAACCCCATTATTATTTACTTGTTATAGTTTGAAATGCCTTAGTTGCTTTGTCATTTATACAAGAAGAGATGTAGATTGCATGTTAGCCAATCAGAATGCTTAGTAATTATAACTCTGCCTAATTATATGATGTATAGTGCAAGACCTCGCCTGCTGCCTGGCAGTAGCTGCAGTAGACTGAACGTGTGATATACTCCATATGTGATGATGAACTAGACAATAAAGATGCTTATGCTTCAACCTGTGTGAGACTAAGGTATTTACAATGAGTTACTGTTTCTCCAATGATGTTTAGCCTCACTCTGACGATGGAGGGGACTGAGGACAGAAAGGTCTGTGTAGGAATGGGATGGAGAATTAAAGTGTCCAGCAAACAGGAAATCAGGTTGGTTCATGCGGGCTGGGCGAAGGTGTTCCGCAAAATGATCGCCCAGTCTGCGTTTGGTCTCGCTGATGTACAAGGGAGGTTGGATACATATTTGGGGAGGAAAAGGTGTCTACGGAGGGTAGGAGAAGCCTCTTGTGAAGCATTAATGCAGCTGGCAGAATTAATTGTAGGAGTTTAATGAAACCATATAAAAAAACTTATTACACAAACAAAGGATTTATTGGTTGAGTCAACTATGTGCATAATTAATCAATTGCCATCAATTCCACTGTGGTGAATATTCCTCTGATGTGATTTTTAAATTGAAAATACAATTCACAAATTTGTTGTGTTCATTCATGTCATATGAGTATTTTTATTGTACAATTTTGTTCAGTGTATACTTCATTTTTCTAATTATCTAGATCAAAGTATGCGGAACAAGATGTTGGATTCTACTAATTTCCACGATTTACCAAACCAACACATAACAGAGAATATTATGAAACGTTCACCTGTTGGAGGTATATTGTTTACTATTTAATTAGCAGTATATAATTATGAACATTTTCATAATGACTAATTAGCCTAAAGTAAACATTCACATAGCTGCTTATTCACATTCTGTAATGAATCTCACTGATAAGCTAGTTTTCCGAAAATGGAAATAGGATATAGTTATAAAATTAGGTGTAAACAGTCTCTATAATTGAGAGGGAGTACTGTAATATAACATTATATTTTCTTTGGAACATTAACACTATTGCCAACAAATGGAATTTCAATGGTTTGATCTACTGTAACAAACAACTCGTGCCAAATTAGACCCCCACCCCCCCAAAAAAAGTAATGAAAATAGGTGATATACAAGTAATTAAGAACACAATCTAGAAAAAAAGCACAAATATGATATCTGATTCCTGAAGTAATTAGGTTCAATTTAACATCACCGGTTTCACTGTTTTGCATGCTGATCAGTAGAGCCAGGATGTTTAGGCACTAAAAATCTTTGAAGTAGGCAGGCAAAAAGGCATAATAAAATTACAAAAAAGGCATGAAAAAGGCATTTATTGATAAATAAAGACGGAAAACCACCAAAATATGGTTTAAAATGATAATATAAAGGTATACTATATTAAATGACCAAAGTTGCCTGGTTGCACGTAACTACCAGCATTTTTTCAAATTATCCGGTGTTAAACTATGCCGTCTGTCAGACAGAATATGCTACAGTTGTGAAAAACTTATTTCTACCCCAGCTGAGGTCACTGGTGCATACCTGAAACAAGCTACAAACTCTACATTCGATATCTTGTGCATTACAACTACCTTTGAGCACTTCACACCAACTCATAGCTTGACTCCAGTTTGAAAAGACTAGATCCTTCCCCACCTACTCCTCCCCAATCACCACTCACACCTACTTAAAGCAATACTCCAGTTTGCAAAGACTGGACCCTTTCCCATGCACCCCTCTCCAATCAACACTTAACACCCACTTACAGCCGGGTTTCGCCCCGGTGGTGTAAATTTTCTTGTAAGTTACGTTAAAACGGCAAAAAAGGCTGATTTAGGCACTCAATCGTGAAAAAGGCATGATCTTCCTGAAATCATCAAAAAATGCATGAAAAGGCACATGGCATTTATGGCAAAATCCTGGCTCTACCGTTCAGTTAAAGGGTGCAAGGCACTCTACCCATGGCACACTGTGTAATATCATGTTACCCTGGACAAGGCAGAGGGAAACAAGAAGAGGAACAGTTGTCCACAATTCACACAAAAAGACATCAAAGTGCTCATAAGCTCATAAGACGACTAGGGGGCGCCGTCCTGTACGGGTTTGGCTGCCCATCCTGCAGCTGTCCGTTTTTTCTCTCTTTTTTAATTTTTAGTTAGTTGAGTTTTTTTGTTGTCGGTGTTCTTGCCTTTTTTATGTGGGGGGAGGGGGGGGGGAAGGGGGAAACCATTTTCTAGTGTCCGTACCTTGTCGGAGAGGCAGCTTTTCTCTGGGCTGCACCGCCGACCCGTCCTCGCGGCCTACCAACGGGCCTGGAGTGGCGTTTCCTGTCGGGGACCGCCCAGAAGCGTTGGAGCGTTATCGCGGAGAGGGTGATGCCTTGCCCGGGTCACCGCGCTGGAGCTCCGGAATGCTGAGACTGCAGGTGAACATCGTGGAGCTGCGGGTCTGTGGAGCAGCCAGCTGCGGGTGGTGGCACTGAACTTTTCACTGGGAGCCTGGGATCTCACGACGAGATCGGCAGTGCTGAAGCTCCATCGAGCGCGGCCTCGTTGGCTTCGGAAACCGCGGTCTCCAGTTAGGAAGTGGCCGCTCCAGGTACCCCAAGCCGCTGAGAGGATTCTCCCGACGCCGGAGTACCATCACCCAGCAGAGAAGGGCCTGAAACATCGGCCCCCGTAGCGGCGACTGCGGAGACCTCAATAGGCCCGACTATGGGTGGACAAGGGGTTGGGGACTGGACTTTGTGCCTTCCCTCATAATGGGAACCATTGTGGGGGGATGTTTTTTATGTTTATTGTTAAATTCTTTAATGTTGTGTCTTATCTTTATCTGTGTGCTGCATGGCAAGACAAATTTCACTACACCAATTGGTGTACGTGACAAATAAATATCCTTTGTCCTTTGTCATGTGAGAAGAATGCCAGATGGGAGGTCCTATCAGGTGTGTTGAGGAGAAAGGAGACCTCATAGATGCATCATCAGATAATTGGCAGGTGGGTGGGTGGTGTACTCCTGTGTTTACAAAGGTGTATTTCATTGCATCTTGAGTCTATGATTCTTTACAAGGTGCACATGATGCACAGCCTGAGAATTCCAGAGATGCATCAATAATTCTGCAGTGAGACCTTGAGCTACACTGTGTCAGCAGAACCATCCTTTGAAATGCCTAAATGAAGAATGCAACACGTTGTGCTTCTTGTTTATATTTATACTGGACTAAGTGGGACCCGTTGGGTCCCATGTTCACACAGGAGGGCTGTCCCCCAATGCAATATTCCACCTCTCCACCAATTCCAATATTGGTAGCCAGTGGGGGTGGAGGGCTTTCTGGAGCGCTAGTATGGGTGTTGTGAGCTGAAGGGACTGGTTTCCAAAGGGCTAGTATGTACATTGTGGACGAATGGATTCTTGGGCTGGCAGCTCAGTCACTCAGGCCTGGTGGGCAGGCAGCTCTGTCACTCAGGCCTGGTGGGCAGGCAGCTCTGTCACTCAGGCCTGGTGGGCTGGCAGCTCAGTCACTCAGGGCTGGTGGGCTGGCAGCTCAGTCACTCCGGGCTGGTGGGCTGGCAGCACAGTCACTCAGGGCTGGTGGGCTGGCAGTTCACTCACGGCTATTCCTTGAAATTCCATTTGAAGCAGATTGCAGGCCACCAAATTCAATTTCATAGCATTTCAAGCAGAGTGCAGGCCACCAAATTCAATTTCATAGCATTTGAAGCAGAGTGCAGGCCACCAAATTGCCAAACAACTCATTGTATTGTCATTAAGGGCTAACAAATCATTTATAGCAAGTACATTGCAGAGTCATAGTTCAGTTGATTCACAGCTTAGAATCACAGTTGTGGACTCTCCCTCGCGATCTTCCAGAGTGACTGACTCACATCTAGGCATCTGGGGTTTTATAGTCCTGCCCTCCCCCGCCCCACCCCCGGAAGGGGCGTTACCTTCATCATGGTGATTGACAGGCAAGAGGAACAATCAGCTGATCTCAAGATTTTTTAAACATTCATAACTTTTTTATTTTTCATCAATCGGAAAAATCCTCAGGGCTGCCTCAGCGGAGGAGGACTGTGAGTAAGATGGCCAAAAATCATAGCGATATATGGTAGCGTGTTTTCTAAAATCAATATACAGTGCAGCCAGGAATTGGTCAAGATGAGACTTTCAGTTATATATATATATATATAGTCTCATGACTTTGAGAGCTTTGAATTCCAGTTTTCCTTGGAAGGTGTTGAAGCATTTGAAATACCCAGCCAAATTTTATGATTATCACCCTCTCACACAGATATAATCAGTATAGTAATTTACACTGGGTTAAATCAAGTTTGAATTACACAGCACAGAAAAAGTGAGTGCAAATAAAAATGCTCAATATGCAAATGCCATTATTTCGAGCACATAAAATTTCCTTCAGAACAATATGCTAAATAAAATATTTTTTCCTTTTATTCTCGGATGATTTGGGCCTGAGATATTTACACATATCAAAAAAGATATGCTTTATGGGACATTGGATCTTTAGCCACCAACCTAAAAATCATTGGCATAATGCAATAATAATCCAAATTAGCACATATGTTATCTTAAGTAGAAAATATTGCTTACCACCAGCTACTAGAAATAATTAAACTTTAGTGTACAATAAATGTATAATATGGTAGAATGTATATTAACAATGCAAGTAGATGTGGTAAAGAAGGTGTACATAATGTTTTCCTTCATAGGTCAGGGCATTGATTATAAAAGTCAGGAAGTAATGTTTTGCAACTTTATATGACCGTTGCATGTGGATTATTGTGTGCAATCTGGTCGCTCCGTTACAGGAAGGTGGTGGAGGCTTTGGAGGACAAAACGTTCAGAATGCTGTCAAGATTAGAGGGCGTTACTTATAAGGAGAGTTTGGACACACTTGACTTGTTTTTTCTGGAGCGCTGGAGGTTGAGGGCAGTTCTGGTAGAAGTATATAAAATGATGAGATGCATAGATGGAGTAGTCAGTCAGAACCATTTTCCCAGGGTGAAAATGTCAAGTACTTGAGGACAGAGCTTTATGGTAAGAGCATCAACGTTTAAAGAAGATGCGAGAGGCAACTTATTTACACAGGGAGTGGTGGGTTCCTGGGACACGCTACTGGGAATGGTGGTGGAGGCAGATACAATAGGAGCATTTAAGAGGCTTTCATATAGGCACATGGATTTGCAAGGAATGGAGAGATATGGATCATCTGCAGGCAGAGGAGATGAGCTTAACTTGACATCATGTTCAGTGCAGACATTGTGTGCCAAAGAGTCTGTTCCTGTGCTGTTAAATGAAATTAATTTAGTGGTACAGTATAACAGAAATAGTATTTTATCAAGAATGAACCATCTACACAAAACAGTTAACAGTAAAATAAATGTTATTTCTTCTGCATAATTCAGCTTCATTGTTCTGTACTGAGGAATTGTATTTTATATTTAATTTGGGAAAAAAGTAACAAGGAATGTTTAAATGTTGAAAAAATGCAATTTAAGAGCAAATACAGGCTTATAGTTAATAATTATAGACCAATGCATAGCAATAAAGTATAACCTTATCTTTAGCTAACAGGAAAATACCTTTTTCAACTAAACATAAATCTGCAGAAAATTCAAGTCGTCAAGTCACATTTATTTATATAGCACATTTAAAAAACAACTCTCGTTGGCCAAAGTGCTTTACAATTGTTGTAAGAATAGCACAACAAAACAGATTACATACATATATACATGTAGCCCTCATTCAGAGGACATCAGGAAAGGCTTGGGAGTATAGATAAGTCTTTAGTCTTGACTTAAAAGAGTCCATGGAGGGGGCAGTTCTGATGGGAAAGGGGATGCTGTTCCACAGTCTAGGGGCTGCAACCGCAAAGGCACGGTCGCCCCTGAGCTTATGCCTAGACCGTGGGATATTCAGCAACCACAAGTCGGCCGATCTGAGGGGCCTGGAGGTGGAGTGGTGGGTGAGAAGACTTTTTATGTAGGTGGGGGCAAGCCCATTGAGGGCTTTGTAGACATGGAGGAGTATTTTGAAGTTTATATGGAACCGCACAGGGAGCCAGTGGAGAGAGTCCAGGATCGGGGTGATGTGGTCCCTTTTTCGGGTGCCCGTCAGGAGTCTCGCTGCGGCGTTTTGGACCAGTTGCAGGCGGGATAGGGAAGATTGGCTGATGCCAGTGTAAAGGGAGTTGCAGTAATCTAGGTGGGAGGAGATGAATGTGTGGATGATCTTTTCCAGGTCACCAACTGGAGGAATTGCTTTATTTTAGCTATCATCCGAAGCTGAAGCTAGCTTTTACCACGGCATTGATTTGTTTGTCAAATTTCAGTGCTGAGTCAAATATCATGCCAAGGTTTTTGACGTGAGGTTTGAGTAGTGGGGTAAGGCTTCCAAGGCTGCCTGCTATCATTTTGATTGAGTCCGAGGGGCAGAGATGGATGACCTCAGACTTACTCTCGTTTAGTTGGAGGAAGTTCTGGAGAAAAAAAATTATATTTTAAAATATTTTTTAAATTTTATGACCAATGTTCAGTTTTTGTTTGTGGAAGGAAATGTAAACAATACCTAGCTAAGGCAGACTATTGGGAATCTGTATTCAGTTGTCGGAGTATCATCAAGGAATGGACTAAAATGCTTAAAGGAGGTGGGTCACCACCTTCTCAATGCCAAACATGGATGGACAATAAACGCAGGTCATGCCAGTAAAGCTCGCATCCCGAAAATGTATTATATTTAAAATCAATATATGTAATTTATTAAGATAGGCATAATACAGCCAAACAGCATAGAACAGGCCAACCCAGTCCATGCTGACCAAGATGCCCCATCTAAGGTAGTCCCATTTATCCACAATTGGCCTGCATCCCTCTAAACCGTTCTCATCCATGTACCTGTCCAAATGAATTTTGAATGTTATTATTGTAACTGCCTCAACCACCTCCTCTGGGGGTTCATTCTATATACCCACAACCCTCAGTTTGATTACATTTCTTCTCAGGCTCTTGTTAAGTCTTTCCCATCTCGCCTTAAACCTATGCACTGTCGTGTATAATTCCCCTTCATGGAAAAAAGGCTATTGACATTCACCCTACCAATGCGCTTCATGAATTTACACACCTCGAAACGATCTCACCCTTCATGATTTTACACACCTTGGCCTCCTGCACTCCAATGAATAAAGACCTAGCCTGTTCAATGTCTCCCTATAGCTCAGACCCTCGAGTCCTGGTAAAATCCTCATAAATCTGCTCCACACTCTTTCAATCTTAATGGCATGTTTCCGACATCAGAATAGTTGGAAACATTTTAAAACTGCACATGCATTGATTTTTTTCCCTGTGCCCATAATTCCTTCTTATTAAAATAAGTTCATTTTTAAGGTTACTTTGGATATATTCACCATTTCATCTTAAAACTCGATGTATTAGATCAAGTGTTGAACTGCTCGAAGACTTAGCTGGCGCCATTCATCATTGCTTTTGGTATGAATGAGAGAACCTTGACTGTTTTAGGCGTTCCCTGCTTTTGTGACAAGAAGTGTAATTCTTGTACTCTTGAAGAGTACCCCCTTATAACAGAACATTATCTCCATGAGAAAACATAGACTCACAAGATTCTTTGCATTAGCCTCTCACTTACCTTGATATGTTCATCTGCAGATAAAAAATAAACTAATATGCAGTTTGGTGTCAACACTTCTGCAGGTTTGAGTCTCACTGTAGTTGTTTTTGAAGATGCCCAGTTGGGAAAAAGAATGCATATCAAAGTACATAAAAATGTAGACAGAAGTCTTCTTCCTCATGTCTGGCCACCTTCTATATCACGTCTTTCTGGTCGGTCAGTGACGGTTGACGGTCGGTGGTTGCAGAATTGGCTACTTCAGTCAGCCACTGTGGTACAGTTTCTGTCATCAGCATTGCCTGCGATGTGTGTGTGTGTGTGTGGGGGAGGTTGGGGGGTGTGGGGGGAGGGGGTGTGTGGGGAAAGTGGGTGTGTGTGGGGATGGGGTGGTGTGTGGGGAGGGGGGTGTGTGTGGGGGGGAGGTGTGGGGGAAGGGGGGGGTGTGTGTGGGGGAGGGGGGGTGGGGAGGAGGGGAGGGGAGGGGGGGGGGGAGGGGGTATGGGGGATAGGGGAGGGTGTGGGTGGGGAGTGTGGGGGGAGTGGGGGGTGTGAGGGGGGGTGTGGAGGGGGGGGGTGGGAGGGAGTGGGTGTGTTGGGGGTGTGTAGGGGAGGGGGTGTGTTGGTGAGTGGGGGGGGGGGTGTGGGGGTGGGGGGTGGTGTAGGGGAGAGGGGGGTGTGTGTAGGCTCATCGGTTTCCGGTTCCCAGCCCTGGTTCCGACCGCACTCACCGGCTCCAGATCCCGTCTCCAGACTCACTCACGGCTCCCGTCCCCAGCATCTGTCACGCTCACAGCCCCTGCCCGCGAACACAGCCCGCCCCTGCCCGCGAACACAGCCAGCCCCTCCCTGCAAACATAGGCAGCATCTGCCTGCGGAACACAGCCCACGCTCCGCTCCTTCAGCTTTACTCTCAGCGCCGGTGATTGTCAGCGGGTGCCGGAATGGCCGTCGCCGTCCCGGTGAATAACAGAACAATAACCTTTGTATTGTTTCACCGATCAGAACAAAACATGGTGCGCTTGGAGCAGAGGACAACGGTGAGTAAGGTGGCGACAAAATCCTAGCGATATAGGGTACCGTTTTTGCGCAAATTTAATAACAACGCAAACCAGAAGAGGACAAGATGAGAGTTTTAGTAATAGTATAGATGCTTATAAATGTAACGTATTTCAAACATGAATTCCTTATTAACCTCATCTGTATGTACCTGTTTATCTGTGGAATCAGAAAAATAGTGCAGTAATGCATTACAGGTAATATATTTTATTGTTACATTGGCCTGGTCCTATTCAGCTGGAAGGTACTGGAAAAAGGTACAGAATGGCACCAATCAAAGGATAGCACCTACAATGCTAAAATAAATGAAGAGCAAAGTATGTCATATACAAATGACTCATCCTTATATTGTTGGTTTTAAAGTAGTGTTTTTCAATAGTCAATTGATGGATGCTATATAATTCTTCAGCCTTGACTTTATTTTCAATCCAAAATTCTGTCCATAGTCTTTTAGACAAGTTAACTTGGTCTGAAACAAGTGATTCACTAGACAGCTCTAAAAGGCCTTTATGAAACTCAGAAGAAGTTTGTTTATCACTCTCTCTAGAAATCTCAGTTCAGCCACTCGTATATCTGGGAAGAATGGCCTGTTGTCTGGGCAATTCATTTTATTTCCCCATGGCTATAACCACACAAAAACATCTGTTGAATCACATTATATAAATCCTGACTGATAATCTAATACGCCCAAGGGGCCTTTAATTTAGATACTGTATAAAAAAAGCTATTGAGCCAGCCACATGGTCTGCAAATGTGTACCGAAACGCAGCTTACTGCCTTTCTATTTTGGATTCTACAAAAATGTCTGAAAAAATATGTTATATAAATCCTGATGGATAAACTAATACATCCCATGAGATTTTATTTTAGACATCAGTGAGAGAGGAGATTGACCCCATCATAAGTACATGTTCTGAACATAGTTAGCTGTTGGAGATGACAAAAGGAAAGGCCAGGGATTGAAAGTAAGCTGGAAGTGTTATTAGCGGTATTTTGCGCATTCATTTAAAAAGCAGATATACAAGGAATGCTCACTGCAGAGAATGCTGAAGTTAAGAGCTTATTTCTATATCAACTCACCTTGAAAGAGGTTATTATAAATGTATGGCGATTAAAGCACAACCATTCATAAACCTGAAGCACATATCGCTATAAAGAGGGGGCACAACTAGAGAGGGGACAACATTGGACATCCTCTTAGGGATTGAGGTAGGGTAAGTGACTGAAGTGTCAATGAGGGAGCACTTTGAGACTGGTGACTATAACTCTATTTGTTTTAAAGTAGTTTTGGAAAGGTTAGGACTGGCCCAAAGCTCAGTTTCTAAATTGGGGTAAGGCCAATTTTGTTGGGATTAGGCAGGAACTTGCAGAGGACAATTGTGAGAGCCTGTTTGTAGATAAGGGGGTGTCTGGCAAGTGGGAGGCTTTCAACAGTGTGTTAAAAACAGTACAGGGGTAGAATGTTCTTGTTAGGGCGAAGGACAAAGCTGGAAAGTTTAGGGAACACAGATTGATGAGGGATGTTGAGGCTATGGTCAGGAAAAATAAGGAGACATACATGAGATTTAGGCAGTCAGGATCAAGCAAATCCCTCGACAAATATAAGAAGTGAAGGAATACATTTAAGAAGGCAATCAGGGGGGCAAAAAGAGGACATAAAATGGAGCAAGCAGGAAAGGTAAAGGAAAATCCCAAGAGATTCTTCAGGTATTTTAAAAGGGTGGCTGGGGAGAGAATAAGTTTCCTGAAGTTTAGCATACCATCTTAGTGTGGAGCCACAAAAGATGGGGTGATATTAAATGAATACTCATCTGTTTTTACTGAGGAGAATGTCACTGGATATACGGAATTGAGGCATTGGAGTTGTGATGTCTTAGATCATAAACAGATTACCAAAGAGGAGGTATTGTCTGATTTAAAGTGCATTAAGGCAGTTGAATCACCAGGACCTGACCAAATACATCCTTGGATCTTATGGGGCACTGGGAAGAAATTGCAAAGGTCCTTGGAAAGATATTTGCATGATCTTTAGTTGCAGGTGATGTTCCAGAAGGCTAGGAATGGCTAATGTTGTTTTGTTATTTAAGATGGACAGCAAGGACAAGCAAGGGAACTACAGTCCGGTGAGCCTGACGTCAGTGGTGGGAACATTTTTGAAAGGGATTCTTCAGGACAGGAAGTACCAGCATGTGGATAGGCTCAGACTTATTCCAGATAGCTCTGTCATGGGAAATCATCTCTCACATATCTGATAGCTTTTTGAAGAGATCACCAGGAGGACTGATGAGGGAAAGGCAGTGGACATTGCCTATATGGACACTAACAAGGCCTTGGACAAGGTCCTACATAGTAGGCTAGTCTGGAAGATTAGATTGCATGGAATTAAAGCCAGCAGGAGAGGGGGCAGTAAGGCGAAGAAGGTATTTGGCAAACTTGCCTTCATTGGGAAAGTTATTGAGTACAAAAGTGGTCTCAGATGTGCAAGTCTATGATAAGACTAAAGTGCAGTTCTGGTTGCCCAGCGATAGAAATGTTATCATTAAGCACCCTCTTCCCATTCCTCTTCCTCCTCTTCCTCCTCATTTTCCTTTTCCTCTTTCGCCTCCTCATCATCTGCCTTGCCAGCAGCCGGTTTGTTATTTTGACTTTTTTTGTGTTTTTTTTTAGTATGTCCAAATGTATGTTTTAGTGTCTCTCGGTATGTCTTATGTGGGGGGGGAATAGGGGGGGAAACTGTTTTCAGTCACCTACCTCGACGGAGATGCGTCTTTTTCCTTGTCGGTTCTCACCTCCCTCGCGGCCTAACAACTTGGATTGGTGCGGCCTTTGCCGGAGTCGAGCCCAGAGCTTCAGCAGCGGGCGCAGGGTGGACTTTCCATCGCAGAGCAGGGCGATCCCTTGATGGGGATCGCCAGGGCAGAGCTCCAGAAGCTGGCCTGCTGCCTATAAAATCCTGAATCCTCGCTCTGTGGAGCTTGTAGCAGCGGGCATGGAGCGGACTTGCCGGAGATCGCCAGAGAAGATCCTGCGAGTGTGTTGGATCTGTCCAGACATCAGAGATTCGATCATCCCGACGAGTGTGCTTGCCCATCGGGCGTCCAAAGTGGCGACTACAGAGGATCAAGGCCCCCAACCACGGGTGAACAAAGGAGGAAGACTGACTGAACTTTATTGCCTTCCATCACAGTGAAGAATGTTGTGGTGGATGTTTATGTTAAATTCTATTATGTGTTGTGTTCTTTTTAATTGTATGGCTGCATGGTAACTCATTTCACTGTACCTTAATTGGTGCATGTGACAAATAAATGTGAACTTTGAACCTTGAACCATGAACCTTGGATTGAAACATCAAATCCTATTAGCTCTACTGCCCCAACTATCTCCTCTAGCAGGTCATTCCATATACCCACCACCCTCTGTGTGAATCTTTAACAACCTGATCAGCAACTTGTGATGGGCACTGTAATGAGATTGCCCTCCTCCTCCTCTTCCTTCTCATCCTCATCCTCCTCATTCTTATCCTCCTCCTCATCCTCATTTTTCTTCTCTTTATCCCCGGCTCCTTCTACGAATTGACCATAATTGGTGTGGACTCCGCACATTGACATACACATATTCTCTCCATGAATAGTTGGTTACTTACAGAGGGTTCCCAGCATTTTCTGAGCATAAATGTTTATTTTAACAATTGGATAACTGGAGTACTTTTTCAGGATATTGCAACCATCACGTGGTTTTTCAGGATATTGCAACCATATTGCAACCAACCCTGTTTCGACGAATGCATTCAACCTGACGTGCACAATCAAATAAGATTAAATAGAACAAGTTGTCCTACAACTTTAGGCTGTGCACGCCATATGCAAGAAGAAGAAGCAGAAGAAGAAGAAGAAGAAGAAGAAGAAGAAGAAGAAGAAGAAGAAGAAGGAGAAGAAGAATACAACTCTCTATGATGTATATGGAACATAGAAATATAGAAAATAGGTGCAGGAGTAGGCCATTCGGCTCTTCGAGCCTGCACCGCCATTCAATATGATCATGGCTGATCATTCAACTCAGTATCCTGTACCTGCCTTCTCTCCATACCCCCTGATCCCTTTAGCCACAAGGGCCGCATCTAACTTCCTCTTAAATATAGCCAATGAACTGGCCTCAACTAACTTCTGTGGCAGAGAATTCCACAGATTCACCACTGTGTGAAAAATGTTTTTCTCATCTCGGTCCTAAAAGACTTTCCCCTTATCCTTAAACTGTGACCCCTTGTTCTGGACTTCCCCAACATCGGAACAATCTGCATCTAGCCTGTCCAACCCCTTAAGAATTTTGTAAGTTTCTATAAGATCCCCCCTCAATCTTCTAAATTCTAGCGAGTACAAGCCGAGTCTATCCAGTCTTTCTTCATATGAAAGTCCTGCCATCCCAGGAATCAGTCTGGTAAACCTTCTTTGTACTCCCTCTATGGCAAGAATGTCCTTCCTCAGATTAGGAGACCAAAACTGTACACAATACTCCAGGTGTGGTTTCACCAAGGCCCTGTACAACTGCAGTAGAACCTCCCTGCTCCTATACTCAAATCCTTTTGCTATGAATGCCAACATACCATTCGCTTTCTTCACTGCCTGCTGTACCTGCATGCTTACTTTCAATGACTGGTGTACCATGACCCCCAGGTCTCGTTGCATCTCCCCTTTTCTTAATCGGCCAACATTCAGATAATAGTCTACTTTCCTGTTCTTGCCACCAAAGTGGATAACCTCACATTTATCCACATTATACTGCATCTGCCATGCATTTGCCCACTCACCCAAACTATCCAAGTCACCTTGCAGCCTCCTAGCATCCTCCTCACAGCTAACACTGCCCCCCAGCTTCGTGTCATCCGCAAACGTGGAGATGTTGCATTCAATTCCCTCGTCCAAATCATTAATATATATTGTAAATGGCTGGGGTCTCAGCACTGAGCCTTGCGGTACCCTACTAGTCACTGCCTGCCATTGTGAAAAGGACCCGTTTACTCCTACTCCTACCATCCACAAGTACTGGAGGAAGTTACACAATGTCTAGGAGATTGAGTAAGAAGTTGAAAATGAAGATTAGAAGAGCTAAAAGGAATTATGTAAAACACTAGTACAGAAATGTGTAAAGGCTGTTTTAAAACATAATCAAAGTAAAAGGACTAAAGAGAACGGAATTACTCAGGGATGAAGTGGGAAATCTAATTATGGAAGTTGCAGAGCAGATGTATTTTGTACATATTTTCCATTTGTTTTAATCAATAATAGTGAAAATAAAAATGCAAGTGTACCTGAGTATGTGGAGATTTTTACCATAACTTTACAAAAATAATTGGTTCTGAATTAATTAGTAAAATTCAATATAGATAAGTTGTGGGTCCTAATGGCATGTATCCTATACTGTTGGTAATTATTTAGTGCAGGAGAACTGAAGGATAGTCAATATGTTACCTTTTGAGGGGAAATACTGCATGGTAGTACAATGCCATCATATTGATTTGATGTTAAATTCATAGTTTCAAAATGGTTTATTAAAGTTTGCATATAAGTTTGACTTTAAAATGTCAACAATTTTCTCACGAATATCAATGCAGATAAATCTTTTATACTTAGCATGTAATTGCTGCCATTTTTCATTTCACTATTTTGTGTTTTTATTTAAAACAAATCCCATGGGAAGATAAAGTCTCTTCAATGTTGTTTCCTATCTTGTACTCTGTATTGTCTAAAAAAAACATTTAAAAGGTCCTAGCTCACAAACAGACTCAACTAGCCTTTTCTTAAGCACAAATAATGCATAAAAGCAATTTAACTTGAACTTGATCGTGACAATGATTTTTTTACAGATAAGATTGTGCTGATCACGAAATGAGATAGGACCCTTCTGTGTGCTATTCATGTGACATTTTCTTGGCGTCAGGCATGCACTTAATGTCCTAATTTGCAAAATGCCCATCTTTGCCCTTATCAGCGTAAACTAGAGCTTAAAGGTGCAATCTATGACCTTCACAAAAATCAAAGAACATATCATGTTGGGATTCTCTAAGACACAAATTAAAGGGTCTCCAGTCTATCTTAGAATTAACAATATTCTGTTTGTGAAAGCATTCTCCCCAGTCATTCTTGCTTCTACGTGACTTACAGCCTTTTAATTTTATTTGCTTTCTGCATCAGACTGTGATTTACGTCTCACTCATCAGGCTGCAACTCTCTGTCATTGGGTCCACTCTCAGCACAAGGCTCCAAGGGTGGTGAATAATGTGGTGTCAAGGCAGAAGATTGCATATTGCTGACAATTGCTATGTTTATCTTCAGACATTCCCTTCGTATAACTATAAAGTTATGGCAATGACAATGTATCTCTGCAGATGCCATAACTTTCCTCTCTTTCCAACCACTGTTTAACCAATATGATAATTGTTTGGAGAATAAACTATAGGGTCTTAGCAATAAAAGCAACGATGACTGATTGCACCAGAGGTAATTGCAGGCACCTGTTTCTTATGCATCATAACTGAATGCAATTTTTAAACGTAAGAGGTTATGCAGTACTTTCTGTAGAATCGTGGAAACCTATGACAGAGGAAGGAGATCAGTAATCTCATCATATCCATGCATCCAAAATAGATGCTATTCAGGCTAACCCCACGTCTCACCGCCCAACCCATAACTTGGAGGTCATGACAATATTTAAATTGGAGCCACAAGTCTCCACATTTTCTAAGACCCCTCTTGAATAAACGTCTAACCGGCTGAGAAACTAGATTTATATCAATTTCTAAGATTACGAACTACAGTGATGCCAAATTGTGTTTCTCCTGCTTTCCCTTGAAGAATATCTCATGAATTATTTCACCCATAGTTCCAACACTTTCGATACTGGAAGATTTCAAAAAGTTAAATGTGCTGAGTGTTAAAATGTGATTAGACAGGTTAAAGCTATCACAGATACAGGAAAAATAAACAAGGGGTTGGATTTTCATAGGCACAATTCATCTCTACAACTTAAAAAATAGAGTGGCAGCAGCTTGGTGACTTTCAAAGTCAAGTGATTTTGGGATAACAAGCACCTTGAAGATGAAACTTGAGAATTTCTTAGATTATATCTCATTAACAGAATTAGAGCTCCTGCTTGAACTGCCAGTCAGGCTCTGAACCATTTGTCCATTATTATGATTCATGATTGCAATTTCAATTTAATCTAAATATGGTGGCCCACCACTTCATTTTTACTTTGGATGCAGTTGTGCAATTCATCTGTAAATGGGCCATAATATAATTGCTCTTCTCGTGATGGAGTGAAGACTTGGCAGCAATACAGACATGTGCTGGGAAGAGAAAAGCAAAAAAAAAAATCTGCATTTGTGTCGCGTTTCATCATGTTGCTCGGAAATATCCCAGAGACCTTCACCTGCTGTGAATTATTCTGAAATGAAGTAATTTTTATGCAGGCAATATGACAACCATTATGTGCAGGAGTAGAAGTGTAAAGAATGCCCAGTCAATCTGCATTGGCAACACCGATCACATTTTGAATGTTAACCAAACTACTGGGTCAATTACTTGTCCCTTAACCAATAGTATCATGTGATCTTTATTATTAACCTGAACACAGATGTGACCCTGGTTTAGTCTCCTTGGAACTATGATGCCTCTGTCAATGAAACACTTACTTAATGCTGCAAGAAAATGTTTACTCACAAAGCGTTCAAGTTGTGACAATACAGACTACACCAGCTCTTCATTGTACTTTTATAAATCTCAGGTGGAATTTTATCTATATCCTTTAAAAAAAAATTAGAAATTCAGAAAGAAAGGGCAAAATCATTTACATGATTTTTTAATGATGTGACTTGATTTTAAATTACAACCTACTAATTTTACAAACTGGGTATTAAAAGGTAAGACCAACCACCCAGACTTAATCAAAGAAGGTAATTGAGAAGATTGTGACAGTTTGAAAAGGTTTGTCAAAATGAAGGGAAGCTCTGTTGATCTATTTGAAAGGCATAAAGTACAAATGCTAAAATCTGGAATATAAGCAGAAAATGCATAGGCCAATGATGGTTCTTCAGATCTGATGAAGGTTCGTTGGCCTTTAACCTTAAGTTACTTTGCTCTCAGTAGATACTCCTGGACCTCCTGCATCTTTCTATCTCTTGGTCAATTACACATTGTCGCAGCTGCCAGTATTTCATCCTGCAGGTCTGATCTAGCGTCATCCCTTAAAGGGCATAAAACAGTACATGTGCCACTTGTCAAATGTCATTGGGAATGATACTTAATTAGTGATGCTATCGTGGTGATGGGGAGGGAGGGAGTAGGGTGGAAGGAGTGTGCTTCCAGGTAGTCTGTGGCCTTGAATATGATTAGGGAAGCACAGTGTACCTGATACAACTAGTGAAGGACAGTGTTCCAAAAGATATGTTCTTTGTGCAAGCACACCATGAGATATACCATGTATATAGCCAGGCACTACTTGCAGAAGGTTGCCAATGCGATCTCTGTGACAGTGGTCCATGTGTGTCGGCAATATGGGGAAATGTCCACACCACCTCTGCCAGATCCAGTGAACAGGGATGGGGATTGGGTGATGTTTGTAATACAACAGCAAGTAGTGTGTTGATAGATGCACCAGCAATAAAAGCCTGAAATGATCCTTAGTCAAGGTAGCTGAGTGACTTAGATCTTGACCTAAGAAAGAAACAAAATGCTGAATTAACTCAGCAGGTCAGGCAGCGTCTCTGGAGATCATGGATAGGTGATGTTTCATGTAGGGACCTTTCTTCAGACTGCTTTACCTGGAACAGAAATGGCTGCTGTAGATAAAAATGTGGACAATAAAAACAAACTGTAACCTTTATAGAAGGCACAAGGGACTGCAGATGCTGGAATATTGAACAAAAATAGCACAGACTGCTGGAAGAACTCAGCGGACGGAGCAGCATCTGTGGGGGGAAGGAATTGTTGATGTTTCAGGTCGAAACCTATCATCAGGACTGAGTGTGGAGAGGGAGGATAGTCAGTATAAAGCGAGGAGGAAGGGTTGGACAGATCCAATAGATTATGGGTGGTCAGAGGAGGAGTGAAGAATGATGGGCAAGTGGAGCAGGTATGGGAAAGAGTGGGGGGTGGATCTAGGAGACAGAGACAAATGGTGAAAGGTGGAAGCACACAAGGACAAAAAGAAAGGGCAGATGGAACCAAGTGGAAGGAGGCAAAGGTGAATTGAACACAGCTGTAGGAAGATGATTGGTGATGTTTCAGGTCAGGACCCTTCTTCAGGCACATGTAGGTGTAGAGGATGACCTACATACTGTAGGTAAAACACATGAGGCTGTATTTGAGGTTGCATCAGGGCTGAGATGGCCAAGGGCAAAGAGTATGCCTTCACTCATGACCCTTTAGATTCCATAACTTTAAGGGGGAATGATCTGAGTAAAACCTAGTTGTTCTGCAAATATAGAAGAATTATTATATTTTGAGACCTGCAGGGTCTAAAAATCAAACTGGAGCCAAGTACTACTTGTTGCACTATTATTGCCATAATTTGAGGGGAGTCACAGAGTTTACAGCAAGGAAATAGGCCCTTAGGCTCAACTCATACAATAGACAATAGACAATAGGTGCAGGAGTAGGCCACTCGGCCCTTTGAACCAGCACCGCCATTCACTGTGATCATGGCTGATCATCCACACTCAGTACCCCGTTCATGCCTTCTTCCCATATCCCTTGACTCCACTATCTTTAAGAGCTCTATCTAACTCTCTCTTGAAAGCATCCCGAGAATTGGCCTCCACTGCCTTCTGCGGCATAGAATTCCACAGATTCACAACTCTCTGGGTGAAAAAGTTTTTCCTCATCTCCGTTGCAAATGGCACCACATCCACTGGTTCTCCCTTGTCCATTTTCCTAGTTACATCCTCAAAAAATTCCAGAAGATTAGTCAAGCATGATTTCCCCTTCGTAAGGGGAACATTCCAACCAAGATGTTGCTCTGAGCTAGTCACATTTGCTTATACAGTATTTGGCCCATATCTCTCTAAACCTTTTCTTGTCCATGTACCTGTCCAAATGTATTTTAACATTGTAATTTTACCTTTCTCTTACACCTTTCTCTGGCAGCTTGTTTTGTAAATCCACCACCATCTACGTGAAAATGTTCGTCAGTTCCTTTTAAATCTACCCCCTCCCCACCCCCACCCCCTCACCTTAAATGACTGTCCTTTAGTTTTATGTTCTACTTTTAGAGTATAAGAAGAAACAAAAGTTCCACTGAAAAGTCAAGTTGCATTTCTCTGCGAGGACAAAGGAACATAGAATTGGGCTCAGCATTGTTCCACTTAGTCATGCTGATTTTCAACAGCACATCACCATTTATCTGCATTAATGAAAATGAATTAGTTAACCAATGACAATTCCTCTTTGTGGGTTTGCATAAATTGAAACATGCAGTGTTTCGTCTTCTCCAGACCTCTGATTCTCCATTGATTCATTGATACATAACAAATTGGGGCAAAGACCGGATTCCAAAGGAAGGTTATCTTGATTGCTCAGCTGTCGAGAACCAACTCACAGCAATTTATAGCAGGCTGGATTATTACACATATAGAAAATAAATTTACATGATCATCTATTAAGCAAATCAAATTCAGATAAATTATCTAAATTGGATAGTCCAAAGTCCACAAAGCATCCCTCGGATTTGTCATGCATGATTAACCCATGATTATCACATCAGTTGGAAGGAACATGCCAGCTATCATTGACCTGCATGATCACACAAAGGGTGTTGGGTGTTTGGAACAAGCAGCTGTAGGAGGTAGTTGAGGCAGGTACTATTGCTATGTTTAAGAAACATTTGGACAGGTACATGAATAGGATAGGTTCAGAGGGATATGGGCCAAACGCAGGCAGGTGGGACTCGTATAGATCTTACATGTTGGTCAATGTGGCAAATTGGGCCAAAGGACCTGTTTCCATCATGTATGATTCTCTATGACTATGATTCAGTGCCATTAATCACAAACCAACTGGATTGGATTGCTTATACCGAGTCGGTGGATGCGATCTCACTGGCTCTCCACTCCACTCTGGACCATTTGGACAAGAAAAAACTCATATGTCAGGCTGTTATTCATTGACTTCAGCTCGGCGTTTAATATGATCATCCCCTCCAAGCTGGTTACCAAGCTCTCAGATCTGGGTCTGTGCGCATCTCTCTGCAATTGGATCCTCGACTTTGTCATCCACAGACCACAATCTGTCCATATTGGTGGAAATGTGTCATCCTCGATAACAATCAACACGGGAACACCTCAAGGCTGCGTGCTCAGCCCCCTGCTATACTCACTCTATACTCATGACAGCGGAGCCGGACATAGTGCGAACTCCATCATCATGTTTACCGACGACACCAATGTTATGGGATGAATCACTGATGGTGATGAGTCAGAGTATAGAAGTGAGATCGACCGATTGACCAAATGGTGCCAGCACAATAACCTGGCTCTCAACTCCAGCAAAACCAAGGAACTGATTGTGGACTTTGGAAGGGGTAGGATAGGGACCCACAATCCCGTTTATTGGGATTCCGAAGATCCTTCCTGGTCCCAGCACACTGTTGCAATTATAAAGAAAGCACATCAGCGCCTCTACTTCCTGAGATGATTACAGAGAGTCGGTATGTTAAAGAGGACTCTCTCAAACTTCTACAGGTGCACAGTAGAGAGCATGCTGACTGGTTGCATCGTGGCTTGGTTCGGCAACTTGAGCGTCCTGGAGCGAAAAATAATGCAGAAAGTTGTGACCACTGCCCAGTCCATCATTGGCTCTGACCTCCCCACCATCGAAGGGATCTATCACAGTCGCTGCCTCAAAAAGACTGCCAGCATCATCAAGGATCCACACCATCCCGGCCACACACTCATCTCTCCACTGCCATCAGGTAGAAGGTACAGGAGCCTGAAATCTGGTACATCCAGGTTCATGAACAGCTTCTTCCCCACAGCCATCAGGCTATTAAACTTGCCATCAAACAAACTCTGAACTATAACAGCCTATTGCACTTTATCAGTTTATTTATGTGTATATATATGGGCTATGCTATATAGACACACTGAACTGTTCTGTATTTATGTTTATTATATTCTGTTGTGCTGCAACAAGCAAGAATATCATTGTCCTATCTGGGACACATGGCAATAAACTCTCTTGACTTGACTTGATTCTCTATGACTCTATGATTCAGTGACATTAATCACAAACCAACTGGCTACTCACAGTGTGCAACTCATTTGTTCTGATACATTTCAGAGTTTGCAAGCGAAACCTGCAAAGTGGTGTTCATCCAGGTAAAATGCACCAACTCAATGAATAGGCTGCAGCCTTCACAAATCTTGCTTACCGGAAATGTAGACACATTAATTGGAATAGAGAGTATCCGAGATCTCATTCATGCAACAGAGGAGGGTACACTGTGAGATGTTGCAAACATCTCCAAATCCTGTCAAGCAGGAGCCCGATGGATAGAAAGTTCATGACCATTTGAAAGCATATGCAATGAAGTCCCTGACAGCTTTAAGGATGAGAATATGGTGAGAGCACATGGCGGGTTTCTTTGAGAAGATCCTCACTTAATGAAGTGGTTTCCTTTCACCCAATTTTCTGCTGAGGTCTGGGTGTGATAATTGATCCACAGATGCTCAGGACAAGATATAACCTTCATGCGGATTGCCACACTCCCTTTTCTAATTTTACTCTTTATTCCCTCTGCTTGTCCTCTGTGGAGTATTTAATGTATAGTTTTGTTTATTCTTGTCATGTATACCGAGATACAGTGAAAATCATTTTGCTGCGTGCTATCCTGTCAGCGAAAAGACTATACATAATTGCAATCAAGGGTATCATATTTAGTGCAAATTAAAGTCCAATTCAAGATAGTTCGAAGGTCTTCAATTAGGTCAGGACCTCTCTCTAGCTGGTGAGAGGACGGTTCAGTTACCTGATAACAGCTTGGAAGAAACTGTCCCTGAAACTGAAGGTGTAGATTTTCAAACTTCTGTGCTTCTTGTTTGATGGGAGGGGGAGATTGGGGTGAGACTGTATTCCATGGCGAATATCTACCAATACACCCATACCTGGGAGAAACTGGTTTATGCAATTTTGTAATATAGTACGTCTACACCTGCCATACCTTTTACTGTAGGGTTTAGCAATTTTCATTGACTCGAGAAAGAACCAAACAGCAACAGCCAGTAGAAATCAATCAGCAATTGGCCTGAGGGTTGTTACTGCTCCCTTTAAATAGCACCAGTGCAGGCTGCTTCACGGTGCTTAAGTTTAATCATCTTTGTAAGGTTAAGAGATGCATTTCTTTGGTGTGTTAAACTCCAAATAGCACCACGTGTATTAAAATGTTTCCTTCTTATCCTCATTACTGCTCAAGCTTTTGTTTTGCTGATTATGATATCCTCTTAGTTTAAGTTACAGTGAATATTGATTATGTGTCTCTGATTTATTTTAGTTATCAGTTATAGAACTACAGAAGCACAGTAGAAGTTGAGGCCATTTGGTATATTACATCCATGCCTAGCACTTAGAAATAATTAATTGTGTTTATTCACACCCCTGTTTTTTTTTGTCCTGTACTTCAATAAGTCCTTCATTCTCAAATGCTTATTTGATTCTTTATGGAATCAGATGTAATCCCCTTTTTCTAAAAGTCTGCAGCACAATAACTTTCCAAATGCATTTTTTCCCTTACCTTCTATCTAGTTTCTTTGGACGCATCTGCATCCTCCGTGGTTCATTTTATGAAGGAAAAACGTCTGGAAAACAAATAACAAACTTAAAATCAACTTATTTTTCCCTCATTATAGATGTGGCCTTACCTGCTGAGTATTGCTTTTGAGTAGTTTTCTTCCTAAATTCACCCCATAAAACCTATCTTTGTGTCTCCTTTAAACCTCTGTCCAAGGGGTACAAATTTACTCTCTAATCTATTGTCATTACTGAAGATCCTCTGCCTCGATACACTCTTGCAAACTTCCATATACTTCTAAAGGCATGATATTTGTCCTTTAAGTCTTTGTCCAGATTTTTCTGTGATGTCTTAGCTGCAGTATCTATATTACTAAAAGTCTGTTCTTGACCGGTTTTGGCCATCTGTGCTGCGATTTCCGAGAGAACACACCGCCACCTACGGCCGTCATTTTTGGCCACCTCGCTCAGAGCCCCCCTCCGCCGCATGTGTGCCAAGGATTTTTCCCATCGATGAAAATTGACAGAGATATTAATGTCTTTACAAAATTCCCCATTCTCTCTGCTGCCCCTGCTGGAGGGAGGGGGAGGGACTATAAAACCAGGAAGTGGTGTACCTCAATCAGTTTCTGCAAGTGGTGTGCCTCAATCAGTCTCTGCAAGTGGTGTGCCTCAATCAGAGCTCTGAATGACACTGAACAAATGTCTACAGCACTGTGAGTACCCTTAATTTGGTTTGAAAATGAAAATATGGTTAGAGGTAAAAAAAGCACTGCCTGCAAATGGTTGTTTGGGTTTGGGTTGAAGTAAAAAGGCACTCTCTCTCTCTCTCTCTCCCCTCCTCTCTCTCCCCACCTCTCTCTCTCTCCCTATCCCTCCCCCTTTTCCTCTCTCCCCCTCTCCTCTCCCGTCCCCTCTCTCCCCCCCCCTCTCCTCCTCCTCATCTTTCCCCCCTCTCCTCTCCCCCCCTCTCTTCTCCCCCTCTCCCCTCCTCCCTCTCTTCTCCCTCTCCCTCGCTCTTTCTCTCTCTCCCTCTCTCTTTCTCTTTCATCTCTCTCTCCCTCCGTCCCTCTCTCTCTCTCCCTCCCTCCCCCCCTCTTCCTCTCCCCCCCCCTCTCCACCCTCCCCTCCCTCTCCTCTCTCTCCCCCCCTCTCCTCTCTCCCTCCCCTCTCCCTCTCCTCCCCCCTCCCCTCTACCTCCCCCCTCACCTCTCCCCCCTCTATCCTCTCCCCCCCTCTCTCCTCCACCCCTCTCCTCCCCCCCCCTCTCTCTCTCCTCCCCCCCCTCTCCCTCTCCCCTCTCGCTCTCTCCCCCCCTCCTCTCTCCCCCCCCTTCCTCTCTCCCCCCCTCTCCTCTCTCTCCCCCCTCTCTCTCCTCTCCCCCTCTCTCTCCCCTCCTCTCTCCCCCCCCCTCCTCCTCTCTCCCTCCTCTCACTCCCTCCCTCCCTCCTCCTCTCTCTCTCTCCCTCCTCCCTCTCTCTCCCCCCCCCCTCCCTCTCCCCCTCCCTCTCTCTCTCTCTCTCTCTCTCTCTCTCTCTCTCTCCTCTCTCCCCCTCCCCCCTCCTCTCTCTCTCTCTACTCTTCTCCCTCCCTCCCCCCCTCTCTCCCTCCCTCCTCCTCTCTCCCACTCCCTCCTCCTCTCTGCTCCTCCCTCCTCCTCCTTTCCCCCTCTCCACCTCCTCTCTCTCCCTCCCTCTCCCTCTACCCCCCTCCTCCTCCCCCTCTCCCCCCTCCTCCTCCCCCCTTCCCTCCCCCTCCCCCTCCCTGCTCCCCACCTCTCCTCTGCCCCTCATCTAACCCCCCTCTCAGCACACCCTCTCTCACCCCCTCCCTCCTCTCTCCTCCCCCTCTCCTCCCCCCCCCCTCTCTCTCTCTCTCTCCTCTCCTCCCCTCCTCCCCTCCATTAGCGTGAGTGCGGGGGGGGGGGGGGGGTGATAGTTAGTGTGTGACGCTGCATATGCCGCCTCCCCCCCCACAACTGCACGTTGGGGAAACAGACCCAACGGGTCTGCACTTGGTCTAGTAATTTATAAAGGTTTGGCATGATCCCTTTGCTTTTATAAGCTATTCACCAATTTAAAATAGAAACCCACATACTTAAGCAACTTAAGCAATGTCTGAAGAAGGAAATAGGCAACGTCGGCCCGAAACGTTACCTATTTCCTTCGCTCGATAGATACTGCCGCACCCGCTGAGTTTCTCCAGCACTTTTGTCTACCTTCGATTTTCCAGCATCTGCAGTTCCCTCTTAACTACTTAAGCAACTTGTTCTGCTACCTATAACAGGTTGTGCATTTGGACACTAAATTCTCTTTCCTCATCAACTCCCTTATACTGTTATACTGCCACATTCATTTCCAATGCTTAGATGTTCCTTGTCTTCAAAGTATTATCTTTGTTCATGACCCCACATGCAGATTTTTGCACATTGCACATTGTAAGTCATTTGTAATTTAATTAAATCAGAATCTCACAAACAGCATTCACTTGTATCCTTATGGCTTAGTTAACATATGAATACATTTTAAAGCACTTCACTCGATGGTGGCAAAAAAAATTGACATCAATCCACATAAGGATAAAAGACAGATGACTAATTGCTTGGTCAAAGGGGCTTTAATAAGCCTCTTAAAGGAAGGCAGGAAGGTGGAGAGGTTCAGGGAGGGAATTCCAGAACTCAGTGCTTTAGCAGCTGAAAGCACAATTGCCAAGGGTGAGTTTGTAGTAAGGGCTTTGTCCTTGGACAGATTTGAAAACAACAATTTTAAAATTGAGATATTTCTTAATAGAGCAGATCAGTAGTCTCATGCTGATAGGGACGTGGGGCATGTAGTGGATTAAGCTGCAGGGAGCATCATTTCAGGTGACCTCAAGCTTATGTGTGTATCAACCAAATAAGCCAGACTCCTATAACTGGAATAGTGAAATCTGGAATTATCA
This sequence comes from Leucoraja erinaceus, assembly GCF_028641065.1. Lineage (NCBI taxonomy): Eukaryota > Metazoa > Chordata > Chondrichthyes > Rajiformes > Rajidae > Leucoraja > Leucoraja erinaceus. The sequence continues at coordinate 45,301,171 of NC_073385.1, forward strand.
AGGATATAAATGAGGGCTGCAACAAGGTATGAGGTTGAAATAGGGATGGAACTGACCTCACAGATGTGAATAGATGCAGATATGTGCCTCAAAGCTATCATCAACGTCAGATACATCATAGCATGGGCAAAATATCCTAATTCAGTTACAGACAGCTTCCCAGAAGAGGGAAGGAATAATTGTCTATGGAAGTTCTGGAGAATATTCAAATATCTAATTGGGAATAAACTATCTCTTGCACGTTCTCTTCCAAGCCATGTTGTCTCGTGACTACCTGCTTTTTTCCTTTATCATAATAAAGCCAAAATCCTGTATATCGTACCTATAAGCACAGTGAGAATACCTTTGCGAGGTGGACTTCAATGATTCAGGAAGTTGCCATCATCACCTTTTCAAGGGGAATTAGAGATGGATAATAAATGTTGATCTTTAGTTTTATTTATTTTAGTTTAGAGATGCAGTGCGGAAACAGGCCCTTCAGCCGACCAGCCGGCCGATCCCCGCACATTAGCACTATCCTACACACACTAAGGACAGTTTTACACATACACCAAGCCAATTAACCTACAAACCCGTACGTCTTTGGCGTGTGGGAGAAAACCCATGCGGTCACGGAAAGAACGTACAGACTCTGTACAGAGAGCACCCATGGTCGGGATCGAACCCAGGTTTCTGGTGCTGCAAGCGCTGTAAGGCAGCAACTCTACCGCTGCACCACCGTGCCACCTGGCCAGCAAATGCACACCCCATCCATAACTATAAAACAAGAGATGTCTTCTTGGCCCTGAATGTCAGAGAAACATGAGACACTATAGAGATTAGTTTATATGCACCAAAGTACAACGCTTAAAGCAAACACACTGAAATGTCAGGACAAGCAATGCAATGCTGGCACCCAATCTTATTTAAGTGTAAATCCTCTATGTTTATGGCTATAGTGTGACCTATCGGTATATATTATCTATACCAACAACATTCACTTTAAAAAAATCTCTCTATTGAGGCAATCTTCCCACTACACTCTCAGTCCTGATTCAGGGTCTCAACTCAAAACATTGACCATCCCTTTACCTTCAAAGATGCATGTTTGCATCTCTGAGGAAAGACATTCTTGCCATAGAGGGAGTACAGAGAAGATTCACCAGACTGATTCCTGGGATATCAGGACTTTCATATGAAGAAAGACTGGATAGACTCGGTTTGTACTCGCTAGAATTTAGAAGGTTGAGGGGGGATCTTATAGAAACGTACAAAATTCTTAAGGGGTTGGATAGGCTAGATGCAGGAAGATTGTTCCCGATGTTGGGGAAGTCCAGAACAAGGGGTCACAGTTTAAGGACAAGGGAGAAATCTTTTAGGACCGAGATGAGAAAAATATTTTTCACACAGAGAGTGGTGAATCTGTGGAATTCTCTGCCACAGAAGGTAGTTGAGGCCAGTTCAGTGGCTATATTTAAGAGGGAGTTAGATGTGGCCCTTGTGGCTAAAGGGATCAGGGGGTATGGAGAGAAGGCAGGTACAGGATACTGAGTTGAATGGTCAGCCATGATCATATTGAATGGCGGTGCAGGCTCGAAGGGCTGAATGGCCTACTCCTGCACCTATTTTCTATGTTTCTATGTTTCTATGTTATGTTTGACCCGCTGAGTTCTTCCAGCTTGTTTTTTTGTTTGGTCCTAAAAACAGTTACCTATTTATACCATCTTGGTTCAATCTCATTGAAGTGTTGTGTGTGAGAAGGTTGGCCAATATGGTTAAGGACAACCTGGTGCCGTGAAATGCACAATAAGAGCTTCCATTAGTATGGTGCAACTGACTTTTTAAAAAAGCTTTTTCAAAAGAAAATGAAATGTCGGGATTAAATCTCTCCACAGTTAATACTATCATGGTTCACAGACCAGTATATTGGCACTTTTTATCTGCAGTTATAACAAATCCAGAAAATGGCTTTATTTGATTAAAAGCTGTAACACATTTACTGATAGCATGTAGATAAATGGATCCATCTTTGGGGTTGCATTTCCCAGTTAAGTCAGGTCATTAATCTTGTTTTATGACAGCAGTAGTAAAAAAGCTACAGGAGACAATATTCTCTTCATAAAATGACAAAGGAACTCATTCAGAAACACTGATGAAAGGAGGACAATGGTGTTATTCGCAACAAAACCAAACAATTTAAGTTAATAGATCAAAAGATCACCTAATACGCTCTTAATCTGTGAGTGCTTATTAAAGATGTTGAAGATTCCATTGAATCTAAATGAAAATAGCAGTCAAAGTCATCAAGAGTCTTGCATAATTCACAAAGCACAATTAAAATTCTCACAGAAATATCTATATTCGAAAACCAAGAACAATTTGTACCCTGCGATCTCGCTGGCTATTGTATCGTGCAATTGACCATCACCTTTTTTTGAGATGGTTCCAGACAATGAGACTGAGTAGAACATCCTTTATTTTAACTGGCTCCTTGATAGATAAAAGAGTCATTTTCTTTGAACCATTACTAAGCAATAAGAGTTTTTCAATGATTGGCAAAGTACCCACAAAATCCTTATCACAATAAATTCGAAATGAAAAATGCACCAGCTTCACTCTGTAGCTTTAACTGGACCAAATACACTCATAATTCTCTTGACTTCACTGATAGACCATTATCATTGAAATAATAAATAAACCATAAATCACCCGAGTGAAATAAACCCACAGTACAAAGTAGAAGTTTACATGGTTAGTAACAAAGATGATATCTGCTATCCAAGAGAAAACAAAAATATTCACCGTGGACACTAACACCATCTTTTGAAAAGGGAAAGGATCATTTGATTTCTTGCACACATCCCTCTGAGCCCATCCCAAAGTGCCATACCACAAGTAAAGTACCTTTTGAAGTGTGTTAGCTATTCTAAAATAGAAAATGCAGCAGTCAATTTGCAAGCAGCAAGTTTTCAAAAACATTAATACGATAATGATCATATACCTCGTTTTAGTGTTATTGTTCAAGGGAAACCTATTGGATCAAGTTACCAGGGATAGCTTACTTGTTTTTCTTTAAGATACTAACATGGCATCATTTACATACAACCTGAGAGGTAACGGGCCCTTAGTTTAATCTCTCATCTGAAAGATAGCACACCTGACAGTGCAGCTTTACCTCAGAAATGCCAATATAATGTCAACCTGGAATTTTGTCCTCATGTCTTTGGAGTGGGAACCAGCAAAATCATTGGCAACGTGCAGCCTTGTGCACCAATGATTGCACCAAGTCAAGTCACAACCAAGTCAAAAAGAACTTCAGAAAAGGAAAAATGATCAGAATTTATTTTAAAGTTGATTTTAATGGGTGGGTATGGGATAACCATCAAAATAAGTGTAGAATGACCTCAGTGCCTAAACCATCAGTCCTAGGTTACTTTAATCTCCACATCTCAATTAAATGCACTTCCTACCTCAAGTGGCTTGGGAAATGACACACATTCTCTAGGTATGTTGCAAAACTTACCTTCAGTGGCGCTGCAGTTCTGCCGCTGCCCGTGTGCGCGACTTTGGCGCCTTTGAGAGGGGGGCGGGTTTAAAACGCAATTTTCTCTAGGGTATTGAAATCGAGGTTGTTCAGCCTGCCTAGTTGCTGATGAAAAATCGCTGCGAGGTTTTTTCGCTGCAGCTATTTTAAAACTAAATTGGGTTATTTAATTGTTATAGTAGATTAAAAATCATCCTCTAAAGCCGCGAACGCCGACAACGGGACGGATCTCATGTAGGGGACAAGGCAAGGTAGGTTGTTTATTTTTACATTAAAAAGTGCTTCTTAAGATCCCTTTATACAAAATTTTATGTTGCGAGTAGCTGACTTGGGGGCCCATTCAATCCAGCAATATCTTTCATGCCATATGGGCTTCAAATCCACCGCAATGGCAACGTTCCAAACCAGCGCGTTCCACAGAATCCCACTTGCAAGCTGATTTAAATGGCCATTAATTTACAGCAATTGAACACTAAATTCCTTCCATTTGACCAATTAATTCCAATTAATGTAAATGAGATTTAAAAATCATGTTTTATTGTGAATTCTTGTGTGAATGTTCTTTGGACACTTAGGCTATTTAAAAATGTTAATCTTTCCTTAAGAAATGGATAGATGTTTAGATCTAGTAATTGAATTTTGGAATTAGCTACAATTGGGTAACTAACTAATTATATGCTTTAATTTCAGGTCATCCAAGTAAGATTGTTTAATATTTGTTTCAGAATGCTTCAATCAACAATAACTGAACATTTCTTTCCGCTCTCTCAATTTTTAATAAAGTTATGGGCTTTTGACTGTCCTCAATCACAGCTTTTGTGTTAAGTCAGTGGAAAAGCAATAGGGAACAAGATGCTAATTTCCGAGTATGAAAATGGCCATAACTTTTTTAATACTGAAGATATGAAAGTGAATTAGGTGTCAAATTAAACTTTGTTTTATGCTTTATCTGATGGGATAAATTGCAGACTTGATTTTTTTAATCTCAAAATGTTGTAACATTGCTACATTCTCCATTAATATTTGATGGGAAGCCATCCATAAATTTCTAGGTTGGCATCTGGAAGATGTGGAGTGGGCATTGTTTGTCATAAGAAGGAAGGATGTTAGTCTGGGAAAGAGATGCTTATAATTTTACTAATTTAGTTTAGTTTAGAGATGCAGTGCAGAAACAGGCCCTTCGGCCCACCGGGTCCGCACTGACCAGCGATCCCAGCACACTAACACTATCCTGCATACACTGGGGACAATTTACAACTATACCAAGCCAATCAACTTACCAACCTGTACTTCTTTGGAATGTAGTCTTAAAGGAGAGGAATATTCCTGCTCCTCTAGTCCGCGCTGAGGAAATCTTTCTCTGCTCACCTGGAAGGCATCTCTATCACATTCACTGGCTGTTGACCAAGGCTGTGAAAGCCACACTGAAATTCTATAAAAGCATTTCTTGCTCTCTGATATAAATATTATGGTACTTTTACTGCTGACTGAAGTGTTGTGTTGACATCACTGGACTACTTTTAACATTTACATACGAGGCAACAACCTAAGTGCCAAACCAGATGAATTTGAGAGTAGAACCGCTGTTTGAGATCCTTTCCCATCTAGCTTGCCAGTTAAAATTCATTCCTGCACCTCCAACATGACTTTCTTTCATTGCAATTTACTAGTATCAAAATATTATATCATCCTCTTGCTGGTTCATAATCAAACTGACAATAATATTAAGAGAATTTATACAACAAGGTAATTACTTTAATTCTTATAACACAATGAATATGTGTGTAGATGAGTAAAGTTTCATATGTTTATGGAAAGCTCAGTTCGAAAAAAAATGAAGACTCGACAGTTAGGCCCTGCCCACTTTCCTGAGTTACTCACAAACTCTCCCGAGTTTTCCCCTTGATTTGAACTTGGGGAATGTCGGTAGCGAGCTCGAAGGAGGCAGTAAGAGCTCATAGCTGTTTCGTAGCGGCTTGTAATGCCAGACGTAGGAACTCGGGGCATCAGGTAAGTCGGGACGTTTTTTCAACATGTTGAAAAATGTCCACGAGTTAAAAAAATAGCCCCGAGTACCTACGAATGGCTATTACCGTAATTATCCAAGTTCGAATCAAGGGGAAAACTCGGGAGAGTTCATGAGTAACCCGGGAAAGTGGGACAGGGCCTTAAATATACCACCTAGTGTAATATAAGCGTGTTCGGGAGATTTCCACATTCAATCTCTTTTCCATGCTCTGTTCTCCACCAAGAACCTATCAAAGATTCCACAATTGTCTGAGCACCACTGGAAATGAAAGGAAAAAATTGTCAACCTGGGTCCATGTTCCTGATCCTTATCGATTGATCACTTTTGTCCGAGTGAATAGAAATAAATAGTGGGCATTTTCTACAAAGCACATATCTTTACTGGCCAAGTCTAGTATGCACAGAATAAACACCAAGATACAACATTTGTCTTGAAAGTGTACAGAGGTTGAAAGCTGTAGCTCATAAATGTCTGAAAAAGGGGAGGGAAGAAATCGGAAAAAAAAATCTAAAATTATATCCTATCAATTAAAAGATACTTGTTCTTTTATATATATTAACCTTTATCTAAAACAAGGGATAAGCTTTGCAAAAGGATCATGATCTTTGATCGTGATGTTTTTCGTGATTAATGCTTTCATGCCTGGAAAATATTGGAAAAAGAGTATTGGAAAGTTTTGGTCTTTAATTTAGACTTTGGAGATGCAGCGCGGAAACCCATCAGCCCAGCGTGTCTGCGCCGACCAGCGATCACCCCATACACTATCCTACACACTAGGGACAATTTACAATTTTACCAAAGCCAATTAACCTACAAACCTGTATGTCTTTGGAGTGTGGGAGGAAACCAGAGCACCCAGAGAAAACCCACAAGGTCACAGGGAGAACATCCGTATAGACAGCACCTGTAGTCAGGATCAAACCTGGCACTGTAAGGCAGCAACTCTACTGCTGCGTCACTGGGCCACCACTGTGGTCTTTGATTGTTTAAAGTGCTAATGGTAAGATGTAGTTTTGAACAAGGTTAAATAAGTCTGATTCCATTTGATTAGCATTTATTTGCTTTCATTTGTTTTTTAAATGAAAACAACTAGATTATACAACATCGTTTTGATTCAGGATCTCACTAACACATACACTTGGAGTAGAGAATTGGAATAATATCAAGTAACAACGCAGTACAGTAACACCAGAACAACCATTTTCTATTTTATTTCATGCATTTGGACATTATATACAAGTGACCCACTCCTTGACTATTAGCTGGATTAATATTTACTTTGCACTTTAGCTTCAAGCTGTTTCAGAGCTTAGTTTGTCAATATAATGGCAAGGATAATCAGGAAGAAAGTCATTTTGTTATTGAAGCAAAAGTTTCTGAGTGACAAGGACTGAGCTCTATATAAATTACTCTAATGTTACAGGTAGCACATTGCTGTTTCATTAATTGAAAGTGCCTGTACTTGTTCCAGATAAGTGGACTCTGGATGCCAGATTGTAATGAATCTGCTAATGATAGAACACATGGATGAAAGCTTCTGTGATGACCGATTCATATGCTCATGAAGGTAAGGGGACTGAATAAATATAATATGAACTGAATAATACAACAGAGATAAATGTGGAATAAATGTTGGTTTTGAAAAGTTAGGAAGATCAAATTTTAAAGTAATCGACAATAGCAGTCACTGGCCCAATGCTCATTTTCCACTCTACTGACTGAAGTTTTGTGATTAAATTGCATTAGCACTCATTTCAACCTCCCTTCACATTTGAATATCTGTCAAAACTAAATTGCTTTTAATTCAAAGTTTATTGGGGGTTTTTTAGCTCTTTCATTGGTGGCATGAAATGGACATCTAAATTCATTCTGCAGTTGGTTGGTGAGGTGAGGAAAGGTAGGGTGTACATGAGGAAGTCTTGGAAACGCCAAGGACTGAAAATTCCATCATATGTCAAACTTTTTCAAATATCGTTTGCCACAGTATAATACAACTCGCATTAATTGACTTGAGACTTAAAATGGTACCAATGCTGAAAATGTATGTATTTTGCTGGTGAAATCAATATAAATGATGAGAATTTATTATATAGCCAAAAATGTGTTATAATTAAAAAATAATTTGTAATTGTGCACAATACTGCACCACAAAAAATTAAGTCCATGAATTTTTTGGAAATTTGGCTCAGCAGATATAGTTAAACAATATAAAAATGGGTACATAATAGTGTTACTGTGTTCCTAAAGGTAGCTTATTATGTTTAATTCTGGAGACAATAAACCTATTTCTTTCCTTTTTTAAAAAATTTCCCTAACAAAGAGAACATTATTCCAGATTCAAACATATCTGCTTGCCTATTATCATTAGTCATAAGCTAAGCCCTGCACTAAATGTCTAGCTAGCACAGATAATGTTCATTTTGTCTGGAAGACAGGTTGCCGCCTGTCAAGGAGAGATGGAATAAATGACAGGTTTGGACTTTGTGCCTTGCAGGCATATTAAGCTAAGAAATCGGCAACATGATGAAAAATTATTTTGTCAAAAATTTGTAGGTCACCCATCACTGTCTAATGTATTCTGTGATTAATTGCTAGCATAGATCAGCATTATGTCTTTCCACTGAATCGCTTAATTGTTGCCTGCTCAATGCTCTTAACGTAATGACAGGGCATCTGGTCCTTTCAAATATGCATTTAAATGGTGAATTCTCTGCATCCAGGTTACGAGAACTCTAACATTAACCGAATAGTCCTTGTGAAAAATGAAAATGTACAGAATGTACTCTCTTTATGTTTTTTTAACGGTTATGCACATGGAAGACTGGGTGTTAGTGTTAATATATGTAGATTTCATTTCTGATGAGTGATTATTTGACTGCTCATTTTACGAAGATTTATGGTGTGCTTTCTATCTCCTGACTGCAGTGCTACTCTTATCTTTAATAAAAGAGATGAGGACATTAATCAGCTGTTGTCAGGAGACCTGACTAAGACATTAAATGTACTGTATGGGATAGGTAAACACGCTCCAGATCTCTCTCTACTTCACTAGATCAGGCAAAAACCTTCATTATATTTATCATAATTTCACATCTGCTGTTTTTGAAGCAATGTACCATGAGGCCATAAACTGTGTTACAACTGTGCATAAATTCAACTGATTTGTGGTTGGAGTAACTAATTCCTAAAGTACATTTTAGAAAAACAAGCAGTGAGCCCTGAAATTGCGATTGCCTATAGGTACTAAATTACTCACTGCAGATTCGGGAGTTTGCTTGATATGGTTCTTCAGTGGCAATATTACAAAAAAGAAGCAGCAAATGTATGATGAAGTCATTGAAACAAGGATGAAAGGATACAAGAGACACCCAGGCACAAAGAAATAGAGTGAAGAGGGCACAAGAAAAAGTATTTTCTTAAGAAACAATGGATGCAATAATTTATCAGCACCTTTAATTTACAACACCATCTTAATATTTGAAATTCCCATAACCTTCTATGCTGTATGGAGGTTTACAACAATTGTTCTTTGCACCTGCGCTTAACATACAATAGTTAATTGCTATGCAACATTCTGAACACAAAGCAGATTAGAATTTATTCTTAATAACAAATGAACGTGTAGTAATCTGTTTCATTTGTAATCATTAGGAAATGAAAAACAAAATGTCCCTTAATGCACCATGATAAAGTTCCATTAATGGAAAAAAAAGTTATGTTGAATATGTAAATCCCTTTATTTTGCCCACTAATTAAATTTAGAAAATTACTTTAAGCCATTGAAAAATCTATTCAATGTGTCGCCATTACTGTCCAGTACACGCAGACAGTGTAATATTATAATAACTTCTCTGCAGTGTATAAAACAAAGTGCTCAATTCCCTTTATTAAAATATCTAATAATAATTGATTTAAAGACTGTAAAATGTGTTCATTAGAGGGTTTATACTCAAGAAATATTGAAAGTATACCTAAAACTGTCATTTTTATTGTGAATGAACAGGATAATATAATTTGAAAAGTGTGTGATCATACTGAAGATTTGTCCTGCAGCATTATCTGATAGCTCGTAAAGCGCTGAAATTTAATATGATGCATTCAGTCAGTTTAATTGAAATTTAATTGCCACTTTGGGCAGAAGGTTTAGATCTGATCAATAAAATATTAAAGAATCTGTGCTTTCGGTTGGAACAGCTTCAGACCGAATGCAGCAAGGGAGGTCTACATCTGAAAATTATCTGTTTATTATGCATCAGACAAGCTCTTGAACTGACTTCCTTATCTTAATGTAGACAGAGAATTGGCTCTTTTAATATGCAGCATGGATAAATAATAAAAATGAACGATTGCAGATTTTATTAATTGCACTATGGTTTAAAACCACCAATCACCTTAAGATCTATAAGGAATGCAGTAATGCAGAAGAGCAATAAATATTTTGAAATGTCAGACCTCAGAAAGACAGAGTCCAGCATTATGAACCTCATGATTTTGTGCAGTCTGGCCTTAAATCAAATGCTTAGAACTCTGGAATAAGGTGGCTCTCCAGTATTTTAGAAATAATTACTAATATAAAAAGGATAATGAACTAAACTATAAATCAAATTAAACAAGGGATTAATAGAAGTTGTGTTTGTGAGGTTAGGGCTAAATCTTTTCAAGTGACCAATTGAACATTTTCCCACTTTTTTTGATAAGAGCATAGAAATAGGCTTGGAAGGTGGTTTAAGATTTGTGATAGATTAAAAAATATATAGTGGAGTATCTGAATTATGCAGAAGCATGGATTGAATTACATGCAACTGCTATGCACATATTGACCTTCGCTGACTCTGGATGTTCATTGTTCGGTGATGTGCTAGTAACAGATGTACTAGCGATACTGTTTTATCACAGTAGTGTTGTGCAGCTTGGTATCAGTTTTTCTAACTAGCTTGTTTTATAGTTTTACTATCTGCAACCCCTGCACAAAACATGACAATACCATGACGACAATTGTAAATCTTGGTCAGCATGTCGCTGGGAAATTGAACTATTTTACGTGGATTAATGAACAGCATGCGTAATTTGCTTATAATTTGGTATATAGTCAGGTGGCTAAATTTCTGTGGATAAACCTATATTTTGTTTGGTAAAAATGTGTAAATAATACATTTGGATTTGTCATATTTTTATCCTCTATATTATGGTGCACTATTAAAAAAAATACAGATTTCCAAATCCATTTCATATTTTCTCCTTACGTATGTCTGACCTCCACTTAATTTGGTTGCTGGCAATTCCCTGTGTATCACGATAGCAACCATGCTTACATATATGTCAAACAAGCCCCAGATATTGAAGGGAATGTATTAAAATAATGCCAAAATGTCGCTGGCTGACTCTGCTCAGGAGGGAAAATAACAATACTGTTCTATTTATAATAGACAATTGTACTTGACATAGTATCCATATGCCAAGCTTAATATGCAACCTATGAATGTCATTGCAACCTTGGCTGTTATTGAATGATAATGGGAATTTTTTTTTTGTGTCTACATGATAGTGTATTTTAAAATACACATGGCTTTCTGCATATACATGTACAGTCACACTGCAAAAATGACAATGCTGAAAGTTAAATCAAAAATAGCTATTCATGTAAGTTCTGTGCATGGTTCTACAGATATGCTCCAATTGAGTTTGATCAGTGCCTGCTTCATCATTTGCCTATGGTTGCCAACCAATTACAAATTAAGTACTTACGCATCTGAAAAACAAACGGAGGAAGTTCATCAGCGTGTCAGTCAGCATCTGTGGAGGTAATTAACCATACAACATTTTGGGTCAGGACCTTTCTTCAAGACTTGGAGTAAATGGGAGATAGCTAGTGGAAAGAGGCGAGGGAAGGGATAGGGGTAGGACTGGCATGTGACAGTGGATCCAAGTAAGGAGAGGTTAATTGGCCATTGAGTGTGATAGGGAGAGGAATGGGGGGGATAATCACAAAGGCTAAAGGTGGTAAGTGGAGAAGACAAAGGACTGAATTGCATTTCACTCCTCACTTTGCTTTCTTTTCAGATTCCTCGACAGCAGCTCTGTCTTCTTCACATCGTGTCCATTCTTTGTGACTATCTCCACCATATCTTTCACCACCAGACTCATTTACCAATGAACCCTCATCCTTTGCTCCACCTACCACTTGCCAGTTCTTTCCCTCACCTCTTTTCTCCAGCTATCTCCCCTCCACTCCAGTCTTGAAGAAGGGTCTCAACATGAAGTGCTATCTGTCTATTTCCCTCCACAGATGTTGGCTGGCCTGTTCAGTACCTCTGGTAGTTTGTATTTTTGGTCAATATTCCAGCATCTTCAATCTATTGTGTCTCCACTTATGCATGTAAGTCTCCCACAGATTGCTAATTGATTTTAATGCTATGCACCAACTGAGAAAAGAATAGAAGCAAATTGAGTGTCTGCTTCAGAACTTGCCCAACATTTCTTTTGCAGTTCACTTACACCTATTTTATGCCCAGTCCAAATAGTCACAATTGATCCCCACAAGTTAACTTTTATTTTGTCATAAACCAAAACATAATCAAATATTGATGAGCAAACGGATGTGAGATTGGAATGTAAACTCTTGATTTTCAGTTGAATATCTCACAATCTAGATAATCAGATCCAATTAATCATTTCTGAAATAATTTGGCTGGTTTATGAATTCACCCCAATAGATATCAATTTGTTTCATTTTTCATATTTGCCCATGACCAGTGTTTACTGTGAAGAAGGGTCTTGACCCAAATCTTCTCTCCAGAGATGCTGCCTGACCTGCTGAGTTATTCCAGCTTTTTGTGTCCATCTTCGATTTAAGCCAGCGTCTGCAGTTCTTTCCAGACATCTTTTAATAGATGCCCGGAAGAACTCAAACACCCAATTCATTGTAAAATGGGTCCATGACCTTCATATTCTTTTCACCATAGCCTGGAGATCCTGACAATGAGTGGAATAGTTTATCATTCTATGTAAGTGAATTATAAGTAAAGCCATATTGCTCAACACGCTAGACTACTTTGTTTGATCCACATTGTCTGTGTGAATACTTGGAGGCAGATGGGCAGATGCAATGCAATTACCATACAGTCCACAATTGATGTCACCAGTATAGTTTATAACTGTGTAAGAAAGAACTGCAGATGCTGGTAAAATCGAAGTTCGACACAAAATGCTGGAGTAACTCAGCGGGTGAGGCAGCATCTCTGGAGCGAAGGAAAGGGCGATGCAGTCTGAAGGAGGGTCTTGACCCGAAACATCGCCCATTTCTTCTCTCCAGAGATGCTGCCTCACCCACTGAATTTCTCCATTTTGTGTCTACCTTCTAGTTTATGACTGCCTTCATATGGTTCACAAACTGCATATGTTTTGAATATAGAAGCTGATCTTAAACAGGGATTTTAAAAACTACTCCAGGGTTGGCGGAAAGGCCTGGAATGTTCTCATATTCTCATTGGTTGTGATTGAACCACCACTTCTCCCCATCCCATAACCAGTCTTAACTGTCTGGTCATGTTAGCTTTCATTGCAAAAGGATTTGAGTATAGGAGCAGGGAGGTTCTACTGCAGTTGTACAGGGTCTTGGAGTATTGCGTACAGTTTTGGTCTCCAAATCTGAGGAAGGACATTATTGCCATAGAGGGAGTGCAGAGACGGTTCACCAGACTGATTCCTGGGATGTCAGGACTGTCTTATGAAGAAAGACTGGATAGACTTGGTTTATACTCTCTAGAATTTAGGAGATTGAGAGGGGATCTTATAGAAACCTACAAAATTCTTAAGGGGTTGGACAGGCTAGATGCAGGAAGATTGTTCCCGATGTTAGGGAAGTCCAGGACAAGGGGTCACAGCTTAAGGATAAGGGGAAAATCCTTTAAAACCGAGATGAGATGAACTTTTTTCACACAATGAGTGGTGAATCTCTGGAACTCTCTGCCACAGAGGGTAGTTGAGGCCAGTTCATTGGCTATATTTAAGAGGGAGTTAGATGTGGCCCTTGTGGCTAAGGGGATCAGGGGGTATGGAGAGAAGGCAGGTACGGGATACTGAGTTGGATGATCAGCCATGATCATATTGAATGGCGGTGCAGGCTCGAAGGGCCGAATGGCCTACTCCTGCACCTAATTTCTATGTTTCTATGTTTCTATCCTCCAAGACCCTCTGGATTTCTCTTTGACTTGCACCATTCCCAGATCCCATTTCTACTGACACCCTGATCTCCTCACTAAACTTCTCCTTGTCCCTTCAATCTCACTGGCTTCAAACTCCTTGCTTAGTACCTGCCCAGGACTCACCCAAATCACACCCACAATCTTCCTTTCCAATCTTTTCCTAATATTCTCCTTGTAATCCTTTTCCCAGACCTGCCCCAACTACCCCACACCTCACATCTAATTAAAAAAATATCCAGCACAGGATACTTTTAATATACAAATAGATTTTATTTGAAAAGTGTCAAAATGCATTTGAAAAACATTTGGTACAATACCTATCTTTAATTAATTTATTTGAAAATAAATGTTAGACTTTTTCTTTAAATCTGTTGCTAATTAGTTATATCCAATTAATAAACACAAATGGGGTTAGAGTTTGGAAAATTCTATGAGATTTTCATCCACCCTTCATCCTATTTTCTGTTCAAGTATTGTGCTGGGTCAATTTGATAATAAAAATATATCATTTATTTTCTACACAGTCTTCCAATACTTATATCAATATAGAACGGCAAATCCACAAACTGAATAGATTTAGGTTTATTATTGTCACATATACCTATACAATGAAGAACTTTGTTTTGCATGTTATCTAAACAGATTATACATATCATATATCGAATACAACCATTTATAGATACAATCAGTTCAATAGATAAACCAGAGTAAAAGATGCAGAGTGCAGAATATAGTTCGAAGCATTGTAATGCATTGCATTGCATCAGTTCCTTAGACATAGTCCAATGTCCTCAATGGGTGGAGATGAATCAAACAGAACCCTTACTTAAGGAAGAACAGTTCGGAAGCCTGATAAAAAAAGGAAAGAAGCTGTTCCTCAGTCTGGCAGTGCATGCTTTCAAGCTTTTGTACCTTCTGCCAAATGGGAGCAGAGAAAAGAAGGAATGACAGGGATGGGTCAAGTCTTTGATTTTGCAGGCTGCTTTTCCAAAGCAGTGAAGTGTGGATGGAGTCAATGGTGGGATATCTGGTCTATGGGATGGACTGGGCAACATCTAATAACCCTCTGTAATTTGACGTGGTCTTGAGCTGAGCTCTTCTCAAAACGCCGTGGTGCAACCCGACGGTGTGCTTTCTATGGTGCATTTGTAGAAGTTTGTAAAGGTCACTGGAGACATGCCAAATTTCCTCGGTCTCCTCAGGAAGTTAAGGTGGTGATGTGCCTTCTTTGGAACATGTAAATGGAGTTCTATAGTGGGATTAGCAGAACAAAATGGAGGTGAAATCTAAACCATTATTATTGCCTTTTTTTATATGATTTGATTATGTCAATTATTCTAACCTTGTTGCTTCTTTGCAATGAATCTGATATTAGGACGATAGATCTCTCAAACTGAATCTTCCTTCACATACATTTTCTGGAAAAGGAATGGATAGTCAAATGTTCGTGACTGTGTGAAATGCATATATTTGAGCAGAATTTACCGTGGCTGTGTTCCAACAAGGCATTTAACTTTGGGACTGAAAATAAGATCAGTAAAAAAACTCGATGCAGAAATGTAACAGTTATTGGGCGAACTATGATAATAGCAGTCCACTGTCTTTTCTTAACTTTCTCCTTGTCAAGATGTTTAAATGACCTTTAGAGAGAATGCTCAGGTGTGGGGAGCTGAACCATGCATTTCATAGTCACATCATTCCACATTGCCTCTACCCCATCAACCCAAGAAATATGGGTTGTTTTTGTTCCAGATTAGATATCAGTTAATCGAAAAAAACATTTATAAAAAATGTAAATTTGTAAAGAGCTTTAGATGCAAATTTGTCCTCCTTCCACTTAGTTCAGTGAATTTCAAAGCCAGGCATAATTTCAGCTGGTATATTAATGATGCAATCTGATCAGATTAATATGAGACAGGTCAGTCCCCACTTCAAGGTTGACAGATATTAATAATGAAGCCCAATTGGAATATTAAGTCCTGGTTCTCTTTAGTTACATCTTTGGTATCGTCACTAAAAAATTGAGATGCATTATTAATGTAATTATTTCTTAATTGAATATAAAGGTTTCATGGGGTTTCATCGAAGAAGGCTAATTCCAATTTGGCACTATTTCTGAGATTACTGAAATAAAAATTTGAACTTCTACAAGTCCAACAAACGCCCGTCTACCTAATACAGAAAGCGATTCCAGTTTTAGAAACAAGGAACTGCAAATGCCAATTTACCAAGAAATGACACAAAATGCTGGAGTAACTCAGCGGGTGAGGCAGCATCACTGGAGAACAATGGTAGGTGAAGTTTTGGGTCAGGACCCTTCTTCAGACTGATATCACTTTACTTATTTCAGAGCCTCCTTGAGACTGCTCGGGCATAGGAAACTTAGCTGAGCTGTTGACAGCGATTTCACCATTGCCGCTTCACAAGAGGCAAGGTGTCTTTATGGTTAAAGTGAGCGAGGAGAGGCCAGAACAAATCAGAGCCGGCAAAACATGACATCAGGAAAGGTGGAGTCCAAAATGCCCTATTGTTAACTGGGAAAGATGTGCCAATGGGAGGGATACAAGAATGTGAACAGTGGAACTGGTAGGACAACTAGGGTGGGGAGGGGGAGGGAGTCTGATGTGCAGTGCCAATTTAACAAGCACAAAGGGCCTGCTGCCAACATTATGAAGGGTAACCTGGAGAAACTCACCCCTATGCTTGAAAGTGATTTGGAATTGCTTGCATTCGTTGCATTGGCTGTGTGTAAGGCTGATTGAAGACCTATGATTGCGCAGCCTAGACTGCACCAAATAGTTTAATTGTTCACGTTCAAAGGACACTGCTAGAGAGATTCTTTCCTTCTCCACCGATCCTTGTCAGAAGAGGTGCTTTCCCTGTTCTTGCTCTATGTCATAACAGTTAAAACTGTCAGTGGGCACTTATATTTAAGCAGCTTCTATGATCACTTACATATCATAATGATATGTGTATTGCACAAGGAGAGTGAATGAACAGTACTCTACTGCAACTTATGTGTAAATATTTGTGTAATTGGTTGAATGGGGGTGGGGGGTTTCTTTTGCATTAAACTATTAATATCTTCGGGTAATTTGTGGATCAGGAAAGGCACATCATGCAGCTATGTATATATTAGTAGTTTAGTTGTGGCATTTGGACTTGCTGTCATACTATCATGTGTAGAGAGAAACATTCTCATTCTAGGAGCTATCTCAATGTTGCTGCCTGTAGTTGATGACTCCTGGTGGATGCGAAGACAGGGCATTAGACAGCCCTGAAGTCAAACTTTGCACCTCTGTTCCAGCACATGAACAGCTTTTCCCGTATCTTTGAAGGTGACAGCTGCTTTAGAGAATTTGTGTGGCATGTTCCCTCCAGACATCTCTGGGAGATTTATATCACATCTCCCAACCTTTAGTGAATACAAGCAGGTCACTGCTGCACTCTTCCATAGGGCTAGTGATTTTGACAATTAACATTTGGAAAGTTGCCAGAAACAGGAACAAGCTTTCCACTTCTATTATGTGGCTGGACTCTTACCAGTTCAGGGCATAAATCAATAGAAAAGGCCACCACAACGAACAAATTTGGACAACCGGAACAGATTATGCACTCATTGTTTCCCTGGCATTTCCCGTAACTTTCTTATTCTCTGAAAAGCCAAGAGAAATCAAATGAACCAAATGTCGGAAATACTCGGCAGTGCAGGCATTATCCAAGGTGAGCGAAACAGAGTTAACATTTCAGATAAGTAACTCAATAATCTGGTCAAAATATTCATTTACATTGTTGCTGTCTCCATTGATGCTGTCTGACCTGATATTTCCAGTGTTCCCTCTTTTTATTTCAGGTTTTCAGCATTTGCAATATTTTGCTTTATTTCTGCTGTCATCGAGTTCTTGTAAAATGCTGGAGTAACTCAGTGGGACAGGCAGCATCACTGGAGAACATGGATAGATGATGTTTTTCGTAAGAACCCTTTAACAGGGTTCCAACGAGAAACATCACCTATCCATATTAAGGGTCCCGACCCAAAATATCACCTCTCCATGATGAGTCTGAAGAAGGGTCCTGACCTGAAAAGTCACCTATCCATGTAGAAAATATATATTTGTGATAGTGAGGTATGGAATCTGCAACCACCTCTGTTTAAATTGAAGGCTGAGCATTGGGATGAATCTGATTCTGCATGGGACCATAGGCAGAATGAAAGCAGACAGAGACTAAAGGCAATGGCTTTGCTCTTGCGTAACTTATGACTCGCCCAAAGCTGGAATTTAGAAAGAATGAAGGCATTGCGCAGTGGAAAGATGTTTGGCACATTGGCGATAAAACCCAAGTGGAGAATTCAGTGGTGGAGTGAGTAAATGACTGTGTCTGAAAAAGGGTCTTAACCTGAAACATCACCAATCCATGTTCTCCAGGGAGACTGCCTGTCACACTGTGTTACTCCAGCACTTTGCACCCTTTTTTGTAAACCTGTTCCTTGGTTTTACTAAGTTACCGAACTATTGGCCAAAGTTCCGGAGTGTTGATCCTGAGACATGAATTGAAATCCCACCATGGTAGCTTTGAATTTTTGTTTACATCTGAAAGTAAAAGTTAGATTAATCCATGATAATTATAAATCTTCCTGACTGCTGTAAAACATATATGGGGTTTATTCCCCCGACAGTGTTATCAGGTGAGGTAGAGGTTCACTTGCAGGTAGGAAGGAAGGGAAGCCGTTGCAAGAAATGCTTTGGCTATTATTAGGTGTGAGTATACGAGGAAAGGGCAATCCCATTGTTAGGCAACAATGTTTAAGCTGTAGAAAGGATATCAGGGATAACTCTGTCAAAGACTGAAAAGACCAATTTAGTAAGAACTATGTTGACGGAGAAGATGTTAGGTCGAATGGAGGAGACAAGCTTAGGCCATAGCTAATGCAATAGGTAACACTAGTCAGAAAGAGTTTCAGAGTAACAGTAGGAAAAGGCGTAGGGGGATATAATGTTTCACTGGCAAGTACAAACCAGTAAACCCCGAGTGACAGGTCTGAACAACTTGTTCCTTGAATCAGCAGCGTTAAAAATGCGATTGAGTACCGTCTAAGCACGGTATGCTGATTTCTCAATTCAGTTCCATTGACTTCAAAAGGAGCCAAGATTTAGAGTCAGGGGACAAATTCCTTCTCAGATGTTTCCTATCATGGTAGCATAAATGTCCTCGAGTTCCTCTCAGGGGTACAGCCAAAGGAGTCCTTCACAAGATGTAGTAGAAGTGCCTAAGGAGATAATTGTTAGTGAAAAAAAGAAACTCTCGGCAAACTTTGATGTTTAGGATGATTCTAGTGCAAGAAACATCTTTGTCAGGGGAAGGTAAACTCCTTAGGGGTTTGCTGAGGTCTAGCTAAATCTGATGAGGGACGAGCAAAACTACAATAATTCAGATATGGACATGGTTCTGCATCTTTCATTTTTGAGAAAGAAAACAAAGTTTGTACCATGGAAAAATGTCAAGCCATGAGAATGTGATATTTTTGCAAGTGACACACAGTGTTTTCAAATGGCCTTTTTAACTCACCTCCAAATTGTCTTGTCCAATCCATCAGCCTTTAACCCAAATTAATCAGTATGAAGTTGCAGAACCATCATGGGTAGAATGAGTTAACTTACTTTTGCCTGATTCATCAAAGATAATGTTTGACACAGAGATGCATTCTAATGATACTTTATTCATATCATCTCAGTTAAAACAATGAATCTAATTGCAAGACTACTCATTGAGAATTGCAATAGGCACTTAGGTAGAGGTTATTAATTGACAGAATATAAATTATTATAGGCACAAATGGAAATTAAGTCTATCACTGAATCTCAGCATAAAACTAATTACAACCTGGCCCTTTGGATAGATTGACATGTGGCCCAGGTATTTAACTTCCTTGAAGATGCTTTGCTTCTGAGAATGGCTGTGATGAATCATTGTCTGTGCTATTTTCGTTCTCAGTTATAATCTTCTCATGACTTAACCAACCTTGCATACACGTGTTTAAAAAAAAGTGTCTTAAATATTCCCCTATGTTAATTGGTATTTGCATTCCATCTGCAGTCTGAATGTCCTACCATGAGGAGTAAGCTGATTCTACTCAATATTGTATCATAACCCAGGGGCAAAAGAAACATGAGTCTCTGAACTAGATGTTGGTTCTTTAATTTGTGCACTTCTTTAGTTTTATCGATAAATATTTTGAAAACACTGCTCCGTCACATCATATCTGAGCTGTTAAGCTGCTTAATTTTTACAGTTTATATGTAATTGTATGAAATAGTAGATGGAGCTCACTCCCTTCTTCAATTCTATCCACATATGTAAGGAATATAATTCATTTTACACTACAGAGTACTTGTAATAGTGGATTAACTTATTTTTTCAGCTTTCTAGTACATAACCTATTCAGGGCATAACTTATACAATGAACTTTCCCTTGAGACCAGTCCTCCTCTACAGACAGAAGTGGCCTGACTTTGAATGTTGAGTCACCAATTTTATCCCTGTATTTCAAGGATGAGTCCCTTGACTTGATTTGAAAGATTTCAAAGTAGTCTGTCAACCCAACTAGATTCCAAAACCATTTTCTCACCAGATAACCATTTCTCAAATGGATAAATCGCCACGAAGAAAAAATGAATGTATGGTCAATTATAAATGTATGCATTCTGGTTCATGCACTTAATCAGCTACTGTATTCTCAGTTTCGCTATTCTGTGACTCTAACACACACAAATATAATGACAATAGGGAGGGCTGATCCCCCGACACAATATTCCACCTCTCCACCAATTCCAATATTGCTGGCCAGTGGGGTGGGGGTGGGGGGGCTTACTGGGGTGCCAGTATGGATGTTGTGGGCCGAAGCGACTGGCTTCCAGAGGGCTAGTTGGCACATTGTGGGCCGAATTGATTCTTGGGCTGGCAGCTCAGTCACTCAGGCCTGGTGGGCTGGCAGTTCAGTCACTCAGGCCTGGTGGGCTGGCAGCTCAGAAACTGCCAGGAATTCTGCCCAAAACAGGTGAGAGACTCGGTGAGAGAGGGTGGAGAATCAATTTTAGACATTTTTCATCTTTTTCTGAAGATCACAGCAATGAAGGAGGACAGTCTATCGTGGCCTGGATCTCACAGGGAGCAAATATAACCATATAACCATATAACAATTACAGCACGGAAACAGGCCATCTCGGCCCTACAAGTCCGTGCCGAACAAATTTTTTCCCCTTAGTCCCACTCATACCATAACCCTCCATTCCCTTCTCATCCATATGCCTATCCAATTTATTTTTAAATGATACCAATGAACCTGCCTCCACCACTCCCACTGGGAGCTCATTCCACACCGCTACCACTCTCTGCGTAAAGAAGTTCCCCCTCATATTACCCCTAAACTTCTGTCCCTTAATTCTGAAGTCATGTCCTCTTGTTTGAAGCTTCCCTATTCTCAAAGGGAAAAGCTTGTCCACATCAACTCTGTCTATCCCTCTCATCATTTTAAAGACCTCTATCAGGTCCCCCCTTAACCTTCTGCGCTCCAGAGAATAAAGACCTAACATTCAACCTATCTCTGTAACTTAGTTGTTG
Source organism: Leucoraja erinaceus (assembly GCF_028641065.1). Classification (NCBI taxonomy): domain Eukaryota; kingdom Metazoa; phylum Chordata; class Chondrichthyes; order Rajiformes; family Rajidae; genus Leucoraja; species Leucoraja erinaceus. The sequence goes on from NC_073385.1 coordinate 45,322,547, forward strand.
AAACCCAGGCAACATTATAGTAAATCTCCTCTGTACTCTCTCTATTTTGTTGACATCCTTCCATTGGGGACCAAAATTGTACACCATAATCCAGATTTGGTCTCACCAATGCCTTGTACAATTTTAAAAATACATCCCAGGGATGGGAGGGAGAAAAAATACTGGGGTGGGTTTAATACTTGCAGGGGGAATACTTACTGATGGGCCAAAGGCTCCTGGGCTGCTACAGGCCTGATGGGCCGAAGGGGCTCTTAAAAATAAATCTGAGCAAAATCTCAGTGAAAGGCACTTTTTCTGGACTTTTCCTGGCCTGGCAACAGGCCTTTTGGGCCAAAATGCTCCTCCTGGGATAATACATAAGGCAGGCTCAAGCCAAACAGCTGATTGCATTTTAACATCATTTCCATTTCCATTGCACTTTCAAGCACAGGGCAGGCTCAAGCCAAACAGCTGATTGCATTTTCACTTCATTTCCATTGCTACTGCACTTTCAAGCACAGGGCAGGCTCAAGCCAAACAGCTGATCGCAGTTTCACCATTTCCATTGCTATTGCACTTTCAAGCGCAGGGCAGGCTCAAGCCAAACAGCTGATCGCATTTTCACCATTTCCATTGCCATTGCAGTTTCAAGCACAGGGCAGGCTCGCGCTAAACAGCTCATTGCATTTTCACTTCATTTCCATTGCCATTGCAGTTTCAAGCACAGAGCAGGCCAAACAACTCATTTCATTTTCATTAAGGGCTAACAAATTATTTATTCAAGTACATTGTGTGCTCACAGTGTTTGGCTGATCTATCCTTCCCTCTCAACCCCATTCTCCTGCCTTCGCCCCATAACCCCTGACACACATTATCTTGTATTATCTGAGCTCTTCCAACTGGACAATCGTTGATGTTAAGGAATGTGGTGTTGCACTCAGTTGCATCTGCAACTGCCAATTTTGTGTTGTTTTACACTATATTGTTTTATTTATTAATGGAACTTTTGTTTTTGTTTATTATGCTATCTATAAAGTACTGTGCTTACAAACCGGTTGTGCTGCTGCAAATAAGAATTTAATTGTTCCCTTTTAGTATATGTGACAATAAAACATTCTTGACTCCCTTGTCTCTCTAGTGCGAGCGTGTAACTCAGTTTTTGTTGGTGATTCTTATTTAGCAGGTTCCTTAAGAAAAACATCTCTCGGCAAGACAGACACATGCAGCCTGTCTCTCTTCTCTGCTCTGCTGTGAGATGAGGTGGCTGCTGTTCAGCTACTACTTGCCCCTGTTGCTTTTCTTGTCCTGGTTCCCTTGCTTTGCTGCTCGCCAGGCTCTGACTCATGCCCCTCGGGCTCTGGGTCTTCCTCTGGCACCAGCTGCTACCTTGGATTGACCAGCTTGCGAAGCATGCAGCATACCAGCGTGAAATCTCCGCACCTGATTAATGTGCACCACAGAAACCCCTAGACTGGTGCTGAGAATGGAATCTTAGTTTGAAACTACTAATGACTTTTAATTAAATGAAAACAGAAAATATTGGAAATACTCAGCAAGCCATGCAGCATCTGTAGAAAGAGAAACTGACGAAGGATCTTAGAACTGAAACATCAACTCTGTTTTTCTTTCCGCACATACATATGACCTGCTGCATGCTTTCTACCTTTTTTGTTTTAATTTCAGATTTCACGTACCTGCATTTTTTTGCAATTTTCAAGGGTTTATATTAAACCTTATTTTCATGGCTTTCATTATATCAGCATTTGCCTGGTATGGTAGGACCGTGAGCTGATGTGAGTAGTCAGGAAAGTTGTGGGTAGCCCTTGCCCATCCCACCATCTTAGTCTCCCTGAGAATGAACCTGTCGTGTGTGCCTACCCGAAACGTTGCACTGATCATGAGAAATTACTTCTGATGACCACAGACATTTCAATATTAATGGAATGACTGCATAGGTTTTCTCGTGGTGCACCAGTTTCCTCCCACATTGCAAAGACGTGCAGGTTTGCAGGTTAATTGGGTTCTGTAAATTGTCCCTTGTGTGTAGGATACAACTAGTACGGTTGATCATTGGTCGGTGCAGACTTGGTGGGCTGAAAGTCCTGTTTCCATGCTGTATCTCAAAACTGAACTAAACTAAACAAGTGTGGCACCTGTGAGGTAGTTCAATTCTCAGTATTAGTACAGTCTGTAATGAGGCAAATCTTGCTTTGGCCTTGAGGTTACCAGCCACCTGCCCTTGGGTGGTCCGTTCAGAGGCCGATCTCCAACTTATCAGTATGGCCCACAATGCAACATGCTTTGTCCTATCACTCTTCTCTTCCCAGTTTTCTCTCCCCCCCCCCCCTCCCCCTAACAAACGGTCTGAAAAAAGGTCCAACCTGAAATGTCATCTGTCCATGTTCTCTGGAGGTGCTGCCTGACCAGATTAATTACTACACCACTTCGTCTGTTTTTGTAAACCAGCATCTGCAATTCCTTGTTTTTATTTATAAAAATCAGAAAACATCATTAAAATCATGAATTATCTGTGAGCAAAATCGCTGAGTTTTGCTCACAGAGAGTTCAAATAATAAACATATAAGACTATTAAGGGTTTGGACACGCTAGAGGCAGGAAACATGTTCCCGATGTCGGGGGAGTGCAGAACCAGGGACCACAGTTTAAGAATAAGGGGTAAGCCATTTACAACGTAGATGAGGAAAACCCTTTTCACACAGAGGGTTATGAATCTGTGGAATTCTCTGCCTCAGAAGGCAGTGGAGGCCAATTCTCTGGATGCTTTCAAGAGAGAGTTAGATGGAGTTCTTAAAGACAGCGGAGTTAGGGGATATGGTGAGAAGGCAGGAACGGGTTACTGATTGTGGATAATCAGCCATGATCACAGTGAATGGCTGATCATGCTGGCGCGAAGGGCCGAATGGCCTACTCCTGCACCTATTGTCTATTGGCTATAAAATCTCTAAAAGTAAAATTTAGAACTAATCTCAAACTATGAAAAGACACAAATGATTGGAAGGGAAAGCAAAAGTAATTTCTTCATTTTATCCAAAATATTAAAGCATTTGGAGGGAAAATTCAAATTTATAAAATTAAAATTCAGGCCAATCTTTAATTTATGGTCAAGAACATTGCATCATATAAAACGGAAAAAGCATGATGATTTGGATTCCAATTTTCAGCCTATCCTAAAAATAAGGGGATGATGCAATCAGTTACCTGATTCAAGGTTCTAATTTAAATCAAATCTCATGATTATTTTCAACTATATTAACAGAGTTAACATTTCATAAAGTGACAGATGGGCATAAGCATGAAACTTCAGCATCACAAAACAAAATTGATTTCATTAATTTGGTGGGTAGGCAGGAAGAACTACTGGGCCCTGGCTGTTTAGATACAGAGATCAAAAAATATATATCCTAATGTCATAAAAAAGAACTGCATTTGTTGGTTTATACCAAAGATACAGTCTGACGAAGGGTCCTGACCCGAGACGTCACCTATCCATTTTCATCTGATGTGCATTCCTGACCTGTTGCATTACTCCAGCATATTGTGTTTATCTTTAACATATATCCATCCCAGTTAGCTGATGATTTCATTGTAATTACACAGGATCCCAGTGAAATGACACTTGGAATATTGCAGTGAGATTGCGATTCTGACCCAAGGAAGGATATGTTTATACTAGTGGGAATGCATCAAAGATATACTGGATTCAGTCCTGGGTTGCTTGGGGACGTAACACAGTTTCACTATGGGGAGAGATTCAGAAAGCTGAACCCATGCTGTCTATCATTGAATTCTTCCAGATGTGATAGATGTAAAGTTAATGTTTTGCCCGATTAAGAAATTTAAGATAAGGGGCTAGCCATTCTGTGCTGAGAAAAATGCTTCACCAGAAGACAGCGAGCAGACTGTGAAGGCTCACTTGCTAAGTATGTTCAAGACAGACTTTTTAATATAAGGAAATCAGGGGATTTAGAGATTATGTGGGAGGTGGTGGTGAGGTAAAGGGTCAGATACAAGCAACTGACCTATTGCTTCAAGTTGTTAGGTCATAGAATCATACAACATGGAAACAGGCTATTTGGTCAACTCATCCTTGCTGACAGAGATGCCCATCTGTGCTAGTCCCCTTTGCCTGCATTTGACCCATATACAGTTGCTTGCAGAAGTATTCATACCTCTTGAAATTTTCCACATTTTGTAACGTTACAACCACAAACGTAAATGTATTTTATTGGGATTTTATGTGATAGACCAACACAAAGTGCTGCATAATTGTGAAGTGGAAGGAAAATGATACATGGTTTTCAATTCTTTTTACAAATAAAAAACTGAAAAGTGTGACGTGCAAAAGTATTCAGCCCCCCTGAGTCCATACTTTGTAGAACCACCTTTCGCTCCAATTACAGCTGCAAGTCTTTTGGGGTATGTCTCTACCAGCTTTGCACATCTAGAGACTGAATTTTTTGCCCATTCTTCTTTGCAAAATAGCTCAAGCTCAGTCGGATTGTGGAGAGCGTCTGTGAACAGCAATTTTCAAGTCTTGCCAGAGATTCTCAATTGGATTTAGGTCTGGACTTTGACTGGGCCATTCTAACACATGAATATGCTTTGATCTAAACCATTCCATTGTAGCTCTGGCTGTATGTTTAGGGTCGTTGTCCTGCTGGAAGGTGAACCTCCGCCCCAGTCTCAAGTCTTTTGCAGACTCTAACAGGTTTTCTTCCAAGATTGCCCTGTATTTGGCTCCATCCATCTTCCCATCAACTCTGACCGGCTTCCCTGTCCCTGCTGAAGAAAAGCATCCCCACAGCATGATGCTGCCACCACCATGTTTCACAGTGGGGATGGTGTGTTCAGGGTGATGTGCAGTGTTAGTTTTCCGCCACACATAGCGTTTTGCATTTAGGCCAAAAACTTCAATTTTGGTCTCATCTGACCAGAGCACCTTCCTCCACATGTTTGCTGTGCCCCCCACACGGCTTGTGGCAAACTGCAAACGGGACTTCTTATGGCTTTTTTTCAACAATGGCTTTCTTCTTGCCACTCTTCCATAAAGGCCCGATTTGTGGAGTGCACGACTAATAGTTGTCCTGTGGACAGATTCTCCCACCTGAGCTGTGGATCTCTGCAGCTCCTCCAGAGTTACCATGGGCCTGTTGGCTGCTTCTCTGATCAATGCTCTCCTTGCCCGGCCTGTCAGTTTAGGTGGACAGCCATGTCTTGGTAGGTTTGCAGTTGTGCCATATTCTTTCCATTTTCGGATGATGGATTGAACAGTGCTCCGTGAGATGTTCAAAGCTTGGGATATTTTTTTATAACCTAACCCTGCTTTAAACTTCTCCACAACTTTATCCCTGACCTGTCTGGTGTGTTCTTTGGGCTTCATGATGCTGTTTGTTCACTAATGTTCTCTAACAAACCTCTGAGGCCTTCACAGAACAGCTGTATTTATACTGAGATTAGATTACACACAAGTGGACTCTATTTACTAATTAGGTGACTTCTGAAGGCAAATGGTTGCACTGGATTTTATTTAGGGGTATCAGAGTTAATTGGGCTGAATACTTTTGCACGCCACACTTTTCAGTTTTTTATTTGTAAAAAAATTTGAAAACCATGTATCATTTTCCTTCCACTTCACAATTATGTGCCACTTTGTGTTGGTCTATCACATAAAATCCCAATAAAATACATTTACGTTTGTGGTTATTAGTGTCTGAAAGTGTCAGTTGTACCACTGCTGGAGTCGAAAAATTGGCAGGTTGTAACGTGACAAAACGTGACAAAATGTGGAAAAGTTCAAGGGGTATGAATACTTTTGCAAGCCACTGTACATCTAAATCCTGCCTATCTATCTACCTGTCCAAATATATTTTAAACATCTATATAATTACAAGTCTCATCGTGACCACTTCCTGTTTGCACTGTGCTTTGATTTTAGAAAAAACGCTACCACATATGGCGGTGATTTTTTTGCCATCTTGCTCTGACTTCTACTCCACTGTGCAGGACACGAGGATTTTTCCCATCGATGAAAAATAAAATACTTATTAGTGTTTAAAAAATCTTCAGATTCTCTCTCCTGTCAAACACCGCCATGAAGGCCACGCTCCTTCCAGTGAGAGGGGGGAGGGACTATAAAACACAGAAGTGTGAGCGTCGCTTAGTCTGTCTGCAAGATGGCACGGGAGAGGTCACGACTCTCTGTCTGCGCTGGGACACTACAGAATTTAATTGGGGAATAGACTTGATTGAATGGCGGAATAGACTCACTGCTATGGAAATGCAGTGAGGGTTTAAATCATCATGGAGTTATACAGTATGGAAACATGCCTTTTGCCCCAACTTGGCCTTGCCAACACCTGTGCCTGTCCCATTTGTCTGCATTTGACCTATAAACCTTGACGGGACATGGGCCAAATGACCTGGAGAGAAGAAATGGGTGATGTTTCAGACTCATGCCATATGCTTTCTTCATCACCATGGCTACTTGTGTCACCACTTTCAGAGAACTATGTATTTGCACCTTGCTCCCGCTTTTTGTTCTCCAGTATTCCCCAGGGCTCTATTATTCACTGTGTGTGTTTTGTCCTGGATTAACTTATCAAAATACATCACTTTGTTCTTGTCCAAGTTAAATTTTGTCTGCCATTCTTTTCCTCACTTTCCAGTTGATCTAGATCCTATTGTAACTTAAGGCAATCTTTTTCACTGTCCCCGCATTCACCAATTTTGGTGTCATCTACAGACTTACTAATCATACCACCTACATTCTCATCAAAGTTGTTTCAAGAAATGAAAAATCCCTTGGTGACTTGACATTCATTTTGATCAATATAGAACTGATGAACTATCTGCTTGAGACGCAAAATATTTCACACAGCTCATAACTTTTGCATCCGATCATTATCTTTTCCTCCTTTCCTCTGCAAGCAATCATCCTTCACTCACCTGTTCTTGTCAACTTCAATCGCCCACATTGAGGGCAGAGAGGGCACGAAGAGAATGAGAAGTGTAAAAGAAGTGTTATCATATACGATATTTCCTTAAACCTGGAAGAAAGTAATTTTGGCACATGAGATCTGTGCCAGTTCACAGAACAATCTAATCCCCTGAATAATTTACTGCACAACCTCACCTTGTCATCTCCCACATATTCCTCTGTCTCGTGTCTGTTTCAGCAGCGGACTCCAAGTTGTAAGAATGGAACGAAAGGGGATCTAAATGCCTCAAGACGGTAATAAACCTGGCATTGCTCGTCATATCCAATCATTGCCAGAATGGTGTGAGAGGTACGGTGTGTATCTACTTACTTCACAATTATGTGGCCTGCTGTATTGGGAATATAATTTGCAGCAGAAAAACATCACTCAATGTCAGGCAGCAATCAAGATTAAGCTTGTGCATGTTGACCAGACAGGCATGACATCCGCAACCTTTCTAGGTGAAGCTTGGTAGGATCTTCAGTGATGCCAGCAGCTGTCACACTGGTGTCATGATCCTCAACACAATGAAGAATATTTTTCCCTAAGTAGGACGCAATTGAAATGTGCTAGTGGCTCAGGATTCATTAATGACAAGGTGGCATCAAATCAAAAATCATTACATTCGCCCCTAAACTTTAGGACGCCAGTATATTTCCTGCTTGACAACACGTACGTGAGTTTGATGTCCTGGCATCATGTCAGAATGAGAGGCTATAGTTTGGCTCCTGGAATGCTGTTGTCATTTTCTTCAGTCCACACAAATGCACTTGATGATCCACCAAGAGCTGTTTTTCTCCATGGGCTAACGCTAGGCTTCTGCTTACTTAATTGATGGAACATTCTAAGCTGGCGGTCTGTGGGGTGTGGGTGAGCATGCGGCTTGAGGACCATGGTGTGAGGTGAGTCGATGCCCTTGTGAGAGTAATGGTGATGGTAATGTCTTGAAGCTGCCAACAGATGATCACTCAAGGGATGTAATGACCTACCAACCTCCAGAACCACAGTTGCAACAGAAAGATCTTAAATTGGAAGTGTCAACCCTGTTTTTCTCACTCTTCTCATCAGAGTCAGAACTGCACCTGGTGTGGTCAGATGAATTGTGAAGGTGTGAGAGCCCTTGCAGAATAGAGATTAAATGGAATCAGCCAAATACCTGCTCCTACAGCAGTGACTGTTTAAACTAAAAATCAATCCGCCCATGTGGCATCCCTTTGGTCTCAAGAACCACGAGCTGCTCAATGAATTCATCCCTTGCATCCAGTGATAGTGGCAATCTACGTAGAAATGTTGCTCTTTGGGAACAGTGATCTGTACATAGCTGACTTCTCTCTGGTCAGTGACGACATCAAATCACTCCCAGGTCGGAAATCACTGTTTCTTGTACAGTTCCAAACTGCATCCTTGTGGCAGGATCTTGCTGTGGATACAGTGAAGCAAGATGGCAAGACATCTTGTGACATTGATCTATACTTCAAGAGCACATGTCATCTGCATCAATTCAAGGTGTTGTTGATGCTTGTGGATAGTGAGTGTTGAATCTTTGTGGATAGTGAATGCAGAAATCATGAGTGAATGGGACTTGGTTAATCAGTACATGGATGCAAGAGCTTTGGATGAGTTTAATAAAGGAGGGTAATTGAGAGGGTGCTGGTATAACCAAGAGTACAAGCAACAAAGGATGGTCGAGAGGTTTCATCAGGTATGAGCTGAAGGGGAGTTGGAGTGCTGCTAAGAAGGTAGGCAGTCTTTGTGATGTTGCTAAATGGTCTTAGGTTTATTCCAATGGGAAGTATGACAGCAAGGTTATCAATAACTGCCATATTCCATGGAGATAAATGGTTTGCAGAGGTGCCGAAGATCATGACTTTGAACTTTCCAGTACATGAAGGATATTTATGCCTTTTCACAGATGTCAGTCAAACAATGCCGAGACACTGGAGGCCTCAAGGAGCAATCTGGAGATTTCCATGCTGGACACTAAATACTTGGCCAATTTTAAAACTGTGCCATCGACTGCAAAAAAACATAGAATTAATTTGCAACACGCATAAGACCATGATTAAATGTGTGCATTATTCTGCAAGGCCAAGAATGCTTCACAGCCAACAAGTTTCCTTTGATATTGCAATAGTTATTAAGGCCAATGGCGAAGTAAATGTGAATACAGTCAGATTTTTACAAACTGATAATTAGTAAGTAGCTTGATAATTTAGTTCTAGCTCAAGAAGAATACTCCTGGGTTATTGTCATATATTCCATGGTAATCCTGAAGAACCACAAATGGATAAGCAAAATCTTTGTTTACAATTTCAGATGACTCGTGAAACTTCTTCCAATGAAGTACTTACTCAGCACATCACTGGAGCTGCAATTAGGGCTTTTAGGACAAAAGCAGTTCTGGGACTTAGGGATTCCAGGAAGAAGAGCCGTTATCTTGGATGATTAAAGGAATACACCGAAGAGAGTGGTAGACGTTTGTTATTCATAAACAGCTATTATTGCTGGGTCAATAGTTATTTTTGAATTTGATGGATTTCAAATAAAGCATTAAGAAATATGGACACACTGTGGGTAGATAGAGTTAGACAACAGATGTCACTGAATATCAGAATATGTTTGAGAGGCTAAATAGTCTACTCCGGCATTGAGGCAACCAGAACTGCACACAACACTCCAATTACAGCCTAACAAAAGTCCTCTACAGCTGCAATGTAACTTCTTCACTCTCAACTCAATGCCTCAACTGGTGAGGGCAAGCTTAGCATATACTTTCTTTACCACTGTATCTTTTGTGTTGCCACTTTCAGGGAGCTACGGACTTTGACCCTCAGTACATCGATGCTGTTAAGGATCTTGTCATTAACTGTACAGATTCCCCTTACGTTCAACCTCCCAAAGAGCAGCAGCTTAAATTGCATAGATTAAATTCCTACAGCCATTTCTGCAACTGATGTATATCCTGCTGGGTCTTTTTGGTAGGTTATTTGGCCACTGTAATTAGCCTTTAATGTGTAGATGAGTGCAGTCCACGTGGCATCATAGGATTTAGAGCATATCGTTTTTTTTTTAATTGAGTCGAAGTTCTCAAACTTCCTCCTTGGGATTTGAACGTCTTCATCTGGATCAATTGTTGAACAACGTAACCACTATGATACAATGACTGATATGAGGATGGCTTTTCAACAGATTTAGATAGGATATACAAAAAGCTGGATGAACGTAGTTCAAAGCCTACTTTACTAAATGAGCAAATTATATGGATTATTTGTTTTAATTGAAAATGTTGTTGGGCCATTCTTTGGAAAGTGAACCAAATGGCATCACATAAAGTAATAAATTAAAACAATCTTGTAAGAGTTTAATCTTGTTCGTTGTTGTTTTCCTACCTACAGAACTATAATGCATGTCTGCTAAAGATATGAACATTCTAGCTTTTTCAAATTCACAAGAGTTTGTAAGATAAAACTGAGTTATGAAAAAAAACCTTCCGTGTGAGGTCACACATATGACAAGTCATATTTGACCTCTGACCCTAAACAAACATTGTCAGCATAACATAAATATTTCACTTGATAAACTTAGAAAAAAATATGAATCATATATACAGTACAAAACAATATACCTGTAATGCTTTCAGAATTAGAAGAGATGTGTTCCACAGTTTTTCCATATTTTTTGGTCACACACGTGACGAAGAATGGGTCTGTAAATGTTTCTGTAGTTACCATTTGTTCCTTGCACATTGTCCAGTTTCCTATCATACCAACCATTGATGTAAAATATAAGCTTTATTCCTGTCAGACTGTAACAATTAAACAAATAAGATAGCTGAATAAGGGAGCTTACAACTTTTTTCCAGTTGTGCTAAATTTATATAGAGTATTCAGCCTGGTTTTCCAATATTTTAATTTAAAATTGCTGCGCATGATTAATTGATTTGTTGATGACTTTTTCACTCAAATCTCTGAACTATGAAATTCAGAATCCACAGCTGTGATGTAGGGTAAAGAGAAAGCAGTTCAGTCTCTTAAGCTTGTCTACCATAGTTTGGGATTGATCTGTATCTAACCTGCATTTAGCCACTTTACTTTAGACTTTATTTTAGAGATACAACGCAGAATCGGGCCCTTTGATCCACCGGGTCCGCACCTACCGTTGACCACCCTGTACACTAGCACTATCCTACATACTAGGGACAATTTACAATTTTACCAAAGCTAATTAACCTACAAATCTGTATGTCTTTGGAGTGTGGGAGGAAACCGGGGCATCCGGAGAAAACCCACGCGGTCACAGGGAGAAGGTACAAACTCCATACAGACGCTTGTCTTACAGGATCATAGTCAGGATCGATCCAGGGACTCAGGCGCTGTAAGGCAGTAACTATGCTGCTGTGCCACTGTGCCACCTTTGAAGAAGGGAATTGCACACAGTAGCAATGTTGAAATTTTGAGATTTTAAAAATCAAGTCTGCGATTTATCTCATCAGATAAAGCATAACAAGAAATTTGATTTGACACCTAATTCACATTCATATCTTCAGTATTAAAACATTTATGGCCATTTTCATACTTGGACATTAGCATCTTGTTCCCTATTGTTTTTCCATTGACTTAAATCAAGAGTTGTGATCAAGGACAGTCAAAAGCCGATAACTTTCTTAAAAATTAAGAGCTGAATGAAATGATCAGTTATTATAGATTGAAGCATTCTGAAACAAATATAAAACAATCTTACTTGGATGACCTGAAATTAAAGCATATAATTAGTTAGTTACCTAATTGTAGCTAATTACAAAATTCAATTCCTAAATCTAAACATCTATCAATTTCTTAAGAAAAGGTTAACATTTTTAAATAGCCTAAGTGTCCAAATAACATTCACACAAGAATTCACAATATAACATGATCTTTAAATCTCAATTTCATTGTCATAAATTTATAGGCCAAATGAAAGGAATTTAGTGTTTAATTGCTGTAAATTAATGGCCATTTAAATCATCTTGCGAGTGGGATTTTGTGGAACGCGATCGTTTGGAACGTTGTGGTTGCAGTGAATTTGAACCCTATGTCGGCAGCAAAAATAGTGCCAGTTCAGATGGGTCCCAAGTCACCTTCTCGCCACTTAAAATTTTGATTAAAGGCATTTAAGAAGCACTTTTTAATGTAAAAATAAACGGCGTACCATACGTGAGATCCATCCCGTTGTCGGCGTTCACGGCTTTAGAAGATGATTTTTAATTTACTCTAGCAATTAATTTATCCAACGCAGTTTAAAAATAACTCCAGAGAACGAATGTTGGAGCGATTTTTCTTGAGCAACGAACAGCCTGACGAACGATTTAAACAGCCTGGAGAAGATGGCATTTTAAACCCGCCCCCCTCTCAAAGGCGCCAAAGTCGCGCACATGGGCAGTGGTAGAACTGCAGTAGCGCTGAAGGTAAGTTTTGTAACATACCTACACACAGACAGAACTTGTGCAATATAACCTGAAACATCCCCCAGAACAATAGCATTATCTGAACTACTAATAGAACTAAATGTAAATTATCACCGATGACCAATACAGATGTATATACAAATGGCAGAGTGGATTAAATTGAGGTGGCTCATTGGATTCACTGCACAGAAAAATAATTTGATTTGTTAATCTTGATATTTCTATTTCTCTTCACTGCATATTTAAAACTGTGTTTTTTTTTTATTGGAAGCAAGGCTTTGCCTCAGGAAGCTGCAATCTGCTGTGAACATGAACATGAATAAAGGCAGCTTTGGAAAAGGTCTAAATGGTTTCTTGTTGATACCTGTTGTCTTCCCTGTGACTTTTACTGCACTTGAGTTCATTTTGCTTCTAGCATTTACAAACCACTCTTCTGTTCATACAGTGGGAAGGCACATTGGGAGCCCAGTCTTGATGTTCTGAGATCTGATTCAACTTAGATGGGATAAGCAGTTCTCCTCTAACATGGTGAGATAACTCTGGTGGAATCTTTGATCATAAATAAATGGATAACAGTGGTTCTGTGCAACTCACCTCGGGCTGTTTTCCTTTCAATCGTTGAATAGCATCTTATCCTCAATCTCTCAAAGGGCGAGGAATGTTCCCAAATGCATTCCTATCACAGCTAACGGGCTGTTTTCATTTCAGAGGTCAACTATCGTTTAAGGGAAGGGAAAAGTGGGGAGTAATCTCAAAAATAGCAACAAAAAATAGGGAGACTTACAGAAGAGGGCACACTAAAACAGAGGTCAAACAAGAGTATCCACACAACCTTCAAAATTAGACACAAACTGCTGGAGTAACTCAACGGGTCAGGCAGCATCTTTGGAGAACATGTATAGGTGACATTTCAGTCAAGATCTTCCTTCAGACCCTTTTTATCCTTTCTCTCCAGAGATGCTGCCTCACCCGCTGAATTCCTCAAGCACTTTGTGCCTTTTTTTGTAAACCAGCATCTGCAGTTTCTTGTTTCTGAAAAATTTGAATTGACGATCTGATAGCTAGGAAATGAGTGTGAAATCGAACCAGTCTCAAGCTAGCAGCGCACTGGCTTGCGATGCAAAAAGTGCTGTTGAGCCAAAACCAAGGAGACCGACGTCAGGTAATGCAGTGGTGGTTGGAGACTCCATTGTGAGTGGTACAGACAGGGGTTTCTGCGGCAACAGACGAGATTCGAGGATGGTCTGCTGCCTCCCGGGTGCCAGGATCCAGAATGTCATGGACAGAGTGCAGAAAATCCTCAAGGGCGAAGGTGAACAGCCCGAAGTTGTAGTGCATGTTGGCACAAACGATGTCGGAAAGAAGGGGATGAATATTCTGAAGCGTGACTTTAGAGAGCTTGGAAAAGTGCTGAAAAGCAGGACCTCCAGGGTGGTTATCTCCGGTTTGCTTCCAGTTCCTCGTGCTGGCGAGAGCACGAACAGGGAGATACAGGACCTGAACGTGTGGCTGGGGAACTGGTGCAGGGGGCAGGGATTTAGATTCTTAGACTACTGGGATCTGTTTTGGAGTAAGGGGGAAATGTACAAAAGGGACAGATTGCACCTTAACAGGTGGGGGATACACATTCACTATTTCTTTTACTTTCTCTCTTTCTTGCTCTCTTTCTCTTTTTCTATTTCATTTTTGTCAAATTAAAATGGAAGATGTACAATAATTGTATTTTGTCATATGCCGCGGTTTATACTAATGTACACTGCTTCTAATAAAAAATAAAAAAATAAAAAAACAGGTGGGGGAACCGGCATTCTGGCAGGCAGGTTTGCCTCTGTGACACAGGAGGTTTTAAACTAAATAAGGGGTGGGGGTGTTAAATGGGATAGTCAAGGTTGAGTTAAAGGAAAAGGGAGTAAAGGGATAGTCAATGACCCCAGAATTAACGAGAAAGAAAGCTCACAAAGGGATAGGAGAGTATGGCCAAGTGTAGTAGAGATCGATGTGAATGGTGAGATGCGTAAGCTATTAAAATGCGCAAAGTATGAGTAAAGTAGATGAGCTTGAGGCTCAGATAGAGGTTGGTAGATATGACAGTGGGGATTACCTTGACGTGGCTGCAGGAGGATCGGGTCTGGGAACAATATTCAGGGTTATACATCCTATAGAAAGGACAGGCAGGTGGGCAGAGGAGGGGGGTAGCTCTTCTGGTGAGGAATGGAATTCAGTCCCTTACAAGCGAAGACATAGGGACTGATGGGGTAGAGTCACTGTGGATTGAGTTGAGGAATTGCAAAGGCAAGAAGACACTAATTGGTGTAATCTACAGACCCCCAAATAGTAGCCCAGATGTAGGGTGTAAGTTGCAGCAGGATTTAAAACTGGCATGTAACAAAGGTAATGCCACTGTGGTGATGGGCGATTTCAATATGCAGGTAAAATCAAGTTGGTTCAGGACCCCAAGAAAGAGAGTTTGTAGAGTGCCTCCGAGATGGATTCTTAGAGCAGCTTGTAATGGAGCCGACCAGAGAAAATGCAATTCTGGATTTAGTGTTGTACAATGAACTAGATATGATAAGAGAACTCGAGGTAAAGGAACCGCTTGGAGGTAATGATCATAATATAATTAGTTTTAATCTGCAATTTGAGAAGGAGAAGGTTAAATTGGAAATGGCAGTGATGCAGCTGAACAAAGGGGATTATGAAGGCATGAGAGAGGAGCTGGCCAAGGTAGATTGGAAGGGGATACTAGCAGGAATGACGGTGGAACAGCAATGTCAGGAATTTCTGGGCATAATCTGGAAGATGCAGGATCATTTCATTCCAAAAAGGAAGAAAGATTCTTTTAATAAAAATTTTTATTAATATTTTTATTAGAAGCAATGTACAGTAGTATAAACCGTGGCATATAACATAATACATTTTGTGTACAACTTCTTGTTTTAAATTTAATAATAGAGAAATAACAGAAAGAAAAAGAGAGAAAAGAAAAGAGTAAGGAAAGTAGTGATGTGTAAACTCCTAGAGTACCATTCCAGGAGTTAACAATTGATAGTTTGTGAAAGGATAGAGAGAAAGAACCCATAAAGATGTAAAAAAAAAAAGGAAAAAAGAAAGAACGGAAAAAAAACAACAACAAAAACACAACAGAAAAGAAAAGAAAAGGGATATACCTACTTCATATCTTTCCACACCCCTCACCCAGTTCTGAAACAGTTAATTTCCAGAGTTATGTTGCACCATATTATACTTGTAATAAATCGATGAAAGGAGACCATATCTTTAAGAATTGCTCTGATTTTCCTGCTAGGGCGAATCTCATATCTTCGTGATGTAATGTTTCAGACATGCTTGTGATCCACATTTTAAGCGTTGGGGTGGGTGCATTTTTCCAAAATTTGAGTATAAATATTTTAGGAAGAAAGATTCTAAGGGGAGTAGGATGCAACCGTGGCTGAAAAGAGAAGTTAGGGATAGAATAAAACTAAAAGAAAAGATGTATAACACAGGAGAGAGTAGCCGGAAGCCAGAGGATTGGAAAACTTTCATAGGACCACAGAAGGAAACAAAACGGGCAATACGGGCTGAAAAGATGAAGTACGAAGGGAAGCTGGCCAGGAATATAAAGAAGGACAGTAAAAGCTTTTTTAGATATGTTAAGGGAAATATAGTAGCAAAGTCAAATGTGAGTCCCTTGAAGGCAGACACGGGTGAAATTATTATGGGGAATAAGGAAATGGCAGAAGAGTTGAACAGGTACTTCAGATCTGTCTTCACTAAGGAAAACACAAACAATCTCCCAGATGTACTGGAGGACAGAGGATCTAAGGAGGGTCGAGGAACTGAAAGAAATTTTCGTTAGGTGAGAAATAGTATTGGGTAGGCTAATGGGACTGAAGGATGATAAATCCCCTGGGCCTGATGGACTGCAATCCCAGGGACCTCAGGGAGGTGGCTCTAGAAATAATGGACGCATTGGTGATCATTTTCCAATGTTCAATAGATTCAAGATCAGTTCCTGTGGATTGGAGGATAGCTAATGTTATCCCACTTTTCAAGAAAGGAGCGAGAGAGTAAACGGGGAATTACCGACCAGTTAGCCTGACTTCGGTGGTGGGAAAGATGCTGGAGTCAATTATTAAAGAGGTAATAATGGGGCATTTGGATAGCAGTAAAAGGATTAGTCCAAGTCAACATGGATTTATGAAAGGAAAATCATGCTTGACTAATCTTCTGGAATTTTTTGAGGATGTGACAAGTAAAATGGATGAAGGGGAACCAATGGATGGAGTATATCTAGACTTTCAGAAAGCCTTTGATAAGGTCCTGCACGGGAGACTGGTGACTAAAATTAGAGCACATGGTATTGGGGGTAGGGGGTTGACATGGATAGAAAATTGGTTGGCAGATAGGAAGCAAATAGTAGGAGTGAACGGGTCCTTTTCAGAATGGCAGGCAGTGGCAAGTGGAGTGCCGCAAGGCTCGGTGTTGGGGCCGCAACTGCTTACCATATATATATTAATGATTTGGAAGAGGGAATTAGGAGCAACACTAGCAAGTTTGCGGATGACACAAAGCTGGGTGGCAGTGTGAATTGTGAAGAGGATATAAGGAGGTTGCAGGGGGACCTGGACAGGTTGAGTGAGTGGGCCGATGCATGGCAGATGCAGTATAATATAGATGAGGTTATCCACTTTGGTGGCAAAAACAAGGGGGCAGATTATTATCTCAATGGGGCTAGGTTAGGAAGTGGGAGGTACAGAGAGACCTGGTGTCCTTGTACACCGGTCACTGAAGTTGGCGTGCAGGTACAGCAGGCAGTGAAGAAAGCTAATGGAATGTTAGCCTTCATAACAAGAGGATTTCAGTATAGCAGTAGAGAGGTCCTTCTGTAGTTGTATAGGGCTCTGGGAAGACCACATCTTGAGTATTGCGTACAATTATCTCTAATTTGAGGAAGAACATCCTTGTGATTGAGGCAGTGCAGCGTAGATTCACAAGATTGATCCCTGTGATGGAGGGACTGACATATGAGGAAAGATTGAAAAGACTAGGCTTGTGTTCACTGGAGTTTAGAAGGATGAGGGGCGATCTTCTAGAAACATATAAAATTATAAAAGGACTGGACAAGCTAGATGCAGGAAAAATGTTTCCAATGTTGGGAGAGTCCTGAACCAGGGGCCACAGTCTTAGAATAAAGGGAAGATCATTTAAGACTGAGGTGAGAAAACACTTTTTCACCCAGAGAGTTGTGAATTTGTGGAATTCCCTGCCACAGAGGGCAGTGGAGGCCAAGTCACTGGATTGATTTAAGAGAGAGTTAGATAGAGCTCTAGGGGCTAGTGGTCATATGGGGAGAAGGCAGGCACAGGTCATTGATTAGGGAGGATTAGCCATGATCGCAATGAATGGCGGTGCTGGCTCGAAGGGCCAAATGGCCTCCTCCTGCACCTATTTTCTATGTAATGGATTGTCATGATGTTTCTTCAGTAAACAATTGCTGCAAAATGCAGTGGAGAGCATCTTACTTAACATATCTTTTTAATCAATAGTGAGACATAGGTGGTCCAGGATTATGAGCCACTGGCCCCTGTAAGGCATAGAACACTGCCATTGCTTTTTCAACACTGCATCATGAGTATTATAGCTCCCCTTAGGTTTGGCGTCTGCAGGTGCAATACAGCAGACAGTCTCCACTATAAGCCTACATACTCTAAGAAATATAATTGGGAAACATATTCCTATTCCTTATTGTACTGAGGTATACATGTTTGAAATTATGCTGCAGTGTGAAAAATAGCAGATGATTTGCACACAGTAATGTCCCACAGATAGTAAAGTGATTAAGAAGGAACTGCAGATGCTGGAGAATCGAAGGTACACAAAAAAGCTGGAGAAACTCAGCGGATGCAGCAGCATCTATGGAGCGAAGGAAATAGGCAACGTTTCGGGCCAAAACCTTTCTTCAGATAGTAAAGTGATATTGGCTTCATGGGCTGTTTTTGTGTGCAGATTAAAGGTGTGAATATCAGCCAGAACACCAAGGCCAAAACCCTTGATCTTCTGAGATCATTTATATCCACAAGATGACAGACGTAGTCTTGGAATAATGTCTCTTCCGAAATATGTCCCCTCCAACAGTGCCCCACTCCCTCGATACTGCAATGGAAACTCAGTTCACGTTGATGTGCTTATCTCTCTGGGGAGGGAGCGGAGCCCTCAACCTCAACTCAAACAAGATCACTACCAGCTGAATCTCAGCTGACATGCTGTTTGTAACTAAGGCCATTTTATGCAAGCTCCCAGCAGTGATGCTGTGTTTAGGTTGCTATAGTCAGGAAATGCACGAGAGGAAAGTCCTGACTAAATTTACTGAATTTCCATAGACTACTGCAGTCATTAACCAACTTTCTTCAAATTATTTAACAAATACATTAACATTGTAAAGGAGGAATTTTATACAAAAGTGTTAATGTGCCAGTCACTAATATTGCAGGAGGCAATGGTATCACAACAGCTTGGTTGAATATCATTAAGAGTTATTGAGGACTGGAATACGAGATAACTTTGAATAGGTGTACAGTTAAAGTAGGTCTCAGGCCTATTAATTCAGCCTGCTTTAGGCCACATGAATAAATTTGTTGTTAATCATGTCACTGGCAATGTTGAAAATTCTCCAACCATATTGATTTTTATGGCATTTTCCATTCTGCCTTGCATTATCCATTCTGCCTTGTTGCTAACAGTTAACTGACATACTCTCACATCAGAAAAGATCCAGATATTGCAAACAACAAACTGTCATAAGTAAAGAATTAATCTCCGATATTCATGATTAAATGACAAGAATTAGTTAGCTATTTATTGTATGCTTTGTGTTCCCCTGTCATTTATTTTGGACACTTGTGATACACAACCTGATTCTGCGAGATGTGATATATCTGGAGAAATTAGCAATTCAGCGATGCACGAGAGATTCTCATGAGTTTTCCATCTAAAGTTTGCCCCACATTGATAGTGTACTGCTGTCATCTATGTTAACTTCCTGACTTTTGTCAGGACAGCATAGTTGCGTAGCTGATAGAGCTGCTGCCTCACAGCACCAGCAACCCAGGATCAATTCTGACCTCAGGTACTATCTGTATGGAGTTTACATGTTCTCCCTGTGACATGGGTGCACTGGTTTCCTCCAACATCCCAGAAAATGTGTGGGTCGGTAGGTTAATTGGTTGCTGTAAACTTGCCCCTAAATGTGCAGGGAGTGGGATAATGTCGAACTAGCATGAATGGGTGATCAATAACCAATATGGATTAGGGGGGCTGTAGGTCGTAGATCAATGCTGTGTCTTTAAACTAAACCAAAATAAAACAATAGCTTAAAGGGCCTGTCCCACTTACGTGTCCTTGGCACGCTAATTACACAACCTCGTGGTGGCGTTGAGGCGCGACGGTCCCGCAAAGGTCAAGCACGACTTCATTCGACCGCACAGCCCTCTGGAGCACGTGACGTCATTTGAGGATGGACGCAAAATGCAGGAGTAACTCAGCGGGACCGGCAACATCTCTGGAGAGAAGCAATGGGTGATGTTTCATGTCGAGACTCTTCTTCAGTCTGAAAAAGGGTCTTGACCCGAAACGTCACCCATTCCTTCTCTCCAGAGATGCTGCCGGTGCCGCTGAGTTACTCCTGCATTTTGGGTCTATTTTCAATTTTCTTGGCCCCGTTCTGGGAGTAGAAGTGGGGCGGATCTGGACTGCAAAGGCTGTGAGTCCCAGGCCGAGCTTGGTGATTGTTTGCCTGCTTCTGCTGCTGTTGGAGGTGAGACGTTGCGTCGCGCCAGGGTCTTGGGCCAGTCCCACTTTGGCCGTCAGTTCCGCAACAAGCGTGAAGATTTTGCTCGCTACAAAAATTTCGGAGCCCTGCGCGATGTCGCGCACAACTACATACCCCTCCATGCTTCTCAGTGGGACCAGCCCCGCGCGGCCATACCATGCCAGTGCGCCTCAACACGACCACGAGGCCGCGTAATTTGCGCGCCAAGGACACGTAAGTGGGACAGGCCCCAATCTCTTTGAATTAATGCAAATAAACGAACTAAAAAATTACCAGTTTAATTTGTGGCATTGAATAATATATTTGATGACAGAGAAAGGATTGCTTTATTTTATATAGAAAATTGTGTTATCCTCGAAGCATTGCTGGGCATTTAACTAAAACTGATATGTAAATCACAGTGTTAGAGATTTCCCATAATTTACAAAAACAGGCATCTGGCAGAAAAGAAAATCCTGTATAAAGTGAATATACTGGGACTTCCTGCTGTTTCAGCAGTGCCGTGTCCCTGGGTGAGACATCTGTTGTATAAATATCAGATCATGATACCTTTTTTGTCATGAGATTCTCTTCTTTAATGCACTACTCCTTTTGTTCCTTGGCACGCATCTGTAATATCTTCGTAATTTAATTTATTTCTAACTGGCTAACTTTCTAATAGAGCGCAGAAGAAAAGTCTTTATTGGGAATTTAAAAAAATCATTACAACCTTGGTTACATTTCTTCACTTCCTTTGAGGCACTGTATAGATCCAGATGTTATCCCTTTCACACATGCTGGGTGACATTGTATCATCGTGACCCTTTCTTTTGTAAAAACCCATGGCACCATCTCTGCGGTAATGACTACACTAGCCCCCGGCCTGACCACAGCTGTCTCTGTGCATTTTTTTCCTGTATCTTTCTCGTTATTTGCCATAATCTCTCAGTGAAGCAGACTCTGATCAAGAGGACATGAAGGTACCTTACTTATCGTCCCTGTTTTATAAATGACATCAATAATGCAGCAAAAAATCTTTCAAAAATCACAATGTCATATCTGTGTTTTATGTTAATACACTGATAATTCTCTTAAACAGGCAAATCCCCCAAATAACTGATTCATTTGCATGTATTGAGGTTTTAATACATACATATTTAATTTAACAACTTTAATCATATATCATCAAAATTACATAACAGGGAAAACAGTAGTCCAATGATTGGCCATGAAAACAAATTGTGCTTTGTTTTAGCTAATTATGATTCATTATTGTTGCTAACAGATCAGGTTTCTAGTGATTGTATTCTTTCTATTAAGTTTATCCCATTCCTTCCGTTACTTGAACTTTGCTCCACAAAAGCTGGTCATCCTCCTGTATTTTCATAAGTCTTCTTCTTATCGAGTCCACACACAAGATTAGAAGTTGTTCAGTCTGTGCTGTCGGCATCTGCATACAATGGTGTCTGTCTTGTCGCTTCTTGTGCTTCTTGTGCGTGGTGGTGGAAAGATTGGTGGAAACAGGGCCACGATATGAACACTCTTTCCTTGACCCCATTTTCATAAGTGCCCACTCTTTACGCTTGAGCATATTGAATGAAGTACAGCGGGCTACTTGTGTATTTTTTTGTGGCCTCACATTTATGTTTTGCCCACGGGTGAACATCACTTAGATATCTGGATGTGGATCAGATGCAGAGGTCATTTTTATCCTCTGCTTAGTTTACTTTCAGGAGACCAATAGAGGCCTCTCTAAATGACCACTAATTCACAACATACATACTGTAAGTGCACTTCTGAAAGGAAATGCCTGTAGTTGCCTCTCATCTTGAGCCAGTTACTCTGGGAAACAAGCTGTATTGATTGAATGAACAGTTATGCTTCAACACTAACGAAAACTAAGGTAATTTAACCTGGGATGGATTATTTTCTGTCACTGACGTTCTTTATGTCACTGCAGTTGATACACTTGGGTCGTGTTCTTATACACAACACATAAAATATTTGCAATTACAAAGCCTCTAGATAAAATTAACCTAGAAAGTTTCATAAGTAGTGTAATACATCCTGTGCCATTTTCTATTTGCTGCAATTCTCAAGATGGTGGTTGGCAGCCTGTTGTCACTCACATTTTTCATTATTTTGTCAGTCACACTAAAAAGCCCTGGAATAGAAAGAAACGTATATTTTGATGCTTTTATAAATACAATGATGCAAATCAAGTATGGTATGGATGTAAAATACATTAAAACAGAAATGCAGTCATATAAATGTATCTTGGGTGCTAGAAATATCAGGCAGATATACGAGTAGATGTGGGAACTTAACCAAAATATTCCGTGAGGTTATTTTCTACTTGAGACCAACACAACTAAAATTGCTATCAAATAAACAGAGTGATCGTTGAACAAGTGAAAGTTGATGTTATCAATTTAAAATCATTTCATATCCTGTTTCAGAGTGATTGAATCAAATCCAAAAAGGCCTTAAATCTGAACAAAACAAATACCTAGAAAAGATGATTGCATTGGCTAACATTGATAGGGAAACAATATTAAAATGTATGATAGCGAATAAGGGATGGTAAACATTTAAATAAATAATTCATAATTTACAGCAAATAGACACCTCAGAAACTCATCACCAGTCAGTGGGTCTAGGTATTACCCTATAGTGGCAATGTTTTGAGCTCTGAGTCTAAAATTCAGTTCTGAAGCAGAGTACAATGCTCTGATGCAATAATATTGTTAATGTCATAAAGGATGATATATATATATATATATAAATACAATGATGCAAATCAAGTATGGTATGGATGTAAAATACATTAAAACAGAAATGCAGTCATATAAATGTATCTTGGGTGCTAGAAATATAATGCACATATACGAGTAGAACATAGAACAGTACAGCACAGGGAAGGCCTATCGGCCCGCAATGTTTGTGCCGAACATGATGCAAACAATCTCATCTGCCTGTACATGATCCATATCCCTCTATTCCTTGCACTTCCATGTGCCTATCTAAAAGCCTCTTAAATGCCACTTTCGTATCTGCCTCCACTGCCACCCCTGGCAATGTGTTCCAGGCCCTCACCACTCTCTGTGTAAAAACATCCTTGCAGATCTCCATTACATTTTCCCTCCACTCACCTTGGATATATTATATGACAACATATATTGGAATTAGGAATGAAAACCATACAAGAAAGGAGGTAGCTAATATGAGAAGTAAATATGGTGAAAAATCTGGGGAAGAGGCTTATAATGTTGGGAAAATATATAAGCTTGAAGATTGGGAGGATTTAGCAGTTCAACAAAGAATGAGCAAGTGACAGAAAATAGAGAACGACAGTAAACTTGCAAGAGACATGACAATAGATTGTTAAATATTGGTGTTGCAAGTGGTAGTTGGGAGATTAACAACATGGAAAACAACTTGGGAAAATACTATAATTTAATACTGGACGAGATGGAATATCAGAATGTAAGTCGTTGGATTTTTGAAAGTAAAATCATGCCTGTAAAGTCTGTTAGAATGTTTTGAAGTTGTAACTACTAGGCTAGGGAAGGGAGGATCCAACAAAAATATTTAAACAGCAATGTATAATACAAAGATGGTTGGTTGGTGGATCTGGAGATAATCATAATCATAATGATATTTTATTAGCCAAGTATTTTTTGCAAAAATACAAGGAATTTGTTTTGCCATACAGTCATACTAATAAAAAGCAATAGAACACACAAAATACATTTTAACATAAACATCCACCACAGTGACTCCTCCACATTTCTCACTGTGTTGGAAGGTGAAAAAAAATTCAATCTCTTCCCTTCTTTGTCCTCCAGCAGTCGGGGGCCTCTAACCTCCCGTTGACGGGATGATCTTATTCCCATAGCCGGTGGCGGGCCTCCTCGTCGGGGCGATCAAGCTCCTGCATCAGGGGGATGTCAGCTCCCCGCACCGGGCGACCTGACCTCGGGTTGGGGCTAGTCGAACGGCATGGGGTGTTGGAGCTTCCCGACTTGGTCTCTCCCGAGACTGCGAGCTCTTTGATGTTAAAGTCTGCAGGCTGCGGTTGGAGCGTCAATCCCATGCAAGGAATTGGCTCCGATGGTAAGTCCACGCCCCGCGGTGGGGGTCAAAGTCAGTCCTGAGCAAGGCCACCAACTCCATGATGTTAGGGCTTAGATTAAAGAATATAATACAGAGCAGGAATAAATGGGTCATGTTCAGATTGCTACTAGTTGGTTACCTGAAGGGTTAGTGCATGAAATTCGATGATTGAAAAGATATACAAAGAAAGATAGTTGGATAGCCTGTTTATAATGCATCCAAGTGTCTTAAAGGTACAAACCTACGGATGAAATTAAATTGTAACGTGGATGCATAAATTGACATCAAATAAATACTGTGATTTCATCCCAACTGAGTAGTGCTAAACAACACCCAATGCCATTTCTGAAAGTCACTGGAACCAGGTTTCAGTAATAGAGTAGCACATGTAATCATTTAGCACTCTCCACTGGAGATACATTTCTAGACAACAGAGAGAGAGGTTGTGTGAAAGGGAAAGATATGGCAAGTGCAAAGAAATCTTACCAGAATTATAAAAACCAAACCTTGCTTTCTTTGTCTCTGGTACTGTAAGGCAACAACTCAACCACTGCATCACTGGGCCACCCTTAATAATCTTTGGAATTTTCTAGCCAAGAGGAGTGTGGTTGGTCAGTCACCAAGTATGTTGAAAGATTATGGAATTATCGGATGCTAAGGGAATCAAAGGAAGTGGGGACAAGACAAGAATTTTGGGAGGCAGATCAGCCACAATATTCTTGACAGTCAAAACATGGTTCAAGAGCGAATGGGCATTTTTTTCCCTTCTGCTTTATTTTCCAATTGTGAACAATATTTCTAAAAAAAAAATCAAATAATTTCAAACATGAAACAGGTTATTAATGTTTTAATTTTGTAATTAGACCAGTTTTTATTCTTTCAGCGCTCTCATAGATAAACAAAATATAGACTAGATCAGCTATTAAATGAGAGTTGCAGAGCGGCTGGTGCAGATGCCAGTCGGCATCCCACAGCTGAATCTGACCTAGGAAACATTGAATTAGCATGACACATGATGGATGTGATTTAATTCAGATCTATTCTTAGAAGGTAGTAGGAACAGAACAGTGGAGATCAGTCGGGATTTAAGCCTCAAGGACCTGGATGCAGTCAAGCGCATACCACTCACACTTTATTTATTGTTCAGGTTGAGGAGGAGAACTGCCTGCTGGATCCCTTGGGCCATTATGGCTTCCTGCTGAGAGTCCTTCTTTAGCTCTCCTGCACCCGACTTTATGTATTGCATGTTTATTCTCCTTTCCACGTAGAGTCACTAAGGGCATATTTAGAAAATGCACCACCCACATCTGAGTAGAAATGGATCTTGCAAAAAAACACCAGTTCATCAAGATGCTTAAGATGGAACTGCAGATGCTGGAAAAATTGAAGGTAGATACAAAATACTGGAGAAATTCAGCAGGTGAGGCAGCATCTATGAAGCGAAGCACTAGGTGATGTTTCGGGTCGAGACCCTTCTTCAGACTGATGTGGGGGTGGTGGGGGCGGGAAGAAGAAGGGGAGGGGACTGAGGGCAAAAACAAGGACTACCTGAAATTGGAGGTCAATGTTCATACCGCTGGGGTGTAAATCACCCAAGCAAAATACGAGGTGCTGCTCCTCCAATTTACGGTGGGCCTCACTTTGGCAATGGAGGAGGCCCAGGACAGAAAGGTCAGATTCGGAATGGGAGGGGGAGTTGAAGTGCTGAGCCACCGGGAGATCAGGTTGGTTATTGCGAACTGAGAGAAGGTGTTGGGCGAAGCGATTGCCAAGTCTCTGCTCACCGATGTACAGCAGCTGATACCTATAGCAGTGGATGCAATACATGAGGTTGGAGGAGGTGCAGGTGAACCACTGCCGCACCTGGAAAGACTGCTTGGGTCATTGGATGGAGTCAAGGGGGGAGGTAAAGCGACAAGCGTAGCATTTCCTGCGGTTGCAAGGGAAAGTGCCCGGAGAGGAGGTGGTACGCGCGGGTAGGGGCGAATTGACCAGGGAGTTACGGAGGGAGCGGTCTCTGCGGAAAGCCGAAAGGGGAGGAGATGGGAAGATGTGGCCAGTGGTGGGATCCCGTTGGAGGTGGCGAAAATGTCAGAGGATTATCTGTTGGATTTGCCGGCTGGTGGGGTGGAAGGTGAGGAATAGGGGGACTCTGCCCTTGTTATGAGTGGGGGGGATGGGGAGTGTGAGCAGAGTTATGGAAGAGACCCTGGAGAGAGCCTCATCTATAGTCAAAGAGGGGAACCCCCGTGGCCTCAAGAAGGAAGACATCTCCGATGCCCAGGTTTGGAACACCTCATCCTGGGTGCAGATGCGACGTGGACGGAGGAATTGGGAGTAGGGGATAGAGTCCTTACAGGAAGCAGGGTGGGAAGAAGTGTAGTCCAGATAGACATGCGAGTCAGTGGGTTTATAATAGATGTCGGTCAGTAGTCTGTTACCTGCGATGGAGATTGTGAGGTCTGGAAACAGTAGGGAGATGTCAGAAATTGTCCAGGTGAATTTGACTGCCGGATGGAAGTAAGTGGTGAAATGGATGAAGTCAGTGAGATCTGCATGGGTGCAGGAGGTAGCACCAATGCAGTCATCGATGTAGTAGAGGTAGAGTTCAGGGATAGGACCACGGTACGCCTTGAACAAGGATTGTTCAGCGTACCCTACAAAGAGGCAGGCATAGCTGGGGCCCATTCGCATGACCATAGCTATACCTTGGATTTGGAGGAAATGGGAGGTCAAACTAAAAGTTGTTGAGGGTAAGGACCTCTAGGCGGAGGAGAGTATCGGTAGACGGGGATTGGATGGCTCTGCGGTTGAGGAAGAAATGGAGGGCTTTAAGACCCTCCTGTTGGGGGATGGAGGTGTAGAGTGACTGGACATCCATGGTGAAGACGAGGAAATGGGGGCCTAGAAAACGGAAGTCCTGGAGGATAGGAAGAGCGTGTGAGGTGTCTTGGACATGGGTAGGAAGGGATTTAACCAGAGAGGATAGGATGGAGTCGAGGTACGTAGAAATAAGTTTGGTGGGACAGGGACAAACAGAAACAATAGGTCTGCCAAGACAGTCAGGTTTGTGGATTTTGGGGAGAAGGTAAAATCGGGCTGTGCATGGCTGGAGAATGATGAGGTTGGAGGCTTGGGTTGGCAGGGAGGCAGAAGTGATGAAGCCAGTGATAGTGTTTGAGCTAATGGCCTGGTGCTCGTCTGTGGGGTCATTGTCCAAGGATAAGTAGGAGGAGGTGTCTGAGAGTTGGCGACTGGCATCAGACTTGTAGAGATCAGCGCGCCAGACTACCACGGTAGTGATCACCCAGTCTGGGTTGCTGCAGAGTGAGTTGAGGACTGTACGTACAGGGGGGAGAGGTTAGAGTGAGAAAGGGGAGTGGAGAAGTTGAGGCGGTTGATGTGCCGTCAGCAGTTTAAAATAAAAAGATCTAAAGCAGGTAGATGGCCATGAGGAGGAGTCCAAGAGGAGGGGGTGCGTTGGAGACGGGAGAAGGGGGTCATCACTAAGGGGTGAGGACTCCTTCCCATGGAAAAACGCTTGGATGCAGAGGCGAGGGCAGAAGAGCTTCACGTCGTGGTGGACGTGGAACTCATTGAGGTGGTGACGGAGGGGAACAAGATGTTCATTTAACACATTATTATCAAGATGTTCATTTAACACATTATTACAGCCCCATGCAGACATCTACAATTTAAACCAACTCCAGAAAGTCCAAACGTAAAATTTACAGCAATTGCCAGAAAAAAATCAATCAGCATCTAACCTTATGATCCCTTTTCATGGTGCCGATGGTGGAACAAATCCTGCAACAGTGTGTGTTTAACCAGTGATGTTAGTCTGAAGGTTAAGTTGTGAAGCAGGAATATCTGAAACCAAACCAGAATTGCATGTTGATTGACATGATGATCAGGCTAATGTGCATACTTGAGTTGGCATTTATTGTATACTAGACCAAGTGCAGTCCCGTTGGGTCTGTACCCCCAACGTGCGGTAGCGGGGGTGGGGGGGGGGGCGGCATGTGGCGTCACACACACTAACTACCACCCCGCACACACGCTAACAACCCCCCTTGATATTATATTAATATTATTAATTTGCTCCTTTTACCCCATAACCGCCCTATCCACTGACGCATAGCCCCCAACTCGCAGGCGTGTCTAGAGAGGGAGGGGGGGGGTAGAGAGTGAGGGCAGAGAGAGAATGGGGAGAGACAGAGAGAGAGGGGCAGAGACAGAAGGGCAAGAGACAGAGGGAGAGGGGGGTGGATGGGGAGGAGGAGAGGGTGGGTGCATGAGGGGAGGGGGGAGGGGGGGGGAGGGGGAGAGGGAGATGGGGTGAGAGTGGGGGGGGAGAAGAAGGGGAGAGAGTGGGGAGGGGGAGGAGAGGGGGGGGGAGGGGGGGAGGAGAGAGAGGAGGAGGAGGATGGGGGAGGGGAGGAGAGCGGAGAGAAGATGAAGGGGGGGGAGACAGGGGGTAGGGAGGACGGGGGTGGTAGAGGAGGCGAGGGGGGAGGGGGGGGGGGAGAGGGGTGGGGAAAGGGGAGGGGGGGGAGGGGGGAAGGGGGGGGGAGAGGGGGGGAGGGGGAGAGAGGGGGAGAGAGAAGGGGGGGGGGGGAGAGGGAGGGGGGGGGGGAGGGGAGGGGGGGAGGAGAGAAGGAAGGGGAGAGGGAGAGAGGAGGGAGGGAGAGGAGAGAGAGAGGAGAGGGAGGGAGAGAGAGAGAGGAGGGAGAGGGAGAAAGGGGAGAGAGAGAAGGGGTGGGAGAGAGAGGGGAGAGAGAGAGAAGGGGGAGTGGGGGAAAGGCACAGGGGTGGAAGGGAGGGGGAGCGATCTCCCACCCCAGTCCCATTGTGATATCATATGTAAATGAAATCCATTGTGATTGGACATCTGTGAGGTGGCACTGGGACTCATGCAGCAGTTTGATTTACATTTTTTTTAATGTTTTGTTAACAATTTTATTCAAAACCTGGGGAAATAATTGACCAAATCTAGAGAGGAGTGCATTTATGAAATCGTAAGTTAAATCCCTCTGCGTTTTTGCATCTGGTTTTCGAGGAGATATGTTTCAAAGGCAAAATGACATGCACGGACGTACGCACGCACATACGCACGCACGCGCGCACACACACACATACACACAGAGTTTTATTAGATATATGATATATGATGTACTCATGGTCTCACTGATTTAATATACAGGAACATATAAGAGTAGCTTTTTGAGCCTGCTCTACTCATCAGTAAGATTATGGGTGATACGATCATAAGTTTAACAACGTTCCTGCCTATTTCCTATATGCAGGAGGTCCAAATTGAATCTACCTCAATCATGATCATGTTCATTGACGCAGTCTCCGCAGGTCTCTAAAAAAGAGAAATCCAAAGAGTCATGGACCTTTGAAAAATGAAATTCTTCCTCATCACCTTCTCCATTTGTCGAATCCAGTTCTTCAAGTTCCATGTTCTGCTGTGAGGGAAGATTCCTCTCAGCCTCTTTGCTGTCAACCCCCTACAGAAATGTACATAATCTCTGATGTCTGGTACAACTCAGGTCATGCATGCACACACATCGCAAAAGCCTTTTCGAACCTTGAACTGTTTGTAATATGTGCGAATATTGACAGTAAACAATAAGTACTTACTTTAAAGTGTTCTCAAGTCATCAAGATTTTACACATTTTGTTGCCTCTTTCAAGTGCACTGATTCCTTTAAGGTGCATTTTTAATATTGTGTAAACTGAGTTTCCTGCCGAAGTAATTAGCAAATTACAGTGTTATTATAGTCAGCTTTTGCAGCTGCTGCCATAGTGAGGGAAAATCTGGTAGGCTGCCAAAGAAGGTTTGGGTGAGATCAGTGACACCCTAGCATTATGTCTACAATCACTGCAGACCTTACTAATGTTATCTTGTCAGTTAGAGTTCAATTTTAGGCTGATGCACAATGCATGAACTAATAAAAGAGAAAGCATGGTCTGATTCTTCTTGCAGATTTGGGCTTATAATTATTTTAGCGGTGATGAACTGATTTCACCTATGCCAATGCTACTGCCAGTATAAGTCAAAAGTAAACAGGTTGTGTTCCCAAACAACTAAAACTCAAATTGATTGCCATGTTCCAGTTCCCTTATTGTCCAAAAAGATATGTAGAAGCATGGAAGAATTTTGTCAAGCCATCTCTTTGCCCTTTTGGCCTTTGTAATTGCCGGGTGTAAGGAAATGTCATGGTTTGTTAGAACGCTATGGTATATGATATATCAAAAAAACTGAAATCCAAGATGCAATCCTAGTGCATAATTAGAACCCAACATTGGTCAGAAGAACTGGGATGAAAGTAAGAGCCATATGGAGTATTTTTTTTAATTAATTAGAAGTATAATTGCCAACTTACATTGGTGAGACTGTTAAACATTTCCTTAGCACAAAGAAAATAATTTGCTGAATTACATGATTTTTTTTCTGAGCAATTTTAAAGAAGAACTGGCCAATAAATGCCATTTTCTCATTGAACCAGGAATCCCAACCTTAAATCATGGCCCATTTTAAAATCTTATTTCAAAATTTATGCTGGAGTTCTTCCAATCAACTGCCTTAAATTCTGGATAAATCCCATAGAAATGTTAACTGGTGAGGTTATGGCAGCTGATTGAGAAATTGATTATTAAAATATTTGTCAAAATGTTCCTGTACCATTTTTATACTGGAAAAAAACATTGTGATGTGCAATTATGCTCACCTGCCATCGGTGATGCTG
Source organism: Leucoraja erinaceus (assembly GCF_028641065.1). Classification (NCBI taxonomy): domain Eukaryota; kingdom Metazoa; phylum Chordata; class Chondrichthyes; order Rajiformes; family Rajidae; genus Leucoraja; species Leucoraja erinaceus. Next base: position 45,353,645 of record NC_073385.1, read on the forward strand.
CAGTTCCTTTTGCAGGATGTGGAGGGGATGGTGGATGGTGTTGGGACTGGCGAAGATGTACCAGTGTGCAATATTTTACACGGAGAATTTCAATATAAACTTGGACAAAGGAATTTGTAAGAGAAAAGCTTGACATGAAGTACACATACTGAGGATTTTAACAAAATCGTCAATAATACTCATTTGAGAAGGATATATTCTATATGGTGCATTTGGTGCTATATCTCGGATCTTAAGACATATCAAAACAGTTGTTGCATATCAGTGTACTAATATATTGTTCTACAAAACAGCATGACATGGCTGAGCTCTAGCATTAACTGGGCTGTCACGAAAAAAAAGTAAATTGACTGCAAACTGGAATACCAGAAGGAAAATAAATATAATGCAAGTAAATCTATATTTTAATGTTTAAATGCAGAGAAGTTTTTTTTATCAACTTATCACGAAAGGAAGTTAGAATTTCTCAACCTGGCACCTTGGCACTTTAAATATTGCAACAATAGTAACTGTGCCAATGTGATTTCAGTGCTAACAGCTGATAACAGTAACAGCCTTCTGACTTCAAACCCTTTTAAAATGCTGATTTTAAAATGTATTTACACTTACAATGCCAATAAGTCAAGGTGATAGAAATTCAAGCTCGTGGTAAGACAAATTATTAAAATATACTATTTTTGGACATAAGTGAGGTAGGAAATTAGTCCTAGTTCCTGAGTCTGCATAAATTATGGAAATGCTAGGGCCATTGAAAAACAAAAATGTATTCCACTATCTGTACCCCTGCATCAACTCTGTAGATTTTATATCATTTGACAGAGATGATTGTTGCATCACAAATATTCATTTTAAATATGTTAATCTACCAAAGTGAAATATATTCATAAATGAATTCAGCAGTATATTAGGAAGTTAGAATGTGTCCACATTTTTTAAATTGGTACTGTATTTGGAGTATAATGCTGTGTGAATGGCTTTGCATAATATATGATGCTGACATAATCATTTTAATAACATTTAAGGAATTAAGCAGTGGTGTTCTATTTGATCTGATCAATAAATACGTTAATTAAAATCACTGGCTCTCTTACAATGACTCTAGCTTATAATTTACCCTTCCCATTTCCTTCATCTTTACCCCATCTCTTTCCAGAACTCCCACCCTAAATCACTTGACACATGTAACAGAAACAGACTAACAGGAATCAAAAGGCTGTACGACATGGGTGCCAGTCCAGCATTCAGAAGCAGGTCAGTTTTTAACTTCATTAAATTGCTGTCGTATGGTGTCTGCTGACAAGCATCTGACTTTGGAGAGCCTCGCTCATCAGGTATTCTCTCAGATTATTATCAAGAAAAGCCACTCTCATTAGGGGTCTCGAGAAGGCAGCTAATTAAGGGACAAGGTCTGTTCAAAACTGAGACAATTACACCTGTAGACTCCCCAGAACCACTAAGATTCCCAGAAAAACCTCTATGTTTAGTTGCCTTGTTCGGGAAGCAAAGAGTAAGTCCATTAAAAAAATGAGAGACAGAAACTGTCAACCATTTGAAAGGCTTTACAAAAATGATCATCCAATTAGTGGTTATGATCAAATCAGGCATGAACTCTCCCTGGATGGCTCCATAATTTTCCTTCTTGCATGGTGTAATTTCATATAGCTCAAATGAACTCGTGAGAGGTAATTCAGTTCCAAACAGTTTTCTCATCACTGCTAATTATACTAATACATTGAAATGCCTCTTACAAAATGCATGAGCCCTTTAAGCCACCTCATTAATGTGATATAATTTTTGCAAGAATATGTATCAAACCTATTATCACTATAGCTTTTCTCCAGTGCTGCATAGTGCTTATCAGAAGTTAAAATTGCTCAAATCTTCAGTTTTTACTTTATTGTAATTAAGTGTTTCTTTCTTTAGATCGTTAATTTTCCATGTAGTATTTTATTCAATGGTTTCTGCTGCAATATCCAAGCCTTAAAAAGCTTTGATACCCTGATCTATTTGTGTATTGCTTCAAGCTGACACGTCCACTTATAACTGCTTTCAGTTGAGCCAAATGGTGCATGCAATAATTTGCAAAATATAATACCTGCAATGCAAATCTGAAGCAAAAAAGACAAAAAAAACTCAGTTGAAAAAAAGGCAGTAAGCATGTATGAAGAAGGTATTTATGTCAGTTATTTTAACTACTGGTAAGGGCCTTTGCTGAAACATGAGTTAGTTCCAGTATTTAACCCTGAAGCATTAATTTATGCTTTATGGCATGGGTGCTTTATCATTTCCTTTATCGAAAGACAGTCATCTCATTAACTAGGTTTTGATGAGAAGCAGGGATACACTTCTTAATTTTGAAAATGATCACAATACAAATCAGGATGAAACCTCCACAATGCCTTTGTAGCCCCTCAAATGAAATGGGTTCAGCCAAATTCACAAAAGCAGCTGAGTTAAAATTAAAAGCAGTACGGACTTGACATCTCTAATGTACGTTATGATACTAAAAGTTGGAATGGATACACTACAGTTTTAGAATAATCTTTATTGTCTGTATTTCATTTCTAGAATTTTTAAATGAGATATGATTTAAAGGATTTAAAATTCAGATTTTTATTGTACAAGGGTAACATTTGGATAGGAATTATCGAAGAGACATATCTTCTGAGTAGACTATAGGTGACTCAATTATCCATATGTATGTACTGCATGCCTCTCAAATCAGCAAAGCAGCACAGTTGATAGGGTTGTGTATCTGTGATGCTTTTCATTTAACATTGTATATAATATCAATTTTTGGCCTTGAAAATTTTGCATTGATTCCTTTCATTACTGGGTTCTACAAAATGAAAGTATGGCTCATGCCAGAAAAAAATCTGTCTTAGTGTTTGTCACTCCGCTAACATATCCTAAAATCTGGCGGTATGAAATCTTTGCCTTTAATCCTGCAACCCAATTTTCAAGTAACCTTGACTTCATCATTCTTGTTCATTACTTGGAAAAAGAGGATCCTTTTTCTAACATATAAGCCACCAGCATTTATGAGAAATAAGTTATAATCAAATGTAAAGATTTTTTGATTCATTTATGTGTCAGTATATGTAGGGAGGAGGAATGAAGCATTGTTGCTGCATAACAGACCAGCTTACTGCCAGCAGTGCGTTGCAGAACATTAACACCATAATTTACATGAAATTACTTACATACTGCTACAATAATTTAATTTGTTTGACCAACACAGTGCAACTGCAGAAGAATAGATATAGACAACCACTGGAGGGACTGCTGCTTATTCTTCCAGTTGGTTAATTCTGTTTTAGCATAATATTACACTGATTACAATGAGAGCATTAACATCAGGCCTTTCTTAATAACTTGGGATATATCCATGATTTGAAACCAAATGTGTTATCTGTTCTGAATCTTTAGTTCTAAAATCACACAAAGCAATTGGTACTCATTACATGTTCCACTGGCATTATACCGTTTTGAGTATTTTCCTTTTTATTCCAATAAGCACTTGTGTATTTTAACAACATCCTCCCTCTGTATTAGGTAATATGTAGATTTTTTTTTAACCACACAGCTGACGCATATTCTGTATAAACAAATTCCTAAGTATTTTACTGCAGCACCTTTGAGCTGCATACCATTCACATTCATTTAATAAAAAAGGTGGTTTGTGTCAAATTCACTATTTAGCATTTCTACTACTCGTAATGCACAGTGACATTTTCTTAATAAAAACAGATCTTGTCCTGATTTGAGTAAAATGTATATTTTACATAAAATGTATTTACATAAACAGTCTTCTTATTTGTAATTTCGCACAACTGACAGGTTGGAAATGAAGTTTTTGTGAACATTTTCCTTCTGTTTAAAAGTAATTATTGGTCTTGGTTAAACCATGAATATTACTTTTCACTGTTGATGCTTGCAATTTAGTTTGGCCTCAATCCTGTCACATCATGGATGGAGTGCAGTCTGGATACAGTGCCCAGATACTCTGCCTGTGTTTTTTTTGTTGAGATTGTACATGATAAAACCAAATTGACAGTTAGTTGATGTTCTTGTGAGGCATGTAAGGACTCATTCGTGAGGTACTCTGCATGCACATAACAAGAGAATTCTATCACTGTATTTGGCGATACCAGAGATATGACATTAGTAATGTTCGTGTGCGCCTGAGCATAAGAAATAGAATTCCATTCAGTGATCTGCCATGCTATGCAGAAATACATTTATATACGTAAATTTGGATTTACATCAAATTCTGATGGTAAGTACAGATCACCATCATCACCACCACCAGATTTATTGACTAGTGGCAGGGAAGCTTTTATCTTGATATTCTCAGTAAATGTAATTACCGCAATGCTGCTTATCACATTTTCTTCATTATTCTATCAAAAACAGACCTAATAGAGATGCTGATTGAAACAATTAGCTAATGTAATAAATCATTGTACTACTACTACTACTACTTCCACTAAGCTAAATTGAAGTTAAGTATTTTCGCTGACGCACTAAGGACTCTAAGATACCAAAGTCTTGGCTGTGATGAAATATTATCCAATTAAAATATTCAATATTTGTATCTTCCTAAGTTCAGATCCATGTCCATCAAAGCAAACAATGTTGCATTTTTGTTTTGTCCTTGTCTTGATATCATGGCCATGAAGATACTATAAAGTGCAATATCTATAGCAAAATTAAGAGAGGAAAATTTAGTGTGCAATCAACTTAATAAAACATTTTGGTTTATGGTATGAGAACAGCTTGTTAAATTACAAAAAATAAATCAGCATATTTGTAAATTGAAATGCTAGTAAAGTTATTTGATTAAAAACAAAGAAAAAATTAACTTGGTTTTGCAGTTCTACTTGTTTCTAAATATAAAATTGTTTGACTTCTGTAATAACATAATTCAACAATATTTAAAGTGAAAATGCCTTGAAAGAGCTTAAGAAATTGCTAGTTTCATTTTAATATTTTGTGCTTTACATTCTTACGTGAAGTACTTACGCTGAGACATTAAGTCAAGCTGGGCTTCTAGTTTTCCTTCTGTTAGTTGCCCCACATTGATTGATGGGCATTTTTAATACTTCATATATAAAATTCAGTTCTAATACTGTATACATCCATTTTTGAGGTGTGGGAAATTGCACATCCTGTGAATCAATTAATATTCCAAATACAGTTGATGAATAGATAATCTAAGGAATCTGAATGGTTCCTTATCATTTTACATAAAATGCTTGCCTTTTTTGATAAATTAAACTTGTTTATCCATCAGTATTCATTGCCAACAGACATGGCTAGGCCATTGAGTCATGACTGCATAATGCATTAAAGCATGTCCATTGATGTGGGAAAATTGTAAGTCGCACGGTGTAGACACAGTGAGTGGCAAAATGTAAATATTCTCTGCATTTTGATCTCATATGACAGACCCCATTACAGTCAAAACAATGGATTGTGTGCATTCATTTGCAGCTGTCTGCATTTGCATGATTCTGTTTGGGCATCATGTGGACATGTATGTTTTCAATGTTCAATCCACATGCAAATAATTTAAAAAATGTAATTTTGTTAATCTCCATTCTAAATTAGCATTTTTAAATGTCACTTTTAATTTGCAAGTTGTGGTGCAAATGTTCATCCTAATCAGGCAATAATTTCAAAATGGCATGCTGGGCATTTTATTAGGAATTTGAATGAAATGTTATTTTTTTAACAAATTTCAAAAATCACAGAGTTGACAAATTTTATAACTGCCTGACAATATTCTCAGCATGAAGGTGATCCTATTTTCCTTCTCAGTAATATTTTTCTTCTCAGATTCTATATATATATATGTATATTGAATCTGAATTTGCCCTAATGTATAACCTTCTTTTACCTGCAAATTGGATCATGTGAACTGTGCTTCATGCAGTTCGTGATTTAATTTCAATGAAAAGGGAATTGTAAAGAGGGAGGGGGGACAACTGTAAGATGCTCAAGGACTTCATCTTACCTTTTATGGATCCTTCATGCATCAGACATGTTAATGCATGGAACTCATTCCCAATGCATAGATGTCACACAGACCTTCACAGTGCTTGTGATGTTTGTTTTAGTGTTACTTATTGTGTTGCTTGCCCTGGACCCACAAGATGGAGTTGAGCGTTAAGTCACGGTGACCAGCTTTACACCTACCCTCTTCTTCTTGCGTGTGGCGTGCACAGCCTAAAGTTGTAGATCAAGGGTAGACAACCAGGCCAGGATTGCATCAGTTACTGGGTGGATGGCTTTGATGCCACCAAGGAAAAAGCCTCAGTGAGCAGTCATTCACGATGTGTGGGATGGTCTGGTTTGGATATCCGCAGTCACAAGCAGGGATGCCTGTACCTACCTTCTACCAACCCACAACATTTCATTACAATTTCCAATGATCTCCACTATACTCTTGATTCTGATTTCTTCCCATCCTTCCACCCCTACCAAACTGCCACCCTGACACTGCTCCAAAGCCCCAGGCCCTTCCCGCAACCACCCAAATCCAGCTGCATTTTCCTGCCACTGCTCCCATACAATCCAGGTACAAACAGCACACCCTGATTTTCTTTATTATCTCTTCATTGTCAGAGCTAGCTGAGGAAAGGCATTTCCAGTATCGTATAATCCTTGCAACTCATACCCCTGAAATCTGTGGCAGTGGTGTCTCGAACAAAATAATTGTTAGTCCATTGTGCATTGCCCACCATTATTTGAAGATTTGTGTAACACAGACAATTCGTTGCAGATATCATTCATGGAAAAAAAAATAACATTTTCAGTTGTGTACGTTTAGGTTTAATATAATGTAATACATCGATGACATGGGAATAATATAAAAAATACTAGAACAACCTAGTAGGTTAGGCAGCTTCTGTTGGGGTGGAAGGAACTGTCAATATTTAGGTTGAGACCCTGCATGAAATATACATCCCTGGTCGGTAATGCTACATGTGCTACTCAAAAGCATCAGGGCTTTTCATTCAACTACGGAAATTTAACTACTTTCAAAAGCAGAGTACAAGTTGCTGCCTCTATTGTGTAGCGTATCCGTGGATGAGCTTTTTGCTGCTACTTCTTTATAAGTATAAAACTATTCAGCTTCTCGTGTTCCCATCAGCAAAAGCTGAAAAACATGCTGAACATCCATACAATGATAAATTTTGGTAGGTTACAGTTTTAAATAGTTGACAGTACATTAAAGAGGTTACTTCCTGTTATGCATTTACACATATGCCAGATATTTCCACATGAATCCTTCCCATTGACAATAAGAAGGCAATGTCATTTTCACCAGCAATGAAATGGCACTATCAAGTCCAAGAGTTGACTGTCTTTTTGTGCTGATGTTGCACTTGTCAAAGTAGATGCATAATAATAGTAACATGGAGCCTGAGCACCCTATTTCATCTAGGTACATGAATACAGATATTATCTAACCACAAATATAAAATGTGGGTTGCAGCGAATGCTGTAGTTAAGTATATTTAGAATTCGTCTTTGTTCATCATTTTGCTTCAGATCCATGGTGTGGTTTCCAGATGGTGATCATATGATGATTGTAAACAATACTAGATTTGCTTCAGCTGCTTAGGTACTATTTTTTAACCTGATTCACAACTTGAACGATGTTTATGAGTATTTTAAATCAAACAAAATGTCAGTATTAGCTCTTTTGATTACGGATTGGATCTGCTTTTTCCCTGGTGCGGGAAAGAATTGTCTTTGGTCATTTTAAACATTCTATGCAGCTATTTGTAAAATAATAATTTCCAAATGTGGGCCAATGATAATATTCTTACCCCAGAGTTCAAGCTACAATCTAAACCTAATTGTAACATGGGTGCACTGCTGAGATAGCAAGGCATTGATTGGGGTACTGAGGACTACATTTTATAGCTCCAGTAAATGGATAGTTGGATTTATCATGTCTGATTTACTCAAATCAGTTTGACATGATGCAGGTAATACACTAAGGTTGTGCTGTCTTCACTTTGATGTTCTATCCCAGGTAGTTCTGTTGGTTGGTTGAACACTTATGGTAGAATGCAATGGCAAGTACCGCCTTTAGCCTGGACTTATTAAAAAGAGGAGCATTGCAATCTGGGTGGCTACAATGATTCAGTAAGAGATGTTGGGCTACTAGGTGTATGTTTTACATCAAACCATATGGGTACCATTTACTGTGATAGCCACTGTGTGGCTATCAGTCTGAAGAAGGGTTTCAGCCCAAAACATTGCCTATCTCCTTCGCTCCATAGATGCTGCTGCACCCGCTGAGTTTCTCCAGCATTTTTGTGTACCTTCGATTTTCCAGCATCTGCAGTTCCTTCTTAAGCACTGGGTAACATTTACTCTTGCCTGTTCATTCATGACAACCTTAAAATCCAACATATTGCACAACATTCACAGGTGTACCTTTCTCTCCCTTGCACAATTGTTTGGCATATTAATGGAGCACCACCAACTAAAAAGCAGTTGACATGGCTGGCTACTAGTGGAGGAAGTAAATGTATCATGGAGGCACAAGAGGCTATAGATGCTGGAATCTTGAGAACAAATAAACTGTCGGAGAAATTCAGTGGGTCAAGCAGCATCTGTGAAGCGAAATGGACAGATGACATCTTACGCCAGGACCCTTCTTCAAGACTGGGGTAGAGATGAGATAGCTGATAGGAACAATATCCCCAACACTCCAGTCTTGAAAAAGTGTCCCGGCTGCAACATCGTCTGGCCATTTCCCTCCACATGTGCTGCTTGACTTACTGAATTCCTCCAGCACCTTGTTGTTTGTTTCCTTGCGCAAGTCAAAGAGTCATCATTGCTATGGCCATTGGTCAGGAATTAACTGTGGGGTTCAATCCAGGGCTGTGGGGTTCAATGCCTTACTAAAGTCCATGTACACAACATCCTCAGCTCTGCCCTCATCAACCTTTTTGCTCACGTCTTCAAAAAAATCAATCAGATTTGTGAGACACGACCTCCCATGTACAAAACCATGCTGACTATCCCTAATCAGCCCTTGTCCATCTAAATGTTCAAGAAGGAACTGCAGATGCTGGAAGATCGAAGGTACACAAAAATGCTGGAGAAACTCAGCGGGTGCAGCAGCATCTATGGAGCGAAGGAAATAGGGGTCTGAAGAAGGGTTTCGGCCCGAAACGTCGCCTATTTCCTTCACTCCATAGATGCTGCTGCACCCACTGAGTTTCTCCAGTATTTTTGTGTACCTTGTCCATCTAATTGCCTGTTTATCCTTTCCCTCGGAATACTCTCCAGTAATTTACCAACTACAGATGTTAAGCTCACTGGCCTATAGTTCCCAGCATTTTCCCTGCAGCCCTTCTTGAAAAGAGGTACAATATTTGCTACCCTCCAATCCTCTGGCACCTCTCCTGTATTTAAGGACGACTCATAAATTTCAACCAGAGCTCCCACAATGTCCTCGGATATATCTGATCAAGCCCCGGAGATGTCTACCTTCAAATATGACAGTACCAGTACTTCCTCGCTGGTAACCCTGACTGCTCTCATGACACTTCCAGTGACTGCTCCAATTTCCTCCATCCTAGTGCCTTTCTCCTCGATAAATATAGAGGTGAAATACTCATTGAAGACCTTGACCATCTCCTGTGGCTGCACACAGAGGTGACCGCTTTTATTCTGGAGAGGTCCCATACTCTTTCTAGTTACCCTTTTCCCCCAAATGTGTTTATAAAATCTTTTGGGATTGTCTTTTATGTTACCCGCCAGAGCTATCTCCTGGCCCCTTTTTGCCCTTCTGATCTCCTTTTTTAGTTTGCTCCTTCGATCCCAAAACTCCTCCAGGGATGCACTTGATCCCAGGTGCCTATACCTGTCCCATCCCTCCTTCTTGTTTTTGACTAATGTCTCAATTTCCCTCGTCAGCCAAGCTTTCTTATGTTTGCTTGCTTTGTCTTTCACTCTAATGTGGACGGACACATCGTGAGCTCTCTTCTGTACACTTTTAAAAACATTCTTCTTGGCCGATGTCCCTTTCCCCTCAAATAACTTGCTCCAGTCAACTTGTGCTGGACCTTCTCTCATACCCTCAAAACGTCCTTTAGATAACCAGAGGCAGATCACACAGAGCTTGTAAATAAGATCTCACTCAAAGAGTCTGCACTTTTACATGGCATCCTGCACACAGCTCCTTCCTCTATAACTTTTCAAATGTGAGCATAACCTGGGGCTTCCTCCACTGTAGCAAGGCTTTTCTTCCTAGTGCTTGTCGACCAGTTCACAGTTAGCAGAGGCTTGAAGCAATCATGGATGCTGATTGGGTCAGTTCTTCTGCAGAATATAAGACCCCAGCCCCCCAGCAGAGGAGAGCTATTCCCCCTTCTGTGATTACTCTTGTCTTTGGGCAATCTTTCCTGCTGACTCATTTCCCAAACACTGTCTGCACAACAATAACTCAGCAGTCGTGAGTCCTGCCAAGAGCTCCCAATGGGTAAGTGTAAGTACCATTTTAGAACATGAATTAGTGTGGGCAATGCCACTGTGCGACATTTCACGTGTATTTGACCAATGTCATATTTTTCATCAGGGATTGGATATAAGTTCTGAGCACATGTTAGTGCACCAAACAAGAGCAGTTATTGTTGGTGTATTAAAGTTAAGGGGGTTCCTTCCTGCCTCTGTATGTGTGATAAATTGTACGAGGTTAAGAGTGGGCATTTCTGGAACATCAATTTCCAAGCCACATTGATGGGGTGGAATTAGTTGATGTTACCATCTGTGTAGCATACACAATTCTGTTAGGTGTTAGCTGCACACAGATTAATGCATTCACAATGATGTGGTCCAGTGCCCAGTATTTGTTCGTATAGAGAATCAAAGAAATGCAGATGCTGATTAATGCATAAAAGGCCACAAAGTGTTATAGTAATTCAGCAGGCCAGGAAAACATGAAGAACCATCTCGACCCGAAATGTCACCCATTCATGTTCTCCAGAGATGCTGCCTGACCTGACTCCAGCACTTTGAGTCCTTACAAGTATTTGTTACTATGGAATAAACCATCCGGTTTTGCAGGACCTAGTGGACAGGCATGATCCTGTATCAGTTGCCAGCTTGTATTTGAATCTTTCAGTCATCAACGTTGATCTCCCTACTTTGACTCTCTCTCACCAAAGTTTGGAGTTAGCTGCTCCTCCCTCTACCGCAAGCACTGACAATGTCCCACTTGACACTGCTTGAGCTGAATGTTGAAGCTGTTCTGGTTCCTTTGTGTAATTATGGGTAGAATAAGTAAACAGCCTCCATTAACCCCCTGCCAGTGATTGGTATATTTATTAGGTATCTAACTCTCTCCTTCTCAATTTTTCCTCTCTATTTTATAATATTTCCTTACTTCCACCTCCGAGTTCACAGATGGATTAAACATATTGTTGCTCTTTAAAAATGATGGTTTTGATTATAACATTGATTATAACCCATTGATAAGGGTGTATCCAAATTTGCTTTATTTCAAGTTACTGTAAGTAAGGGAAAGACCATATTAAAAATTACATTGTGTGGTTTAAATGAGTGAATGGTGAATCTACACGTCTAGTCTATTTTAATTCCTGTCATTATTAAATACTGACTAACTTAGCTTTGTTGAATAGTTGAAGTTTAAATAATCCCCCAAATTGTTATATGGAAGGGAAAGTAAACTCAAGATCGAGCAGTCGGCAGCCAATTGAGGTAGATTTTTTTGAGATGTTCAACACATGAATGTCCTCATGAATTAATGAATATGAATGTCAATTTCCCATTTTTCTTTTTTTTAACAATTTGCCACTTATCAGTTCAAATTGTCTCTTGGTTTGGAGATCATGCTTTCTGATGTTGTAAATGAATTATCTTCTGTGAAATGAATGAACAACAAGGTCATTCCTCAGGCATGCACACCTATAATGCTTGACAATTATTACAGTGTATGATTTTATGTATGTCATTACTATCCACTGTATGCTGTAGAAGCTGTTTGATATTTGCCTGATGAGTTTATTTTAGCTTTATGCAGTCAATACTGCATTTTCACAGTTGTTATGAAAAGGTTTCCTCCTTAAGCAGTCAGGATCTGATTTTAAAGTCCTCTTGACCTAGACTCCATCCATGGTGGAAAGTTCCTGTCCACCTGTTCAATCAACCTCTTACAAAGCCGAAAATAACAACCTTCTACATTCCAGGGGATATATGCCTATTCAACTATGTTTTTCTGGAGAATATTGCAATTGCATATAGTTATCTCACAATGTTCTTCAGGGGAGTCAGAAGAGTCAGAAGATGGACAAATGGGAATATCCATTCTATTGGCTGCTAATGAGCCACCAACAATCTCTTGAAAAACTATTAAATAACAATGAAGAAAGTATCCTTCATCTCATAGGTACCAGCAAGCTCAGTGTACCTGTATACATAATAACACCGCCAATCTCCGATCTGGTGTGCATGCTGTCAACTCCAACTTGTACCCAACCATGCCCATTTAGCTTTATGAGATCATTCCCATAACAAGCTACACTTATGTCAGTTGTGACCCAGAGACTGAGCCAGATTGATTAAAGGGTGTGTTCTTTGTGCTGAAATCAGCTGCTAAAGCATAATCAACTTAAAAGATTCTGCTCCCATTAGGAAACCAGTAGATGAATATCTGCATAATAATTTACTGATATACTTTCCACACTACTATGAGTCTAGGCTTTTAGAGCAGTCGTATAAATACACCTTGCACGATGTTAGTCAACAACGGATGAATAACCAATCATTTATTGTCCCACTTATGGTACTATAGAGAATGACAAAACAGCACAAGCAGTGTCAATTGTGCTACAACATAATCGCTTCTCTGAGCGCAAACTGAAAGAAACACAAAGCTCTGCTATTTCTGTTTAGAAGTAGCTCACATGTCTTCTTCACAAACTTCCCATACAATCGTGCAGAGCTAGCTGCACGAGAAATAGGCTGAACTAGCCATCACTCGTGACTTCGCTAAATGGCTTCTTTCAGCCGCCTTTACCATGGACATTCTGTATGAGTAGGCACATTTAGCACTATTAAGTTTCATGTTGCCTCATCCTTAATATCCCAAGAGGCATCTACTGATAAACCCCTGAGTTATCAGCTGCAAAATTTGCGTGTCGTCTATAAACTCCATGACACAATGCCCTTTGCATCTGAGTAGGGCAGCATTAGCTTTAGAATCTTTGTAAATAGCCTAGGCCTGAAGACAACCCCTAGGTAGAGCCTAAACTTCGCACCACTGGCTTTGTCATCAAAACACCAGATATATCTGTGCCCCTTGTGTACAGATATGGCAAAGTATGCATCTTCAAGATCGATTGAGGCTCTAATCCTTTGAATCAGCTAAATTGTTGAAAGACAATTATCCATCTTAAAGTGGGTAATGAAACACATGATCAGACCCCTCTTGTTCTTGGGCAGACTACTCATCCTTTGTGAGACGTCTCTGTTCCCACTTGGATAACCATCATTTCCTTTATTGACCGTACGGCCGGAAACTTTTGGATTCTCTTGCCGCGGAAGATGCATTTATCTATTTATTTATTTATTTATTTATTTATTTATTTCATAACATATAATCAGATCCTGATGACTAGAGCTGAAACACAACATCCAGTTGATGTGGGAATACGAGTTCCCTGTCAACTCTTGACTGTCAGAGTCACCACAAAACCTCAGCCTTCTTCCTCAGAATGGAAAATAGCATAATGCAACCCTGAATCAGGAGTTGCTCCACAGTCCTCTGACTGAAACCACCTGTCTTAGGCGCCAGTGAGCGCAACACTCTGTCTTCAACCAACCACTCAATCCGGAATACTGGTATTGAGAGTCTACAGATTATTATATATGTTTTTTTATTCACACCATGGACCTGCAGGTCAGACAACAAATGCTACATGCCAGACCGGCTTGCTGCTGGTAGCTACCTATCCCAGAGAGGATGGCAATGATGTTTCCAATGAACTGACAACTCTACTAACTGAGCTGAAATAATTAAAAATGTGTTGAGGGAAACCTCAAACTACCTCACTCTACTGAGCAGCCTGATAACCTCAATCACAGATTTTGAGGCAGAGCTTCCCTGGTCAATATGATCCATATGACCAGCCAGTTCCAAATAGGAGCTTACAGAGGTTGCCATGCAAGGCATCCTACCAATGTCTCTGCATCAACCTGATCTTCTCCAGAGACAGTGAAAGGTACTAGACAGCCCACGCTGCCAGTGAATCCAAACTTGGGGTGACAGATTGCTCCATTTCGGAGTTTTACGGAGGTTAATATAGAGACCTTACCTGCTAGCGTCTCTGAGCTCAGGTCGACCTGCTTGTTGGAGCTTCAGCGAAGTTCCATTGCAGACCCTGTCTGACCACATATTCAGCCCCACGCTTGCCAAACAGCTCGTTTCCAGAGCTCAAAGGCGACATTGCTGTGCAAGACACGCCTGCCAGCATTCCGGAGCCCAATGGGACAGACTACTTCTTCGGCCTAAAGCCTCTTTAGAGCCTTGCTGGAGCTTTACAGTGCAGGTCACTCTACCAGTTATTCCCAGCCTGGTTTGACACGCCGCTCCTTCGACCCCTTCTGCTCCATTGGAGCCTTAGCAGAGCTCACTGAACAGGCCACGCCTGTCATAACTCCGAGCCTGCCTCAACAGGCTGCTCCTGCGGCCTTCTGCCTTTATTGGAGCCTTTGCTGGAGTTGACTGTGCAGATCGCGCTGCCAGATTCCCCCATATAGGCTGTTCCTTTGGCCAGCTGCTCCTTCGGAGCCTCAGCAGGGCTCACTGGACAGGTCACGCCTGCCATACTGCACCCTGGTTCAACAAGCTGTTCTTGCGAGGCCAGCTAGTGACTCCCGACTGCTCCTTTCCAGAGCTTCAACGGCGCTTCCTGCTCCATGAATACAGGGTGAAAACCCGCCGGAATGTGCCTTACCCACATAGGAAGGTACTCCACCCCCGCAGCCACCTAAATTCCCCCTGCAAGTCTTCAACTTGCTACGCAAGTCCTCTCTGAAGAGATACTATGCAGGCTGCATGTTACTGGCCCTGTAAAAAATGAGCCATTTTGGGAATTATCTCATGCCTTATAGCATTTGCAAAGTCAACAGCCCCAACTGTGTATTACAGAGAAGTGTTAATACAGCTTTCTGCTCTTCCGAGAGTTGAGACCCATCTTCTGACTTGCAAAAGGCCGTAATAACTCCAGTGCGGTTTTTGGACTTGCTGACATAATTCTTTGCCTACATATCATCACTGGGAATCTCAACTGATAAAATTAACGTATGGAACATCCAAAAAGTCTGGCAGTTTTTGTGGACTGGCATATGTCCCAGATACTTTTAGCCAGATCTTCCTACAGTGAATCTCCTATCCTCAAAGGGATGACAAATATGTGACAAGAGCCGGTAGCTCCTTCATATGATTCAAAATGAAGCATATCCCCCATTAGTTCAGGGATTCGATTTCCTTGTCGATATCCACATAGTTAGAGTCACCTATGTAATAATCTCCAACACTCCCCTCTTCTGAGCGGGAAATATCATAACGCAACCCTGAGCCAGGTATTGCTTCCCTTCTTCTGAGCGGGAGCTATTATAATGCAACCCTGAACCAGGTGTTGCTCCCACAGGCATTTGACAGACACAGCCTGCAAAATGTCTCTCTGAGCTAGGAGCCCATTAGGCCTCAGCACAGACGGAGGCAGAGAAGGGGAATACGACAAAAAAGGTGGCATTCCCCCGCAGGGAGAGACTGCAAACCCTTTTTTCCATTTTATTTAGCTCCTTCATATGATTTCATATCCCCATTTAGTTTTTATTCCTTTCATCCACATTGTTTGTTTGTAATTTACTCCCTTCTTCTGAGCGGGAGCTATTATAATACCCTGAACCACTCACTAGACAGGAGCTCCTGCTAGTGACTCCAAGTCCCTGCTCCCTTCTGGAGCCTCAACGGAGTTTCTTAGGGAAGGAAATACAATGCAACCCTGAACCAGGTATTGCCTCCTCAGGCCTCTGGCTGACTCCCTTTCGGAGCTCTAATCTATACAGGCATTGCCCATCAGATGCTCCGAACAGCCGCCTGCTCCAGTGGAGCCCCATTCTGGCACGGTAGTCAGAGACCGGGCCGAGCGGCAACCTCTATTATAAAACCACCATCTCCCGCTGAGCCTCCGTGGCAGCTGCTATTCTTAAAATGCTAGCCGTCAGCTTCTCCTCCACGGCGGTCGCTGCTCCACAACGTTTGCTGACCCGACCTCAGCCGGCAGCTGCTATTCTTAAAATGCCAGCTGCTGCGGAACCTGCACAGCGTTTACTGCCCCGGCCACAGCCGGCAGCAGTTATTTTTAATAACAGCAGCTCCCGCATAGCCTCCACAGCGTTCGTTGTACCGGCCGTACCGATCGCTGTTATTTTCATCCTGCCAGCTCCACGGAGCCTCCACGGAGCCTCCACGGCGGCAGCTGCAGAAGCTGTGCCAGCTTCTCCGGGCCCGCTGCCCCTATTTCCGGAACAGCGGCCCGTTCCTGAAAGAAATTATTTCTCCTGGCGGAGCAGTTTCGAACTGCTCCGATTCTCGTGCCATGTGTCGAAGTATTGCCACGCATGCAGGCTGGCAGGCTCTTCACGTAGTCACTCACGTGACTTCGAAATAAAATTGTTAGACACATCAGCCAAACCCTAGGATTACCAAAATCAACTGTTTGGAACATCATTAAGAAAAAAAAGAGAGCACCGGTGAGCTTACTAATCGCAAAGGAACTTGCAAGCCAAGGAAGACCTCCACAGCTAAACTAAACTAAACTAAAAACTAAAAGACAGAAAAATTCTCTCTATAATCAAGAAAAAACCACAAACACCTTTCCGACAGATCAGAAACACTCTTCAGGAGTCACGTGTGGGGTTGTCAATGACCACTCTCCGCAGGTGACTTCATGAACAGAAATACAGAGGCTACATTGCAAGATGCAAACCACTGATTAGCCAAAAAATAGGATGGCTGGGTTACAGTTTGCCTAGAAGTACTTAAAAGAGCAACCACAGTTCTGGAAAAAAAAAAGGTCTTGTGGACAGATGAGACAAAGATTAACATATCAGAGTGATGGCAAGAGAAAAGTATGGAGGAGAGAAGGAACTTCCCAAGATCCAAAGCATATAACCTAATCTGTGAAACACAATGGTGGGGGTGTTATGGCCTGGGCATGTATGGCTGCTGAATGTACTGGCTCACTTATCTTCATTGATGATACAACTGCTGATGGTAGTAGCATAATGAATACTGAAGTGTCTAGACACATCCTATCTGCTCAAGTTCAAACAAATGCCTCAAAACTCATTGGCCGGTGGTTCATTCTGCAGCAAGACAATGATCCCAAACATACTGCTAAAGCTACAAAGGAGTTTTTCAAAGCTAAAAAATGGTCAATTATTGAGTGGCCAAGTCAATCACCCGATCTGAACCCAATTGAGCAGGACTTTTATATGCTGAAGAGAAAACAGAAGGGGACTAGCCCCCCAAAACAAGCATAAGCTTCAGATGGCTGCAATACAGGTTTGGCAAAGCATCACAAGAGAAGACACCCAGCAACTGGTGATGTCCATGAATCCCAGACTTCAAGCAGTCATTGCATGCAAAGGATGTGCAACAAAATACTAAACATAGCTATTTCATTGACATTACATTGCTGTGTTCCAAACATTATGGTACCCTGAAATGGGGGGACTATGTATAAACACTGCTGTAATTTCTACATGGTGAAACCAAACTGTGTAAAAATGGCCTTTATTACAATCAGACAATGTGCACTTTAACCACATGATTTTTTTCTATTCCAAATCTCAAATTATGGAGTACAAAGGCAAATAAATAAATATCGATCTATCACAAATTCAAATTGCCTCACTGGCCCACGCTGTCTGGCAATATGTTAGTTTTAAAACCTTACTTGTTTTATAAATCCTGATGATGTTGCCCTCCCTATCTCTGTAATGTTATTCAGCTTTTCAGGATCTCTGCATTTGTCCATTTCTGGCCTCCTGCACGTTTCCCATTAAAATTATCCACCAATTATACCATGAAGTCAGCTTTCTTGTTCCTAAACTTTGCATTTCCCTCCCTGAAGCTTTGTAATACCTTTCTGTTCCTTCAAGATCTCCTTAAAGGCAGATCATCTGTCTTGTGATCTCCTTCTGTGCCAAAATGTTTATAGATAATGCTCTGATGCACTTTGGTAAATTGAAGGCAGAACATTAATGTAAATTGTTGATTTGCATGAGTCTGTTCATTTGGTATGGTCTGTGTCCATATTTTGGGGAAAGTGGCCATTGTTTATGGCCACTCTCAACTGCTCTACATCGGTGAGACAAAGTGTAGGCTTGGCAATCTCTTCGCCCAACACCTCCGCACAGTTTGCATTAACCAACCTGATCTCCCGGTGGCTCAGTACTTCAACTCCCCCTCCCATTCCGAATCCAACCTTTCTGTCCTGGGTCTCCTCCATGGCCAGAGTGAGTCCCACCGCAAAATGGAGGAGCAGCACCTCATATTTTGCTTGGGTAGTTTGCACCTCAGCGGTATGAACATTGACTTCTCCAATTTCAGGTAGTCCTTACTTTCTCCCTCCTTCCCTTCCCCGCTCTCCCACAGCCCACTGTCTCCGCCTCTTCCTTTCTTCTTCCCGCCCCTCCCCACCTCCACATCAGTCTGAAGAAGGGTCTCGATCCGAAACATCACCTATTCCTTTGCTCCATAGATGCTGCCTCCCCCGCTGAGTTTCTCCAGCATTTTTGTCTACCTATGATTTTTCCAGCATCTGCAGTTCTTTCTTAAACATATTGTTTATAGATGTTCTTTGTTATTTAAAGCCCAACCATGCAAGATGATTTTTCATACTGCCTATCAGAACTGACTTTGGTAAGTACCTGATAATCAAGAAAACTATCAGCTGATGAGTTGTAAATATAAGGATTGTAACACATGAGCAACATTAGAACTCATGGTGAAGAAATGCAAAGGGGTTGGTAAATGCAACTTAGAGGTGCTTAAATGATCAAGTGTTAAACAAATCAGACCATTTGTATGACTGTTTGCTGTTGAGAGAAACATGTGTCTTTAGGACACAGAGATGACCTAGTTAAACAGAGTTTCCAACCTGTGCTCAGAACACGAAGTCCACCAACTCTCCATGCTATATCCCCTAAAATAATTTATAGGGTGGCACAGTGGTGGAGTGCTAGAGTTGCAGCCTAAAGGGCCTGTCCCACTGTACAAGGTAATTCAAGAGTTCTCCCGAGTTTCCCCTGGTTCGAACTTGGAGAATTACGGTAATAGCCGCTCGTAGGTACTCGGGGATCTCGTGGACATTTTTCAACATGTTTCAACATTGTCCTAGAAATTGTCCTAGAAATCATTAATAGTGCTACAAAATAGGAATACTTGCTGACTGCTTTTCAACATGTTTCAACAGTTTGCATGTTCTCCCAGTGGGTTTTCTCCGGGTGCTTCAGTTTCCTCCCACATTCCAAAGACGTACAGGTTTGTACATTAATTGGCTTCAGTAAATTGTCCCTAATGTGTAGGACACAACTAGTGTCAGATTGCCACTGGTCCGTTTGGACTCGGTGGGCTGAAGTGCCTGTTTCCTCGCTGTATCACTAAACTAATCTGAAAATATTTAAGCAATTTGTATTGGAAAGATGGTTGCATTTTGTTACAGCAGAATTGTTCGAGCAGCCATATTGGATGGGATATATGGTTTACTGTCTTGCAAAAGCAAGCATACAAATGAACAGGCAGTCATTGGGTAAATTTAAATAAAGACGACATAATTATCATCATGTCAAACTGACTGTGAACACAAGACAATAGAGTGGTCCCTCCTATCAACTGTGTGGTCCCTGGTACTAAATATAGAGCAGAGTATGGTATAGACTCATCTCATTAATGACAGAATATGTAATCTGCATGAAATGAAAAGAAAATATGTGAAGCAAATGTCTCTGCCCATTTCCTTGTCCATTACTGTGAATTTCAGTGAGAAGTAAAGCAAGGCTAATTCAGAAGACATCCTATGACCCACCAGGTTAGCTGTCACCTCCCGAGTCTTAGTGCAAGTCTTTAGCTTTTCCTGAACACAGCCTCTGCCAAATGACAGAAAAATAGTCCATGTCAGAAAAAGAAACATTATGTCCCATTCACCCATCAGCACTCAAAATTGCTCAATCTTAACAGCTGTATTATTATGTTTTACCCTGAAATGTGTTTTTTATTTCCATTAGCAAACATTTGAGTTACAAAGATCAGTGATGGTATTTAAACTATTTGGCTCAGTTTTTAAAAACACAATGCACATAAGCCATGATGAGAATGAAGTAAAATGTTCTCAAATATCTAAAGCTGAAAATCAGGAACTGAAGTTGTGTTGCCTCATGAGAAACCTTTGCAGAGGTTGTGCTTTGGAAAAGATTCATGTTTTTTTTTGTGGTAAATGTCTTTTCAATTCACATTTGCTATACTTTTATTTTAAATCCCCACGTGAATATCAGTGATTTAACCTCTTTACATGTATTTAGAAACCAAATATTTTCTAACAAAGAAACATATGAACATTTTGGAAATTTTACAGCTACATTTTTGCGTACAGTAATTAATTTCTACTTGTTTATTTGTTTTGATAATTAAAATGGCTCTGCAATGAATTGTGAAGAATGTAAAAAATAACTATCACTCCTAAGATTGGCTTCACACTGTCAGTCTCCTGTAAAAAAAAATAATGTACTTGTACATCACCAATTTATAATTGTTAACACATATAAATTATACTTGTCCTAGAAATCATTAATAGTGCTACAAAATAGGAATTCTTTCCGACTGCTTTTCTCTATGTCAGGTTTTTTCATATTAAAAATCCCACTGAATGTCTCAAGCAAAGCCAAGTGTGGGTTAATATTTAATCATGCTATTTATGTCGGGAGTACAGACCAAGGCGGAGAAAATCTTTCATGGTTAGGCAAATATATAAATATGTTCAGTTTGTGAAAAAAAAATACAACTCTCCTGCTAACAATTAGAGTCACAATGCACCCTTTGCATTTCCAAGGAGAAATTGACAATTTGATTACGACTTGTACTTCTTCTGCTGCCATGAAAGCAGTTTATGTTTGAAAAGTATCATCTGGAAAGTAGTTATTACTCATAAATGGTCTTCTATTGCACTTTCAGCAAAGTGAGTTGTTAACGGATATAATTTGGCTAAGATAGCCAGAGGAGGCCTTTTGATATGCAGAGAAGTTGACCCACGTGCTGAGTCTTTAATTGGGTTTTTAATTTTCCAGGCCATCTGACAATATCAAACATGATCCTGGAGCCTGAAAGATTCATTGGAGCCCAAGCACGAGCTGCTGCATCATTGGCATCACAGAGAGAAGGTAGAAAGAATTCAGTTCAAGTAGAAGGAAAATTATTCATATTTATTCATAATTTTCCAATATTATAGGCAATTCAGAATGTAGAATTTTTAAAGTCCTTAGAGTGCAGATATTTCCAGAAAAGCGAAACCCTTGTTAAAAGACCCAAGCATTAAAATTCTCCACAGTTACTATTCATCATTCAAATAATGTTTTAAAACATAATAGCTTGCATTTATATTTTTGAGAGTAAAAGTTAAGTAGTTAAAAAAAATTATTATAATAATTGTGCCATTTGAATCTTTAACATCGTCTGGCACTCAGAAAGTAACATGAATACCCTAGTAATCAGAAGGAGATTTTGTCTTCAATGTATGTCATACTTATCAATTTAAAAAAAGTGTCACAACCGAGCTGGTTTCTCCAGAGGTTTGACACATCTGGAGTTGAATTTTTAAAGCATTTTAATTGCAAGCTAAACTGGATTAAAATGTAAATGCTGGTGTAATTGAGATAAAAAAATGATAAAAAATGGAATCTCGTTTACAGTGCACACAATTACAAATAACACAGAAGCAGTCACAAATGCTCGAATAATGAAATGTAAACCAAACTAATTTCTGAATGCTGTAAGATTAAAAAAATGAAGTGACTATAAGGTCACTC
Source organism: Leucoraja erinaceus (assembly GCF_028641065.1). Classification (NCBI taxonomy): domain Eukaryota; kingdom Metazoa; phylum Chordata; class Chondrichthyes; order Rajiformes; family Rajidae; genus Leucoraja; species Leucoraja erinaceus. The sequence goes on from NC_073385.1 coordinate 45,375,791, forward strand.
ATGATAATGTTAAAAAGTAAGAGCAAATTTGTCACATTCCAAGTTCATGAATTTAAATAGCACTGAAATATGGATTTTTGAACTCTGTAAATCTCTTTAATAAAGGCCTCAGGAATTATCAAATATGACAATGTATAACATATAACACTTACACTTTCAAAAGCAGAACACAAAAATCTCGTTAGAGAAATTACTAATGGCAGCTGACAAATGTTAATGGTTTAAGCAACCTAGCATCTGTTAGCATGAAATATTAGAAAGCAGAGATTAATTATTACCTCTACTATCAATCTGATAAATCATTGTGCAAATTACACACAGAACCTAGGCATTTGTAGGGTAAATTCAGAACTGTAAAATTTAATCACTATACGCAAATTATAGTGATTTGTGACTCAACAGATATTCTAGCAGATTACACATAAACCTAGAGCTGAAATAAAACTTGCCTGCTCAAAGAGAGGTAGTGATATATAATTAACATAAGCTAAATTGAGCAATATTCATTTTTAACTGGCTGAATTTCTCTTTTGTAATTTTTTTGATCACCAAATATACACAGTGATGGTTGCATTTAAAATGTATTTTCCTATATGCTGGGAGTATAAATAATTCCACCACAATCCCTCACCTTGCACCCCTCACACAGATTCTGAGTTCTAAGGAAGAAAAGAAAATACTGAATTGAATAACCGTTAAAATGGATAAACTGACAACTCCGCTCATTTGGCTTATCAGGAATAAATATTGACCAAAATCACTTTGAGAATTTTATTTTCTTGCAGAATTTGCTTTCTATTATACCTCTGACTTAAGATCAATTCTTCGCTTGCTTTTGCCTTATATTTATGATAGTTAAGCATATTTTTGATTTTATCCCAGGGAAAAAAAGTTAATGTAGTCACAATAATAATCTGTGGTATGATACTGAAAGAAGAAAACCGTGGCTAGAGCAATATATCATTTGTTTTAGTTTTAGATTATTCTAGCATCTAAATTAATGAACAGAGCAGAAATGACTGCACACAGGATTATGTGGATGAATGCTTACATATTTATATGGCATTAGTCTGTTCCTTAGTTAAACAGAAATATTTTAAATGGCTTAGCACCTCTGTTAAAATAGCAGAGGAATGTCATATGAATGAGCTAAGTGTTTCGGCGCTATTAACACCAGCGTTAATTTCTACCCGAACATTTAGTGGAGTGAGGTAACCAAGGATATCTCTTGGGATTAGATAAAGTACAAAACAACACAAATACGTTGCTAACCATTCCTGAAGTGGTGTTGTTTGACATGCTTCTATTTTTTAATGTTAATATTTCATGAAGCATGTAGTTAAGACTGCTCAATATTAGCTTTGGTTGAAGGATGCAAATTACTGAAGTGCTCTTTGTAACTACATATCTAATATTTCAGTTATACCTACAAAAGTATAAATATCTATTTCTGAACTTCATATACATTTTATGAGAAAGAATTACTGCTTCTTTTAGGTGAGGGAGGAATTGGATTTTTTTCAGTCGTCAAGGAACGGATAAAATGTAAAATGTCTTTTTCTCTCTGTCATTTAGGTCTTAGGGCTGAATTTTCAAAATGTATTCTGACAGCTAGGAACTTTACCCAGTGGGAGTGCAAATCAAAAGTGTGAGCAAGAAGACCACAGTTTTCAGTAAATGGTTGTGGTAAGCAGATGCATAATCAGACTTCTGTTTCTGCATCCGATAGCTCTGCTTAAGTTACACACCAGGTTTGATGGAACCCAAAGTGCACACAAATATGAATGAGAAGTAAAACACTAAAAAGGATGATTAAAACATTAAATCTACCTCTGGTACACCGGCACACTAATTTCATTATCCGGCAACAAGGCAATCATTCCCAATATTTCACCCACTTCCATTTTTACTGGTAAATTTTTCCAGCATTTATCTTTTTTTTGGCTAAAGAGGTTCTTCCTAGCATCTGTTTTTAATTTATTTTCGCTAATTTAAATTTACGTTTGCTGATATTGCTTCTGCAGCTTACTTTGTGGCAATATTCTGGGTTTACCTTCAATAAACCATGAAATATTTCATATTCCTTGATGAGGTGCCCTGCCTTAATCATTTTTTCCAGGACTAAAGAGCCTGAATCTTCTAATATGTCTTCATTATATTTTCCCTTTGTACTTGGCTTTGGTACACCCTCTCCAATTATTTTTTTTCATGGCGACCAGAACTGAAAACATCTCTCCGACTATATTTTGGCCCACTCAAAAAAAGTGAACTGGTATGGGTCTATTTGCCCATTTTTTTGGTAGTTTCCTATTTCAGATTTTCCAAGATTTTTCATTTGCTTTGATTTTTGGTCTCCTGTGCTAATATAATTGGAATCACCATATAACATGCATATGTTTGGCCAGACTGTACATCTGCATATCTATCAATGTTAAATGTATTCCCCACATGCATATTCAGTTGCAAAGCGAAATTAAGTACTAATGGCGCCAAAACATGCATTTCTTGCATGGACGTATGGTAGACCATTTCCATACACTTGCTAATCGAGAATCGGGGGTATGGCACTACTCTACTGGACTGTTAGTATGAAAAAGAATTTCACTGTATTAGCACTTCGCACATCTATATCTATACTATTACTAAAACTCTTATCTTGACCACTTCCGGTTTGTTCTTTTTTTTAATTTGCGCATAAACGGCACCCATATCGCTAGAATTTTCACCAACTTACTCACCGTTCTCCTCTGCTCCAAGCACACCAAGTTTGGTTCAGATCGGTGGAATATTACAAAAGTTATGAAGGTTTAAAAAATCGTGAGATCAGCAGATTGGTCTTCTCGCCTGTTAGTCACCATGAAGGTAACGGCCCTTCTGGGTATGGAGAACAAAATCCCCGGAGGCGGGGCTGAGTCCACAAACTGTATGGAGTCGGGGGAAGCCGCTATGTGGTGGAATCGAGGGAAGCCGCTGTGTGGAGTTGGGGGAAGCCGTTGAGTGGAGTCGGGCAAGCCGCTGAGTGCAGCCACGAGGTGCTGTGTGGTGCCGCGGCTGGTGGCCGCTGAGCTGTCCCTCCCCCCAACACCCCCCTCCCCCCCACACTTCCCCCCCCCCCCCCCCCCATACCCCCCCCTTGTCAATTCCCCCCTTCCCCCCCCCTCCCCCCCCCCCCCTCCCCCCCACCCCCCCTCCCCCACACCATCCCCTTCCCCCACACTACCCTCCTCCCCCACACTACCCCCCTCCCCACACAAAACCCCCCTCCCACAACCATCCTCCCTCCCCCACACCTTCCACTCTCCCACACCATGGTGGAATATTGCATTGGGGAATGGGTTGCATTGGGGGACCAGGCCTCCCATGTGACTGGAACCCAATGGGTCCCACTTAGTATAGTATATTACTAAAACTCTCATCTTGTTTGATTGTTTGCAGGTTTTGTTGTACTTCTAATTGCGCAAAAACTATACGTGATAGCGCTACAATTTTGGGCCCACCTTACTCACCATTGTCCTGTGGTGTAAATGAAACATGTTTTGTTCAGATTATTGGTATATTTTTAAAGTTATTAACGTTTAAAACTTAAATTAACAAAAGAGCGCCCCCACCCACGCATGCACAGTTGGGGAGAGTTCCCGTGCGTGTATTTACTGGCGTCACAAAGGACACCCAACGGGACCTCAGCCGCGCCTACACAGTTGGGGCCTTTCCAGAATTCAGATCGCCATCTTTTTTCCACAACAGCGACACGGGTAGATTACTTCCATTTTACTGTTGCTCCGGGGGCGGGGAGAGACCGCGCCGACGATCAGGGGCATCGGTGCTGAGGCTGGCTCTGAGGCCGATGGCTGCTGCGCAGGGCCTGCATGGCGGCCTGAGGCCGTGCCGAGGATCCGAGGCCTGGGCACTAGCCTGGTTCTGAGGGTGGCAAAAGGAGCCGTACCCTTAAGATCCTGGGGAGGTGAGGAGGAAGAGTGGGGGGATTGAGGGAGAGGAGGGGGTAGGGAGGGAGAGGGGGGAAAGTGGGGGAGGTGAGGAGAGGAGAGGAGGGAGGAGAGTGGGGGAGAAGGGGGAATAGAGGGAGGGGGGAGTGGGGGAGGTAGGGAGTGGGGGAATAGAGAGAGAGGAGGGCAGTGAGGGAGGTGAAGAGGGATGGGGGGGATGGGGAGGTGAGAAGTGAGGAGCTGGCAGATAGAGGGATAGGAGGGGGGTAGGGAGGGGAGAGGAGTTATGGAGGGAGGGAATGACTGAGGGTAGGGGAAAGGAGAGGGAGGGAGAGGTGAGAAGGTTTAGGGGAGGGGAGGAGGAGAGGGAAAAGAAGAGGGAGGGTGAAGAGGAGGGGGAGGGAGTGCTGGGGGATGAGGGGAAATGAGCTGCGCCTGCACAGTTGGGGGCTATGGGGTGAGTGGGTGGAATATTGCGTTGGGGGAACGGGTTGCATTGGGGGAATGGGTGAGTGATGGAATATTGCGTGGGGAACATGTTGCATTGGGGGACCAGACCTCCCTTGTGACAGGGACCCAACAATGTTTTGCTAGTGGTTACTATATTATAATCAATTAACCTTCCAACCCACAAATCTTAGGAATATGGCAGGAAAATGGAGCACCCAGAGGAAATCCATGTGATCACAGGAAAAACGTGTATAGTGAAAGATGGCAAATCTATTAGGACACTTGTCCACTTACTACTGCACATGGCAGGTAAAGAAAGTTTGAACAGTGTTATTTTTGATGGCTAGAATATTGTCCAATATTCTTGCCGTTCTCTTTTATGATCTGAGAGGCATAACTATGGAGGAAAGTTTTCTTCAAAATCTATAATATTTAGTAGAATCAAAGAACTGCAAATGCTGATTTGCAGAAAGTGCTGGTGTAATTCACCAAGTCAGGCAGCATCTCTGAAGAACATGGATAGGTGATGTTCCTGGTTGGGACCTTTCCTCAGATTGATTGTCTGTATTATTTGCACATGGATATCCAGGAAATGGAGGGGTATGGAGAACGTAGACAAATTAGGTTAGTTTATCTTAGCATTATGTTCAGCACAGACATTGTGGGCGGAAGGACCTGTTCCTGTGCTGTACTGTTCTATGTACAATGTACTTCTGGTTGGGCTATGCATCAGATGTTTGCACAACACACAATTTTCTAATCATTATTAAAAACGATGATAATTGTATCAGCGTGTACCTAAATTTTCAAAATGTACTGGCAGTGAACAGTGAATTATAAATTAAAAGTGTAATTTTTAAACTCTCTTATTTTTTGTCATTTTTCAGAAAGTAATTGTCAATACTGATCCATTTTGTAACATACACACTATGAAGATGATTGATACCGAGGTGGGCATGTTTGCCAAATGGACTAATAGATAAAGTTGGCCAATAAAAGTAGTATTATGGAGGGGTTCCATGAAAAAAAAAACACAATCTCAACAACTACTGGATTATTGTTAAATTGCTTTATTTGAAAAATCCAGCCACCTCTACAAGTCTCATGTCAACCTCTGTGATTGGCTTTGAACAACCTCTGGACACGGATAAAAAGGTAAGAAGTAGATACAGCTTTACCATCATAGCCCATGTCCCATAAATACGCCTGGCAATGTTGGACATTGGTTTTCCAGGAAACAAACAATGGAATTGGCATTCTGGATAAGGTTGGGAATTACAGACAAGCCAGAGTTTATGAATTTAGCCATGTTCTGTGCATTGATTTTATTATCTTCCGAGAATATTTTTTCCCCATATTGTTTTTGCCAGCTTGAACTGCATGTGAATAAGAAGAGTTGCTAATGTTTTAAAGGCCCAGTTATTTAACACTCTGTGTCATTTTGTCCAACCTTTTGCCTCTGCATGAAAAGCTTTTAAAAAAGAATTCACCTATTAAGGACAAGGTTAATCTCTGGTCCCATGTGCTTGACTTGGTCTGATAGCTTCAGTAGGAAATACATGAAAGAAAAGTCTTGTTTGTTTTTTTTGTACCTGCATTTCTTTTATATTATTTCACTTTAAGAAAAGACAATATGTCGTGGCAGTAAATTATCCTGATGTTATTGCTGACACTCAATGTAACTGGTTGACAGATGACACGCAGGGAAAATATTATGACATCTGTCAACAAGTGACAATAAAGTACCATGATTTTTTTTTGTTTCTTGTGTGCACTAAAACAAAATTTATACTATTGCTTTCTTTTTGTGGATGTGGGGCAGAGAGTAATTTCCTTGAACTGCTGTGGAATTAAGTCTACTTTTGAATAAAGAATTCCACTTTGAAATCTCAGGAGTCTTGACTATCATGCTGTCAAACAAAATGGCTGCCCCTCCCTTGACACCAAGGAACAGGAAAGTAGTGTGCTTTGTAGAACTAATAGAGGAACCATTTTATATTTAAACCTGGAAACCTCTCGACTCGAAACTAATCAAATAGTCTAATTCAATGACAAAACATACGAATTTAAAAAAAATCTAAAGATGTGCATAAGTTTTGCTTATCAACAAACATGTAACTTACCTCAAGAAGATATGCTGACCTAATTTTTCTGAACCAGAATTTCATTTGTGACCAACTAAGTCAGCCACAGCTAAGTCAGTACTGCATATAAAGCCGAACGGCAAAGGAATTATTTTTTTTCTGAAAATATTCATTCTTTTAGCATTTTTTTTGGTCTATTATTACTTTTCAGTACATTTTGGTAAAACCTTTAATTCTTTCTCAGAGGTACCTTTCTCCTGTTCCATGTTTCCAATTTTTTTTTCATATCTTATACTTTCCCCATGGCATGGGTGGAGACTATTCAGCTTGTCACCGCCTGTGCTATCTCTCAGTGCATTCTATTTTTCCATTTCAGTCTTCAATGCAGCCCAATTTATAAATGTTTTTCCTTGTAAACAATTCTCTCTCACATGCCCATCATCTTCTTCCTGATTCTCTTGCTACCTACCTATTTTACCTATCTAAATTACCAGGGAAAATTTTATGGCAGCCAGAGCATGTTTGAAATGTGGGAAGACTACAAGCAGTTCTGGTCGCCCCATTACAGAAAATATATGGATGCTTTGGAGACAAAGTTTATTAGAATGCTGCCTGGATTAGAGGGTTTCAGCTAAAGGGAGAGGTTGGATAGACGTAGATTTTTATCTCTGGAATATCGGAGGTTGAATGGATAGAAGTATATAAAAGTAGAAGTATATACAATTATGAGAGGCATAGAAAGGCTAGACAGGTGGAAAAGTTCCACACTGGAGGGCATAACTATAAGGTGAAAGGAGAAAGTTTAATGGGGATGTGCGGGTTAGGTTTACACAGAGAGTGATGGGGGCCTGCAATGCATTGCTCGGGGTGGTCGAGTCAGATATGACAGTGGGATTTAAGTGGCTTTTAGATATGGAAGTACAAGGAATAGAGGGATATGGATCACGTAAGCTGAGTTCAGTTTAACTTTGCATCATGTTGGGCACAAATATTGATCGGTACTGTTCTTCTGTTCTGCTCGGAATACTCAGGGAGCCCAGGGGGCTGAGAGGGAGAATGTGCAAAATCCTCCCAGGAAGCATCAGTTTTAGCTGAACTTGCATCAGTGAAGCTCTGCACCAGCCACGCCAACTGCAGAATTGTTCTGCCCACTGTATTTTTTTTAACCTTTTTCTTTTTGTCGATGCAGCCAAATTATGGGGCAAATTATGGGGCATACAAGCCCAAAACAACTTTATAGTAATTTATCCATTTAATCATTCTTCAACAACTGGGATTCTTTTTGTCAGTATATGCAGTTATAATTTTGTGGGTCTGGACATTTCAGAAAGTTTGTTGCTTTTTTGTATGGATATATTCTGTCATAATAGCCAGATTTTTTTGAATGAAATTTTTTAAATATGATTTTTCACTATATTTTTCTTTTAAAAAATCACTATAAAATATATTTTTTACAGCCTTTCAACATGTTATTATATTATATATTATATGTCATACAATATATTATATGTTGTTCTTAATTTTGTTTTCCACGTTTCTTTAATTTTAATTTTTTTCTATGAAGAAAGATCCATACATCTTGCTTTCATTAATACCTTTCATTTTTATCTTGTGTTACTTTTTGTTGAAAAAGAAAGAAAAATAAGTAATCCACGATTGCAGTTGGAGCCCACAGGCAATGCGAAGTATCAATAAAGAGCAAAGCCAAATTGAGCCAATTACAGCAGAGCGACACTGCTTTAAATATAACCAATACTGCTATAGCTTTGGATTTTATGAAAGGGGCTGTCCCACTTGGGCGACCTAATCCGTGAGTTCTGGCGAGTTTGCCCTCGACTCATACTTGCAGCATGGTCGACACAAAGTCGGAGGAGGTCTTCGTAACTCTCCTTCAGTAGTCCCCGTGTACTCGACACCTCAGCTAGGTCGCGGCGTATTTTTCAACATGTTGAAAAATGCCCGCGAATAAAAAAAAAGGTCGCCATGGAAAAAATCGATACTTTTTTTACTCGTAGTAGGTCGGCATGTTAGTCATAGGTAATCGAGGGTAGTCAAAAGTTGTCGAAGGTAGTCGAAGGTAGTCGTAGATAGTCTTCATCATAGTCGAAGGGAGGTCGAAGGAGATCGAAGGAGGTCGTCTTCACACTCCACTTGTCCAATTTTCCCAAAGTTAGCCGTAGATAGTCTAAGCTAGTCTTCTACATAGTCGAAGGAGATCTTCAACATGACATTTTTTCAAACTCTCCTAAACTCTTCTAAACTCGCCAATTAGGTCACCCAAGTGGGACAGCCCCTTTACTTTTAGGAAGGCCTCCTTGTTCTAAATAATGTTTTCCTCATACTTGTTTTGAATTTTGTTGGCTAATCATTAAAATAAAATCTGGCAATCCTGGCTCTGCATAGCAGTCTGATCAACATTTTAAGATTACAAGAGGAGCGACCATTAGAGACAGAAAGGAAGGGGGTGAAACTAGTGCAGGAGACCGCATGGATGAATTCCAAAAATTGTTCATTCAGCAAACCAGAGGATTGGGAGAAATATAGAACTCAACAGAGGAGGACAAAGGGGTTAATTAAGAGGGGGAAAAAGACTAGGAAAGAAAACTTGTGGAGAATATAAAAACTGATTCTAAAAGCTTCTTAGATATGTAAAAAGAAAAAGTTTAGTGAAGACATATGTAGGTCCCTTACAATCAGAGACAGGTGAATTTATAATGGGAAACAAAGAAATGGCAGAACAGTTAAGCAGGCACTTTGGTTCTGTCTTCTCTAAGGAAGATGCAAACAATCTCCCAGAAATACTAACGGACCAAAGATCTAGTGGGAGGGAGGAACTGAAGGGAATCCATATTAGTCAGGAAATGGTGTTAGGTAAACTGTTGGGACTGAAGGCAGATAAATCCCCAGGGCCTGATGGTCTGCATCCCAGAGTACTAAAAGGAGGTGGCCCTTGATGCATTGGTGATCATTTTCCAATGTGATCTCGACTCTGGATCAGTTCCTGTGGACTGGAGGGTAGCCAAAGTAACCCCACTTTTTAAGAAAAAAAGGGAGAGAGAAGGCGGGGAGTTAGCCTTACATCGGTAGTGGGGAAGTTGCTTGAGTTGATTGTTAAAGATGTTATAGCAGCACATTTGGAAAGCAGTGACAGGATCGGTCAAAGTCAGCTGGAATTTTTTGAGGATGTAACAAGTAGAATGGATAATGGAGAGCCAGTGGATGTGGTGTATCTGGACTTTCAAAAAGCCTTTGACAAGGTCCCACACAAGAGATTAGTGTGCAAAATTAGAGCACATGGTATTGGGGATAGGGTATTGGTGTTAGAGAACTGGTTGACAGACAGGATGCAAAGAATAGGAATTAATGGGTCCTTTTCAGAATGGCAGGCAGTGACTAGTGGGGTGCTGCAAGGCTCGGTGCTGGGACCCCAGTTATTTACAATATATATTAAAGATTTCGACGAGGGAATTAAATGTGACCTCCAAGTTTGCGGATGACACAAAGTTGGGTGGTAGTGTGAGCTGCAATGAGGATGCTATGAGGCTGCAGGGTGACTTGGATAGGTTGGGTGAGTAGCAGATGCATGGTCTCCTAATTTGAAGAAGGACATTATTGCCATTGAGGGAGTGCAGCGTAGGTTCACCAGGTTAATTCTCTGACATATGATGAAAGAATGGGACGACTGGGCTTGTACTCACTGGAATTTAGAAGGATGAGAGGATATTGTGAAGATACATATAAAATTATTTAAGGATTGTACAGGCTAGATGCAGGAAAAATGTTCCACATGTTGGGGGAGTCGAGAACGAGGGGTCACAGTTTAAGAATAAGGTTTAGGCCATTTAGGATTGAGATGAGGAAAAACTGCTTCACCCAGACAGTTGTGAATCTGCCACAGAAGGCAGTGAGGCCAATTCACTGGATGTTTTCAAGAGAGAGTTAGCTCTTGGGTCTAAAGGAATCCAGGGATATGGGGAATAAGCTGGAACGGGGTACTGATTTTAGATGATCAGCAATGATCATATTGAATGGCGGTGCTGGTTTGAAGGGCCGAATGGCCAACTCCTGCACCTATTTTGCTATGTTTCTAAAAGTGAAAAAAAAGATTTATGTTTTAGATCAGACCAATCATTCGATGACAGCTTCAAATTGTTCCCGCTTTAGGCCACAGACAATTGATGCTTTTCAACTTCTACTTCAGATTATAAACACTTCTTCAACTTCTCACAATTTTAAGTATTAAATAAATTAATGGAAATAAAGAAGTGATTAAAATTTAACTAAAAGTTGAACATGCATTAATATTCTCTGCTTCAAGAGCGAACAACTGGGTAAATAGCTGTTCTCCCCATCTGGCTCCATGAGCACCCCATTTTTTAATTTTGCCACTCTGTCTCTACCTATCACCCACTTGTCATGGTCTTTTAACTCCACCACTTCCCCCTCCCCTACCTGGCTCCCCCTGCCCATCATCCCCCTGCTCACCTGGATCCACCTATTGTTTGCCAGTCCCTGCCTCACCACTCCCTCTCACCTCTTTATACTAACATTCTCAATCCTGTCTTAGCCTGAAATGTCAACTATCTCTTTGCCTCCATATATGCTGCTTGACTTCTGAATTTCTCCAGCAGTTTGTTTCTTGCTCCAGATTCCAGAATCTGCAGTCTCTTGTGTCATATGTAATTAACTGAAAGGTTGGACATGGCATCATAGCTGCTGGAGGGCTCAGTATAAGGCTAAACCAACATCCAGCAATTTCTGTCCAATTTGAGATGTTCCTGGAAAGATGGGCAGAAGGAACAGAGATTTCAAGAATCATTTATTGTCATATGCTCCGAAACGGAACAATGAAATTCTTACTTGCAGCAACACAACAGATATGGAAACATAGTACTCTGTAAAATCCATATATATAGACACACACACACACACATATCAAACAGGCAAATAAAAAACAATAATAGTGCAAAGTCAAAAATAATACCCTTGTGTATGTAGTTCATAATCATAACTTTATTAGCCATGTTTGGCAACATATGAGGAATTTGATTTGCCATACAGTCATACCAATAAAATGCAACAGAACACACAAAATACATTTAAATATAAACATCCCCAACAGCGACTCCTCCACATTCCTCACTGTGATGGAAGGCGAAAAAATGTTAAATCTCTCCCTTCTTTGTCCTCCAGTGGTCGGAGGCCTCTAACCTTCCGTTGACAGGACGACCTTACTCCCGTATCCAGCGGCGGGCCTCCTCGTCGGGGCGATCAAGCTCCTGCATCGTGGGGGGAACCACAGCTCCCCCGCGCTGGGCGATTTACCCCGTGTTGGAGCTAGTCGAACGTCGTACGGCTTTTGGAGCTTCCCGACATCGGTCTCAACCCGAGACTGCGAGCTCCTTGATGTTAAAGTCCGCAGGCCGTGGTTGGAGCGTCGATCCCAGGCAAGGAATCAGCTCCGATGGTAAGTCCACGCCCCGCGGTGGGGGTCAAAGTCAGTCCCAAGTAAGGCCGCCAGCTCCATGATGTTAGGCTGCAGAGCGACTGGAGATACAATCCAGAAAACAATCGCAGATCTGGCAAGGTAAGAGATTGAAAAAAGTTACCCCCGCCTACCCCTCCACATAAAACAAACCAGAGAACATTAACACATACTTTTAAAACACACTAAAAATAACACACAAAAAAGACGAAAAGGACAGACAGACTGTAGGGGAGGCTGCCATCAATGCACCACCCATTGGGAGCTTATTTGGAGATTGTAATGTTTAATAGCTTACTGTGGGGAAAATAGCTGTCGTAATCTCTGTGGCAATAATAAAGTTGCCACCATCAAGTACCGCAGAATAAATACAAAGCACTGTTCTTTCATTCATTGGATCATTTTTATTATTGAAGACATAATATTCTTGTCAATGGGTAATTCAGCATGCTTATGTATGTTACTGGACTAGTATCCAGAGAAATTGGCCATTAATCCAGGGATGCAAGTTCAAACCTCACCATGACTACTAAGACATTTAAAATCAAGCAATTAAATAAATTTAGAATAAATCAAAAACTACTACCTTGTCATAAAACCCATCTCGTTCACTAATCTTCTTTTGCGAAATAAATTGGCCTTCTTTCTTGATCTAGCCTTTATGTGACCCCACATCGACCAATGAATCTTAAATGACTTTTCAGTTTAGGGGCAAATAAGAGAAGGACAATAAATGCTGACTTCACCAGGGATGTCCAAGTTCTTTGGGTCTCCAGAGACACAACCTATTACTATAAAGTCACAATGACAAAACTCAAATTGATTTGAAGTACACAAAATTCAGGTTAGTGATGCAAGGCACAAATTATTACACTTGTCTAATGCTTCATATTATTATTTCTAAACATACCCCTCTACTTTTGCCCTGCATGAGTTATTAATTTTAATCTCCTCTCCCTGAATGTCTGGAGGTTTTCCAATTTCTCTGTTTGAAAAGATGTACAGGAGATCCACCTTCAGTGTGCCATAGAAGCATGGAGAGTCAGAACCATACAGCACGGAAACAGGCCCTTTGGCCCATTACGTCCATGCTGACCAAGATGCCCCATCTAAGCTAGTCCCACTTGCCTGCATTGGGCCATATCCTCTAAACCTTTCCTATCGATGTGTTTTAAATGTTAATATTGTATCTGCCTCTATCTTTTCTATCTCTTCTTTCTCTATCTCCCTATTCTCTCTCTTTTCTTATTTTCTTCTTCTCACTGCTCGGTATCACGCATTTCTCTATTTTTGTACTATTCTCTTTCTTTTCTTGCTAAAAAAAAAGAAGCTGTACATAAAATGTAACATGTCAATATATATTAGGTATCTACAAGGTACCACATTATTGTACTTTCTTCTAATAAAGTAAAAAAAAAAAAAATTGTATCAGCCTCGACCCACTGGCAGCTCACCCCATATATCTACCACCACCCAAGCAAAAATGTTGTTTCTCAGGTTCCTTTAAAATCTTTCCCCTCTGACCTCAAACCAATGTCCTCTGATTCTTGATTCCCGTATCATGTGTAAAAGACTCTGTGCATTCACCCTATCAATTCCCCACATGATTTTATGCACCTTATAAATCTTCTCTGAACTGCTTCCAATTTAATGACAATCTATCTTTAGCAGAGTAACCAATACTGAATACAATACTCCAAATGCGGCATCACCAATGTGTTGTGCAACTATAACAAAAGGAGCCAACTTCTATATTGAATACCCTGACTGATGAAGGTCAATGTACCAAAAGCCTTCGTTACTATCCTAGGCACCTGTGACACCACTTTCAGGGAACTGTGCACCTGTACTCCCAGATCCTCTTTGCTCTACACTCCCCAGGGCTCTGTCATTCACTGTGAATGTCCTGCCCAGATTTGACATCCCAAAATGTAACACCTCACATTTATCTGCATTGAATTTCATTAGCCATTCCTCAGCACACTTTCCCAGCTGATTGATATTCTGCTGTATTTTTTGATAACCATCTTCACTGTCTACAATACCACCTACTTTAGTGTCATCTGCAAACTTACTAATCATGTGGTCCACATTCTCATCTAAATCGTTGAGATACTTTCTGTCCCCTGTCTACAGTGGGCAATGCGTAAACTCAATTTCCAATGTTGCTGCTTGCCCCTCTTTATGGGAGACACCTGTTCACATTCTTTGCAGCTGAATGTCTTTAACTTCAGTTCTTGAGTCTAAACGGCCATTAAAGGAGTGTATTTCTCACAGGCTTTGAAGAAGGTTGCAGACTAATTCAGATGGTAACAAAAAACATGCAAATAATGTATTCAAACCAGAGAATATATCTTCCAAAGACCATGTGAGAGGGAGAATTCTGGGAGAGGAGGGGAAAGTGGAAGAGGTAAGGAGGGAGAGTAGGGGAGAAGGGGGAACAGAGGGGAAGGGGGGGGGGGGTGGATGGGGTAGGGAGCGGGGAATACCTAGGGAGATGAGGAGGAGAGAGCGGGGGATTGAGGAGGTTGTGAGGGAGAGTGGGGGAAAAAGGGGGGGAGGTGGGGAGGGAGAGTAGGGGGAGGAGGGGGTATAGAGGGAGAGGGATGGGGGGTAGTGAGTGGGGAATAGAGGGAGAGGATGGCAGTGGTGGAGGTGAGGAGGGATAGTGGGGATGACAGGGGGAGGTGTAGAGTGAGGGAGGTGGGGGGGGGGGGTTATAGTGATAGGAGGGGAGAGGAGTTATGGAGGGAGTGAGGGAGTCACTGAGGATAGGGGAAAGGCGAGGGGGGGAGAGGTGAGGGAGGAGCAGGCAAAGAGGGAATGGAGCGGCACCCTCGAGATGCTGGGAGGTGAGAAGGGAGAGTGGGGGGGGTTAGGGGGAGGCAGAGGTAGGGGTAGGAATGGAGAGGGGGAAAAGTCAGGAGGTGAGGAAGGAGAATGAGAGAGGAGGGGGAATAGAGGGACTAGTTGGGGCTATGGGTGAGTGGTAGAATATTGCGTTGGGGGAACGGGTTGCGTTGGGGGAACGGGTGAGTGGTGGAATATTGCGTTGGAAACGGGTTGTGTTGAGGAGCCAGGCCTCCAGTGTGACAGGGACCCAACGGGTCCCACTTAGTCTAGTAGAATATAATTCTCAGGCTAAATGGTGTTTGAACAAAAAAGGACCCTCAACTTTAATATTTCTGGGAATATTTTCTTTATGTATTAGAAATAATCCTTACCAAATGCTTACTTCTTGTCTGCATAAATCGACACTTCAGAAATAATGGGTGAGTCACTAAGTTTTGTCATTATAGAGTAATTGGTAGTGAAGCACATTAACATGGAGATATGGTTTAGCAGCTCGTGTTGGCTTGTTAGGAATTATTCAACATCACTGACAGTGAATGCGGAGATTTATTTATGTTTGCCTTCCAGCACACTTTGTGTAGTTCTTTTAGCTCACCAGAACACAGCTGAGCTTCCAAAAATCACAAGCAGTGAAATTGTATAGCCCTTCAAGGGGTCAATGGCCCTCGCATTAAATGGGTATCTTTTTTTCTCTGTTGGTGGTGGGCGGGGGGAATTATTTTCTCATTCACTTCTCAGCATTAAAACATTAACAGATTTTAAGACATTGATTATGACTAAAGAGATCATGCTTGAAATGAACTTCACAGTTTAGAGTATCCCCAAGATTAAAATAAATAGAAAGCAAGTCTATCTTTTGGCCTGTATAGCTTGTATCATGGAATGCCAGACCAGAGACCTCAAAGGCATCCCATTGAAGTTATGCTAATAACAAAGCAGGAAAAAGTTATTGTTGTTGCTAGAAATAATGGGCCTGTCCCACTTAGGTGATTTTTCAGGCGACTGCTGGTGACTGTCAACTTGCCGGCAGTTGCCTGAAAAACCGGCAACTAGAACGGCCACTGTCAGTGGAGCACACACACACACATCGCTTCCTTCACCAGCCCATTATGCAGGCGGGGTCAGGGCAAGCCGGGGAGGGGCGGGGGAGCGCTGTCTGATTGAAATTCACATGGTGCAAAGCCAAGGTGATACTGCGATGAGCAGGATGGTTGGAAGGGGGGGGGGAGAAAAAGGGGGGGAGGGGGAGGGGTAATTAGGAGGAGGGGGGGGGGGAGAAGAAAGGGGGGAAGAAGAGGAGGGGGAGAAGGGGGGGGGGGGGGGGGAAGGGGGGGGGGAGAAGGAGAGGGGGGGGGGGGATGGGGGGGGGGGGGAGGGGGGGGGGGGGGGGGGGGGGGAGAAGACTTTTAAGAAGCCAGAGATACATGGCTGTGAAGCTCGGCAGACATTTAATATTGCAGGTCGGTTATCCTTGGTTCTGAAAACTACTGCTTACGTTTTTTTTTCCAATGAGCCAATAAAATTCACCGGTCAGCACTGGCTACAACTTACGAGAACCTAAGAGAACCTTCGACCTCCTGGCAACTCACTAGGGCCTCCTGGTGACCCACCTACGGCACGTGAATTCTCGCTTCACTCCATGGCGGCTTCATTCTAGTCGCTGCTAATTTTTCAACATGTTAAAAAATTCACGGCGACCATAATGAGGCCATGACTAGTTCCCAGAATGCGGGAACTCCTCACGACCATGAAGGTGACTGCCCGGCAACCACCCGCCAACATGTGGCGACTGCATTGTCTCCTGCAGTTGCCTAAAAAGTCGCCTTAGTCAGACAGGCCCATAATACCACTAGAGCAGTCTTTAGCTGTTTAAATCCAAGTCCAAGTTCAAGTGAGTTTATTGTCATGTGTCCCTGTATAGGACAATGACATTCTTGTTTTTTCTTCAGTACCCAGAACATAGTAGGCATTTACTACAAAACAGATCAGTGTGCTCATATACCGTAATATAAATATATATACACATGTATAAATAAACTGATAAAGTGCAAATAACAGATAATTGGTTATTAATAATCAGAGTTTTGTCCGAGCCAGGTTTGATGGCTGTGGGGAAGTAGCTGTTCCTGAACCTGGTTGTTGCAATCTTCAGGCTCCTGTACCTTCTACCTGAAGGTTGCAGGGAGATGAGTGTGTGGCCAGGATGGTGTGGGTCTTTGATAATACTGCCAGACTTTTTGAGGCAGCGACTGTGATAGATCCCCTAGATGGAAGGAAGGTCCGAGCCGATGATGGACTGGGCAGTGTTTACTACTTTTTGTAGTCTTTTCCTCTCCAGGGTGCTCAGCTTGCCGAACCAAGCCACGATGCAACCGGTCAGTATGCTCTCGACTGTGCACCTGTAGAAGTTTGAGAGAATCTTCCTTGACAAACCGACTCTCTGTAATCTTCTCAGGAAGTAGAGGCGCTGATGAGCTTTCTTGATAATTGCATTAGTGTTCCCGGACCAGGTAAGATCTTTAGAGATGTGCACGCCCAGGAATTTGAAGCTCTTGACCCTTTCAACCATCGACCCGTTGATATAGACGGGGCTGTAAGTCCCCATCCTACTCCTTCCAAAGTACACAATCAGTTCCTTGGTTTTGCTGGTGTTGAGGGCCAGGTTATTGTGCTGGCATCATATGGACAGTTGCTAAATCTCTCTTCTATACTCTGACTCATCCCCACCAGTGATACGTCACACAACAGTGGTGTCGTCAGCGAACTTGAAGATGGAGTTTGCACTGTTAACGGCTACGCAGTCATGAGTATAGAGTGAGTACAGCAGGGGGCTGAGCACGCAGCCTTGAGGTGCTCTCGTGCTGATTGTTATCAAGGCTGACACATTTCCACCAATACGAACAGACTGTGGTCTGTGAATGAGGAAGTCAAGGATCCAATTGCAGAGGGATGCGCAGAGACCCAGTTCTGCGAGTTTGGTAACCAGCTTGGAGTTGATGATTGTGTTAAATAGCAACAACAATAACTATGATTTAAAATATCCCGCAGGGACTGATACTGTCATCCTGAATAACCATGAATTGGGATTTGAGTCTCAAAAGTAAAAAGCAAGGAAGCTACCAGTGTGGACATGGGCAATCTCTGGAAAAATTGTGCTGATCAAGGTTCCACTGTTCACAAGACAAGGATAAGGTCAGCTCAAAGCATATTTGCATCGACTGTTAAAATAAGTATAGTTAAAGTCTGCACTTGGTGTTCGAGCTGCAGAGAAGCTAGATCAAAGATGAGATATAAAGATACTTTAGTAATTGGGCATTCCTGCCAATATGCTTGCCAGAGTACAGAGTATGAAATCATAGCCTTGTACTCAATAAAAATTGGTGCATAAAAAACTATAGTTATATAGCCTCTCCCCTAAAAAAGATGAAAAGCTCAAGGAATTCAAGGAATGAACACCACATTTTTAAAACTGTATTGCCATTCCAAAGAGATTGTTTGGTTGTAATTAAGATTTAGCATACTGTAATCAATTCACACAATGGTTTGGCCAGATGGTAAATATTGAGTATGTACCAGCAGCACTGTGGCACTGTAGGTAGAGCAGATGTCTCATAACTCCAGTGACTTGAGTCTGATTCTGACCTCAAGTCATATGTGTAGATTTATCACATTGCACACTCCCTTATATAGCAGCATCTAAGTCTTATCTCACTGTACTTATGCTGCCTTCAATTCACAGGACAACTGAATGCAACGGAATTCATGAAGTTCAAAACCAATATATCCACCACTCTTAGAAAGTTGTAAGCAAATAAGCCGTGTCAAGAGGAATTGTAGCCTTCCATCCAATGAGTTACTCAAAAACTTTCACTGTAGAGAAACTCATTAGATCTCTCTCTCTCACTTAAGCTTAAGTTCTTCACTGATTTACTATTTATGAATTGTGCTGCAAAGAAAAGACACAATAATGATTTATTTTACCTGCCATTTTCTTATCCGCTCGTTCAATTCCTTTCCGCTCTCCCTCATCTAGTCCCACGTTTATTTTTACAACTCTCTTTGAATTTACATTTAATATCCCTTACAGTCTTTTTCTATTCTTCTTCCAAGTTTACTTTCCTTCTGTTTGTAGTTATCCTTCTTTAATCATTCTGACACTTGAATCCTGGCACTTGGATTCGCATCTGTTTTTTGCAAAATTACAAGATTTTTTCTTTAATCTAAAATTTAAGATTTTCCTTAAGTTTCATACTCTACCAAGTCACAGTTGCCACAATCTTTCAGTGAAGTCTCTTTTCTCAAAAGGGAATCTATGATTGAAAATTATCCATTTTCTATGTATTGGCCATTGCTTTTCTACAGTCATACTTTAATCTAATTTCCCAATCTACTTTCTCGTCTCATTCTTCTGTAAGACTTTGTTTAATTATAAGATCCTAGTTTTCGATATTGCTCTCAAGCTAAATTTGAAATGCTGTCATATAGTGATCACTGTTCTGCAGGTAGGTTCTTTCCCGTAAGATTTACTAATTAATCTTGTCTCATCACACAGCACGGGTTTCACAATAGCCTGTTCCATAATTAGTTCCTTGACATATTGCTATGAGAGAGCCTTTCATAAATACTTACAATATTCACTCTCTTGTCCTAACATTTCTTTTTGCAATATGGTAACAATATTTTCTGAAAATGCTGCCTTAAAGGGCCTTGGGAAGTTTTAATACTTAAAAGTGCTTCATAAATTGAATTTGTTAGTATGCTATAGCTGACGAACAGCACAAATTATGATATGGCAATGTCGTGGTAATTCTTATGATCAAATCTCCCTGTGACAAGTTGTGAAAATGATTTCAAAAACGTGAACATCGATGAAAGGCAATGGGGTAAAAAATATTTATGAAAGATGCTGGATTGTTATAACACACATTGCTTTTCAGAAAAGCAAACAATCAACTATTTTGCCCAATTTACTAATTGGAATAACTGATTCTTTAATCTCTCTGAGGTGCCACTGTTCCTAAAATTATTATCATCAATTAATTACCGCATCTTCATCAACAAGGCAGGGCAATCCAAGCTGGGCAACTTCAGGCTTGGCAATGCACCTGGTTATGTGATGATGTCAATAATTCCTACACTAATGCAAATACTTTCCCCAAATTTAATGAGTTGATTAATATATGAAGATTAGATCGCATGCAATCCAGGGGGATACAAAATTAGCTTCATGATAGGAAGTAGGTGGAAGGTTACTATTTGTACTGGAGGTCTGTGACTAATGGTATGCCTCAGAGATCAGTCCAGCTTCTTTTGCTATTTGTCTATATCAACGATTTGGATGAGAATGTGCAAGGCATGTTTAGTATGTTTGAAGATGAAACTAAAATAGGTGGTATCTTTGACATTGAAAATGGTTGTCGAGAATTACATTGGGATTTTAATCAGTTGGGTAAGTGGGCTAAGGAATGGCAAATTAAGCTTAAGTATGATAAGATAAGTATGATTTTTGGGAAGTTAAATCAGGGCAGGACTACACAGTGAATGGTAGGGACCTGGAGAGTGTTGAAGAGCAAAGGGATCCAGGGGTACAAGTACATAGTTCCCTGAAAGTGGCATCACTGGTAGATAGGGTGGTGAAAAACGGTTTTTAGCAGGCTTGCCTTCCATAGTCAAGGAATTGAATAGAGAGGTTGGGACATTATGTTACAGTTGTTCAAGATGTTGGTGAGTCTGTATTTGGGGTATTGTGTTCATTTCTGATCCTTCCCCACTATAGGAAATTTACCATTAAACTGGAAAGAGTGCAGAGAAGATTTATAAGGATGTTGCAGACTCAAGGACCAGAGCTATAGGGAGAGGTTGGGCAGACTAGGTACTTGTTCTTTGGGGCACAGGAGACTGAGAGGTAATAATATAGCGGTGAGGGAAGTGAGTGATATTTCACTATGGGATGTCCATTGTAAGGGAAGCGTATACAGTTAATGGCAAGACTCTTAACAGCATTGATCAACAGGGGAATCTTGCA
Source organism: Leucoraja erinaceus (assembly GCF_028641065.1). Lineage (NCBI taxonomy): Eukaryota > Metazoa > Chordata > Chondrichthyes > Rajiformes > Rajidae > Leucoraja > Leucoraja erinaceus. The sequence goes on from NC_073385.1 coordinate 45,396,632, forward strand.
GTCCAAATTCATAGCTCCCTGAAAGTCGCATCACAAGTAGATAGCATTGTAAGACGATAGACGGTGTGCTCGCCTTCATCGATCAGAACATTGAGTATAAGAGTTAGTCAGTCATGTTGTAGGTTTATAAAACTTTGGTTAGGCGACATTTATTGTATTGTGTTCAGTTCTGGTCACTCCATTCCTGGAAAGATTTGGAGGCTTTGGAGAGGTTGCAGAAGAGGTTTACCAGAATGGTATTTGATGGTATAAATACGACCATTTATTAGATGGTATCGGCTATGAGGAGAAGTTGGAAAAACATGGATAATTTTCTTTGGAATGGTGGAGGCTGAGAGGAAACCTGATAGAAGTGCAGAAAATGATGAGAAGCATAGATGGGCATGAGCATTTCCCCAGGAAAGATCGGACGGTATAGCTTTAAGGTGAGAAGGGCAAAGTTTTAAGGAGATGTGCAGGGTAAGTTTTTTTTACACAGAAGGTAGAAAATGCCTGAACGTGCGGTCAGGGATGATGGTGGAAGCCAACACAATAGTGGCATTTAAATACCTTTTAGATAACCACAGGGCCAAGGAAAGGACCATGTGCAGGTGGAAGGGACTAGTTTAATTTGGTACCTGTGGGCCAAAGGGCCAGTCACTGTACTATACTAAGACTTTGATCACCCGGTATTAAATCATTTATTAACCTCTTGTTCCAAGGAGAATAGCTGTAGCTTATCAGTGGCACAGCAATTAGTTCTACTGCTTTGAACTCTGACAATTCAGGATTGGTGTCCAGTGCTGCCTATGAAGAGTTTTTATGTTCTCCCCATAGCTGTATCAATCTCATCTGGACTCTTTTCCATGGTGTAAGACTAAATAAAAAGCATTTGGTGTATGCGCAGAGTTTACACTGTTGAAGCCTTTTAATTAGATTTAGTGACCAGCATACCAGAAGCTGTTGAACAATTAAGTAATTGCATGTACCACTTGTCATTGGGAATGATGAAATTAGATTGTTTGCTTATAGAAATCTGCAACTGCGGCTTCAAATGAAATTCAGGCTGTGATTGTTGGCAATGCTTCCACAAGATATTGGAAACTAAAATCAATGCCTCTGATTTATAAGTACAAATTAAATCAATTAAAATGAATGAGTGGTCACAAATAATGAGTTGGGTTAGTACCACAGTGAGTTAAGGTATTATTGGCAAACATAAATTTGAGATGTTGTGGTTTCAGGTCTGGATCAATTGAGGTTAAAATCAACAGACTAGAAATTGAATCCATTTATGCCCAATGTTCATGAGCAAATCGCACATTAAACAATTTAATCTTGGATAGATCTCATTAGCAATCATTTCTTGGTGAAATTGTGCCATCAGAAACTAGGTCTGGATTTGTATCTAACAGGAATACTGGTGCAATTCACCTTAGAATGTTCTGACATTTTGCCAATGTCAATCACATAGCAAATAACATCAAGTCATTTCCTCATGTACTGCCATGGAATTGTCTCTCTTGAGAGCAATCTATGACCTTTGAACAATCACACAAAAAATCTAGGAGTACATCGGGTTGAGACCACCAATCAGGTGTCAACAAGAGGATATCCTTTTTATGTCATTAATGTTATGCGTGCAGCATCTGCCATCCCTAGATTTCAATAGTCTGGGCATTTGAAGTCTCATCACTGATTACTTGCTTTTTATACTATGCACTCCGAGCTACATACAATGATGTCTGCCTCACTTATCATCCCAAAGTTTAGACTAGATCCTGGAGATACAAAGCGGAAACAGGCCCTTCGGCCCTCCGAGTCCGCGCCGACCAGCGATCACCCCAAACACTAGCACTATCCTGCACACTAGGGACAATTTACAATTTTACTGAAGTCAATCAACCTACAAACCTGCACGTCTTTGTGATGTGCGCGGAAACTGGAGCACCCAGAGAAAACCCACGTGGTCACAGACAGAACGTACAAACTCCGTACAGACAGCATCCATAGTCAGGATTGAATCCGGGTCAGTGGGGCTGCAAGGCAACAACTCCACCTCCACTGTGTCGTCACATAGTGGAACATAGTTAGGCCTGATGGTCATGTGAGGGCTGCTTACATGCACGGAGGTCTATGTTTCTTTCCTCCCCACATTTGCTCTCTCTTCCTGGCAGCTTTTCATGTGGCTCTTTCTGTGGCTGGTGCAGGGAGAGTTTATTCAATATCTGATGCCCTTCCTGGTGAACAGCAATGCAAGGATGTGGATAGTGGGAGTTTGTCATACTGGGAACCACATATCCTGCGCAGAAGTTGTGAGGCAGGTTTGAAGAGTTATGGATTATGAAGCCAGACGGAGGAAGGTAACAGGAAGTGGGGGATGCGGGAGGGGGGGAAGGAGGTGGAGGGGAGATATAGGTGGGAGTCCAGGTGAGCACAGGATATGGAGTCTTTCACCCAAGGTAAACGCACCGAGTGTTTAACCCAGGGTGGTGGAATCAAGAACCAGAGGGCAGGTGTTGAGAGGGAAAAGATTTAATGGGAACCCGAGGCTCAACCTTTTTCACTCATTGGGTGGTGGGTGTATGAAATGAGCTGCCCAAGGAAGTAGTTTAGGCAGGTACTATAATGGCATTTAAAAGACAATCGGACAGAAACATGGATAGGAAATGCGTAGAGGAATATTAGCCAAAAATGGGCAGATGGGACTAGTGTAATTGCAGCATCCTGGTGAACATTCCCGAGTTGAGCCGAAGGGCCTATTTTCATGCACTCTAATACATGATGTTGGGCATAAACCACATTAAGGTGCTTTCAATGTATTTATTTGGCAATTTTGCAATTTATTTGCAGGGGATCAGATTGTGTGTTAGTGCTGCACATGTTTTGCAAATAAAAAAAAGCTGGTCCAATTTCTGGACAAACAAAAACAATAAAATGTATCCAGATGTGTCAAAAGAATTTCAAATATATGATAGAAATCATTACTTTTATTAAATAGACATCAACTATTGCCAAGTAAAACTGTATTATATGAAAGATAAAGAAACTCAAATATTGTGAAATAATTCCAAAGTTCTGAATCATTTATCATGTGACTAGATGGAACAGTGCTTGCTGTTGTTAATATTTTCCAAGTTTCTTAGCACTCATCAAGTTGAAGGATATTAGTGCTGGGGAATTGATGCTTGGATTACATTCTCCTTCTTGAGTATTCATTTTCAGTTTTTTTGTTGTTGTTCCAATTGAAATGGGAATTGATTTTTAAAACATTCTGCTGTATGATCTGTCATTCATCAGGCCTTAAGAAATCTATTTCATAAGTTTGAACCTTTCAATTCCAAAGGGCCAATTTCTTGACTGGGCATTTCCAGCCAGACATGATCCCAATGGGCAATGTAATTAAACAATCATAGTCCCGTCATACCTGATAATAGAATGAGTCCTAATAAACACTTTGGCCTAAAAATGTGATCCATTTGCATCAATTTTCCATGTGCCAATCGCATATAAAAGGGAGTAAATTGTACTCATGATCCATTGGGAAATTTGTGTGGTTGCCTCCATGTTTATCCACCCAAATCCTTTTGACATTTTTCTGGCTTCAGTCATGCACCCAATGACATCAGAAGTTGCGCAACCCCTGTTTTGCCCCTTACTGAGGTAAAAATAAGCTTTTAGATGCAACCTTTAACCTTTACCGCCTAGAATACATCGATTTAATTCCATTTATTCCCAATTAAAGGGGAGCTGCAGATGTCAGGATAACTGACTAGGGAGCTTCAAACAAACTTAAGAGTTTCACCTTCAAAACTCTTTATTCATTAGGCTCAACATTGTAATATGTTGAACATCCTTGTAGACACTTTGACTTTGTGACTTTGGAGCATGCAGTGATACAGACTACACAGAGTGTCAAGGCCCATAAAGGTGAGCTGTATATTGTAGGGTTTGCCTTGAAAAGGTGCCCCCTCATGACGTTCTATGTTTCCATGGTCATTGATAGACTGAGAAAGACTGACAATGATGTAGAAGATGCAACATTTTCAACTTCTGTTGCAGTTTGTTATTTTTTGCTAAACACTTCTGCACTCCTTCATCTCTCAAATGAGCTTCTTGTTGGTGGTATCCCTGATACTGGGCCAAATTTGCTTGTATTAAAATGACACCAGAAGATATTGATGAATTACAATATTGCATTTTGTGCATTACAGCATATCTTTAAATTAGGATAGTTATACATATATTAAGATTGCTTTCTGTCAGAATGAAGAGAACTTCAAAGGAAAAGTTATTGTTAAGCACTATTGCATATTTCTAAGCTGCTGCTTAGAAGGGCAGCTTCATTGAAAGCTGAGCACATGGTTCTCAATGAATAAAGTATGGAGTTTGGCATGGGAATATAACAAAAATGGAACAGACATTTTCTATTAAGCTGCTTCTATTATGCAAGGTCCAGTACACTATTTCTTTAAAATAATTTCTGTTTTATTAAAAGAGGCAATTCAATCATTATTCCCAGAATGACATTAACTGCCATATTATCGAATCTGTGCTCTAATTTATAATGTATTATTTAAGCAATTAGCAGTCAACCAGTTAAGAAGAAACTATATAGCCATTAATTTGTGCAGCACAAACAATTTCCCTCATGTTTACCTGCCCTATGTTTAGTTGTACAAATATAGGTTCCCTGCTTGTGTGAACTAAATATTAATGCAATTACATTAAAAAATTCCAATGCTCGAAAGAAATTCCGTTAATTGAGCATCAGAAATTGCATTTGAATCGTTGAAATGGATTGCATTTCAAATTGCCCATGGTGGCTGGGATTTATTTTGCCAAATAGCTACAATAGAAAGAACGCTGAAGCAGCAGGACCTTTCATGATAATGACAAAAGGTTAGCTGAAGCTGAGGGCTGTTTGTATTTCATGATTGCCTGTCTTTCTGCATTTTGGATCCATTGATGCAGGAAGCTTTCAGAAGGCGTTGATGTTAGCTGATTTGCATAATTGCTGTATTTAAATTGGGCATCACAAATTCTGACTTTATAATTTATTTCTCAAACAAATATACTTCATAAAAATGGGAGAAATTAATCTTTTGACGAACTTTTCCTTTTAATATCGACAACCATAACTGTCTCCCTCCCTCTCTCATTCTCTTACACACTCAGACAGACAGACAGACACACATACATACAAAACACACAAGCATATCATTGCATGGTTGATCATGAGTAATATAGGTGTATGTATGATCTATAACTTTAAAGTTATGAGCAAAATCTATTTTCTTCATTCAATGGACATTGCTTGTTTTTGATTAAAAACAGTTTAGGAATGTTTTATGTTATAGAAGCTATTAACCCTTTTACCATTCAATTCAAATTATCAAGGTTCTTGTGGTTTAAATCTGTATTTGTTTTGATTGTTTTTAATCTGTATTTGAAATTGCATTTTGCTAATTAAGTGATACAAGTTGGAGCTGTTGAATTTACCAAGCAATAAAAGCTCCCTTGGCTTGGTAAATAATTGCTTGCTTAAAGTTAACAATTCACACAATTTGATTATTGGTAGTTTTGATAAAATACTTCTTAAATTGTCATGAATAGTAGTATTTAATTTATAACTGCATCTTCGTGGAAGTGAAGTTTGTTGCTTGAACAAGATGAAATTAAAATGTGTGCAATGAAATGTGATTTTATGAATTTATTTGAATCAATATTGTAAATCTATTTGGATCATATTAACTTTTCTTTTGAAGATCTCATGGAAGCATAAATATGTGTCTAAAACAGTTAATGTAAGTTTGTTAAGGTTGAGCTGAAAAACAATTCATATTTTTTATTTAGTGCTACCAAGCTATAAAATAAAGGCAAGGGTCACCAGATATATATAGGTATGACATTGCATTGACTTTCTATTAATTTCTCCACTGTAAATTTATTGATCCACATTTATGATGAAGCAAGACGATGTAAACATTCTCCCTCCACTGGAGACGTCTCAGTCATGCATCTCATTGCTCGCTGTGTCTTTTCCTTATCCACCCAATCCTAATACATGTTATGTAGACTGTCCTCCTTTGAATCTTAAGATGCAACCTACTCTCCCCTTTGTCTGTTGCTCTTTATTTATAAGACTGGTATGTGAAACTTATTTCATTATAGATTCATGACAGGTGTATGCATTTATTTACAACTTGATCAATTGTAGTTCTTGTAATATCATTATTTCTCAAATCCAATTTTATTTTCACATCAAATTGTGAAATGCTTATTTAATTGTGTACAGGATGGGGCACCCAAATCCTGCTTCAAATGATATTTGAACAGAAAGCCAATACCTCTCAATATAATTCTATTCAGTCGTCAACATGCCTTAGAACTGGTTTGCCCAAGACCTGGTTTACACCAGTTTGTCAGTGCAGGATGGGCAAGTGGAAAAGGGATATCAGCAAAAAAAAGTGATCTATTGGCACATGCAAATGGCTGTTTTGAGCCGTTTGGAATTAATTGTTCAAAGATAAGATGCATGGTGTTCTGAATCACATTGCCAGAATCCCGAATACAAAAATAAGCATCTTGAAAGACTGGAAAGATTAATGATCCCATGTTTCTATTCCCTAGCAGAGTACTCCTTTGTAAGATGCCCAAAGTTGTTGAAGCTGTGAAATGCATATTACAGTTCACATTACCTAACCATTGATTTAGTTGTCTCCTGACTGGAAAATCCAGATTTGATCACTTTGCTTGAAATTGTATTGAGCGGTTGCAGTTAGACTGGTTCACACAAGAAAAAATGTTTGCGTCAAATTGTTATTTAAAAAAAATTACAATGATTATCTATGCTTCTTTGAGTAGTCAATGGCTTGTATTTCCCAGAGATATAATAATCCCTCAGTCAACATTATGAGCGATACCACTCACCAGAGGATTAACTGGAGCAGCCACGTAACTACAAAGGCGGGTTAATGTCTTGTAAACTGCAGCAAGACATTTACCTCCTAACTTCTCAAATTGTATCCATCACCTGAAAAGCACAAGTCAGGGGTGTGATCGAATCTTCTCCACCAGTCTGGGTGGGAGCTGTTGTATTTCTCAAGAAGCTGAAGCCCATCCAGGACAAAGTAGCCCTCATGATTGACACCCAATAAATATTCACTCCATCCACCACCAGTGCACAGTGAGCCGTGTGTAACATCTACATGGTACAGTGAATAGGACAGATACTTGGAAATAATTGCAGCCCTCAATTTATATATAATAACTGGATATTATATTGTTATTTTAAGATAATACGAAAAAGTAAGCGAGAAAAATAAGTAGAATTGCTCGTTATTTAGTTACAATTGTTACAATTATAGTGTAATAAATTTAAAGCATATATCCATTATTTGTATTGACTAAGTGATTTAATATGGAAATACTGAAAGAATGCATGTACATGCAGGATCCTTAATAGAATTAAGTCTGAAGAAGGGTCTTGACCCGAAACTTCGCCTATTTCCTTCACTCCATAGATGTTGCCGCTCCCGCTGAGTTTCTCCAGCATTTTTGTCTACCTGCAGGATCCTTAATATATGTTAAGATACTCCACCAACAGCGTTCCGTTTTATTCGTCTCACACAAAGAACATTGGAAGTTTTGTTCTTGAAATATGTTTAAAATAATGAGAGAGTGGTCAACTGTTTAAAGCAGCACGTTTCAAGAATTTAGGATGAAAAGTGAGTGTATAGTGTATTACAGTTGAGTTTTTTCATTGGTTACTAAATTACTTTGAAGAATGGGAAACATAACAGAAAAGCAAGATTGTTAACTAGATTTTTATAGCTGAAAGAATATTAACATTGCAAAACTTTAAATATGTGGATTTTTTAAGGGTGACGAGGATTATGGTGGGGTGCTGCTGCAGTATGTGGAATTCATTAAAAATGGTGGAACTGCAACATTCACACCTGCAGAAAATGTTGACATTTTGAGGAACTACGCTTAGAATTGCTAAACTGGAGTCTGAGCTATAAATACTGTAATTCATGATAAAAAACAGTACCAGGACATTTTAAATTATTGTGACTACCTCCATCATGAAAAGTGATTCAAATTTAGATAGTGATCAGGCATGAGAGGTGTGCCAATGAATCTGATGGGTATGGGCACCCAGGATGTCGTGATGGTTTAATCTCCAGTCTTGCACATGTCCAGTAGCTTTGAGGCAAGATGTGTAAATTGACCTCGTCACAGTGGTAGAGACAGCCATTCAAGTGGGAGAAGTAAAAAAGAAAATGACAGTGATAGGAGACAATAATACCAAGGGGATAAATACTGTTTTCTGCAGTCGCAAATCTGAGTCTCAAAATCTCATAATGTGTTGATTGTCCATTATGTCCCCAGTGGTGATGACAAAGAGAATGCAACAGTAATAGATCACATAGGGTGAAAGAATGGAAAATGGTAAGAAGTCAAAGATAAAATCTCTAAACTGAATGAGTAAAATGTGTGTAACAAAATAGGTAAACACACATGGCACAAATTACGATGAATGGATCTGACTGAACAGCCATTATCGAGATCTTTTTCAAGGTGACCAAGATTGAGGACTAAATATTCCAGAACATTAATATTTAAAAATGTTTCACAGTGGAAATAAGGTGTGGGGAAACTGTGATAACAGAAGATACTGTTAAATCTGTATTGATTAACTAAAAAGCAAAGTACTTCAGGTCCTGAAAATCTGAAATAAAAACAGAAAATGCTGGAAATAACCATCAGGCCAGGTATATATAAATTGAGAGGAAAACAGCCAAGGTTTCAGCTCAATGACTATTCAGAAGATCTGATAAAAAATCTATTGGATAAAGATGGTAACTGTTTCTCTATCCACAAATTAGAGATTATTGACCAGAAATAGCAACAATAGTGTTATCTCCACAGATGCTTAACGATCTAGTTGGTGTTTTCATCCATTTCTGCTCTGTTATTTGGGTGGATATAAATCCCTGTAACTGTTCTGTTTGTTGGGATGGATTATCATTCAAGAAATAATCATGGTTCGTAACAAAGAAAACACAATAAAAGGGAGAGACGGGAATTTTAATGTTCACTAGACTAAGTTGGAACCGTTGGGTCCCAGTCACACGGGAGGCCTGGTCCCCCAACGCAACCCATTCCTCAACACAATATTCCACCACTCACCCATTCCCCCAAAGCAACCCGTGCCTCCTACGCAATATTCCGGTGTGTGGAGGAGGGTGGTGTGTATGTGGGCGGGAGGGGTGTGGGGGTTTAGGAGGGTTGTTGGAGGGGGCTGTATAGGGGAGGGTGTGTGTGTGTGGGTGGGGGGGTGTGTGGGGGTGTGTGTGTGTGTGGGTGTGTGTGTGGGGTGTGGGGGTGTGTGTGGGTGGGGGGGGTGTGGGCAGGGGGGGGGGTGTGGGGCGAGGGGTTGTGGGGGGGGGGTGTGCGGGCGGGAGGATTGTGGCGGGGAGGGGGGATGGGGGGGGGGGGCGGGTAGTTGTGGGGGGTTGGTGGGGGGTTGGGGGGGTGGTTGTGGTGGCTGGGGAGTTGTGGGGGGGGGGGGGGTTGTGAAGGCGGGGGATTGTGGGACGGGGGGTTGTGGAGGGGGGTTGTGGGGGCCGGTGGGGGGGGGGGGTTGTGGGGGCAGGCGTTTTTAAACCTTTTTAAACCTCGCTGACTTTTACGATATTCAACCGATCGGATCGAAACGGTGCACCCGCAGTACAGGAGAACTGTGAGTGAACTGGTGAAAAATCATTGCGCTATCGTGAACTGTTTTTGTGCAAATAGAAAGACCGTGCAAACCGGAAGATCACAAGAGTTTTAGAGACAGACAGACAGACAGACGGACAGACAGACAGACAGATCAAATCGCTAAATGTAGTTTGTAGATCAATTCATGGAATGTATTTCAGATGATTTTCTTGGTGAATGCATCTAGGTTCCAATCAGAGAACAAATCATTTTTGATCTAGCCATATGTAATGAGAAAAAGTTAATTAGTAATGCCAAACTAAAAGCTTCCCTGGAGAAGAGATATCCTATTAAAATAAAATTTCATATCTAAGCAACAAAAATGTCCAAACCTAGAATCTTGAACTTAAATAAACTACCTACGTATGAGGGAAGAGTTGGCAAATTAAATGGGAAATTAGATTTAAAAGTTTGGTGGTAGTTAGGAAGTAGATGTTCAAATAAGTATTTCAATATATATTCATTCCACTGGGAAAAAAAAAATTCTCAGGAAAACAAGGTACTGCAGGTCAGTTTAGCTAATATTCATTTGTAGGAAAATGTTGGCATTCATTATTAAGGAAGTGATAACTGAGCACTTAGAAAAATGTAACATGATTACACCTTATTAGTGTGTTTTGTGCAAGGGAAATCCTGTTTACCAAATGTTTGTTTTTTTGACTATGTAAGGTAAATAGAAATAAGCTACTGAATATAGTTACTTAGATTTCCAACTGGCATTGAATAAAGTGTCACCGTATGAAGTGATAAAGTTGTAAGTTTAAGGGTAATATAAATAGAGGAATGATTAACAAACAGAAAATTGAATGAAATAGAGTTCAATTGGTCATATTTGTGTCGATAAGTAGTAACCAGTGAGGCACCTCAAAGATTAGTGCTGGGCCAGCTATTTCCAATTTGTATAAACGACTGAGATGAAGGACAAGTTTGCTAAGGTGCAAAGATCAGCAGGGAATTAAGAATAGGATCAAAAAACTGTCAACAAAGGGAAATTGACAAGTTAACTAGATGGGCAAAAGATGGCAGATTGATATAAAGTGAGGAAATATGATGTTTTCCAATTTGGCAAGAAGAATTTGTGTAAATGGTATGAGTATTAATTTTTTTTTAGAGATATTGTACAAGATAAACATAAAACGAATATGCAAATGTAACAAGAGGGAGCAAGAGTATAAGCATGAGGAGCAATTGAACAAAGCTTTGGTGAAATCACATCTAGAGTATTATATCCAGTTAAGTTACACATTAAAGGAAAGATTTTCTTGCCCTGGAGGTGCAGGAAAAGTTCACCAGATTGATTCATTGAAATAGGCGGTTGTCCTATGAGAAAAGATTGAGCAGAATGGGCTTTATATTCTCTTGAATATGAGATTATATAAGATGCAAAGGAGGCTTGACAGGATAGATGATGAGAGGATTTTTCTTCCTGTGGGAAAGCCTAGAATGTGGGGGCAATGTCTCCTGATAAAAAGTTAGCCTCATAAGACTGAGAAAAGGAGGAACAGAATATTTTGGTATTATTTTTGCTTGTGGAGTCATGAAATGTATTCAATGCTATAAATAATGTGTGGATCTAAGGGACATCAAATTTAATGGCAATAAGCAAGGACATGTTGAGGCCAAAACCATATCAGCCATCATCTCAATGAGTGGCGGAGCAACCTGATGCTTCTCTGCTCCTATTCCCTACATTCTTACAGACAACTGAAATTCCAGGAAATAGTTAAGTGCAGGCTTTCACCAATTCTATGTCATAGTGCTTCTGCAGATTGTTGGCACTAACAAAGGATGTAAATGAGTTTAATCTTGGCTCGTTAATTTTGTCTGCTCCACAGCGAAATCTCCTCAAGGTATGTCTATTTTGAAGAAGTTCTCCTCCTCTCTCTGATGAATTTGACTCTATCTATGCAATGGCAAAGATGTAAAGATCGCATGGATGAATTACAACAATTGTTAATCACTATCAGGCGTGAGAATAAAACAGGGAAGGCGACTCAACCGTGGCTAACGAGGGAAATTAGGGATAGGGTTAAATCCAAGGAAAAGGCATATAAATTGGCCAGAGGAAGTAACAAACTGGAGGACTGAGGACAATTCAGATTCAGATTCAGATTCAATTTTAATTGTCATTGTCAGTGTACAGTACAGAGACAACAAAATGCATTTAGCATCTCCCTGGAAGAGCGACATAGCAAACGATTTGAATAAATAATAATAAGTGTCCGGGGGGGGTGGTGATTGGCAGTCACCGAGGTATGTTGTTGAGTAGAGTGACAGCCGCCGGAAAGAAGCTGTTCCTTGACCTGCTGGTTCGGCAACGGAGAGACCTATAGCGCCTCCCGGATGGTAGGAGGGTAAACAGTCCATGGTTGGGATGAGAGCAGTCCTTGGTGATGCTGAGCGCCCTCCACAGACAGCGCTTGCTTTGGACAGTCTCAATGGAGGGGAGCGAGGAACCGGTGATGCGTTGGGCAATTTTCACCACCCTCTGCAATGCCTTCCGGTCGGAGGCAGAGCAGTTGCCATACCATACTGTGATGCAGTTGGTAAGGATGCTCTCGATGGTGCAGCGGTAGAAGTTCACAATTAAACTGAGAAGAATGATCTGACAGACAATCTGGCATGTACCGTACTTTACTGTTACTTTTCTTAGGAATGATGGAAGAGCCATGGGGAAAAAAAGCTTTGGTAAAGCTTGGCATTGCAATGTTTACAGGATTATTTTTAAGTGCAGCTTTTTATGAAGGAGTTGGTTCATATTTTAATAATTTTTCAGAAATGTAGCTGGGCCGTAATTTGTTAATTTTCTGGATCAGTTACTTTTAATCAACATTGGTTGGGGACATTGGCCCTATCCCAAAACTTTATCTCCATTATATGGACGACTGCATTGATGCCATCTTCTGTACACATGTAGATGGATTTCATTAACTTCACTACCAATTTACATCCTGCATTCAACTTCACTTGGACCATTTCCGATACCTCCCTCTCCTTTCTTGATCTCACATTCTCCATCACAGGAGATAGACTATCAACTGACGCCTATTATAAACCTACTGACTTCCACAACTGTCTAGATTACATCTCTTCCAACCCTGCTTACTGCAAAAATTCCTCCAACTACGCCGCATCGTGCTACGGGCACAAGATGAGGTTTTCCATACCAGGACATCCGAGATGTCCTAATTTTTTAGGGAATGGGGGGTTCACCTCTTCCATCATAGATGAGGCCCTCACACATGTCTCCTCAGTACCCCACAGCGCTGCTCTTGCACCCCCTCCCCCTAACCGCAACAGGGACAGAGTTCCCCTATTCCTTACCTTTCACCCCATCTACCATCCAATACAACATATAATCCTCCGACATTTTCGCCACTTCTAACGGGATCCAACCACTAGTCACATCATCCCATCTCCACCCTTTTCCGCCTTCCACAGAGACCATTCCCTCCTCAACTCCTTGGTTATCTCATCCTTTCCCACCCAAACCACCCCCTCCCCAGCTACCTTCTCCAGCAACCACAGGAGATTCAACACCTGTCCCTATGCTTCCTCCCTGAACTCTGTCCAGGGACCCTGACAGTGCTTTCAGGTTAGGCAGAGGTTCACTTGCACCTCCTTCACCCTCATCTACTGTGTCCGTACTCAAGGTGTGGACTCTTATACATCGGCGAGATCAAACGTAGACTGGGCAGTCGTTTTGTTGAACACCTTCACTCAGTCCGCCTGGACCAGCCTGATTTCCAAACACTTTAATTCCCCTACCCTGTCCCATACTGATGATTTTGGCCTAGGCCTCCTCCATTGTCAGAATGAGGACAAATGCAAATTGGAGAAAGTATATCATATTTCAATTGGACAGCTTACAACCCAGTGCTATGAATATTGTTCTCTAACTCCAAGTAACCCTTGCATCCCCCCTCTCTCCATCCATCCCCCCCACCCAAGTCGTATCAGCTTCAAAGTAATCTTGTTGAGTCTCATTGTCTGTACTTGTTTTCACCTAGGTCACAGCTAACAATGACCTGTTTCCTTTATCATCATTACTTTCATTCATTTGTTCTATATATCTCTGTACATCACCGTCTATATCTCTCGTTTCCCTTTCCCCTAACTCTCAGTCTGAAGATGGGTCTTGACCTGAAACGTCACCTATTCCCCTTTTCCAGAGATGCTGGCTGACCTGCTGTTACTCCAGCTTTTTGTCTATCTTTGGTTAAATCTATTCTCTTTGGTTCGACGAGGAGTTCCATTGCTGTGTGGTGTCTAATTACATAAACCTCAAACCAAATTCCTGAAATGTACTTGTAATAGGAATATAAAGACAATTAAGCTGAGAAGAATGACCTGGCAATCGGCCCCAAAAATCACAGAACAATGAGTCCACAAACCTTTACCTCTCCCCAGCACTGGTAGAAATGTGCATTTCAATTGTCCATGCTCAGAAATAACTTCCAAATCTTATTGTTTACTTCAGCAGGAAATCACTTGCAGAGATTTGCCATGTGAAGGAAGGACATCTGCAACCAATTTCCTGCATCAGTGCATGACTGCTAGGGATCAACAAGATGCTTTGATTGACATGTCTGGGGATTACTCCTGGTCGGTAGTGCAATATCAGTTCATGTAGTTACACATGTAAACGTGGTTATGGAAGGAAGTGGATCAAAGTAAAATGTTTATTTCTCGTAGTCGCTGCCTCTTTTTTTATGAATTAAATGTTCGTCTGCATGATCACTACTTACACCTTCATCACTGGGTAGTATTTGTTATTCTTCCAATGCTCCTAAAGGGTTACAAAAGATACCTGACCCTGATACCCATCTCAGCAACCAATCTAACTGTTCCAGTGTTACTTTGGTCTGATGGATGATGCTGTCTGATAAGAAAAATCTGAATACATTTTAATGGTGAATTTTTGGTTTGTATTCTGCTGTTCCATCAGTATAAGCATGAGGAGATGTAACTTTAATACTTTTTGTCGAACAAAGATTAATCAGGCCTGAAATATCTCTGTTTCACTTTACACAGATGCTGCCTGACCTGTTGAGTGTTTCTAGTATTATTGGCTTCTACAGTTTAAAAAATATATATTTGTTGTTAAGTGGTTATGGTACACCAGTCATTAAAAGTAGGCATGCAGGTGCAGCAGGCAGTGAAGAAGGCGAATGGTATGTTAGCATTCATAGCAAAAGGATTTGAGTATAGAAGCAGGGAGGTTCTACTGCAGTTGTACAGGGTCTTGGTGAGACCACACCTGGAGTATTGCGTACAGTTTTGGTCTCCTAATCTGAGGAAAGACATTCTTGCCATAGAGGGAGTACAGAGAAGTTTCACCAGACTGATTCCTGGGATGTCAGGACTTTCATATGAAGAAAGACTGGATAGACTTGGTTTGCACTCGCTAGAATTTAGAAGATTGAGGGGGATCTTATAGAAACTTACAAAATTCTTAAGGGGTTGGACAGGCTAGATGCAGGAAGATTGTTCCTGATGTTGGGGAAGTCCAGAACAAGGGGTCACAGTTTAAGGATAAGGGGGAAATCTTCTAGGACCGAGATGAGGAAAACTTTTTTCACACAGAGAGTGGTGAATCTCTGGAATTCTCTGCTGCAGAAGGTAGTTAAGGCCAGTTCATTGGCTATATTTAAGAGGGAGTTAGATGTGGCCCTTGTGGCTAAAAGGATCAGGGGGTATGGAGAGAAGGCAGGAACAGGATACCGAGTTGGATGATCAGCCATGATCATATTGAATGGCGGTGCAGGCTCGAAGGGCCGATGGCCTACTCCTGCACCTATTTTCTATGTTTCTATAATATATTATAGTAGCCCAAATATATAAGATTATGTGCTAAAAAGAGAAGTTCAGCATATTTTCCAAGTAGTGAAAACATATAAGCAGTCAAATGCTAATAGATCTGGTAGTCCAGGTACATAATCATTGAAACATCATGGAGTGGGGCAGAAAATTATCAAAGAGGCAAAATGGAATACTGGCCTCCATGTCTCGATAGAAGTTATGCTATAATTTTACATTTTAGTTAATTCACACTAGGAGTATTCTGGGACCACATACTAAAAAGCATAAATAAGGCTTGGAGTCAAAAAACAGGAAACAATCATGATTCTGGAATCTAGAAGTTTAGGGATCCACCTGTTCAGTTTTAAAGATTCTAGAACAAAATTTGCTGTCAATGCCAAGCTGCCATGGTCCTGTGAGGTAATACTTGCCTTTGCCAGATCCACCATTCTTGGCTTGTTGACCAAAGTTTTCCCTATGAAAAATGATGATATTTTGAATAATGTAATTCTGTGGAGGGGGAGTGAGTGAGAGAGAAAAGCTGCACTTGTGCAACGACATAAAGCATCTTTGCCATCAGCAAAGCTGCATGCCAGAATGAGCCAACTATAAAACTAGAGAAGATCTTAGAATCTCTCATGTTCAGAAACATGCAATTATTATCAACATCAATGGTATATAAAAATTAAACTATCAAATTTGTTAAAAATATATAAAAATAAAAATATTTTAAAACTTTCCTAAAAGTATTAATAACATTTAAGCAAACTCAATTAATTAAATAATGTAAAGTACTTTATCCTTTCCTGTTCTCGCCCTTCATTCAAGGGAGTGGATTAGCTGCTCCTGCACAAGGTTTAACGTTACACCAGATCATTGTTCTCATCGCCAGATCATTGTTCAGATTCCCTGTTTAACTGATGCCAGCCAAGTTCTCGCACTGCCTGCCTGGCTCTGTGAGGAGTCCATCATTGAAGCACATATCAAATAAACTCTGGAAAAGCCCATGTGTGCATGCTCATTTATTCAATGAGATCATAACCCATCTTCTACCTCAACTCCATGTTCCTGAAATCGCTTGTTAATTCCCTTAATACCTAGAAGTCTATTGATCTTATTCTTGAATATATTCAGTGACAAAATCTCCAAACCTGCTTGCATGGAGAAGTTCAAAACTTTTCTATGCAAAGAAATAAATATCTTTTCATCTCTGTTCTGCATGGTGAACCCTTTATTTTGATTCTGTGAACCACTGGTTTTATGCACCCCAGCCAGAGGAAGCATCAGCTCCATATCTACTCTGCCAAGACCCCCAGGAATTTAGTATCTTTTGAATTTTGCCACACATTCACCAATAAAGAATGGCTTGAGGATCAGGCGTGTAGCTTCCATAAATGAATGATGAACCTGGTGGGATTTAAACTGAGAAATGCTGATAAATTAGCACAGAAATGCTCGCATTTCCAGCAGGTCAAAGCCCATGAAGAGGGTAGATAGCAATCCATAAATATTAGGACGAAATTAGCAAAATATTTTTATATACTTCTAATGCTTTGTTTGAAGTTCTGCAAATATCAATTGATGAAGGAATGATCGTTAATTTTACATCTGAATTAACATATTATTTAAGGAGTTAAGGGAAATCAGCAATGGCATGTATATGGAATTGGGTCAGAAGATGTCTGTGATCTCATTGAACAATGGAACAAGCTTGAGGGGCTAAATGGATGACTGTTTTACCTGTGCTTCTCTGTTCAGGACTGTTTTGCAAGCAAGATTTCTCAACCATTAGTAATAACCCATGAAAGCACATTTTTCAGTTGATTGAAATTTGGTTCACTGCTCATTTTGCTGCAATCTGATCCTTTTTAATTGATGTTTTCCCCAGTCTACAGATTTTTCCCATGAGACTAAAGCAATACCGAAAACATGGCTGGTGGTGATATTGCATATTAGCATCAAGCCACCTCAGTTTACCATGGAGCACAATTAATGCTTCCAAAATTCCCTGTGGGGACAACATTCAAAAGGAACAGTAGGTCAGAGAATCAGGGTATATAGTTGCAACCGTAACTATGACCCATTATTTCTCTTGTGTGTGTTTTCCTAGAGGGATGACAAAAAACTTTAAATTTATCCCATATTGCTTGAATCAGAGACAGCCACGAGTTGCTGCATACCCATTTAACTGTTTGTGTGCTGGAGGTTGCCTCCCATCTAAATTATTAAAATTAACAACTGCTAAATGGCTTTTGACAAGAGAATGTTTTTTATTTTCTATATTTTATATTTTCATATATCTCTTAACACTTCCTTTTTCATCAAAATAACTTGTCTGTGTTCTCAAATGTTGGAGTTCAGCAGATTGCATAGTAGTCTCCATGAATAAATATTATTTTAACTCATGATGACACTGACAGGGGTCAATTATTTTTTTTGGTGGACACTCTCAATCTCTCTGTACGAGGAAAAAACTCTGCAGTCCTGAGCAAACGTTGTTTGTGCTATTCTGTTTCCCTGGATGTTCCAACGAAGGTAAGAGGTGGATCTCAAGCCATTAGTTACTACAAGTCTTGACCAAGGCCTCTTCAAAAGGTTTCACCACACAATAGCATGAGACAGAATACAGTCGGAAATAAACAAAAATTACCATCAAATATAACCGTATTGGCTAGTTCACAGTTGAAACCTGAGGTAATCTATAACACAGCAGGTTGGAGACACAATCATCAATCCTATGGTAAAGGTGAAAGAGCAGGTGATTGATGCAAGCAAAAAGAGGAGAACACAAAACCCAGTCTAAGCTTGAAGATTCATGTCTCAAGAGTCTCTTTCTGTGCTTTATCACTCTATGACTTTCTGCATTACTTGCCTTCACTGTATATCTCATAATTCCCAACCATCTTGGACATCCTTACTGTTAGACAGAAACCTTACTCTGCCTAGAGTGTACGGTAGCCAGTATATAATGTCTACCCCACATTAAAAGAATTGTGCATAAATATTTTCGACTCCTTACAATGCAGTTCGAGTTCCGGAGCACCAGGGCCCTCATAAACAATATAGAGAGACAGATCGGAATGTCACACTGCTATCAGCATTGATCTCATTGTGGTGAATGATGAATGAGACATGATGAGCATGAGAAAGAGAGTTAAAGGAGCAAACCCATCTGTACACCACCTCTGGAAGGTCAAATAGGAAGACCATACCATTCTTCGTGGGTAGACAGAAAATGCTGAAATAAGTTAGCGCGGCATGCAGCATCTGTGGAGAATTTAGATAGGTGTCGTTTCAGGTTGGGGCCTTTCTTCAGACTGATTGAGGGGGGGGGGGACTGGAAGCAAGACAAAACCGGGACAAATCAGCAACATATGACCTCAGGCAGGGAGTTTTCCTGTTAGGCGGATTGTGGGCGAGAGATGGTGTGATCCAAAGAGACATACATTGGTGCAAACTGGAGAACTGGTTAACTGGCTTTAGGTGGGGGAAATTTGGGGGTGAGGGGAAGAGGGTGGGGAGTGTTTGTACAAGTTAACTAAAATAAGAGAATTCAACATTCATACCACTGGGTTGTAAGCTACCCAAGCAAAATATGAGATGCTGTTCCTCTAATTTGCATGTGTTCTCACTCTGCCAATGGAGGAAGCCCAGGGCAGAAGGGTCAGTATGAGAATGAGAAGGGGAGTTAAAATGGATAGCAGTGTGCCTTGGTGTAAGTGTTCAGTGAAGTGGTTGCTGCGTCTACGCTTTGTCTCGCCATAGGAGATGTTCTTCATAGGAGATGTTCTTCATGGCATTGGATTCATTATTAAGAGTCCCGGTGACTCACCAATGGATTAGCCAACATCTCACAATGCTTTTGCCCAGTTAACTGGTCCTGGAGTAAATACATCTAGAAATCCATCCCAGGTCAGTTAGGCTAAAAGTGCAATATTGTAATGATTGTGTGACCTTCTCCATTCCCAAAATTTGCTTCTGTTGAAGCTAGAATATGGAAAGTTTAGCGTTGTCAATTGGGATGATTTTGTAGGCAGTCACCCTTTGATCCTAGAGTAGGTGAATCGAGGACCAGAGGACATATGTTTAAGGTGAAGGGGAAAAGATTTAATAGGAATCTGAGGGGTAGCTTTTTCACACAAAGGGTGGTGGGTGTATGGGATAAGGTGCAAGAGGAGGTAGTTTGAAGCAGAGACTATCCCAACATTTAAGAAACAGTTAGACAGATAGAAACATAGAAACATAGAAAACAGGTACAGGAGTAGGCCATTCGGCCCTTCGAGCCTGCACCGCCATTCAATATGATCATGGCTGATTATCCAACTCAGTATCCCATACCTCCCTTCTCTCCATACCCCCTGATCCCTTTAGCCACAAGGGCCACATCTAACTCCCTCTTAAATATAGCCAATGAACTGGCCTTAACTACCTTCTGTGGGAGAGAATTCCACAGATTCACCACTTTCTGTGTAAAAAATGATTTTCTTATCTCGGTCCTAAAATACTTCCCTTTTATCCTTAAACTGTGACCCCTTGTTCTGGACTTTCCCAACATCGGGAACAATCTTCCTGCATCTAGCCTGTCCAACCCCTTAAGAATTTTGTAAGTTTCTATAAGATCCCCCCCTCAATCTTCTAAATTCTAGCTTCAACAAGCCGAGTCTATCCAGTCTTTCTTCATAAGAAAGTCCAGCCATCCCAGGAATCAGTCTGGTGAACCTTCTCTGTACCCCCTCTATGGCAAGAATGTCTTTCTTCAGATTAGGAGACCAAAACTGTACACAATACTCCAGGTGTGGTCTAACCAAGACCCTGTACAACTGCAATAAACCCTCTCTGCTCTTATACTCAAATCCCTTTGCAAAGAATGCTAACATACCATTCGCTTTCTTCACTGCCTGCTGCACCTGCATGCCTACTTTCAATGACTGGTGTACCATGACACCCAGGTCTCGTTGCATCTCCCCTTTTCCTAATCGGCCACCATTCAGATAATAGTCTACTTTCTGTTTTTGCCAGCAAAGTGGATAACCTCACATTTATCAACATTATACGGCATCTGCCATGCATTTGCCCACTCACCCAGCCTATCCAAGTCACCTTGCAGCTTCCTAGCATCCTCCTCACAGCTAACACTGCCCCCCAGCTTCGTGTCATCCGCAAACGTGGAGATGTTGCATTCAATTCCCTCACCCAGATCATTAATATATATTGTAAATAGCTGGGGTCCCAGCACTGAGCCTTGCGGTACCCCACTAGTCACTGCCTGCCATTCTGAAAAGGACCCGTTTACTCCTACTCTTTGCTTCCTGTCTACCAGCCAGTTCTCTATCCACATCAATACTGAACCCTCAATATTATGGATAGGACAGGTTTGGAGGGATATGGATCAAACGCGGGAAGGTGGGACAAGTGCAGTTGGGACATGTTGGCTGCTGTGGGCAAGTTGGGCCTGTTTCCGCACTGTATCACTATTTTCTATATTATTGCTGTTTTTCTTGCATTATTTATTGTGAATCACTGTTTTTAATTCAATTCTGTTTATTTCATTGTGAGCATTCTATTCTCTTTATTGAAATTATTAACACCAACAAATCATACAGAAATTATGCCACTTTCTTACATTTATAGTTTTAAATCTTTCGCATGTAAAGGGCCTGTCCCACTTAGGCTATTTTTTAGGCAACTACAGGCAACTAGGCTGTCACCACATGGTCGCCAGGGTGTCACCTGTATGGTCGTGAGTAGTCTCGTCAGTCGCCCAAAGAGTAGTAGCGTCTTTCTGGTCGCTGCTGGATTTTCAACATGTTCAAAATTTTTCGGCGACAGTGGGTTGATGCCAAAGAGCGTAGCTTGACTTCTCCTCAAGTAGATTGTCGCCAGGTTGTTGCCAGGTGACGTAGGTTGTCGCTGGTGCTGACTTCGGTGAATTCCATCGGCGACTACCTATGTCAACCTTCGTCAACCGGCGACAGGTACCGGCGACTGAATTATCTTTAATTGTCTTTAGTTGTCGCCGACAGGTTCATAGCTTGACATAGTTGTCGCGTGTGAATGTAGGTTGACTTCAGTTGTCGTAGGTTGTCATAGGTGTGATTGTAGGTGGACGTCCGAATGGGTCGCCGGTTGTCGATAGCTTGCCGCGGCTTGACTTCGACTAGGTAGTAGGTTGTTTTAGTTTGTCGTAGACATTGTCGTAGGGAGGGGTCCAGTCGCTGGTTTTTCGGCAACCTGCTTTGACTATGACAGTTGCCGGCAGTCGCCTAAAAATTCGCCGAGGTGGGACAGGCCCTTAACTTTCCCCTACTTAGTTAAAGTAATTGTATCCCAACAGTCCACTCAAATTACAAGATATCCTTGCTCATTATTGACCTTGCTTAATCTGAAAATATTGTAACCATAGAAATTAGTTTTGTCATCTAGAGGCAGCATTTCAACCAATGCACTGCAAATATTTTTGATAAATGTAATAATGTGGCATTATTGCAGCATTAGTTTATCACAAGAAAAACGGATCTTTCTGATCCATTGGTCTATTATAAATGATTGAATATTCAGTTCAAAATTTGGAGTATCGTTTGCTGGTTACATTGAAGTAAAATAGTCAATTTCTAAATAAATATAAACACCATGTTCAAAACACTTTTTAAATAAGCCTAGTATCATCCTTGCATCCACATGAACAAGCTTAATTTTGGAGTCACTTCAAAATGCTATATGAGCCTAATTAGCATTGCTAATAAATTTACGGTAAGGGTGCGGCCAAATTTGAGTCACACTGGTTTCTGGTGCAATGCTTTTAAACCAATGAATATGTTGAAGTAACTTTATTTGCAGTGATCATAACCTGTGCTTAAAATTCCACAATCATGTGCTTGTGACATGTAGAAAGGAAAACATTTCCATAAGAGTTTCCTGCATAGAACACAAAGTGCTGGAGTAACTCAGCGCATCGGGCAGCATCTCTAGAGGACGTGGGTGAGCAATGTTTTGGGTCAGAACCCTGCTTCAGACTGATTGTATTGGGGAGAAGAAACTGGAAAAAAAGGTGATAGGTGTTTCCCTCTGCTCTTGCATAGGGCGGCTCACACAAAGATTAAAAAAGATATATTTATGACAAAACCAATTTCTATTTACTAGTTTACAAGCAGTACTATGCTTACAATGTTTTCAGATTAAGCAATATCAATCATGATCAAGGGTACGTTGTAATTTGAGTGGACTGTTGGAACCCAATTACTTTAACTAGGTAGGTGAGTTACATGCTTCTTCTGTCAGTTCATATCAAAGTTTGCCTTTGTGGATTTACAATTGCATTATAATCGAAACAATGGGAAAAATTGTGGTCAGCCCAGATCGCTGATCATCTGAAACAAAACCTATATCCCAGAAGCACATAACAAAGGACCATATAGTGCCCATGAATACCAATTGGTACTTATTTCGTAAATCCAGTTAATCAAAACAACTGCATGTAAACTTGTGGCAAGGGAGTGCCATCTTCAGGATATATGGATGCCCAGAAGGATTTTATTTTAAGTTAAAGAGTCATAGAGTAATACAAAGGAAACTGGCCCTTCGGCCCAACTCGCCCACACCGGTCAACAATGTCCCAGCTACCCTAATCCCACATGCCTGCGCTTGGTCCATATCCCTCCAAACCTGTCCTATCCATGTACCTGTCCAACTGTTTCTTAAACGAAGGGATAGTCCCAGCCTCAACAACCTCCTCTGGCAGTTTGTTTTCCCTGGCCACCACCTTTGCGTGTGTGTGTGTGTGTGTGTGTGTGTTGTGTGTGTGTGTGTGTGTGTGTGTGTGTGTGTGTGTGTGTGTGTGTGTGTGTGTGTGTGTGGTGTGTGTGTGTGTGTGTGTGTGTGTGTGTGTGTGTGTGTGTGTGTGTGTGTGTGTGTGTGTGTGGTCAGTCGATCCAGCTCGCGGTTTCAAAGCGGACCGTCGATCCAGCTCGAGGTTTTCCAGACGAGTGCCCTCAAGCTTGAAGGTCGAAGGCACTCTTCTTAACTCGCGATTAGGTCGCCACAACGGGGCAGCCCCTTAAACCTCCTCATCTTCAAAATAGTGCCGTGGAGTCCATGAGATTAGAAATAGTTTTGATTTAATATCTCATCTGAAAGACAGCATCTCTCCCAATGCAGTATACCACCAGGATTCCATTGGAGCATTTACGTAGTCAGCTGTGTTTGGGTTTCTGCATATAATTGATCCCTATCCTTCTGAGTAAGTGAGAAGGACCAGCAGAAACATTAACACAAAAATGAACCAAATATACAAGAAGTAGGAAAAGCAAATACTTTGGAAGGCTGCACCAAACATCAGACTGACATCTAATTGTATCCTGTAATGACGTCTGGTCTGATGTACATGGCCGCTGGCAAATAGGGAAAAATAATTAAGAATGAAAAAATAGAATAAATTATACAGTAATGGATGACACAATGATCTTCAGTGATGAACTAAGGACAAACTGATAAGTCTCTTAATGAACTGTCAAGCTTTCCTGATCTTTTATTTTAGGCTGTACTAATCCTGATTAACAATAGCTCATATTTAATGGAGAAATGCTTGTTTATTTTACAAAAAGTTCTGATTAGGTTAATTGAACTAGAAAACCAGTATTCAAAGCTGATGCAAAGTGCTATTAGGTGCAAAACCATAACAATTAATATTACATTTTGAGAAAGCTACTAAATTGTTTGAATTCCTTGAAAGTCTTTAAATAAAGCAAAATACATAAAAATATTTAATACAATATATTAAATACACAAAAATACAGGACTAAATAATGCAGAATGTTCAACATATTGAAACACTTTGGACTGTACTATACATTTTTTTCTGCCTTCACAGTTCATTCTGCATATAAAGTTATGCATGTGGAAATTCCAAGACCATGCCCAGTTAAACTGCAGACACACAAGGAGTACTCCAAATGTCTTGCTGTGTAGAACCAGCAAACAATACAACTGTAACTCGCTCATATGAATATTATCCTTTGCTGACACATCCTAATTTAAAATGTATCTTAGGGTATGTCATTTCCTCAAGACATATATTACCAATGTATTTTGAATCAAATTCCTTTGTGTATTCTGTTAATCTAGATGTATAATCTGAACTGAAACAGCAAATCAAGGCAATCTTCCAGAGTAAGTTATGGGGAAATTCCATCCTGGCTTTCCCTGCGCATGAGAAAGGAACATACTGAGAATAGTACACTGTCACCCATTTACTTTTAAAAAAATATTCTGCATGTGGATAACTTATTTATAGGCATCTAAGTTCAAGTGTTAAGAGATAAACACGGGTCCGGGAATCATGGGTGCACATGTTGGTTACAGTAATGACCATTTGATTGTTTCACTCAAATTTCGGTAGCATCTCAGGTTAGAGTTTGGGGACTCTTGAAAGGTCATTGCAGATTTTTATTGTCTAACACATGCCAAGGTTGTGGGGAGCAAATGGGGTTTACAGATGGATCTGCATCTCCAGCGAGAAGGAATGGGTGTGATGTTTCGGGTCGAGACCCTTCTACAGACTAAGAGTCAGGGAATGGTAGGGTGTGAAAACAAGAGATCAAAGGGGATGAAGTTAAAGGAAAATGCAGAAGGGATCATTGTTAGCTGAAGGGAAGGTGATAACGAGGCATACAATTAGGGGGACAATGAAATTTATTGCCTTTGATCTCTCATTTTTACACCTTACCCTTCCATATCTCTGTCACCCTATCCCCTGACTCTGAAGAAGGGTCTTGACTCGAAACATCTCCCATTTCTCTCTCCAGAGATGCTGCCCGTCCCACTGATTTATTCCAGCATTTTGTTTCTATCTTTAGCTTAGTGTTTCCCATAATGACCCAAAAGAAGTGCTGAAATTTTTCACCACATGCATGTTTGAGATAGAATTCATGCAGACATGCAAAGGAGAATCCTTCTCAGGAATGTCATTCAAGTTTCTGGAGTAACATACATACCTGGATATGTAATTTGAGTAATTATTAACCATGTAATGCTGAATAAAAGTGTCAGGCAAACGGATTTCTAGGCTATTTGAATTGAAGCTGGGGTCAATTAGCACTGAACTTACCGGTTCTTGCTGCAAAAACAGAAAATGTTGGAAAATGCAGCAGATCATGCAATACCTGTGGAAAGAAAAACACGTGCTGCCTGGCCTGCTAAGTTTTTCCAGCTTTTCTTATTTTTGTTTCAGATTTCCAGCAGCTGCAGTTTATATTTAAAAAAAATCATAAACCTTGCAGATTGTGTGAGTTGAGCATTAAATCAAAGAAGGCATTGGATCTGTGAAAAATATCACCATGCTTGGGGTGGGGGAAACAGGGAGTTGATACTCCAGAGATATTTTCTGTCTATTGCTGCACAAAGCACAATTGGCATCAGAATTTCATCGGATTTAAAGCTGTGTGATTTCTGTGGAATTACCTGAAGATGTGTGCACATGTCGACAGCTATATTACCCTGGAGCAACTTAAGACCAGCATCAGATGTAAAGTCAGAAGAACCCCCTTCATATATAATTTCACCTGTTGTGGACAGTTTCAGTGTTACTGCAGCTGTTTTTATCCGGTAACAAGCCAAAATTCTG
This sequence comes from Leucoraja erinaceus, assembly GCF_028641065.1. Classification (NCBI taxonomy): domain Eukaryota; kingdom Metazoa; phylum Chordata; class Chondrichthyes; order Rajiformes; family Rajidae; genus Leucoraja; species Leucoraja erinaceus. Next base: position 45,422,802 of record NC_073385.1, read on the forward strand.
TATTTTGCGGCAATGGAAATATTCTAGTGATGTCTTGGATTGTGCAGAGCTGGGAATGATTGGTGGGCCAATATTGTTTGTGCTGTGCTCCACTAGTTAACATACGAGTATTTATATTCAATGCAGTTGTTGGATAACATTTTGTGCAACAGGCTGTCAATTGCAATGACACTCTTTTCAGGGTCAGTGATTCACATTAGATAGATTTTGATTGATAAATCATTATTATAAACTTAGCAAGTAATAGTTTGCAGCTGATTTGGAGGCATTCTGTTTATACTTTATTTGTTAATTAAGCAATTGTCCCATTGTTTAATTTAAAACCCATTGTTTATAGATTCAGTGGAAAACATGTCGTTCATATGTATAATGTTATGTCATACAGTTGCCATTGTTGGATGTCATAGATGCTTGATTGGTTTATGCATGCACTACAACACATTTATGATCTGTAAGTGTACTGAGAAAATTAAATTTTAATAAACAGAACCAATATTATTTTCTTATGCTGAAATTTCTTATCACGGTTCCAGAACCCAATTAACTAAAGTGGGACTGCTTTCCCAGAATACTGAAAAATTGCTACAGCAATAAAAAAGACAATGGTCCTGTTTAGACTATGCGGAACGGCTGTTCAAACTACTTGGGAATTATAATTGTTTGTCAGGAAGGTTAAAAGATTAAAAATAAGGAAAATAAACTTCCATTATATGGAAAGTTTCTATTTTATACAAAATGTTCAAAGGAATGTGCCTGCCTTAAAACTTAACTACCCTCTCTACAGAAAGCTCCTTTTTAACTGATGCTAATCATATATTCAGTATTTTATAAACTCAAAAGGAATTCAGCTTGTCTGTAACCATATCTGCTGCAATTCTGAGGAAATTCTAAGTCTTATTGAGGGTGACTGGAGTTTTCTGTTCTTCATGAATTATGAAATGCTTCCACACCAATGGAATGAACTGGGTTTTATACTGCCCTACTTTTTTGTACTCTGTTTAATTTAAATTTGGAATGATTTTGTTTGAAGTGAAGCAATATGCCTGCAACGTTTTTCTTTGGCTGTATAAAGGCTTTTCTGAACATGATCACATTAACTATGCATTGTTGCAGTCAAATCATTGGAGACATAGTATGGATCTGATGAACTTGACTTGAGTGGCTAAGGGCTTGCAGTAAACTCAAATTATGACAAAAAAGGGGGAAGTGGTCAGGTCTGGAGGAACTAGGGATTGGTGGAACTAATATCTGAGTCAATTTAAAGCTAAGGGTGTAAAATACACTGTTTCTCCATTGCTTCGTTGTAACTTAGTGTGTAAAAGATTGAAGAGGTAAGTTGACTCCAGTGAACGAACCTAAAATGCAAGAAATAGACTTTATAAGTAACTGTGGGAAATCCGAGGATCACAACAAAGTAAAGCCAGCAAATTGAATAACCTAAAATGCAGCAAAATGCCACAGTTGCTGGATCGCTTAAAACTGAGAACCAGCAAATCAGCGACGTGGGCATTATCAGTAGAAGGAGAAACTGATCCAATGTGTCCAGTATCAGTGTGAAGAACGTAAAAGTTACGCTCTTAATCATCAACATGACCCTGACAATAAAAACATATGCATTTGGCTCAGGAGGAATGGATCTCCCCATGACTGAAGCTGCCAGGGGGAATCTGTGACAGGCCAGAAAAGAGTGTTCCCTGCATAATTGGACTGGGGTGGGAGTCACCCATGTAACTGAGGCCAGATTTGTCGATGTCCACCTTATTTTTTTGAAATGTTTGTGGGGCAACTCTGTGAACATTCCTGAATGGAGCTGGTGTGGGGGGGGGGGGTGCATTGTGGTAGAATGAAGGGAATGCTGTAACTCATTGATTGGTCCACTAAGTGTTGCTGTATGATCAGGGGGTGGGCTCATCATATTGGAGCAATGTGCTACCATATACAGTTGGGGTCTATCCAGGTTCTTCAATGAGAAACAAAGGATATCTGTTTTTGCACAATTGGGGCAGGGTTTTTAATATCACTCCATGTTTGGAATGGGGTAAAGGGGCTGTCCCACTGTGGCGACCTAATCCGCGAGTTCAGACAAGTTTGCCCTTGACTCATACTCACAGCATGGTTGACACGAGGTCCTAGGAGGTCTTTGTAACTCTCCTTCATGCTCGAGAGTAGTCCCCGTGTACTCGAGGCCTCAACTAGGTCGCGCGTATTTTTCAACATGTTGAAAAATGCCCGCGAGTAAAAAAAGGTCGCCATGGAAAAAATCTATACTTTTTTTACACGTAGGTTTAGTCGAAGTAGTAGGTCGGCATGTTATTCGTAGGTAATCAAGGGTAGTCGAAGGTAGTCAAAGGTAGTCGTAGATAGTCTACCACATAGTCGAAGGAGGTCGAAGGAGATCGAAGGAGGTCGTCTTCACTCTCCACTATTTGGTGTCCAATTTTCCCGAAGCTAGTCGAAGCTATTCTGCAACATAGTTGAAGGAGGTCTTCTACATAGTCGAAGGAGGTCTTCAACATGACATTTTTTCAAACTCTCCTAAACTCTTCTAAACTCGCCAATTAGGTTGCCGCAGTGGGACAGCCCGTTAATTTGTCTTCCATCAGAATCAATGACCTCTTCAGGATTCAAGATTCAACCAAAGGCACTTTAAGATTGAGTTTGTTTATCTGTCAGTGTTCAGTGGCAAAGGGGCCTCTGGTCTCAGTGTCAGGGTGGTGGCAGCTGGCTACTCGTCGCTCTATTTATGATTAGGGCCTGGTGGAACTGTGGGGACTTCAAAAATCATCCTGTTGTTTGTTATGGTAAATATAGATAATCACATCTCACAATTCACAACCCAGAATTAATAATTATATAATAGAATAAATGCAATGGATTATTAGATGCGGAGGATCTATTTTTTAAAAACTAGGGTGGCTACAAGAAAATTTGTAATTCATCGCAAAGGTATAGAATAAGCTTTTCATCAAGGTCAAGACCAAATAATAGCCCTCACAACCCCAGCCAAACTATGAACAACAATATTCACGTTCCATAATAATAATTCCTTAAATATTGTGAAGTGACAATACATTCGGCTAAATTGCAGAGAACATACTTGATGTGTGCAAGATGAAAAAAGCACTCCTATTTTTAAAAGCCTTTTGTTCACCTTCAAATGATGAGTCTGTTTGATGTACTATCCCGAATGAATTAAAAAGGTAAACATTGTGGGAGGTGATGACATTGGTTTTCATTGGCAGACCATGTCAATATTGCAGGTGCTCTGTGATGGGATCCCTGAAGACCCACAATAGGGACAGTTGACCTTGGACATTACTGAGTAGAGAAAAATTGCTTTGGTGAGAGTGCAAATTGCCAAAGCAACGTCCTTTCCTTTCATGTTGTTGCACTTCAGCCTTGACATTTCAACACAGTCAAATCACCCACCACATGGTTAATTATGCATATGATCGCTGCAGAACAGACTGCTCCTGAAGATAGACACAAAAGCTGGAGTAACTCAGCGGGACAGGCAGCATCTCTGGAGAGAAGGAATGGGTGATGTTTCAGGTCAAGACCCTTCTTCAGATACAGATTGCTCCTGGAGGTCAATTTACGCTGAAATGTTGTGGAAATGGATATTTGAGTTTCCCTTTGGGACTTTGCGGAAGACATAAAATGAATCATCTTGTAGAATATGGTAAGTGTGTCTGGGATATCACCATATCTGCTGTAGGGAAGAGGAAAAGAGAGATACATTGTGATACTCCCGCACTGGATGCCTGGTACTCACTCAAACATTCTTATCCTTACATTTCTGAACCTGTGTGATGACCACGATCTGAAACACGCCATCTACAAACATCTCAGCTTTTTCTCTGCAATATAGTGACACACGGCCCACGGTGCATGCTCTGCAACTCTAAGCTCGATCTTGCACTTGGATTTATCATTATTTTTGATTTAAGATGCCTGGATTTGGAACCAAAACACTGAAGAGTATCCAGAATTGAATTTCTTGATCTCCCAACGAAAAGCGACCCATCGACCTAAACAATAAAAATTAGGTTCATCAGGTAATTTATTTTGGGATCTTGCGACACACATATGTGTTCTGACAGTGTTTCCTTGCACTACAAGTGGTACAATTAAATATCTTTTTCATCCACCAATGAATTTGCGGCAACTGGCAGTCCGGCATCTCCTTTAATCCTGACAAAATTATGAGAATGCGAGTGAAAACCCCCCCCCCCCCTCCCGCGGAAGTCCCCCTGAAAATGTAGTGCCTCGGCCGGGCGATGCTGCCAATCTTGACCTCATTGGGGCTTCCACGGCCGATCAGCGGGTCAAATTAGCCCCCTGCGGCTGGGGCTCTGGAATTCCAGCCTGGATGGACCAGGCAGATCTGTTCACATAGTTGACATCCCTGATAGATTGGCGGATCAAATTTTCTGCCTCTGTCTGGGGCTTTGGAACTCCGGCCCGGCCAGATCCGTTCCCATAGCTGAGTTCTGTGACCGACTTTGAGGGGTGGTATCTCCACCCCACCCCCTCTGAGGCCGTGACCTCTGTTGGTCCGACAAAACAGATAATGTGGCAAGACTCTGGAACCAAGGGTGCCGGTAAATCGGTGGTGGACCTGTACTGGATTGGCTCACCTGTACTAATCCATAAATGTTATACCTTGTTTGATGTGAAGAATTCCTTTCATTAGGATATCCTTGCTCAACGAGTGTTTCCTGACTCCATATTTTTTACTGGCATTCAGGTTACGGGAAATGCTGGCAGCACTGTATTTATTTCCCATCCTTTGTTGCTCTGTCACACTCTTGCAATGATGACACTTCTCCAATGTAATATGTACTGAATTGACCTAGCTGTGATGTAGGAAACGCTGAAGGTTTTCAAATTAGGATGGAGTGCGATTTCAACAGCATTTCAATGTAATGTTCCCATAATATTCTCTTGATCACCTATGCACAAAGTTTTGCTTATTTTAGCAGGTTTACTTTGTGGTTCTTCTTCATTCATTCCAAAGCATCACAGCTTGTCTTTTATCAAGCTTCAGGTCAAGGTTCAAGTGTGATTACATATACTAATACTGTGGTAAGATTTTATGTTTAAACCAATGGGAAGTCCTTGTTGTATTTGCTTAAAAGCACCATAGGCAATCTCTCTTGAGAAGAAATAAATCCCATCAGCCTCCTATAGTGTCCTAGCTGACAGTGTCAAAGCTAGCTTAACCTTTTTCTTGCTCTACAGAAAAAAGTGATATTTGAAATAAATTCAGTGTGTAATGTTAATCCTAATGATCCAGCGCTTCATGTAATACATAGCTAGTGATTTGGGAAAGATGATGCTGAGTTTTACTTTATGCACATTCAGCTTTGCTTGTAGCAATGTTCTGAATAGGAAATCCATGCACTTAACTACTTAATTTACATTTTCCAATCCTAAAGTACCTGCGCCTTGGAAAAAGGGCAATCAGCCTACAAAATATAAACATTTAACAAGGTGTACATTACCATGATTTTATTTTTCATGGTTAGATAGTGAGCGAGTCCAGACATATTTGTGAATGCCTTCTTCATTTCATGTTGACTGCAATATATAATCTATCTGATTTATTATTAGTAGTTTATGTAATGTAATCTATCTGGTGATTACTCAATCTATATGATATATTCCACCAGCAGAGCCAAATCTCTTTACAGTAAGGCTCCAGCTGATAATTCCAAGATAATGACATTACAAAACAGCTCTTAACATTATTAATTTTGCTTTCTCAAAAACAAATGCTGTGAATAGAATTTAGGACATGACTACATATGTTGATGGGTTTAGATACAGAAATATTGGCAACACAATGCAAGGTTTTCTCAGCCATTAATGTACAGTCCTGTGTCAGATATCTAAAGTAAATAATTGTGATCCAAATTCCTATCATTAACTGTGGATGTTTTTCAGTTTTATATGTTCCAAGTGAATAAATTTAATTAAAAAGAAATCAATGAGCTCTTCTTTATTTGCATAGATATTTTTTATATTTTTCCAACGTTAACATTATTCACTGTTCTTACTGTACTGCCCGGTAATGTTTTGAATGCAAAATTCCACCCACTGCCAGACATTTTTGTTATTTTGGCTGGGACTCTTCTGAATGCCGAACAGGTATAAGCACAAAATGTAGGGTTTGCTTTTGTACTCAGCCGTGAACTTCAGCTTTTACTAGTCTCCATGTTCTAGCTGTATTCTCTAGCCACCAGCTCATTCCTTCAAAGCTTTCTGCAGCAGAGCTCCTTTGCTGCTCAGCCAGCAGGAGGGACACAGCAGTTGACAGGACGAGTGATGTGTCACTTTTCTCTACAATAGGATGTCACACCCAGTCGGCTGGGACAGGAATGCTAACATTCATTACCCTCACTGATTGTTGGGTTACACCTTCTACTTCTGACAGTTTAAAATGCAATTCTTTCCAGCAACCCCTCACAACCTCACTCCAAATACCGTTACCATGCAGAAATTTAGAGTTTAAAATTTATAAACAAAATACTAAGACGGTATTTTTATTTTCCCAAATTGTTTCTCAGGATACATTGTCAGTTATAATTCATTATTTTCATTGATTCAATTTACATTTAAAGAAAGTCCCGTTTAAACTGAAAATTCAGCAACAAATGAACGTTATTCCAGATAATAAACCATATGTATTTAAAAAATATCCACCATAATTTGCCTTGATGCACATTTTTGTGTGTTCCACACTGATTTTATGTAAGCCTGAACGCATGTTGTACACTGCCACAAACTTGACCCAGGTGATCTGTGCATAGGTCAAGCACACCAGTGAAGGCCACTGGATGTAAAAAAAAATGGTCTCAAAATATTTTTACATGACATGCTAACGACGTTTGCATTTCCACAGCCTGCAAATGACGGATAGAGTGGTGGTGGGCAGAGGTTGCGGACCTGGAATTTGAAGGTGTTTGTCAATTTATTATTGGGTGCCATAGTATAGAGGAGAGGAGAAAATAACAGGGGCGAATTGAATGGGGTCTCAGTATGGATAAAGGATCTTTCCAAACACATACCAATACACAAAGGAGCAATGCAAGTAAATGATGTCATCCTGTACGCAATACTGGTGCAGAGGTGATTTATGACAAGAAATGCTATGCCAAATTTCTGATATGACACATTTTGACCCCAAAATGGTTGCAAGCATATTACACTCTGTAAATTTGATTTTCAACTGCACAGTTTTAAAAAGAACAGTGCTATGTAACTGAATTTCTAGACTAGTATTACCACTGTAGTTTTAATGTTTGGGAAAATAAAAAGTGACAGAGGTAGTTGCTATTAGCAATGAAAAACATCCATGACAGCTATTTAACTTCATTATTTGGTTATATGCTGATTCAATGCATTTCAATTTCACAGGAATGGATGAAAAGAAGAAAAATTAATGTTAATTTGCCTTCCCTACCTGATGGCAGGAAAATTATTTAGAATGGCATTGGCAATGTTAATTCTAGTTTATTGGAGAGAAAACCAAAGCAAGCATCCAAATAAATTTGAAAGGCGCAGATGTGGGACATGAGTGCATGTCATGATTTTGTCGATCTGGAGTTCACAGTCATGGCAAGCACATCCTTCTTGACATAGATCAAAGGCAAAACCCAAATATTCTACTTGCTTACTATGGAATCATAGATTTCCGGACATAATCCACGTCTATCATATCAGCCAAGGTGCTGCTCACAGAATATTTATAATACGGAAAATCTAAAAAAATTATTTGGATTCTGTTTCTACCATTACTTTTACCCGGAACATTATATTGTTTGTATTTGGTCACTACTGTTACAACCAAATAGAAATTCCAATGACTGTTGTTTAAAAGGCTTATTATTTCTCCCAAGCAGATGCCACCCCATTCACTTTCATTGATTCACTTGCACCATTGCACACAGACAGCCCTCTATTGGAAGAGGTCTGTGCAGTAGAATAACAAATCGTTGGCTATCTTACAACTAAATGAGAGCATTTCAGTAAGATTTTTTTGCCAGAGCTTCAAAATGTGATTCTATAATTGGGCCTGCCAAGATCAAGTCCACACCATTTCCAGATGATGCCAAGAAAGTCTTTACACAGGATCTGGATGTAGCATTAGTGGCAATAGAACAGCATCCTTTCTGGTGCAGTGATTACAGTCTTAACTAATAAATTCTGTCTTTTCAACCTGATTTTAATACTGCGTCATCTGAAAAGCATGAAGCTGAATTAGCTGGGAAGAAATATCGTTTTATGGGTCAAAGAAGCTAACCCTAATTCCCAAATTAACATCAAACAGATTAGATAGTATTAGATATTGTCACAGAAAAAAGGGATATTTATGACCATAGTGCTTAAAACACAGCACTTACTGGGGATGTTGTATTTAAATATCATTGAATAGTCTTTTTGATTTTTGTTTTGCTTTATACATTAAAAATGTATATGCTTTCCAAAATATACCATTGGAGATCTTGCTAACTTGTCAATGTCAAACCTTATCTCAATATAACTGTGCCATCACTACCCATCCTTGGCTTACCCTATTGCTTCATTTTCCTGCTCCTTATGTAGATTGAGCTACTGACACAAAGGGTAAACTCCTGAATTACACCACAGCAAAGACTTGAAATTTGTTTTCAAAGTGCAAAAATATTTTTGTAGTCTAATAATAGGAAGGTTTTCCTCTTCTGCTACAGGGTTAAGTAAGGTGGACAGTCAGGCATAACTCTTTGGGTCCATTGTCATTTCAGATGCAGCCCTCAAATTCACAGCAACTCAGGCCGAAATAAATTTCCTTTCTTTCAGATTGATTTCACGGTCTCAGATGACCTCCAAACTGCTTTTTCCTTGGCAGTTGTGATAACTTTATACACGTATAAATAAAGTGGGATTTGCATTTTATTTCTTCATTCTTTCTTTGAAGTATGGAAAATAGTTGTTTGTTTCAGAGCAATCTTTTCTAAATTTGAATAGATTTTAAGAAATTTGGAGAAAGCACCGCTTTCCTACTGCCAATTGCAAAAGGAATATATAATCATAAACATGCCTGTCAGAAAACATCACCCATTCCTTCTCTCCAGAGATGCTGCCTGTCCCACTGAGTTATTCCAGCATTTTGTGGCTATCTTCGGTTTAAACCAGCATCTGCAGTTTCTTCCTACAAAAATTATATTTGAATATTGATTTTTTCCAAAGACACAAAGTAAATAAAAGTGTTATGAAATTTGAAAAATATATTAATAATTTTGAAAGAGTAAAAATATATAACCATGGTATGGTAATTGATTCTCATTTGTATCACTTAATGATTTTACCAAAATATGTTCATTGACTCATTTACATATTGACTTTAGATCTGTACCAAAATAGCCTTTTCTTTGTAGCTGCAGGATTGTTAAACAGAAAAAATCTAATGACATTTTTGTATTTAGTTATCTAACTTATCATTTAAATACATTTAAATATTCTGGAATAAACAATGCAAAGCGTTTTAGATGGTAAATTATTTCTGATAATATTAATGTCTGCCATTATAATTTAAGCATTAACCTGTTACCCCTCCATTGAAATAATGGACAAAGGCAATTCATACAAATGAAATAAGCATTTATGCGCTAATATCACAAGCAATAATTTCTGGGCTTTAGTAAGCAGTAAACTAAATGCATGTCCCATCATTTGGAATATCTTCACTAAAGACATTTTTATTAAGTGAGAACATTGATCCATTGAAAACAATGCTTTTGAAATAATGGATCAGACAATAGACAATAGACAATTGGTGCAGGAGTAGCCCATTCAGCCCTTCGAGCCAGCACCGCCATTCACTGTGGTCATGGCTGATCATCGACAATCAGTACCCCATTCCTGCCTTCTCCCCATATCCCTTGACTCCACATTCTTTAAAAACTCTATCCAACTCTCTCTTGAAAGCATCTGGAGAATTGGCTTCCACTGCCTTCTGATGCAGAGAATTCCACAGATTCACAACTCTCTAACTGAAAACGTTTTTCCTCATCTCTGTTCTAAATGTATTCTTAAACTTTGGCCCCTGGTTCTGGACTCCCCCAACATTGGGAACATGTTTCCTGCCTCTAGCGTGTCCAATCTCTTAATAATCTTATATGCTTCAATAAGATCCACTTTCATCCTTCAAAATTCCAGTGTATACAAGCCCAGTCATTCTTTCAACATATGACAGTCCCGCCATCCCGAGAATTAACCTCGCGAACCTACGCTGCACTCCATCAATAGCAAGAATGTCCTTCCTCACATCTGGAGACCAAAACTCCACACAATACTCCAGGTGTGGTCTCACTAGGGCCCTGTACAACTGCAGAAGGACCTCCTTGCTCCTATGCTCAACTCCTCTTGTTATGAAGGCCAACATGCCATTAGCTTTTTTCATTGCCTGTTGTATCTGCATGCTTACTTTGGAATATCCTCACCAAAGGCATTTTTATTAAGTAAGGAAATTGATCCATTGAAAACATTGCTTTTGAAATAATGGATCAGACAATAGACAAAGGATCAATGCTTGAATACATTTTCACCGGTGTAGCATTTCTCCTTTAGTTGAGTGCAATTATTCCTTTTGCCTTGTTTGCATTGACTGCACTGAACATTATGTACCTTCAGTTGAGACAAGCACTCCAGGTTTATAAGAATTAAACTCTCCTGTGCCAATGGTGTTTCATGTAAATTTTTGACGGGAAACCTTATCAAGCATTCACTTGAAAACATACTAGCATCATACTATAACTGATTCCTTTTCCATCTCAATTGCCTTCTTACAAGCAACAGAGAATTAAAAAAAAATCCCACAGATCATGCCGATGGGAGATATCTGCAACACAATAGATGCAAAAATCAAGGAAGTGGTTGTTCAAATCACTATGTACATGGATTTCAGGTTTCAGCGTTGCAGTCCAAACCCTGAATGGTAACACCTGTTCTCAATTCGATTACTGCTAATGAAGAGAAATATGATATTCATCAGTCCTCTTGATATGTAATTGACTGAGGCGTTGGCATGCTAAAAATACAGGATACTCAGATTGGTTACATGGTGTGCTGCACAATCCTCACCAGATTTGCTGGGCTGTTGTGGCATGCTCTGCTCTCTACTACTTCACTCAATGCAGCTGACAATTCTGACGATCGATGACAGGCACAAAGACTGGAGGTAGATTTGCTGCTTTTGGCAGGTCCAGTCGTGAAAAGCCCAGGGCTATAAGGGTCGATCTAATTGAGCAGCACTTTACTTAAAAGTAGGCTATAACATTTTTTATGAAGCTAGTCATGTAATGTATGTTCCTTACTAAGTTCATTAATTCTTAAAAATATAAATCAATGACTAAATATTTAATAGCTTTCCAGAGTATTAACATGTCCCCATTGAAGACTTTTTCTCAGTAAGTAAGCTTCAATGTATGGGTGCTTGCTAACAATTAAAATGTACATTTTCTGTTATTTTATGAACATGTAGTTTGTTGTGGTGTGACTATTCTTTTAGTATATTCCACTTTCTTGATTCTGTGTATTAATCTGATTTTCATGATTGTAATTTTATGTCAAAATAAAGGTGAGGCTAATAGTACTTCCTAATATTTATCCACAAATGGTACAGCAATTGCAGGCAAAAGGCAGATGCACAGTTCATCTCAAATATCAATAACTTGTCATTGTAGTTACACTACTCAGCTATCTCTTCATTAAAAGAAGGGATCTCACCATCAACCTTGCATTGAAATACATTGAATGCCAGAAAGTGATGACATTGGAAGACAGAGATAAACTGAACGCACAAAAAGCTTATTTTAGCCATTTCGGTTGTAAGTACTGTTTTAATAATGTGATGTACAGTAATCCTTTGATTTAATGATATTTGTTTCACATATTGTTATTGTAATCCTATTGACTATTTGAGGTATGCGGCATCAATTTAGGAAGCAATTTCTCCTCAGGATGAATAACTTGCCACTCTCTATACAAAGAAACACACTACAAAATGCCTGGCTTTTTCAACTTCTGAAATTCACAAACTTTTTCCAGTAAACCGACTGCAAATCAAGGGGTAAATCTATTAATTAGTGCCAATAAGTTAACTGGCACATATATTAACCATCTGGTGTGAACTTTCATTTCTGTAAATATTAATTAATAAGGATTTGAAAAGTGTCAAATTTAAAATATCCTTTCTATCTATTTCCCCATCCTCAATTGAGCAACACTGAATTTAATGTTTTTTGTTCCTTCCCAATGCTAGTGCTGTTAATTTCACAATCTAACTGGTCAAGGAGATGAAGACCTGCTAGCTCCATTATTTGATGTCTCCTCTGCACTTGCTACATTATCAGCTTGTACTTTCAATTATTTGCCATGCAAAATAAAAGTATCCAAATATAGACAAGCAAGTCAAACTGACAGCATTGGCAGTATATGCCCAGGTACAACAATCTTTGGCTCAGGTTTTTCTTTTAGCTTTCAAATAAAGAAAATTATGCAGGTTTTCCTCTTTAACCAAGATTGAATTGGGGTTAACATCCATCATTAATATACTTAATCATATTAACCACACATATCTACTTCTACCAGATTGTTGGGCTAATTGATTAGGTACTGTGCTATTTTCCATCATGATTTTAGTCAACCAAATAACACAATCTTGAATATCTTTGATTATCTCCTCTGGCGTGTCGGAGGTCAGGGGAGACCTGGTAGAAGTATATTAAATAATGAGAGAAATGAATTGGGTAAACAGCCAGAAACTTGTTTTCAGGGTGGAAATGTCAAAGACTAGACGGTAGCTGCATGAAGGTGTGAGGGGAGAAGTTTAAAGGAGATGCATAGGGAAAGTCTTTTTAACACAGAGAATGTGGGTGCCTGGAACGCACTGCTAAGAGTGGTAGTGGAAGCAGATACAATTGTGGCATTTAAAAGGCACAATGTCTACAGCAGGAATGGAGGGATTTGGATTCTGTGTAGGCAGAGGGGATTAATTTAACTCAATGCCATGTTCGTCATGGACAGTGCAGACCGAAAGGACTGTTCCTGTGCTGTACTGTTCCACATTCTAGGTTTAACTTTTTGATTGAAGTAAAATCATATCATAAAAAGGGAAGTTGAGGGGACCAGGTCACTGATTACCACCATCATCAAGGGGTCAAGGAAGGAGCGTTCACGTCGCCGCCCTGTTTCCACCAATCTTTCCACCACCACGCACAAGAAGCGACAAGATAGACACCATTGTATGCAGATGCTGAGAAGTGTGTTCATCTCTGGCTGAACAACTTCTAATCTTGTGTGTGGACTTGAGAAGACCATCATCAAGTCCTTGAATTTCTTATGCCAGCAGGGCATTCATTGAGGTAGGATAACAAGTCCATCAGGAAGCTGGGTGGCACACAAATGAAAAAGATGACAATATTTTTTTTTAGTTTGTTGTGTGATTATTCTTTTAGTGCATTCCACTTTCTTGATTTTGTGTATTAATCTGTCTTTCATGGTTGTAATTTTATGTCAAAATAAAGGTGAGGCTAATAGCACTTCCTACTATTTATCAGAACTAATGGCTAATAGTTAGTTGTTCAGGTAAGCACATCCCTATTGTTTTTCTACTGAAGTTCTGTATATCTGTTATAATATTAAATAAATAAAGGCAGAATTTTCTGTTGACATTCATGATGAGGATAGCCAAGCCTATTATCCACATAAATATATATATATATATAAAAATAAATATAAATATATATATATTGGGAAACTCGAGAGACTGCAAATGCTGGAATCTTGAGCAAAAAGCAAAAGGGTGGATAAACTCAGCAGTTGGGCATCAAGGGCTGAATAACATCTAACAATGTTTGAAATTGGACTACCGTTTCCAGATCTCATCGTCTCCATCACAGGTAAAAGACTATTAACCAACATCTACTACAAACCTACTGACTCCCATAGCTATCTTGATTACACTTCTTCCCACCCTGCTTCCTGTAAAGACTCTATCCTCTACTCCCAATTCCTCCATCTACGCTGCATCTGCGCCCAGGATGAGGTGTTCCATACCAGGGCATCGGAGATGTCCTCATTCTTTAGGAAACGGGAGTTCCCCATTTCCGTTATAGATGAAGCTCTAACTATAGTCTCCTCAATATCCTCAATAACCTGCAGCTTGCTCCCCCTCCCCCCATTTGTAACAAGGACAGAGTCCCCCTTGTCCTCACCTTCCATCCCATCAGCCGTTGCATACAGCGTATAATCCTCCAACATTTTCGCCACCACCAACTACGATCCCATTATTGGCCACCCTTTCATCTCCACCCTTTTCTGCTTTCCGCAGAGACCGTTCCCTCTAAAACTCCCTGGTCAACTCGTCCCTTCCCAACCAAACCACCCCTTCCCCAGGTACTTTCCCTTGCAACCACAGGAGATGCAACACCTGTCCCTTTACCTCCCCACTTGACTTCATCCAAGGACCCAAAGAGACTTTCCAGGTGAGGCAGAGGTTCACTTGCACCTCCTCCAACCTCATCTACTGTATCCGCTGTTCCAGGTGTCAACTTCTCTACATCGGCGAGACCAAGCGCAGGCTCGCCAATCGTTTCACTGAACACCTCAGCTCAGTCTGTCTTAACCTACCTGATCTCCCGGTGGCTCAGCATTTCAACTCCCCTCCCATTCCCATTCTGACCTTTCTGTCCTGGGCCTTCATTGTAAGAGTGAGGCCCAGTGCAAATTGGAACAACAGCACCTCATATTTCGCTTGGGTAGTTTACACCCCAGCGGTATGAACATTGACTTCTCTAACTTCAGATAGCCCTTGCTTTCTCTCTCCATCCCCTTCCCCTTCCCAGTTCTCACACTAGTCTTACTGTCTCTGACTACATTCTGTCTTTGTCTCGCCACCTCCCCTGACATCAGTCTGAAGAAGGATCACGACCCGAAAAGTCGCCCATTCCTTCTCTCCAGAGATACTGCCTCACCCGCTGTTACTCCAGCATTTTGTGCCTACCTTCGATTTAAACCAGCATCTGCAGTTCTTTCTTACACATTTCAGCTTGAACCTGTACATGTTCCATCGCACAAGTGCTAAGCAATAACCTTCCAACAGTTCATTCCTCTCAACATTCAGTTACAGATATTTGCGTTCAGTCATAAAGTCAAGGAATTAAAGAAGGATGCAGCACAGAAATAGTACCTTCAGCCCACTGAAGCTACATCAACCATTTACACAAATCCCACATTCATCACATGTATTATTCCCCCCACATTTTGGTGAACCCCCCCCCCCCCCCCCCCCCCCACCCCCACCCCCACCACCACCAGATTCTACCACTTACCTGCACACTAGGGACAATCTACAGTGGCCAATTAACCTACCAACCAGCATGTCTTTGGGATACGGGAGAAAACCAGAGCACTTGGAGGAAACCCACACACATAGAGAGAATGTGCAAACTCCACACAGACAACAATAGGGGGTTAGGACTGATCCTATTTATTTGACACCGTGAGGCAGAAACTCCACTAGTTGTGCTATTGTGCTGTCCAGTATTAAGCATTAAAATACCATGAATAATAAGTGCCGCAATCTCCCTATCTAGCCTGCTATCCAGTTCTGTTAATGCGATTCAAATCTAATTTTGGGATGGGACTACCAAGGGTCATGAGTAATAAAGTGCCTGTTCAGCATAAGAAGCCAAAGGTATATTTCTATAGATCTGAAATATTGATGCTGGGTAAGGAAATTATTGGCCAAATATCTCCATTCAACATATTGGTGTGGGATCTTTAGTGTGGAGATAAAAATGCAAACTGTGCATAGTGTTTGAAATTTTATCCAAAGGCTAGTTTAGCACTCTCAGAACTGCACCAGACTGCAAGTCTCTGGTGTGGGACTTTTATCTACAAATCTATGATTTGGGGACATGAGCTGTGACTGACACCATTTTCATCTACAGTCAGAGTGTGCTTATTCTATTCCATTAGTTATACAACAAATGGCTGATATGAAAATCAAAACATCTGCAGCTGCTGGAAATCCGAAATAAAAAAATAAAACGCTGGAAATTCTCAGCAGGTCAAGCAGTGTCCATGGAGAGAGAAACAGAGTTAATGAATGCTATTCGTCTGACCTGGGAACTCCTGGTTCTGCCGTTTTTTGATCGAAAACATTAACTAGAGCTCTCTTTCCACAAGGCTGCCTGACCTGATGAAAGCTCATAGTATTTTTAATTTTTATTGATGTGGCTTAAGTATGTAACAATTCCAGAAAAATATGTGGATTTCTGCTGCAGGGGGACCAACAAAACAACTATTATATAAGGTAACAGATGAATGCAGTGTGAGATCCACTGTTAATTTTACAGTTCTATCTAGAAACTCAGCAGAATTCATCCCTGAGAATAATATCAATTTAATGCCACAAAAATGTATTTTTGCCAGTGTGCAACTTAAAATATTATTTTCATGGTGGGGTTATAAAAACATCTTATGTTACATGGAAAAGTAGAATTCACAAACCAGACATTGTCCTGGGAGCATATTATAGGGTGCCTATCCAGTTCTATTTTTAATCTTTAAATTAAAGAGTTACCACTTCATTAAAAATTTCACACTTTACTAACTGACATTAACAAGTCACCAAAAGTGATATAATTAGTATTTTTTGTTACAAGGAGAAAGAAGTAGTCAAATGTGCAGTATTGACACTTCACACATTACAGCATAATTTTTTCGCACATAGCACTTTAAATGCAAATCAGACTGTAATATGGACGGTGAGCCAAATAGGCTTTGTTCATTTTTAATTCCTGGACTTTCATCGTTAATTTATTTTTCCTTTGGGTTTATTTTTTAAAAAAGGTCTTAGTGAGTAATTACCCAAATGTGGATATTGCCACATATTAAATATTAGTCTGGAATATTCTGTCAGTTATAAAGAAATGGTGCACATCATTCATTACCTGAAGGCTGCCCACAGATGTTTCAGTGGAAATGTATGGTCAACAGGAATTTGATCTCATGCAACACCAGAGGATAGGGAATTTGGGCCCTTTAAGAATAGCATAAGCAGCAGCAGCATCATTCCTTGACAACACTGAAGAATCCTCTACTAGACAGGCAATCCAGAATTGACTACCTGACTTGATCCTGTGAGGACCCAACTATTGTGCACCAGGTTTTGGTTGTGTTGGGTGTATGTTCTTATCACTCATTCATGATAGCGTGGACAGGTCAGTAATTACTAAGTATGTTTTAACAATAGCAAGTCTTTTCTTTTGACTGCTTATCAAAATCACTTCCATCTCTATTGGAACTACTATACTTGAGAAAAAAACATATTTCAGATTATTATGTATATGGTGATTGTCAGGTGAGGTGTGACGGCATGTTTTGCATTATATCCTGGTTTTGGTTGAAAAGTGCTATATAAATAAATATTATTATTATTATTATTATTATCCTTGGGCTCAGGGAGGGTCCAGGTTGACCATGGTTGAGATACCAGGAATGACAAATATTGGAATCGTGAGAAAATCACAAAATGCTGGAGTAACTCAGCGGGTCAGGCAGCATCTGTGGTGGGAAGAGAGTCTGAAAAAGGGTTGTGAATGAAACCATTGCCTATTCATTCTCTCCACAGATGATGCCTGACCCGTTGAGTTACTCTAGCACTTTGTATTTTGACCATGGTTCAATCAAATTTTAATTTTATAACCTGTGTGGACAGACCACTGATACAATCTCTGGTTTTAGCTTGACTTTAGTTGGTGCCATTTTTGTGTCTGGAAATCTTTGAGAATTGTTTTCTTTGTGTATTATGTATTACATAACAGAACATAACTAACATTTTTGGATGCCACTTGTTTATGGCTTTAGTGCTGTAACTCTATCTGTTTCACTTTGTCCAGAGTGAGAGGTAGAATTTGAATCTCTTTCTGTGCAAACCATGGTCATTTGTCTAAATTAGCCATGTGCAGCAAATTTAATGATGGTACTGGTATCCCAGCCTCCTGCCTGGAACTAAAAGAATTATACAATTGACCTTTACTGCCTCTTAAAAGTTGTTACTGCAGTAGCAGTTCTAGTCTGCAACTTTTGACAGGTCCCAAATGGGCATCCTTGATAAAGTGGAATCTCTTCAAAATCCCTGGTTAGTTTCATTTTGGAGACTGCCTCTGGAATGCACATTATAGATGAAATTTCCAACTGAGTTTTCCTGCTCCTCAACCACCTCTCTCTCCTGAGAGGCATTTATGTACAACCAGCCTTTGCCTCGTCTCCAATCATGTTGAAGGATAGGAGATACGGTGCCATCAAATCAATGTTATTTATAAATATGTGGTTGGGCATCGAGATCTTTCTGGTTTCAGGAACAAAACACATGTTGTGTCCGTTATATTTTAATAGGCAATAGGATTAAAAATGTGCATGCTCTTCATTAAGAATATGCAGCCAAATATGCATTTGTAACACAAAAAAACAAAGCTCGCTCCTGAGCCCAGTTTTGTGGCCGTAATATCTTGACGAGCTATGTAGACATTCAAGTCCAAACATATTCTTTAATCATTGTAGTGATGTTATTTAATTTGTGTGCAGCTTTCACTGGTGAAAATGTTGAATTCTGAATGTATTTGTCAACCTTTAAACTGAACTTCATGTGAGGGACTGACAATTATGTGGAAGTGAAATGAAGTGGGAGCCCTGTCTTCATCTACTTGTTTTATGCTTGGCAGAGTGCAGAAAATGATCATTCACAAGCTGAGTATAATTATGTGGCAAGTTAGGTGTGGGGGGAGGGTTTTGAAATAAAATTAAAATAAAATTTTATTTTTCCCAAAGTAACACATTTACACTATTTCTGTGGTCAGAAAATAATCTTTAAAGATAAGTATTATCACTTCTGTTTGACAGTTATAAGAATTTGACTTTGTATCTGTTCCACGAAAGCTTGTCAGTATTAATTTTTAAAGTGAAATTCTCCATTTATAATTGTATGTTGTTTTTGTCATTTTTACGAAAAATGATGGATCTGTTTAATTTAATGCGCTTAATTTGATCAACATTAATCTTGTAGGGACTGGAATGCCTTCTTCAGCAAAATGTGAGGGATTATGATTACATCGTTTTTCAATCTGCAATCTCTGTAAATGAACCCATCTTAATCTCACAGTGAGAAGCCTTACCATTTTCATTAACAGATTATAATTGGGTCGAGCTCATTAGCAATGATAAAATCAGTATCAGGAAAATACTATACAGTAAACCTAATCAAGTTCATACTTATTACATTTAAACAAATTTAAGTGTATGGATTTTTTTTTTTACATAATATATTATCTGGTCCAATAATGGATGTACAAGAATTTACAGTCCAGCCACAAATAAACATTTCTATAGCAGATTAATAGCAGCACTTTTACGTTTCAAAAATTAATCTGTTCATTGCTTACCTAAACATGTCATCTTAACAGTTCATCATTTAATAAACAGAGCCTTTGGTAAGTGGATTATGTCGGAGGAAGGGTTGGAGAAGGTGCAGAACACAGCTGACAAACTAGCAAAGGCCTTTGCTGATGCTATCAGCAAGCTTACCTTGGTGGAATAAATATTTGTTGATTCCCCTTTGGTTGGAAAAGGAGTCTGTTGTCAGCAAGCTCCAGCAAGGACTTGTAGAAACCATCCATGCTTTCACTCGGTAGCTTTCGCATTTTAATCTTAACTCCCAGATGCTGCCTGACCTCGTGAGTATTCCTTTTCATATTGAAATCCCAAATAATATTCACCCAGATAGATGATTTGCTATTGTGCTTTAAGCATTTCCTTTGTGTGCATTTCACCTGAGATAAACTGGTGGCTTTCGAACCAAAGAATCTGAATTTTTGATTACGGAAATCACATGTGGTATTGGTCATTGGGATGATCTTCCTTCAACAACAGTTATGGGGCACGACTTCCTCTCAAATTTCCCTTTTTTCCCACCATCTTGTGTTGCATTTTATCCACCACAATAATTGTTCTTTTAAATGTCCAAATCTTTACAAGTCCAGGGCGTTCAATTAGCTGTCCATTACAAAATATTCCCCAACTCCAGACCAACAAATAGTTCACAAAATAAACGAACACTATTCATTAAAGCAACTCAAATAAATAATGTACATTTTGACAGGTTGAAAGACAGATAAACAGTTGCTGAAAGCAATAAGTGAAGCCAGCATAGTCTGGTAGTTATCTCCAATTTATTTATCACAACAGACAGAAGATGTGTTAATTCAAACAATATTATGCCAACACAATACCCCAACCAGGCCAAACAATTGACTCCCCAAATGAATCATCCATATCCAGCATACAAAGAATAAAAAGGTTTTACTTGCATTACACCTTTCACAACCTCAGTGCATTTGAAATGTGGCACTTCCTCTGCATCAAAGACTCATCTCTGATTTTCTTTTTTCAATTTCTGATAAAATATCACCAATCTGAAAACATGAACTGTTTCTACCTCCACAGATAATTCCTGTGTTTCTCAGTATCTTCTGCATTTATAGAGAATAGACAATAGGTGCAGGAGTAGGCCATTCGGCCCTTCGAGCCAGCACCGCCATTCAATTTGTTTCACACCTATGGGCTTTTTAATTTGCTTTTTATCGCTATGTTTAGTCAGTTTATGTCTGCACCATAGAGCTGATAGATCTCTCTCCGCAGATGGATGGAGACCAGTTGCCCAAGGCGCACGTGCTCAGGTGTAACGCTCACCTGGGTGAGCAAAGGGCGGACACATTCAGCAGCTCGACGCGCCAACAACCTGAGGTAATTTCAAATCAATGTTTTAAAAATTAACTATTATTGGGGAGCAAAGAGAGAAATTATTTATCCATGGAAGAGTGTGTGCGGCGGCTTGCTGAGTGCAGGATCATTGCAGGTGCGATGTAACCATGGTAGCCAAGTGCGTTGGGCCTACTCCCGCAGGGTGAAGGTCCCTCCCTGAGGAGATGAGTAGGAAGGGGTTCGGGGTGGTGGCAGTCAAAGAAGAGAGTGTGGTCATGTGTCTTCATGTATATATTTATAATAACATGGATGAAACTCTCAGAGTACTGCCACCAGTGCCATGCACACATGTTACCCTGAAACATTCTCTCACATGCCAAAATGCTCCACTCTTCCCCCTGATTCACCTGCTACTTGGGACAAATACTGTGGCCATTTAACCTCTCCTGCATATGCTAATTCTGTACAGAAGAGCATGGAATCCAATTGTCTTTGGATCTTCTTTCCATTGGATTAAGGCCTTTCCCTGTTAAAATCATGTATTGCAGTGAGTTGTTTGTAATGGTCTCGAACATGTGGGAACCTTCAAGCCCGCCGTTGTTAAACCTAAAAACAGAAGATTATTATTAATGAGGCATTTGGTCCAGTTTTGTGTTCTCATCCTGGAAAAGCCCAACTCCCATTGCTCTGCTTATCTCTTGGTTTGGGCACGTGCTAGTCTTCAATCTGAGCATGGGTCAAAATCTGCCCATATTAGAGTGGCATGGTGCATCAAGTAGAGGTGTTTTGCAGTGTCACCCAATATCAGGTAAGAAACAGCTGCTTGCACAGTGCTATTCACACTCGGCACTGATTCATGTGCTGGGTATGGACTTGCCTTTTCTGGATGTACTGATGTTGACATTGTGACCTCCTGATCTAAAATGGCAAAGGTCTGCACACTGCCGGAGCCCAGTCTGGTGTAATACCAGAAAAAATATTGGACATGAAACATCAGCAAACAAATTGGCAGCCAGTAAATTCATGCTACAGAGATGATGGACCTTAAATGTTTCAAAATGTCAGAATATTCAGAACCTTTTGAAAACAATTATCAAACAAGGAAACAATTTAAAAACAGTAAGTTATTAAAATATCCACATTACTATAAGTCTGATCTTGACCACTTCCTGTTGTTCTGTATTTATGGCTGTAATTTTTGGCCATCTTACTCAGAGTCCCCCTCTGCTGCGCAGGACAAGAGGATTTTTCCCATAAATGAAAAATAAAAGCGTTATTAGTGTTTTCAAAAATGTTGAGATTCTCTCTCCTGAAGGCCACGCCCCTTCTTGAGGGACTATAAAACCCAGAAATGTTGAGTGCCTCAGTCAGCCTCTGCAAGATAGGGGAGCGAGAGGGTCACGTCTCTCAGTCTGAGCTGTGAATAACACTGAACACATGTCTATTAAACAGTGAGTGATTTTACTGACCTGTCAGTGCCCTTAATGTGGTTTGAAAATATAGTTTGGAAATGCTAAAGCTGTGTTGCCTTTGGTTTGGAAATGCTAAAGCCGTGTTGCCTTTGGTTTGGAAATGCTAAAGCTGTGTTGCCTAATTAAAGTTGCCTTGTCTAATTAAAGCTGCCTTGCCTAAATTAAAGTTGCCTTGCCTTCTATATAATTAAAAATCAAATCTTGACCACTTCCTGTTTGTGCTTTATATTCATTTTAGAAAAAACGCTATGGCTGTGATTTTTGGCCATCTTACTCAGAGTCCCCCTCGGCTCATCAGGTGCCGAGGATTTTCCCCATCGATGAAAAATAAAAGAGATATTAGTGTTTTAAAAATGTTGAGTTTTTCGCTCCTGTCAATCATGCCATGAAGGCCACTCCCCTCTGGTGGGAAGGGGAGGGACTATAAAACCCGGGTGTGGGCGTGGCTCAATCTCTGTAAGATGGAGGAGGGAGCGGTCACGACTCACTGTCTTTAGTTGCCTTGCACCCTGCTTGAAATGGTATGAAAGTGCATTTGAATTTGGTGGCCTTGCACCCTGCTTGAAGTGGTAAGAAACTGCACTTGAATTTCGTGGCCTTGCACCCTGCTTGAAGTGGTAAGAAACTGCACTTGAATTTGGTGGCCTTGCACCCTGCTTGAAATGGAATTTCAAGGAATAGCTGTGTCAACTGCCAGCCCACCAGCCGTGAGTGAGATGCCAGCACATGAGGCTTGTGTGACTGAGCCGCCAGCCCAAGAATCCATTTGGCCCACAATGTCCAACTAGCCCTCTGGAAACCAGTTCCTTCAGCCCACAATACCCATACTGGTGCTCCAGAAAGCCCCCCCTCCCCACCCCCACTGTCCACCAATATTGGAATTGGTGGAGAGGTGGAATATTGTGTTGGGGGACCAGTCTTCCCGTGTGATGCTGGGACTAGTCTAGTAAACAATAAAAATAACGTACAAAAAAAAAATGTAAATTATGATAAACATTTTAAAAAACAATATTTAAGTACTTTAATGCAATTTTAATCAATTAAATTATGACATTGAAGACAATTCAATTATTTAAAATATATAATTTTCTATGTATTTATATGGGTCTCTCATTCACTCCTCATTCAAATGAAGGGCTGTCTGTTTTTGCATCGAGTTAACTCAATTTCAGTGGGAAGATTCCCCAGTGTACTCACTGACAAAGCTTAGCCAACCATTTCGGGACTTGCCCATGCGCCCAGGAATTTTACATTTTTTGACATTTCCTGGCCCATTATTTGTGTTTTTGTGCCTCATTTCCATTGCAAAGGTACTCTACTGGCTTTGGTGAAAAGATGGTGTGAGGTCACAGATAATGGTGGCAACCTTCCATGTTTTTTGTGAGATCTTAAGATTTAAATAATGATATTCTGAGTACTGCTACAAACAGTTCAGGAGGCATTAAAAAAACCTTTTGTTCATATCCTCCAAATTATTTTGTGTAAAAATACTGAAGAGACAATAAGGTGTGTGACTGGACAGCAATGGTCAAGGGACCTTGCAGGAATAAGTCCAACTTGAACTAAAGGCAAGAAATGTTGCCTTGTCTTTTTGGAAAAGACACTGCTTGTCTTTTTGGAAAATGCACACTATGCACATATTGATGATCACATACAGCTGGAAGAGTAAACAAATTAACTGTAGCCTCTGGGCTAAACTCAGTCGAATCTTGACTACTGATATTTCGGTAGAGGCCTCTGTACCCTTCAGGTAAATACCTCTAGTGAGATGCTTGCTAGAAGATTTATTGCAAAGTAGTTTTGAATTACTGAAGAGATGATTCCAATGTTCAATTCACCCTGGTGGTGCCTCGCAGTACGAGATGAAGTGAGTTGGTAAATAACAGCGGGAGGTTGTATAATATCAGCTGCAAAAGAAAAATTCTGGAAAATGTTAACATTTTCAAGATATCCTAAAGCATTTCACAGTTGTTTTGTAGGTAAATGTAGCTTCCAATTTACACTCGACAAAGAGCTACAACACCAATAACAACATCTTTCATTTGTACAAGGCAAACAACATAATAAAATGTCCTGGGGCATTTCACAATAACGTAATGACACAGAAGTTCTTGTCAAACCCCATAAGGACCAAAATTTAGTCAATGAGGTAGATCTTAAGCAGATCTTAAAGGAATGAGTGATTGCTAGACAAAGAGGTTTGGGAAGGTAAATTCAGAGCTAAGGTTGCAGCTGTCAATGGCAGAGCAATTAGATTCAGGACTAAGTAGGGTGACAGAATTTGAGTACGATGTGGTTGGTGAGACAACATAAGTAGGAGAAGCAAGAAATGGAGGAAATTGAAAACAAGGGTGACAGTTTTAAAACAAAAGTGTTATTACACTGGAAGCTGATGTTGGTTAATGGCAAATAGCAAATAAGATAAACAATGTTCAGCTGAAACTTTCATTCTTTTAAATAATTGTTTTAATTTAATCAGTTAATATGTTTGTCAGTTACAGTGTTTGAATGGTCAGATCCTACTTGCCTCGTCTTCTAATGTTGACATGTGGTTTTGTGCATTCCTTGCATACAATATTTTCACCAATATAGAAATCCTTCAGTATTGCACAGAAGAGTGGGCTGAGATCATATATCCATGTTTTGCAATGGGGCTCAAATCACAAACTTCTGAATTGCATAGAAAGATTTGCCTATTGAACCTAATTGACAGTTACTTGACACAAAAAGCTTGAGTCATCGATAAATATCTAAATTGCAAAGCAGATAAAATAAGTATCTGGAAAGAAAGTACAATATTTAGAAAAATAAAAGGAATCCAAGAAGTATTCAGAATCTACTGAAATAGTTCTAATTGGTGTAAAGAATGTTACTCTCAGTTTGTAGTTGGAAATATTTATACGGAGAAAACCCCCCAATTGTCATCAAACACTCAAAGCTTGGAAACAAACCTGGCTCGGGCATATTTGGATTTTGAAACTGATGATCTAAGAAAAGATATCTTGTTACTGACATTGTTGAGTCTTCCCAAGCTTGCTAACAAGCTATGTCAATGTGCACTCAAACAGCAAATTGCTGAAATTTTATCTGACCTGTGATTCTATACCTGATAAAGTGATGGGGAAAAAAACAGGACAAAATGAGGAAGCAAATTTCAGAAGTTCTTCTCTGACTACCTCCCTGTCTCAAAAGAGAATCAAACCCTGTCCAGCCTTTGATATGTTTCTCCCTTTTCTACATTATGTGATTTATAACATTTTGGAGATTTGTCAGTATGATCTGCACTGTACAACTCAGATCTGTTAGGTCAGAAATGGGTGCTGATTCTGCTGTGTTACTTTAGCCCTCAGCTGAGGACCTAGATGACTAGTTCCAGCAGCAAAAGTAGCGCCTGGAATAATCGGAATCACCCGGTAGCAGGATCAATGGCAGTGTGTTGCTGTCAAATCTACTGTGCCACAGGAGAAAAAGCATCAGCAAACTTTGCAGCAAGCCATGCCTGCAACACAGGGTCAACAGCATATATTGAACTTCCTTGGCATGTTGGAAAATCAGTAGCGCAGGAAACTCAGACAATTGAGTCAGGTGGAACAGGGATTTCAAGTCTCCTGGAATAGACCAAGTGATTATTCCCTACTAATAGCTCTCAGTGTCACCAGAGGCATCAACCTCCTTCGCAGACCCATTGACAGAGACAAACCCAGAAACAGTTCTAAGCCAGTGAACTGGCTTAGAGACAAAATATTCCTACTTAAACAGAAATCCAGAGATGGTCATAATCTGAAATAAAAATGAAAAGGGATAGAAAGCTCACCAGGTCAGTCAGCATCAGTTGAGAGAGAAAAACATTAGAGTTACCATTTCAGGTTAATAATCTTTCATCAGAACATTAACTTTCTATCAACAGTTGTTGCCTAGCCAGATGACTATTTCCAACATTCTTTGCCTTTGCCTCTAATAGCCCCTGAGAAGGTGGCTAAGAAGACTCTGGCCTTCAGATGCACCACTGATCAGCCCCTAAGCTTACCAGTGTTGTGCTTCTTGTGAATGGACAAAATGCAAGGAAGTCTATCGCGAAAGTACACCGGGTGCACATGGAAGATGTTATTTTGAGAAATGAATCAGAATCATAGATGATTTGCAACACATATTGCAGCCATTTATCCCACTTTGTCTGTGTCAGTTGAGAAAGAGCCACCAAGTCTAATCTTACCTTCCAGCATTTGGTCTACAACCTATCGGCCACAAAATATTCAAGTACTGAAGTAAATACAGAGAATGCAGGACATGCTCTCAAGTTCAGGCAATGTCTGTAGAGAAAGAAACAGAGTTAAGGGCCTGTCTTACTTGGGCATCATTTGTGCGTCACACAGATGGCGGGCGAAGGTTTTGTATATCCCAAATTCCTAGGGCGCCGCATGTGATCGCGCGTCACTGCCTATGTCACCACACACCATGCATGCGTAATGCGCAACATGGTACGCATCACGTGCCCGGCATGACGTGCTCGTCGTGACGCGTAAATGAAGTTGTGTAAATTACGCGCAAATGACACCTTTAATGTTTTGGGTCAATGTCCTTTCATCACAGTGTTAACTGTTTCCTTCTCCAGTTGTTAACTGATCTGTTGAATATTTACAATGTTTTTTCTTTTTTATTTGATTTTGGCCTTTTGGACTCCATTCTACATGTTTCTTCAGTAATCCCCATCTCCAAAATCCATCAAACTCTGCTTGGAGTGAACCCTCACATACTAATTGAGAATCACATATCAAAGTGCAGATGTTAGAAATGAAAAATAGAAAATGCTAGATGGACCTAGCAGGTCAGGCAGCATATGTGGAACGAGGAAAAGAGTTTAAAAAGCAGGTCTGAAAACATATCTTGCACCTGAACCACTAACTCTGTTGAGGTTGTCTCATTCAGGTCATTTTTACTTGGACTAATTGAACAGAATTTCCAAATGCTATGGCTGTGTCATGAAGCCACAAGAAAATTGACTGGATTTTCTGGTCCTGGCTATTCTGTCACCTTGGAGTGCCATTCACATCACTGTAATATCCATATCTAAACTTTCACACCAGTCATGCATTAAAGGTAATGTAATTGATCTTTAGGACTGTATCACAGAGGGGCAAACTTATTCCATATATAGTACAGTTAAATAACATGCATAGAGCACATTCCTTTACACTAGATGCCTTTCATTTATTACAGGTTAATGCCACAAGTGAGACACAGGAAAAAAAGCAGACAACTCGGAGAGAATGTTACAAAGTAAAAATACGATAAGTGTATGAGATAAGGCATGATGGTAAATATAAAAGTTAATCCAAATCTCGTCTGTAGGTACGTAAGCAGTGTTGGAGTATTGTGAGGAATGGTTGGAGGAAAGAGGGGCTGATCAGGTCTCAAAATCTACAAAATCAGGTCTACAAAATCTACGGGCAAAGAGCATGTCCAGGTACTTTGATTAATTTCTTTTTACCAAATGTTTGGAGGGAATGTTCACTGAAAATTGTGTAATCTTTAATTCCATTTGCAATCCCTGTGCAAATTAAACTGTCCACACCTGCCCGCAGCAAGGTATCAATAATATTCAGACATGGACTGATAAATGACAAGTCCCACAAAATTGCTGGTTTTAGTTCTATATGGATAAAATTATGTCGGTGGGGTTCTTCATTAAACAGATGAGATTTAAAGAGGATTGACGGGTCTATTTACAGTCATGTCGGGGAAGGTAGAAATAAATTGTTCCCCTTGGCAGAAAGGTCAAGAACAAGAATACATCAATGTGGATGATTGGTGAACCAACCAAAAATCTTTTTAGCATAGCCAATGATTAGAATTCAAACACATTTTAATGATTTGGTTGGGGAACAGAACTGATGAAGTTCATGAAAGAAAAAGAGGTTGCAAGGTTTAGGGAGATGGTGGGATGTGCAACTAACATTGGTTGATGGACCTCGCTGTTATTATCTGTTAATGTAATACACAGGGACTGTCGTTGAATGATACCCATGCCCGAGGCCCATTGATTAATTTATTGCATATCTATTAATTTTGTAGAAGCTATACCTTTTCTCACACATTTGTCAGTAAAAAAGTCGTACTGCTTGGAAACGGGCCTTTTCGCACATCTTGCCCACGCCGACCAATATGCCATATCTACGTCAGTCCCCATCCACATTTGGCCCATATCCCTCTAAACAAATCTTACCCATGTACCTGTCCAAATATTTGTTTAAAGTTGTGATAGTACCTGCCTCAACTACCTCCTCTGGCAGCTCGTTCTATATACCTACCATCCTTTATGTGTAAAAAATGTTACCGCTCGGGTTCCTATTACATCTTTCCCCCCTTAAACTTAAATCCTCTGGTCCCTGATGCCCCCACTATGGGTAAAAGACTTTACTCTATCTGATGAATCTACCCTATCTATTCCTCTAATGATTTTATACACCTCTGTCCGCAGGTATAGCTGGTAAATTCCACACTACTGCACGTTACCCTATCCTTTCCTTGGCACATTTTGCACAAAACGACATAGAAATTACAGGCTTGGCGATCGCTTCGCCCAACACCTCTGCTCAGTTTGCAATAACCTCGACTCCATCCAAGGACTGAAGCAGTCTTTCCAGGTGAGGCAGAGGTTCACCTGCACCTCCTCCAACCTCATCTATTATATCCGCTGTTCCAGGTGTCAACTGGCTCAGCACTTCAACTCCCCCTCCCATTCCAAATCCGACCTTTCAGTCCTGGGCCTCCTCCATGGCCAGAGTGAGTCTCATTGCAAATTGGAGGAACAGCCCCTCATATTTCGCTTGGGTAGTTTACACCCCAGCGGTATGACATTGACCTCCAATTTCAGGTAGTCCATGCTTTCTCCCTCCTTCCCTTCCCCTTCCCAGCTCTCCCACAGCCTACTGTCTCCGCCTCTTTCTTTCTTTTTCCAGCCTCCCCCACCACATTCCGACATCAGTGTGAAGAAGGGTCTCGGCCCGAAACGTCGCCTATTTCCTTCGCTCCATCGATGCTGCCTCACCCGCTGAGTTTCTCCAGCTTTTTTGTCTATCTTAGAAATTACAGTGCTCTCTCTGCAGCTGTACTTACTCACTGCACTATTTGTAACTCTTAGTTGCCAATTGTGCTGGTTAGAGAATGATTAAGCAACCCACTATCGGGAGTGATCAGATTGTGCGCTTTGTTTGTGTTAAGTTATGTGGAACTGAAAATGTGTTAAAATAGCCTGGGAGTTACAATTAGCTCTAATTTAACACACTCTAGGTGGATTAAGAGGAAATTAAACCACTATATGAGTTTAAATAATTGGCTTTGGCTATTATACTAATGAGATGAACCCGACTGCTAGGACAAAATTATTTGCTGTGCATTTTTTATATAAATAGCAACATTAAGTATATATATTTTTAACAACATTCCTTATTTTCAAATTTGATTGTTCTTAACAGTGTAATTCCTCTCCTCACTTGAATAAAAGAGTGAATGTACATTTTCTGTTTGAAATATCTATTGTCAATATGTCTATCCAATGAGTTACATTAAAACTAGAGTTCCTTTCCTCACACATCCAATTCTATTCCATAAAGGCATCAAATGCTTATTTTTATGTTGCAGATTACGGATTTAGGTGTCTAGTAATAATCGAAGCTGACGAAATAAGTGACAGAATCCTACTCTGCTATCGCACATGCTATCCAATCCTTGAGCCAACCGCCTATATTGTGCTTATAGTATATGAATGCAGAGTGTATTGATATAAATTAAACAGTTATACCATAGTACGACATGTGTCTTTGAATTAGATTCTACACATTGAAAGACAAGAGATTATGCATAAAGTTCAAAATTTAGTCTGATACATTTCTTCATTTAAATATCTATTACTGTAAATAATTGAATAATTAAAATTAAACTGATGACAAGTTATATATTTTAAAAATTTCAGCATTCTAGGAAGTGGAAGATCCTAATTGGATTATTAATTAGCTGATACAGAAGTCCACTTAAAAATATAAAGCAAACTGGATATTCTTGTATTGCGAATATAATTCAAAGTACATTATGGTTTTACATGTAAAAGGTGCAAGCCTCTCAGCATTTCACCTTCATATCTACTCTAGGCTATTAATACCTAATCCCTGATTGCTATACTGATTAATTACTTTGCAGGTTTCTTTGAGAGACTGTTCCAAACCTGGATGAGTTCTTCATCCAGTCTAACAGTATTAGTGTTATGGTTTTGTCTTTGCAATCACCTTTGACCAGATTGAAGGTTTCTACAAATTTATTTATTCATAATCCTAATCAAGAATTTCACCCCAGGCTGTGTGGGAAAATTTTGAGGTTCATTAAATTTATTTTGATACAGTGACTTTTACTGGTACATCAAATATAGCTGATTATCATTGGCATGTCCACAGTTCCTTCTTGCCTTGCATATGCACTGCCACTTGCATATTCAGATGTTATGCCATTATCTAATTCTGCCTTTGCTTCCTTAAGCTTGCTCTTTGCAATTTTTTTTATTCCAAAATTGGCTGCAGCTTTCAAAATTAGTAAAACTGTTTCCCAAGACACCATAAAGCAAAATTAAAAAAAATACTTTTCAATGCTTGCCAACTTGGCCATCTTAATCTAGCACAATGGTTTTTTTGTGTGATTTAAACTGCCGATGGCACAGTGTGCTAAATGATCAGTCTTTCAAGACATTAACATTTGTGAATTTGGATCCAGATCCTACTCCTGCTAATTGCATGGCCATATGTTTAAATGTAAGGATAATAAAAATAATTGCAAATTTTTATCTTTAAAATGCGTTAAATCTTAAGAGCATGATTTAGAAAAACAAACTGTTTAAAATTAAAGACTTTTGTTTCCGAAACATTTTCTCCAGTTATACAGTTTGCAGCCACATTACCCCTTTCATCAGCCTATTGTGTGCATGCAAGGGCTGTTGCTATGGCAGTAATGTTGGGCTGCAATTAAGTTCAGCTTTTGTAAAGTTAAGCTAGAATTAGTTTTATTTGTTATTTCAGTCAGGTTCATAACTCATCAAAACATTTAATCGATTCTATATAGGATTTAGAATGTGACCAACAGGAAAAAAATACTCTGTTGATGGAAAATCACAGGGTAACAATAACAAAATTATAATGTTATTCAATGTTTTAGAGAAAAGTATTTTTAAGCTGTGAACTGCTTTTGGATGCAACTGATATTGCATCCAAGTGTGCATATTGCATGCTAATTTTGAGAAATCACGATAATTTGATGTCATGATTCACAACAAATACTTTTTAAAGCCTGAATTTGGTAAGGTGACCATTGATGCTGTTATAATCTATAGATCAGCCACCAAATAGCAGGCTACGTGCTGAGTAATATTTGTAGCAAATTAATTACCTTGTACTCTGGTTTTGCTAGGCTCAGGGAAAAATAGAGAGAAAATCACTGTTTTACCAGAACATGTCATATTCAAGCAAATAGGTTCAGATTTTTTTGGTTAAAATAAGATCCATTCGCAAATACATTCATTGATTTTCTTTTACTATCGGAGCAGGATAAAGGATGAAAATAACACACTGTCAATCCCAGGCTGCCAAGTTAAAAAAAAAATCGATGATTACTTCTGGAAAACATCAGATGACTGCATTCCAAAATCACATCTGCTGTAATACTCCAGTAATTTCTGTTATTGCCTCCAATTCTTCAATGTACTTAGCAATAGCTGATCCTCTCTCCCTACCCAAGGCAACAATTAGCATACACTAATGATTTTATTTAAAAAATGCAATAATATCTAATTCTTTCAGTTAGTTAAAACAAGCAACCAGTAATAAGAACATTCTGCTTCTCTGCTAACTACATTTTAGATATGGCTTTCGATCTACACCCAACATGTTTGAGTAAGCTGTTATTTTCTATTCCTATTACCACATTTTTGCTCTGTGTTCCTCATCCTCTAAACCGAGCTTAAATTCACTACACAAATTCATCAGCTATAATGTCAAGCATACTATCAATTTTCCATAGAAGCCCATCAAATGTTTCTTTGTGGAGTATGACTCATGCAACAATAAGATTGAAAGCAGAATCTATCAATGCAGCTGAAGATCAGAACTAGTACAAACATTGGTGTTTAGCTGAATAAATCAGTTATCCTTAAACCAAAATCAGCAAATTATAGGACATCTTCTTAATTTCACAATGTGTTTTACTATTGTTTTACTGATTCACATAACATGCAACTTGAAAATGCAATGACAAATGAAATGTTCTAAAAAAAATCAGACCTGAGGCCAATTTGATAAGATTATGATTAGTTTGTGTTTTTTCTTTATATCTAATTACATTTTTTCAAATGTTGACCAAGGGCTGTTGCAATAAGCCCAAGGGTTATTCAGGTGAACAACATCATAGTGCAAGTGTTGCATATTTGAGTTTGTTTCTGCAACCAGGAAACAAGAATTTACTATGTAGCATCCAATGCAATATTTGTTTAAATACACTCTTAAACCAAGATGGTTTAAAACACTTTTAAAAATTATTTATTCAGGAAACAAGAACAGCTGAAACAGTTCTTTTGAAGCTATTGTTCATGAAGTTAATTTGTGAGTATTGGTGAATGGGGTTTCTCTACTTTATAACAACTTAACAAGTCATGTGACGGGATGCAAGCAGAAGCCTCCACATGGCGCATCCCGGGCAATGCTGACGACAGAAACTGTATCACAGTGACTGACTGAAGTAGCCAATTCTGCAACCACCGACCGTCAACCGTCACTGACCAACCGGAAAGACGTGATATAGAAGATGGCCGGACATGAGGAAGAAGAAATCATGTGACAGGCTGGAGTAGAAGGAAATATTATCTAGGAGACAAAGTCCAACTCTGAATAATATTTGGATGTTTTACATAATTGTCATTGTCATGCTATATTTAACTAGAATGTTTGTTATTGTGGGGCTTTAAAAGGGCTTAAAGGGAAAGTTTTCTGGTTCCATGTCTTGTGTTATTTTCCAGTTGATGTCAAATGAGATATGATGAATGGAACCTGCTAGGATGATTGACGAATGGTTGGCAAACTCAATAATCTCTGAAGTAGTCTGAAGAAGGGTTTCGGCCCGAAACGTTGCCTATTTCCTTCGCTCCATAGATGCTGCCTCACCCGCTGAGTTTCTCCAGCATTTTTGTCTACCTTCAATAATCTCCTATGTTTGCAAATTAGTCATAATTCTAATACAATTTGGAGAGAAAAGAACAGAATATATGAGTAAATCTGTATTTATGTGCCACTTGATGTTCAGTTTTAAATTAATATGCTAAGATTAGATCATGCAAGAATGGACAAACACATAGAGGTCAGCGAAGGAACAATTATTTAGCATAGATCATGTCAATGACAGAACTCCTGCTAGCAGTGGTCTGTGCACGCTTACTGTAGAGGTTTTAAGAAATTCCTTGCTGCCTGCTCCCACTGAAAGTAAACTTGCCTTTTGTATTTGTTCCCTCAGTTGCTGTCAAACTTTCTAATACCCTGCCCCTCCAGTGGTCTTAGGCAGATTAACTGGCCTAATTGGACTTAAGCTTCTGTGAACAGAAAAAAGGAGTGGGGGATAGCCTCTCCAAGTCCTTCAGTCACTTCCTCCTGCTCGACTGGCCTGCCTAGCCAAGCTGAAACCGCACTCATTGTCATGTTGGAGTACGTTAATTAGAGAGTAGACTAATTTTCAAGAATGCACTCTGCCCTTTAGATGGTAATTTAAAATTGAAAATGATGTGAATTGTACAAAGGCATTCTATTCTGGGGAACAGCCAGTTTTATACAACACTTTTCGATTTTTCTGTTACTAATTGTTTCAACCAGATACAAGTTGCTATGTCTCAAATTATTGCCTACCCAAAAACAAACCTTTGCTTATCAATCTTCCGTTCATAACATTTGTTCTGCATTCTTTGTGTAAATGTGGATTTTAGAGCTTTATAAGATTGTTGATACAGTATCTGATTTTTCACAGTGAATCAAATATCCATCCTACTAGTTACATATTTATTATTAGAAGCATACACATAAATTGACTAATTAAAGACTAATAATGCATTTGTCTCTCATTCCCATAACCTTTTAGTTTCATTGCATATCATATTGATAATTCTTTCATTAGACACTTGAAAGATTGGGTATAGGCAGTCCTTTCCAACATTTGCACAACGTCTCAAATTGACACATTTTGGGTGATGATGTTTTGATGGGCTTGCACCGTGGGTCTCAAGTGCAGTAAGTGAATTGTGAAATGTTTCTGTGTTAATTTTTTCAGTACCTTTGGGCAGCAGTTCCTTCACTAGTTAGGAGATGAGGTTGCAAAGGCAGCTTTGTTGCTGCATTTTCAACTCATTGAAAACTCGAGTGCACATATGAATGTGATTGTGCCTGAGGCGAGATGCCGCTTTCCTGTTCTCTGGTGCTCCCATTGTTTATCAATAGTACCCTGTACAGGGTTGCATGGCTGTGTTTTAAACTGACTGCATTTATATTTCAAAAACAGCAGAATTAAAATCTGTGTCGCACATCACAAGATTCCAAAATGTCAACAATTAGTAAGGTAACAGATGCAAAAGGTGCAATTAAAAATAAATCAACAACCTTAATCTTTCAGTGCATTCCCTCCTACATGCTATTCACCGCCACCGTTTATTTTACCGTATTACTCTTAGTTAGCAGGGAAGCACAAATCTTGCACTAGGCCACTTATACCCAGGTTATTCTTCTTTCCCAGTGTGATGCCAGAATCATTCCATTGGCAGTGTGCCATTTCTGGACCAGAATGGTTGTCATGATGATAATATCCTAGTAAATAATAAATTATAATAATGAAATATTTTATAATTAGAATTGATTAAGTAAAGAGTAATTTGACTTTCTTTGGGATCTGAAGCTTCGTAATTCTGTGCTGTAGAAACATAGAAACATAGAAAATAGGTGCAGGAGTAGGCCATTCGGCCCTTCGAGCCTGCACCGCCTTTCAATATGATCATGGCTGATCATCCAACTCAGTATCCTGTTCCTGCCTTCTCTCCATACCCCCTGATCCTTTTAGCCACAAGGGCCACATCTAACTCCCTCTTAAATATAGCCAATGAACTGGCCTCAACTACCTTCTGCGGCGGAGAATTCCAGAGATTCACCACTCTCTGTGTAAAGAAAGTTTTCCTCATCTCGGTCCTAAAAGACTTCCCCCTTATCCTTAAACTATGACCCCTTGTTCTGGACTTCCCCAACATCGGGAACAATCTTCCTGCATCTAGCCTGTCCAACCCCTTAAGAATTTTGTAAGTTTCTATAAGATCCCCCCTTAATCTTCTAAATTCTAGTGAGTACAAACCAAGTCTATCCAGTCTTTCTTCATATGAAAGTCCTGACATCCCAGGAATCATTCTGGTGAACCTTCTCTGTACTCCCTCTATCTTTTTGTTCCACACACTTCCACTATTTTTCCAGCATCCCATTTGAATCGACTGGATTTGTTGGGAGGACTAAGAACACGAACCTGCTCATTGGCTTGAATTACCTCTTATTTTTGTGGGAGTCAAAATGGCATTTTTGACTTAACTGTTTTTGCTCAACTCTCAAGTTGACTGGAAAGATACACTAGCAGGGATGACAGTGGAACAAAAATGGCAGGTGTTTTTAGGAATAATACAGAAGGTGCAGGATCAGTTCATTCCTAGGAGGAAGAAAGATTCCAAGGGGAGAAAGGGACGACCATGGCTGACAAGGGACGTCAGGGACAGTATAAAAATTAAAGTGAAGAAGTACAACGTAGCAAAGATGAGCGGGCAGCAAGAGGATTGGGTAATGTTTAAAGAACAACAGAAGATAACTAAAAAGACAATACGGGGAGAAAAGATGAGGTACGAAGGTAAGCTAGCCAAGAATATAAAGCAGGATAGTAAAAGCTTCTTCAGGTATGTGAAGAGGAAAAAAATAGTTAAGACCAAAGTTAGACCCTTGAAGACCGAAAAAGGTGAATTTATTATGGGGAACAAGGAAATGGCAGATGAGTTGAACAGGTACTTTGGATCCGTCTACACTAAGGAGGACACAAACAATCTTCCTGATATAGTGGTGGCCAGAGGATCTAGGGTGACAGAGGAACTGAAGGAAATCCACATTAGGCAGGAAATGGTGTTGGATAGACTGATGGGACTGAAGGCTGATAAATCCCCAGGGCCTGATGGTCTGAATCCCAGGTACTTAAGGAGGTGGCTCTAGAAATCGTGGATTCATTGGTGATAATTTTCCAATGTTCTATAGACTCAGGATCAGTTCCTGTGGATTGGAGGGTAGCTATTGCTATCCCACTTTTTAAGAAAGGCAGGAGAGAGAAAACAAGGAATTATAGACCAGTTAGCCTGACATCGGTGGTGGGGAAGATGCTGGAATCAATTATAAAAGATGAAATAGCCGAACATTTGGATAGCAGTAACAGGATCAGTCCAAGTCAGCATGGATTTACGAAGTATAAATCATGCTTGACTCTTCTGGAATTTTTTGAAGCTGTAACTAGGAAAATGGACAAGGGAGAGCCAATGGATGTAGTGTACCTGGAGTTTCAGAAAGCATTTGATAAGGTCCCACATAGGAGATTAGTGGCGAAAATTAGGGCACACGGTATTGGGGGTAGAGTGCTGACATGGATAGATAAGTGGTTGGCAGACAGGAAACAAAGAGTAGGGATTAATGGGTCCCTTTCAGAATGACAGGCAGTGAGTGACTGGTGGGGTATTGATATAATATACATCAATGATTTGGATGAAGGGATTCAAAGTAACATTATAGGGGTAACATGAGGGGGAACTTCTTTACTCAGAGAGTGGTTGCGGTGTGGAATGAGCTTCCAGTGGAAGTGGTGGAGGCAGGTTCGTTGGTATCATTTAAAAATAAATTGGATAGGCATATGGATGAGAAAGGAATGGAGGGTTATGGTATGAGTGCAGGCAGGTGGGACTAAGGGAAACAAAGTTGTTCGGCACGGACTTGTAGTGCCGAGATGGCCTGTTTCCGTGCTGTAATTGTTATATGGTTATCAAATTTGCCGATGACACAAAGCTGGGTGGCAGTGTGAACTGTGAGGAGGATGCTATGAGAATGCAGGGTGACTTGTACAGGTTGGGGGAGTGGGCAGATGCATGGCAGATGAAATTTAATGCGGACAAATGTGAGGTTATCCACTTTGGTAGCAAAAACAGGAAGGCAGATTACTATCTAAATGGCGTCAAGTTGGGAAAAGGGGAAGTACAACGGGATCTGTGGGTCCTTGTACATCAGTCTATGAAGGTAAGCATGAAGGTACAGCAGGCAGTGAAGAAAGCAAATGGCATGTTGGTCTTTATAACAAGAGGAATCGAATATAGGTGCAAAGAGGTCCTTCTGCAGTTGTACAGAGCCCTAGTGAGACCACACCTGGTGTATTGTGTGCAGTTATGGTCCCCTAATTTGAGGAAGGACATTCTTGCTATTGAGGGAGTGCAGCGTAGGTTTACAAGTTTAATTCCCGGGATGGCGGGACTGTCATATGCTGAGAGAATGGAGCAGCTGGGCTTGTACACTCTGGAGTTAAGAAGGATGAGAGGCAATCTCATTGGAACATATAAGATTGTTAAGGGCTTGGACACGCTAAAGGCAGGAACCATGTTCCCGATGTTGGGGGAGTCCAGAACCAGGGGCCACAGTTTAAGAATAAGGAGTAAGCCATTTAGAATAGAGACAAGGAAATACTTTTTCTCACAGAGAGTGATGAGTGGGTAATTCTCTCCGTCAGAGGGCGGTGGAGGCAGGTTCTCTGGATGCTTTCAAGAGAGAGCTAGATAGAGCTCTTAAATATAGCGAAGTCAGGGGATATGGGGAGAAGGCAGGAACGGGGTACTGATTGGGGATGATCAGCCATGATCACATTGAATGGCGGTGGTAGCTCGAAGGGCCGAACGGCCGACTCCTGCACCGATTGTCTATTGTCTATAGTGCGTGTCCGAGAAAGATTCCAAAGTTACAGTGCAAAGTTAAGGGCCTGTCCCACGAGCATGCGACTGCATACGGCAAGCACGACCTAACATGGTCGCTTGAGCCATACGGCCTTGCGGGGCCAGTCCCACTTTGATCGCCGGAGCCGTATGGAGTTGTGCGGAGCTGGTCCCAACATCGCGCGGGGCTCGGAAAAACTAACATGTTCAAAAATTCCGTGCTGCAACGGCCTGCCGGCCCGCAGCAGCATTGAGGCCGTACGCACCACCTCGACGGGCATTTGCACCGTCTCGACACCGTACGCAGTGTCTTGACGGCGTACGCCTAGCGCGAATTTACTGGGGACTTCGCTCGAACTTCACGTCAACTCGTACGGGATCACTCAACCTCCGCGCGGCCCCCGCTTCCGGTTTGGTCACGCTCGCCGTATGCAGTCGCATGCCCGTGGGACAGGCCCTGTATGGGATTCACTCGACCTCCGCGTGGCCCCCGTTTCCGGTTTGGTCGCACTTGCCACATGCAGTCGCATGTTCGAGGGACAGGCACTTTACATTTTTCAAGGCAACAATGTACTCATTGATTGTCTCATTCTACTTCTTCTTTCTACAATTTCCAGAGGCTTTGGGTTAAAGTGCTCCCCCAACTTGTTCATAATGTCATTGTATTGCAACGTTATGGGCGCAAGGAGATTCACGAGTGTGCCGTACATTTCAGGACCGATCTCTGTGAGCAGAATCATTTTCATGCGTTCGCAAACGGCTTTATTTATTTCAGTCACTATCTTTCCTTCACCACTAATCTCCATTATGTTGTTTGCTGTGAAAAACATGTTCGCTCTCCCCACATAGGAGCTGAACGGCTCTCTATTCTTGTCGAAAGTGCCAAATAGCCTGCAGGAAAGAGCACCCCCAGACAAAAATGATACTGATAGCGACTCGGAGACTGAAAAGGCAGATGAGAAAGAAGGAAAGGGGCTGAGAAGAAGAGGAAGAAGGCCCAACACACTGAGGGGGATTAGTCAAGAGTCAAGAGTCAAGTTTATTCGTCACATACACATACGAGATGTGCAGTGAAATGAAAAGTGGCAATGCTCGCGGACTTTGTGCAAAAAGACAAACAAACAACGTTCAGTAAAGTTAGTCCCTGGTGAGATAGGAGTTTACAGTCCGAATGGCCTCTGGGAAGAAACTCCTTCTCAACCTCTCCGTTCTCACCGTATGGCAACGGAGGTGTTTGCCTGACAGTAGCAGCTGGAACAGTCCGTTGCAGGGGTGGAAGGGGTCTCCCATGATTTTATTGGCTCTGGAGTTGCACCTCCTGATGTATAGTTCCTGCAGGGGGGCGAGTGAAGTTCCCATAGTGCGTTCGGCCGAACGCACTACTCTCTGCAGAGCCTTCTTGTCCTGATTATAGTTTTACACTCTCCCCATAGTATAATGTGACAGAAGCAGGGATATTAAGGGCAGTATGAGATAATTGCCATGCCAAATGGAAAATGAGTATAGCCTGCAGATCGACATAGATAGATAGATTTCGCAGGACCCTTGCTCTCGTCATAAAATACAGGGTACTATTTAGTACTGATTGATCGCTTTACCTACTGGGTAACGGTATTTCCATGCTAAGATAGAACAGCTAGAATTGTGATAAGGATTCAAAGCGATAATATTTAGGTGGGGGTCCCTCGACAGATTGATTAGGGTAAACGTTTAACAGGCAAGGTGATGAAGGAGTCTCTGTCTTATCAGTAGTTAAAGAGTGATTTCATATTTCCCACTAATTGCAGAGTTTTGGATTGTTGGAGGGAATGAGTAGGATACTAAAGAGTTTAAGTAAAGCCTTGACTAAGACTGGACAGGAATGGGTTAAGGTATTCAGCTATTTTGATGGTTCAGAACAACCCCAGCTAGAAAGATGGGGTTAACACCTTTTGAATTATAACAAGACAAGCTGTGAAATTATAAACTTACCTACAGGTCCTCAGCGATGAATTAATTACATATTCACAGCAATTAACCCATGGCTTGCGAGATCTGCATTCCCAGGTATGAGAATCACAGAAGCCACTATCCGTTGAACACAGGGCCGAGTCGATATTATCAGACTAAGTATTGATATGGTACTGGGATCAGAAGAAATTTGGACTGTGTTGAAAGGGACTGCAGCAGGTGCTACCAACAACATCAACTGCCATGAAGAGGATCCATCTGATTGACTGTAAACGGATCAGAGAACCAAGAAAGGATAATGGGGCTATTGCCCTTCGTTTTATTCTGGGGCTGGTCCAGATGGACTTGACTTGGGGAAATAATTTGTTTATTATGATTTTTGAATTTGCCCTTCATGATAATAAGTGTATGCTGGTTGTGTACGCACATCCCATATAATGGTGGAGGAGAGATACTCCTCTTGAGAAAACTCCTTAACCTTACTGAGATTCTGGCCTATTGTGACAACTATTGTGTTAGTGACAAGGATGCTTTGAATGGGTACACTCTGTGATTGATGTGTTATACATCATTGCACCATCAACATTATTCCCGATGTTGGGGAAGTCCAGAACTAGGGGTCACAATTTAAGGATAAGAGGGAAGTCTTTTAGGACCGAGATGAGAAAATATTTTTTTACACAGAGAGTGGTGAATCTGTGGAATTCTCTGCCAGTTCATTGGCTATATTTAAGAGGGAGTTAGATGTGGCCCTTGTGGCTAAAGGGATTAGGGGGTATGGAGAGAAGGCAGGTATGGGATACTGAGTTGGATGATCAGCCATGATCATATTGAATGGCGGTGCAGGCTCAAAGGGCCGAATGGCCTACTCCTGCACCTATTTTCTATGTTTCTATGTCTATGTTTCTACATGTATAAACATGGTATTACGTTTCCAAAATACTATAAAAAGATGTCACATGACTTTGTTCATTAGAGTGGTGGCCCAGGAGGGTTAAGTATCTGCTGCATGCTTGACTTTGTATCCCCTGGCACGCTCACCAGCTAAATGATCAGTAAAGCTTGTGTTGGTTTACCTAACAGTTTGTGAGTTGTCTGAATTAAGAAATGAGCCTTAACATTGACTTGCATATACAATGATAAACTTCAACGGGTAGGACATTATATAAATTAGTTTGAAACATTTCAAAAGGAAGCTAGGGAAAACTATTCCAAAATTTTGAGTATAAGAGAAGCTTTCGTGATCTTGTAACACAGTCATATAGCCATGGTTAAGAAGCATATGTAAAAAGAAAACAATTTCCTCTGTGCAATAAAAGGATAAGTTCAAGAAGATAATTTTTCTTTGGTGATAGTCCAGCCGGAATTAATCAGCAAAACAGCCATGTTGTGTTTCGTTAATGTACTTGGGGGCCTTGGAAGAAATAGATGGGAAAAGCCCACTCCGCCAAGGAGTAGACTACCATTTTGGTCACTTATTTGGTACATGACATCTTGTTCCTTCTTTGGTCCTTTCTACCTCTAATTCTTGAAGAGCACCTCACTGTATTCTGCACTTTTTTCTATCTGCATATCTTGATGTACTTGGGTATGGCTTGATTATACTCGTGCACAGTATGATTTGACGGTATACAAAGTTTTTCACTGTATCTTGCTACGGGTAACAATAATAAACCAATACCAAGGTCTCAGAAAATTGGCCAGCATTCCACAGCTTAACAATCACAGATGGTGCTTCTCTGGAGCCTGGTTGCCAGGATGCCAATTTTGTCCAGAAAACGGGGAAAGATGGGATTGATCTCTCTCCCAGTTGTTTTCTGAAATTAATACTGATATCCCTTACCCAGTATAATATCATTTATTTCTGTTAGAACAATTTGTTGCTTGATTTGGTTTTGCCTTTCACTGATATAGCAAGATTATTTCTGGTTAAATGAGCAAGCATGTCCAAGACTTCAACAAGCTGCATGTTGGTTAGTGAAATTCTGCTTTTGATTACAATTTTGAAAAGTTGGATGATAGTTGGGTGCATTCATATCAGCTAGCTACATGATAGGAAGAACTGACATCTGGTGGCTTGTTAATTCTTCTCCATACTTCCTGTTTTAAATCAAGTATTAGTTGATACTTCAACAAAAATGAAATGGGGAAAATAGCCTAATCAGTGATAGGCACATGTGCATGATATGCAGACAGCTATTTCCATGTTTCTGGCTGCAGTTCAGTTAGCTATGTGGTGGAATGCTCTCTTTGCATGGCCTCTTCCAGCATGCCTTATTATACAACATTTCCAACTTCTGATTGTGTCTATGATAGCAAATAGTGCAGGCAAATAGTTTAATGTTTTCATCAATCACAGCATTTTCATCAGAAAACTGAAATGGCCTCTTGCCTATGATAAACCAGTTGAACTTTTATACTGAATTCTATTGTCCTTCACCATACCAGTGGAATATTCAATGGACAAATTAAAATATCAGCTGTATTAGTTGTATCTCTAATAACTTCATTATTTTTGTTTTTTTTTACCAATATCAAAGGGAAATATTAAAAAAGATGATTTTTCTATTTATTTCTGTTTCTTCCCTTGATATGTATCATAATAGTTTCAGGTCTTAGACCTAACTATTTTGTGGTTTAGATTTCCATGTATCTATGAACCTGGGATATTTTAATGCTTCTTAGGGAATTAAACTGGCATTCTTACCAGTGTAGTCTATCTTTAGCTCCAAATCCACCAACATCGTTGACTTCCAAATGGCTCCTTAGTTCAGGGGATATAATCATGGGAAATAAACATGGTCCTTAGCAGTGACATCCACTCTGGTAATCAAATACACAAATGTTTAATCCGGGCTACTGAACCTGCTCCTCTGTCCAGTGATTCCCTTTCAAAGATACAGCCCCACCATCTCAAGAGTATTTATTCCCATTTAATTATCAATTAATTTGCCTGCATTTTGTTCTTCTCTTTCGGATGCCAAGCTTCCATTAAAAATGCCCAGATGCTGCAGTCCTTCTTGTGTCATTGTTTCTTCTTAACTATGTTTGAAAATGAAAGTTGTGGTCATCTTCCACTGCTGGACTCTTTTTGAATTTAATAAAGAATCACTCCAATCTTCAAAATGTAAATGTAGTGTTAAAATGTTGACTATAATCTCAGACTCAAGCTATTTCTCTTTCAAGGTTAGCTTTAGTGATAACACAACCTTCAAACATTTTTTTATCAAAATATGGCCTCAGAATTAACTGGCATTGACAATTAGTCTGATAACATGGTAATGTGGTGAGACAATAATCTCACACTAAGTAGCTTCTGGGGAAAAATAAATAAAATGAAGTTATTCTTCTGCACTTTTGTAATTACCAAACAGTGGGAAGCAATTCATTGCCCAAATTCTTCCACTATTCCCTCTCATATCCATTCTGTCGGGTTTTTTTCCAAAACAAAAGTTCATACATTAGGATATCCTGGCATTCTCTAAGATTTAGTGTTAGTGAATTTATGATAAGATGAGCCATTATTGTAGCAGCATATTTCTGAAACAGAAATACATAGCTGCTA
Source organism: Leucoraja erinaceus (assembly GCF_028641065.1). Lineage (NCBI taxonomy): Eukaryota > Metazoa > Chordata > Chondrichthyes > Rajiformes > Rajidae > Leucoraja > Leucoraja erinaceus. The sequence goes on from NC_073385.1 coordinate 45,466,648, forward strand.
CAGGCAGGTTTGTATCATCCAATTTTCCCCAACATCATTAAATGTTCTAATTTTTAAGGTTATTCACATGTTCGTACCTTTTACACATATTGGTATTTGCATAGAAATGGAACAACACTTCATAATTCTGTGAAAATATTGCCCCACAAGGGCTGACAAAATGTTGACATTTAACACTTTGGTAAGACACTGGCTAAGAATACTAAAGATGGAAATCATGCTTGGGTTATTAAATGCCAGTTGAAATTCCTGACCTGTGATATATGGATGGAAAGGTGAACAAAATCAGCTTGATAGGTTAAAGTGCTATTGCTTGTCAAAGTACCCTGTCAAAATCTGAACAAAAGAAGAACTAATCTTAGAGGAGACTGGTCTCACAGTCTCACTCGCTAGTTTTGAAATGCACTTCTGATTTCCAATGTTTCTGAAAATAAAACATTGATTTCCAAAATCATTGACTGGGGAAACACGCTGTAATAGCCTTTGTCTTGCCATTACTTTCCAATACTGTGCATTAGGTCTGAGTGAGGCGCATAAAGTTTTGTCAGAAATTTCCATTTCTGACATTACTTTAAATGATACACAGTAGCAAAGACTGAGGAGCGAAAGTGTGTAAGCAAAGCTCGTGTTCTTTACCTCTCTCCTACATTTATCCTAAAACAAAACATTTAGTTCTTTGGGGGTTCAGGGTTGAAGGTAAATGCAAGCCACGTATATATCAATCTCATGAAATCTGGATGAAATCTCTCATTTTAAAGCAAGCCGTTATAAACCCATGGTAAATTAGCCATTAGGTCGAACCATTTTTTACATGATAATCATGAGTACTATGATACTCTTCATGAAGGTTATATACAAGGAATAAAAGGCCCAATAATATTACATGTCGTTATATTGAAACCTATCAATGTACATGAGAATCAATGTTTATTTCCAGTCTTAAATTTTCTGACAAAACTGCTTTCAATCATTTTTTAAATAATTTATTCTCTCACTTTTGTATGTGGAAAGTGCTAAACAATGGACTGGAATTTGCAATACTTGTATTGTCCTGTCAAAGTGATAGGCCTGAAATTAGAGAGAGATTGAGATTGCTGAGTTTGCCCACTCACTTTGCTGCTGAATTACAGATATTCTGTATATAGAACAATACAGAAGGACCCAAGATTGTTGAGACTCCCAAACATTTACACTGGAGAATTGCCTATGAGATCCTGTACTAGAGCAGGTAGACAACAATTCCAAGTACAGAGATTGGAAATGATTTTTGGCTAAATATTTACTAACTTTATTTTAACATTTTTCAGCACAGAAATGTTAAAATAATTACTGGTAATCTGGTTAACATGATTTTTAAAAATATTTTGATTTGAAGCAGCCACCTTGACTGGTATTGATTAAACAAGACAATGAACATAAGGAAAGCTGTAGGCGCGAGTACTAAAGTCTTGTGCTAATAGAAACATAGAAACATAGAAAATAGGTGCAGGAGTAGGCCATTCGGCCCTTCGAGCCTGCACCGCCATTCAATATGATCATGGCTGATCATCCAACTCAGTATCCTGTTCCTGCCTTCTCTCCGTACCCCCTGATCCCTTTAGCCACAAGGGCCACATCTAACTCCCTCTTAAATATAGCCAATGAACTGTAGAAAGCATCCTGACTGGAAACATCTCTATCTGGTTTGGCAACAGCTCTGCCCAGGACGGGAAGGCTCTGCAGAGAGTAGTGTGTTTGGCCGAACGAACCACGGGAACTACACTCCCCCCCCCCCCTGCAGGACCTATACACCAGGAGGTGCAGATCCAAAGCCAGCAGGATCATGAAGGACCCCTACCACCCCAGCAACGGCCTGTTCCAGCTGCTGCGGTCAGGCAAGCGCCTCCACTATCACGCAGCAAAAACAGAGAGGCTGAGACAGTTTTTTCCCACAGGCCATCAGGACTGTAAACTCTGATCTCTGATACTGTTGCGTCTTCTTTTTTTAATGTAAGTAATGGTTCTGTTCTGTTCTGTTGTTTTGCACAATCCCGCAAGCATTGCCACTCATTTCACTGTACATCTTGTATGTGTATGTGACAAATAAAGTTGACTTGACTTGACTTGCATCTTGCAGTGTAGCCTCTGTATTTCTGTTCATGAAGTCTTCTGTGGACAGTGGTCATTGACAAATCCACACCTGACTCCTGAAGAGTGTTTCTGATCTGTCAGACAAGTGTTTGGGGATTTTTCTTTATTATAGAGAGAATTCTTCTGTCATCAGCTGTGGAGGTCTTCCTTGGCCTGCCAGTCCCTTTGTGATTAATAAGTTCACCAGTGCTCTATTTCTTCTTAATGATGTTCCAAACAGTTGATTTTGGTGAGCCTAAGGTTTGGCTGATGTCTCTATCAGTTTTATTCTTGTTTCTCAGTCTCATAATCGCTTCTTTGACTTTCATTGGCACAACTTTGGTCCTCATGTTGATAAACAGCAATAAAAGTTTCCAAAGGTGATGGAAAAACTGGAGGAAAGACTAGGTGCTGAGAGCTCGCTTATACCTGCATTAAGGAGGCAATTAAACACACCTGAGCAATTACAAACACCTGTGAAGCCATGTGTCCCAAACATTATGGCGCCCGGAAAGGGAGGGACTATGTGTAAACACAGCTGTAATTTCTACATGGTGAGACCAAAATGTATAAAAATACCCTGTAATAAAATCTGACAATGTGCAGTTTAACAGCATGTGATTTTTTTTCTATTACAAATCACAAATTGCGGAGTACAGGCAAATAAATAAATGATGGGTCTTTATCCCAAACATTATGGAGGGTATTGCGGTTTTGTAAAAACACATTTTTATTCCGTGTCTCAAGCATTTCAGTCCTGATCCATGAATTTCTGTTTCCTGAACTACCGTAAAACGTGAGTAGACTGTATTTGGCTCTTGTGATATTAATTTAGGGATAAAATGAAATGACAGAAACAGTAGTAGTTTACACCCAAACCTGAAATAGGACCCGTGTGTTCCCGGTCAGAACCACCCTCAGCTGAACACAATTTAATGCACATCTATCAGAGGACCTCAGGACTTAGTTGGGCTGAAGGGCCCATTTCTATGCTGTCCAACTTATGACTGTGGCTTAGTAACTATTGAGACTCTTGTTAAAGGAATAGTCAGTAACTAAATGGTAGATAGACACAAAATGCTGGAGTAACTCAGCGGGACAGGCAGCATCTCTGAAGAGAAGGAATGAGTGACGTTTTGGGCCCTTCTTCAGACTGATGTCCGGGGAGTGTGCGGAATAGTTAGAATGTCTCTATGTATATATAGAATGTAGAATGCATATATAGAATGTAACTACATGGTGGTGAGTACACTTCCTGTGAGGTTAAATGCACATAGTGGACCTCAAAGGCTTATTGGACAGCTACATTCCAAAACTACTGATATCAGCAGTGCGTTTCTTTAAATGGTGGAAATAAAAGACACAACTACCAGAGTGTTTTCTTGACTGTACTGAGTGTTCATCTACAGATAACTCTAATTTGTGTCAGTAAGTGTGGAAGAGGGAGTTGCATGATTAGTGGCATAATTAGATGCATGTTCGACACGGAGGTGTACTAGCGTGAATAGTGCATGGACGTGCCTAAATTTATTTCCTGATGGATGCTATTACACTTATCTGACCTGGATGAAATGACAATTATATGCATGCAGAATCTGGGTGTTTGCCAATCCTATTTTTAGGCAAATGGCATTAACTATCTAATTTTAAGTGCAGCACTTGCTTCCAAGCAATGCAGGGCAACCAAAGTGTTTTTGCGAAGAAGAATGCAGAAGATTGTTATTAACATCAGCACTTTGTGGTTGTGTTCTGAACTCTAGAATAGAAGAATAGAAGAATATGGCTGACTCGATTCTCATGTATTATTTTAAGGATTTTGCAATGTGAGAGTTACTGCTATGAGTTCAAATCCATATGTCAAATCATAATATAGGATTTGCCAACTGGAATGAAACTACAGCCATCGTGGTTACTTAAACACAGCAGGAAAAAAGAAAGGGTGACTGAAAGAAAAACAATGGGGAATAAATGGGAGCCTCTATTGGGACACAGAGAGAGGTCAACACACATAAATACTGAAACCTTTGATAATAAAATGTGAGTGAGCATTCAGAATCATTAGTGGCCATTTGAACAGAGATTGCCATCCTGCCAAGACCAAAACCATTCTAATTTTATGTTACTTATTCAAATGGTAGGAACGGTAAAACAAAATAGCTGAGAACTACATGCTTTATTCTTAAGAAACATTGTTTGGTTGTTGATAAAATTGTCTCCTTTTTTTTGTTATAATAAGGTTCATATTATTCCCTAATGGATATATAAATCAACAAATGCTGCCTGGCCCGCTAAGTTACTCCATAATTTTGTCTACCTTCAATGCATATATAGAATTCCCTGCCTTTCTACATATTTGTGTTTCTGCTCTACTAGATTTTAAAACCATTATTAATATTATAAATAATTCAAAATGTTATGAAATTATTTCCTTTTCAAACAAGTATAAAGTTTTCATTATCATTTGTAATTTTCCTTTTAGGCATAAGAAGTTTTATTCCCCATGACTGAAATGACTGAAATGCTTGGATGATAGAAAAAAATGGCAACAATTTAAAAAGGTCACTTCAAAAAGTATAATGATACTTTGCTGGGCAGCATTCCTAAATTGTATGAAGAACAGTTCTTTCCTCAGGGTTTTGAACTCCTCCCCAGTGAACAGGCTGAATATGTTTTTACCTATACATTCATGCTGGAGTACTGTGCATAGACAATAGTAGACAGCTATGAGCAAACTATATATGATCAAGGGGTTCAGAAAACCCTATAATCTGCAAGAGCAACGTTAATTACGCGAAAGGTATTTGGATTATTTGTATAACTAAATTAGGGGGGCTTTATAAATGGAAGTTTTTATTAATAACTCACAATGCATATTTTTTCATCTTTCTGCTGCTTAATTGGTATTTTAGGTCATTTTAAAAAAAGGTTTGCATTCTGTTTTGTGGAATAAAACAGGCCCCTTTATGACATCCAGCATTTGTCATGTGTGCATTTAGCTATCCCTCATTGGGAAAGCTGTATGTCTGGGAGGATTTACTGCTCACTGTACACACTTAAAGAAATGGTTAAAAATAGGTGGATAACCCATTATGGCCACAGATTTGTGGGAGCTGTGATACGTGTTTAGTCGTCATTCCAGATTAGCATGATCAGGAATATATATCAGCTGCAAAGCTCAATATTTTGTGACATTTGCTGAAGGTAATTAGACCTCCTTTGTTGTAAATATGATATAAAGCGGCTATAACTGTCTGTGAAAGTGATTAAGGCAACAACAATATAGCCCACTGCACCTAATAGATTATTTTAGATGCATAATTTTTGCATTTTAAAAAACATAATGCATGCCTATAAAAATTCAAATTGTCAAGGCGCTCATAAGTCATAAAATTATTCTGCTATTAAAAGCATTCTTCAGACACTGTTTTGCATAATCTTAATTTAAAATAAATTTATGGTCCTGTATTTTTGTTGGGGGTGGGGATGCAGGTGGGTGGGGGTGGGGGGGGGGGGCAACAAAGGATTGTTGGAAAATGGATTTGGTGGATATCATCACTGAGAGGCACAGGAGACAACTGACCTGGATATTTGTCCGACAGTTGTAATTATAAAATCAGAGCTCTGCTTTTCTCTGCTGGATATCTCAATGTCTAATGGATATGTTGTAAGGGGAGCATACAAATGAGTAATAATTTCTAACCATTCACAGCATCACGCCCGGCGGAAAAGTTGAAGAAACTGCAAAAGTTTGGAGCAGGGGCCTGATTAAGATGAGGATATTCTCTGTTGGAGGATGCATTGTGGAAATGTCCTCGAGAGAATAAATTTTCACCTGCAAGGAAATCATATTATGAACACCATGAACGTCTAGAATGCAGAGCATGCAGCTTATTAAAATAAATGCTAATTTGCACCAGATCTCCCACTGAAATGGAAGCAAGTTTACCACTGAGTGTGTTAATTTACACAGAACACTATTATCCTTGGCCAGATCATAATGCACCAGGGTGGGGTCATTAGCTACAGATATACTTTGTTACATTATCCATCTGAAGCTCCATGTAGTTTACAGCTTTCAGGAAGGTCCACTATTTCCCTGCTGCAGCAAAATATTCTCTCTGGATGCACAGGATATGAGAAAGATCAGCACATCAATGCTGTGTAATAAAAGACACAGCTAGGGGTGCCACTGTTGTTATATCTTAGATTAAATGCGACCATTAATTGGACTATGTGGTGATTTGGAGTTTTACCATGCAGTAATCTCATTCCTGTTAACCCAAAACATTTATTTAACCTCTCCTTCCTTCTCTGTGCCTGAACTATATTGAATTGCTTAAAAGATATCTGAACTATTTTGTTTTAAATGATTTTAGGATGAAGTACAATTATAAGGGAACATATAATTCCAAGTGGACACCACACTTGTTAAGAGCTGGTGTCACAATAGCTTTTTCAGTAAACACCTGCCCAAAAGCACTCATAATACAACCAGTCTAATTTCATAATCTGAGGGAAATCAGGAGGAATCAAAACTCATTTCGAACGGCCAAGGTCTTGTTTTTGCAGCACTGTACGCCCACTATTATCAAAATGCATCTGGAGCTTATGTCAATTTTTATCCATGATGTTCATTGTAGTGCACCTCATTGTATCTGTATCAGATTAAAGATTTTAACTAGTGGTTGTGGACTCTAAAGGTCTGGGAGATTCGGCCTACATGCTAAACCCTTCACTCTGTTGCAGCACACTGATGTAGAAAATGTCAAATTGTACCTTTACATTATTTAATGTGCCAGCCACTGTCACAAGGCTTTGACGCATCCTCGGAGGTGACTGCATAATAAAGTTAGCTTGATGAATGTATTTTCCGGTCACCCAATAGATCTTAATACATACTTCACCACTTGAATAAAGAAAACAAGAAAACTGTATGAATATTTTTCTTCCAATCTTGATTTTCCCTTCTGGCTCATTCCTTTCAGTTCATTCCTGGGTCTGTTTATTATTGCTGCAATTAACTGTGCCCTTGACAATTTGACGCAGCATTACTCCAACCTTTATCATTTACTTTGCAAATTTGCCACATTTTTCAGTAACAACTCTATTTGGAGCACCAAGTGGTGGCTTACATAGCTCTATTTCATCTCAAAAGTGTTATAAGCACTTTCTGCTGTTCTATATGATGAGCTATCCATCTGGTAAATAACCTATTAATGTCCACAGGATCTTTCCAGCTAATATCCTTTTTGAAGGACCACATGATTGCATTATAATAGCTAAAAAAACAATATCACACAGGTGCTGCTATTTTATAGAGTGAGCCTGTCAATAGCCAGAAAAAATGAAAAAAGGGGCAAGGGAATATGTAAACGTATATAAATAATGAGAAAGCTAGTAAGGAATTATGTTTAGCAAGAGACATGGTGGGAAGGGCCCACAGTCTGACTTGGCTATCCCACAATAATAAAAGCAATCTTTATTTTATGGGTTAGAGGATTGTACACATATGTACGTCATCTTGTTGCACGAGTACAGTAAATGCATGGCACTAGTGAAAGGAACATTTGGTGTATTGTGTACAGTTGTGGTCTCCTAATTTGAGGAAGGACATCCTTGTGATGGAGGCAGTGCAGCGTAGGTTCACGAGATTGATCCCTGGGATGGTGGGACTGTCATATGAGGAAAGATTGAAAAGACGAGGCTTGTATTCACTGGAGTTTAGAAGGACGAGGGGGGATCTTAGAGAAACATATAAAATTATAAAAGGACTGGACAAGCTAGATGCAGGAAAAATGTTCCCAATGTGGGGTGAGTCCAGAACCAGGGGCCACAGTCTTAGAATAAAGGGGAGGTCATTTAAGACTAAGGTGAGAAAAAATGTTTTCACCCCGAGAGTTGTGAATTTATGGAATTCCCTGCCACAGAGGGCAGTGGAGGCAAAGTCACTGGATGGATTTAAGAGAGAATTAGATAGAGCTCTAGGGGCTAGTGGAGTCAAGGGATATGGGGAGAAGGCAGGCACGGGTTATTGATCGGGGACGATCAGCCATGATCACAATGAATGGCGGTGCTGGCTCGAAGGGCCGAATGGCCTCCTCCTGCACGTATTTTCTATGTTTCCATGTTTCTATGTCATATTTAGGGGGTAGGAACACCCTTGGGGGAAGGATGCTTTGGTTGAAGAGATTAATTATGTTCACCCATGTAGATTTTCCACAACCAGGAACATTGGCAAAGCTCCTAGGCAGTTATTTAGAGTGTCTATCAATCAGCTGAAATAAACATTTTTCTGACTGTGGATAGAGAAAACCCCTTGACAATAAAACTGACTTGGCACACAAATATCACAGATCAGTAATGGCAGTATATGTTATAAACAGCTGCAATTTTCCGAGGTATATTTTGTTAGTTGTGACTGTATACACAGGAACAATTTTGGATGGTGCGTCTTGAAAAGGTTAGCAAACTGAATTATTAATAATTTGAATACCAGTGGGTTCCCAATCAGGTCTACAGTATGTTTTCTTCAGAATTACATAACCACATAGATCATTTGATGAGAGGTTTACCCTACTGTCACTGAAATCAGACCTTGTGTTTAAATCACAGTTATATTCCCCTGTTGAGTTGCATTCTTTACACCCTCTAGATATTTACCAAGTACAGTCACACTGCTGTCACTCAATTCTGCACTCTCCTCCCTCTGCAATCGTAATTTTAAGATCTGAGGGAAAAAAAAGATGTGACAGCTCATCTGGAAGATTAACTCTCTGCCTTTTTCACCTGTCATTTGTAACTTGCAGTCATGCACTGATAGTCGAGTTCCCTAGTAAGTCATCAACATGTCTCTAATTAAAGGTTCTTAATATAGCAACTAATTACACATCTACAATTTCTACAGTTATCAGAGAGGTAGGATTTTTTTCAGTTCTTAAAAGTCATAATTAGGATTCTTCTCTTCAGATTTATTTTTATAAAATTTGAGATGTTGAATTGCAACTATGCAAAATCGTGGATAGACAGCACTTGGAGAATTGTGTGGAGAATGAACTGGAGAGGTTGCAGAGGAGCTTCAGCACTGATGTCGACTGGATTGGAGGGCCTTAGTTATGGGAACAAATTAGATGGGCTGGATTTGGTTTTTTTTTTAAATGAAGGAAGCTAGGGGAGTGACATGATAGAGATATTCAAAATTAAAAGAGGCATAGAGTCGCTATCTTTATCCTATGGCAGCAGTATCGAAAGCAAGAGACACAGGTTTAAGATGGGAAGAAAGAGTGTGAAAGGAGATTTGAGGGGAAAGTTTTTTATTTACTCAGAAAATGGTTGATATCTGGAACTTACTACCATAAGAGATGGTGTAGTTGGATTCAATGATCACATTTAAGGGACATTTGACTGGCACTAGGAAACGCATAAAAGGAATATGGGCAAATAGGTTTAGTATAAATGGGCAAAAAGAGCAGCATGGATGAATTGAGCCAAAGGACCTTTTTTTTGTACAACTTTGTCATTGGGTGATGGTGTTGTGCAGCATAGAAACAGGCCCTTTATGACGGCGTTATGCTTTTATATGATCAATTTATACTCCTCCATTATCATATGATTCACCAGTCTGTAACGACTAACACTCTAACAAGAAATCAGCTTTCATATTGTCAGTTATGCCCTGTAAGATTCCACCCCATGCAATCTCCCTATTCAACACCCTTTGCCTCTCTAATAATTGGCACATGGTGGACAACTGAGATAAGATGATTTTGAAGGTGCAATCGCCTATGAATAACCTTGCAATTACTGCCACTGTCCCAACTTTTCTAAACCTATGTCCCTTTTGTTGGGGGCTGGGATGAAGAGTAGATTGGAAAGGAATGATTCTTTTGTGTTTTTATAACAATGAACATAAGTATCCATCACTTGCAAACAGTTTGGGATATCCTAAGCTAATGTACATGCCAAATCTTTGTTTTGAAAAGCAAACACTGTTCTGAGACTACATGATAAGCATCACAATAAAGGTGTAAATTTTGAGATTTAGCAATCTGAGAACAGGTTCCCACAATATTTGCTTACAATGCTTTCTGTGTTTTTTTTTCTCAATTATGATGTTTAAGTAGTATGATTAAATGTATCCATTGAATTGTAGTCTTTAAAGATTTCAGGAATACTTTTAACTGAAGGTCTTAGCCTCTTCCCAAATAATAATAATTTTTGGCTAGTAACTTCTCTAAGAATGGTATGAAATACCAGAACACAAATCTTAAAGCTTTACTGGAATAAAAATTGTATAAGCATCTACATGTGCATCTGCATATGTGTCTGTACACTGTGGAGGCTTAATTGTAATAATGTATAGTCTTTCTGCTGACTAGATAGCACACAACAAAAACACAGATTTTCCCTGTACCTTGGTACACATTACAATAAACTAAACTAAATGTGCACATTATTTTATAAATATGTTTGTGAGAGAGTGAGAAAGACACATGCACAGTAAATATGCCGAGAAGTATTGCAGATTCCTGACTGTTCAGACTGACTAGATGCTGTTTGCTAAAGTTGTAGGATGCACCACTACCATTCAGTTAGCTGTGCTGATGGAATAATTTCCTTCTGTTCTTTAAGCTTTCTAACTAACACCATTCTTTAAATAATTCTGTAAAGTAGAAATACATTTCAAGAGTATTGCAGAAGTGTGGCACTTTTTTCTTTAAATAAAGGAAATACGGTGTTTGTGCATGTGATGTGTTTAGTATCTTTATTTCATGCTTTATATTTACTAAGCCAGGAGAATCGGGGCAGAAAAAATGGAGTCAAGGAGAAGCAACTGAGTTATAAAGTGAAGTTGGTGCAGCTTGCATCTACATTAGTGATACCTCAGAATTTGAAGGCAATTTGTTTATTTTGTCAATAAAATGTATTCTCTTTTTGTATACATAGAAAGAAACATAGAAATTAGGTGCAGGAGTAGGCCATTCGGCCCTTCGAGCCTGCACCGCCATTCAATATGATCATGGCTGATCATCCAACTCAGTATCCCGTACCTGCCTTCTCTCCATACCCCCTGATCCCCTTAGCCACAAGGGCCACATCTAACTCCCTCTTAAATATAGCCAATGAACTGGCCTCAACTACCCCCTGTGGCAGAGAATTCCAGAGATTCACCACTCTCTGTGTGAAAAAAGTTCTTCTCATCTCGGTTTTAAAGGATTTCCCCCGTATACGTAGAATGAGAGTTTTAAGTCATGAAACCCGGAGTCAGACACAGAAAAAGGCAAATGGCAAACAAGAATGAATGGGCAGTTGTTTTGCTCCAGTAAATTTGAAATAGAATTTTGAAACTAAAAGGATAATTGATAGGAAGGAAGCAAAAAATCTGATGTGGATTAAGTGCCCTTTAAACATTTGCCATTCATTTAAGGGGAAAACATGGAAGGGAGGAATAATGTAAGGGGTGAGGAAGTGAGAGTGGTACAGGTTCACCAGGTTGACCGTGGAGATGCAATGGCAAAGATTTAAAGACCGCATGGATTAACTCCGAAAATTGTTCATCCCTGTCTGGTGTAAAAAATAAACTGTGGAAGGCGGCTCAACCTTGGCTAACGAGGGAAATCAAGGATAGTGTTAAATCCAAGGAAGAGGCATATAAATTTGGCGAGGAAGCTGCAAACGGGAGGACGGAGAAATTTAGCTCAACAGAGGAGGCCACAGGGGTTAATTAAGAGGGGTAAAAAAGAGCATGAAAGAATGCTTGCGGGGGATATAAAAACTGACTAAAAGCTTCTTTGGATATGTAATAAGGAAAAGATTAGTGAAGACAGGTTTAGTCCTCTTACAATCAGAGACAGGTGAATTTATCTGAAGAATCTGAAGAAGGTCTACAGATCTGAAGAATGGTCTGAAGAAGGGTTTCGGCCCGAAACGTCGCCTATTTCCTTTGCTCCATAGATGCTGCTGCACCCGCTGAGTTTCTCCAGCAATTTGGTGTACCTACAGGTGAATTTATAATGGGAAACAAGGAAATGGCAGAACAGTTAAACAAACACTTTGTTTCTGTCTTCACTAAGGAAAACATAAGCAATCTCCCAGAAATACTAGGGGACCAAGGATCTAGTGGAAGGAAGGAACTGTAGGGAATCCACATTAGTCAGAAAAGGGTGTCAGGTAACTGTTGGGACTGAAGACAGATAAATCCCCAGGGCCTGATGGTCTGCATGCCAGAGTACTCAAGGAGGTGGCCCTAGATGCATTGGTGATCATTTTCCAAATGCTCTCTCGACTGGATCAGTTCCTGTGGACTGGAGGGTAAACAATGTAACCCCGCTTTTTAAGAAAGAAAGGAGAAAGAAAACAGGGAATTAAAGACCAGTTAGCCTTACGTCGGTAGTGGGTGAAGATGCTGGAGCCGATTATTAAAGATGTTATAGCAGCGCATTTGTAAAGCAGTGACAGGATCGGTCAAAGTCAGCATAGATTTATGAAGGGGAACTCACGCTTGACTAATCTTCTGGAATTTGGGGATGGATCTTCTGAGGGTGATAAAATCATAAGAAATAGGAGTAGAATTAAGCTTTTCGGCCCATCAAGTCTACTCCACCATTCAATCATGGCTGATCTATCTTTCCCTCTAAACCCCATTCTCTTGCCTTCTCCTCATAACCTCTGACATCTGTACTCATCAAGAATCACATTTTTACGTAAAGCAGTACCCTACAAAGAGCCCTCGGATGTCGATTGCTCATTTTCATGCTATTTGTTAATACATTAGCTTACCTGAGATCAAAGGAAAATACAGAGAGAGAGAGAAAGAAAAAGGAGAAATGGGGAAGAGAGACTGCAAAGAGGTGAAGGGAATAAAAGTCAAAGAGTTACAGCAACAGGAAAACGTGCCTAAGCTGTACCTATTCTGTTGTATATGTGGAACTATAAAGCTGATTGGTGGTTTAATGAATACATTTATAAACAAGCTATAACATGACAGTAGTGTGAACACAGTGAACGAGTGCATACGCATTCTTTGTATGACGGTGATGATTGTGCAAATTCATTTAACATGTCCGTTGTACTTACTTTTGGAGCTTGAATGATCCTTGCACTTTTTAATATCTTGTGCAAGGATTAAAAGAATGAAAAAGAACTGTTCATATTGATAAATTAATATCCCGCTTGGCAATTTGTTCTGGTTGTATGTTTGAATCGCGACGATGTATTCGAATGATTTAAAGGGATGAGTATCCTGCTTCTCTTTCTGTATCGGGATTGCGGGCACACAGGGATGTATTGCGTAATCCTCTCTTTTTTAGTCTAAAAACCCATTGCTTTGAGAATCGCTCTTCAACCTTCCTTTTTGACCATGTTTAGTTTTCTATTGTAGAACGTTATCATCAGAGCCATCAAATTGCATATGCTGTTCCACCCAGCATCAAAGTCAGTTTTTCACCGCTTGAACAAAATCGCCGGGATTTTAGTCATTTACAGAATGTACCAATGTGTGAGCATGTAATCCTTATTTTGCAGTAAATTTAATTTTATCCTTGCAGGTTACCTAATAATTTGCAGTCACTGAGTCTTTCTGAATATAACTGATCAGCTTTGTAATCGTCCCTATTTGCTTTCACTCCTTCATCTTTATGAAGTTGTTTTTAATTATACTGTGAGGTCTATACAGGAGGCAGTGGAAAAATACACAGGAAACTGACAAAACAAAACATGCTTCTTTATGTCACTCTATAGCTGACGGCTTGGCCTTAGTGCCAGCCGAGAATGCATGTTTTGCTGTTTGTGCTTGCCAGCTGTTGTGGAGTTGTGCATCCTGTTGTCTGGTAAGTGAGTAAATGTTAAATGTTAGACTAATGACAGACAGGTTCATTCTGCTTTTCTCACTCTAAGGGCTACATTTACACATACAGAGGAAATACCAAGCCAATGCAATGAATTAGTTAAATGGAAATATATGTCAACGGTTTTAAATAACAATACAGTTGTTTGTTTTAGGCTAATAGAAATATTACCAGCTATAATTATTTCACCATATCCCTTTCATTGTATTGTCTCTATGGTCACCATCACTTACATCATCCATGCTTAACACTGGCAGCTGTCTATATTAGACAACCGTTCGCTATTAGCTCAAGTGTTTTCTAAAGGCATCACTTATGGAATATTAGGTACGCCAACTATTTTTATGGAACCTTTTTAATAGATATCCCTCTTTGGATCTCTCAGGCAGATCGACTGTTTTGCTACCACCAATAAAATTCCATGGCAGACGCCATCTCCCTGGCCCTGACATTCATCCTTTTCATGGATAATAAGGACACCTGGGTCCAATTTTTATTTATTGACTATAGCTCCGCCTTAAATACCATAATTCCAACCTAACTAATTTCCAAACTCTGGGACCTAGGTCTCAACATCCCTCTCTACAACTGGATCCTCAACTTCCTGATTTGCAGACTGCAATTAATAAGGATAGTTAACAACACCTACTTCTCAACACCAGATCCCCACAAAGCTGCGTCCTTATCCTTTTACTAAGCTCCTTGTGCACTTATGAAGCCAGATTCTACACCAAGTGCATCTCAAACAATGACAAGACAGAACACGGGAAGGAAACAGGAGTTTCATAGTGTCAGGACAATAACATCTCTATCAATCTCAGCAAAAGGAGCTGGTCATCCATTTCAGGGTGTGGGGTGGAGTACAGTTGTGTTAAGGTGGAGACAGTCACATGCTTCAGTTTCCCGGGTGTAAAAATCTCCAACCATTTGTCCTGGTCCAACTAAATTGACGCAGACCTGTCTCCCCTCTTTTGACCCGATCTGCAATTCCTGCTGCCTTAAGGTCCTGTCCCACTGCAGGGACCTACTTTGTGAGTGTAGAAGAGTTTAGGAGAGTATGAAAAAGTGTTATGGTCGTGTTGTATCGCCGAAGTAGAACACCTCCTTCGACCTTCCTCGACTATATAGAGAACCTCCTACGGAGATTAGTATACAAACTTAAAGCACACGGTATTGGGGGTTCAGTATTGATATGGATAGAGAACTGGCTGGCAAACAGGAAGCAAAGAGTAGGAGTAAACGGGTCCTTTTCACAATGGCAGGCAGTGACTAGTGGGGTACCGCAAGGCTCAGTGTTGGGACCCCAGCTATTTACAATATATATTAATGATTTGGATGAGGGAATTGAATGCAACATCTCCAAGTTTGCGGATGACACGAAGCTGGGGGACAGTGTTAGCTGTGAGGAGGATGCTAGGAGGCTGCAAGGTGACTTGGATAGGCTGGGTGAGTGGGCAAATGCATGGCAGATGCAGTATAATGTGGATAAATGTGAGGTTATCCACTTTGGTGGCAAATACAGGAAAGCTGACTATTATCTAAATGGTGGCCGATTAGGAAAAGGGGAGATGCAACGAGACCTGGGTGTCATGGTACACCAGTCATTGAAAGTAGGCATGCAGGTGCAGCAGGCAGTAAATAAAGCGAATGGTATGTTGGCATTCATAGCAAAAGGATTTGAGTATAGGAGCAGGAAGGTTCTGCTGCAGTTGTACAGGGTCTTGGTGAGACCACACCTGGAGTATTGCGTACAGTTTTGGTCTCCAAATCTGAGGAAGGACATTATTGCCATAGAGGGAGTGCAGAGAAGGTTCACCAGACTGATTCCTGGGATGTCAGGACTTTCTTATGACGAAAGACTGGATAGACTCGGATTGTACTCGCTAAAATTTAGGAGATTCAGGGGGGATCTTATCGAAACTTACAAAATTCTTAAGGGATTGGACAGGCTAGATGCAGGAAGATTGTTCCCGATGTTGGGGAAGTCCAGGACAAGGGGTCACAGCTTAAGGATAGAGGAGAAATCCTTTAGAACTGAGATGAGAAGAACATTTTTCATGCAGAGAGTGGTGAATCTCTGGAACTCTCTGCCACAGAAGGTAGTTGAGGCCAGTTCATTGGCTATATTTAAGAGGGAGGTAGATGTGGCCCTTGTGGCTAAAGGGATCAGGGGGTATGGAGAGAAGGCAGGTACGGGATACTGAGTTGGATGATCAGCCATGATCTTATTGAATGGCGGTGCAGGCTCGAAGGGCCGAATGGCCTACTCCTGCACCTATTTTCTATGTTTCTATGAATATGTTGCAGACCTCCTTGGATTATGTAGAAGACCTCCTTCAATCTCCTTCGCCTCCTTTGACTATGTTGAAGACTAGCTTCAACTAGCTACGGGAAAATTGTACACCGAAGAGTGGAGAGTGAAGACGACCTCCTTCCATCTCCTTCGACCTCCCTTCGACTATGTTGAAGACTATCTACGACTGCCTTCGACTACCTTTGATTACCTTTGACTACCCTCGATTACCTACAAATAACATGCCAATCTACTACAACTTTGACTAAACCTACGAGTAAAAAAAATATTTATTTTTTCCATGGCAACCTTTTTTTACTTGCGGGCATTTTTCAGCATGTTGAAAAATACGCCGCCACCTAGCCCAGTCCTCGAGTAAGCAGGGACTACTCTAGAGCATAAAGCAGAGTTAAAAAGACCTCCTAGGACCTCGTGTCGACCATGCTGCGAGTATGAGGGCAAACTCTTCTATACTCTCCAATTAGGTCGCCGCAGTGGGACAGGCCCTTTATGAAAGCAGCCGACATAATCGAGACAGAGAAACAAGGAATTGAAGATGGTAGAATCTTGAGTAAAACATATCATGCTGGAGGAAATTAGCGGCAGGCAGCATCAGTAGAGGGAATCAATAGAAGATTTTTCTTGTCACGACTCTTTTTTAGACTGATTGCAGTAGGGGGGAGAAAGCTGGAAACGAGGTGGGAGCGGATCTAAGCCGGCAAGTGATAGATGCATATTGGTGGGGGGATTTTGATTGGCAGATGGGTGGACAAGAGCTAGAGATGAAAAGTAGACAAAAGGGTATCAGGTACAGAGATAAGAGAAGTGAAATGTATAGCGGAATATGAGGTGCTGTTCCTCCAGTTTGGCCTCATCCTTGCAGCGATGGTTTCATGGCAGAAGGGGCTGCATGGGAAGGAGGTTAAAATGGTTAGCAAACAGGAGATCTAGCAGGCCTTTGCAGAGTGAGAGCACGTGTTCGGTGAAACAGTTACTGAGTCTATACTTGGTCTTGCCCATGTAAAGGAGGCCACGTCAAGAGCACCAAATGCAGTAGATGAAGTTAGAGGAGGTGCACATGAACCTCTGTCTCACCTGGGATCCCTGGGTGGAGGTGAGGGAGGAGGTGTAAGGACATCTCCATAATCAAGTGTTACGTCTCCATATTCAATTCCACTCTTCCCTCTTCCCCTCTGAAAGTTGAGATGAAAAGCCTCGATCCAAATTTTTGACTGTGCATTTCATTCCACAGATGCTGGCTGATCTGTTAAATTCTTCCAATAACGTTATTTTTCTGCTACAGGTTCTAACATAAGCAGCCTCTTATGTCAAAGGAATTGGTACTTGGATTTGGGACACCTTCAGCCCATTTTTGTGCTGTTTGCCATAACTTCACTTCCCACAATCACACTATTTATTACTTTAAAGAGCTGGCAGGCTACAGAATGGAGGGGGCAACATTTATTGTTTCTTTACTAGTGTGTTTAATTGTAAACCAGTGCGGGCCGGCACACTGCAATAATTATATAGTGGGCGATGGTATTTCAGTACAAGTGAGTAGGATGGCTTATTTTGACCAGGATGGCCATGCCTTGAAGAAATTTAAGTTCCTTTTACCCCAATCTTAACATCTTTGTGGCTGAGGTGAACTGCAGTTTGTGTACCCTCTTTGTGGGCCCTCTGTGTACCTGATTCAGGGGAGGTGGGCTTGAGAAATCCATGGTCTTGGGGAACCAGGTGGCTACCCGGGGCTCACATGAATATATGGTCACTGCAGAAATGTTTTTTCATGATTATTCAACCCACAGCTGGGAATTCCATAACCTAAAACAATTGGGATTAACAATGGAAGCCCTGAAAATGGAAATGTTTTAGTTCCAGTCTAGGTACAGTCCAATGAGGGAGAAGGGTAGGGAAACAAAAGCAAGATCTCCATGGATGTTGGGGAAAGTTCTACAAATGATAGTTAGGCACAGAATTAGCAGGCACTTGCTCATGCATGGATTGATTAGACAAAGCATGATTTGTTCAGGACAAATTGTATCAAATTAACTTGGTGGAGTGTGTAGGAAGGAAATGCAGATGCTGGTTTAAACCATAGATATACACAAAATGATGGAGTAACTCAGAGGGACAGGCAGCATCTCTGGAGAAAAGGAATGGGTGACGTTTCAGGCTAAGCACCATCTTCAGTGGGATCTGAAGAGTCTGAAGAAGGGTCTCGACCCGAAGCATTACCAATTCCTTCTCTTCAGAGATGATGCCTGTCCTGCTGAGTCACTCCAGCATTTTGTGTCTAACTTGATGGAGTGTTTGATTACAGATTTGGGATGACGGTATCATTTCCGAATATGCAGATGAGACAAAACTTGAAGATGTAGTAGAGGAGAACAGGTATAGATGTAATTGGGATGTACAGAGTGCTTTAATGGATGGATCAGTTGCAGATGAAATTTAATACTGACAAATGACTAAAAGCAGTATGGAAATGGGGATCTGGCAGTGTATGTGGATGGCAAGGTGCAAAACAGCATTTTGGATTCTGCGCGTTATGAGTAGAGGCATCCAGAACAAGGACAAATAAGTTATGATGAACTTTTATAACATGCTGCTTCAGCCACAGCTTGGGTCTGAATGTATCAATCTTTCAGAAAGGTGTGAAGGTTTTGGAGATGATGCAAAATAGATTTATCAAAATAATGCCAAGGATGAGATCTATCTATCTATCTATCTATCTATCTATCTATCTATCTATCTATCTATCTATCTATCTATCTATCTATCTATCTATCTATCTATCTATCTAACTGTGTGGCTGCCGGCTGGCTGTGTGTGTTTCTGCCTGACCTGTGGCTGCCAGCCTTTGATTCGTTGCGACGCCAACACCCGACCCAGAAATGGTCTGATTTTTTTCCATTTCGGTAGACATTTCACTTTTCATTCCCAGTATCCACTCCTCATTAAATTTTGTCGTGTTTATGTACACTTTTTTTAATCAAATCCTTCTCCCCCCCCCCCCCCCCCCCCCCCCCCCCCCCCCCCCACCCACTCACTCATTTTGTCGCCTCCTGCTGGCCAGCGACCATAACGGCTGCTGACGCCCGCATCTCGCCTCAAAGACGCCATTTAAAAACAGCCGCACTGCTGATTCCTGAGCTGGAGGACCACGTCTCCCGTGGGGACTGCGGGTAGGGACCGACTGCGTTGGGGGAGCAGACGGGTCTGCACTTGGTCTAGTAGTAAATAAAAATAAATTAAAGTGATCCTTTCAATGATTACTGCCCAGTAGCTCGAACATAGACCATAATGAAGTGTTTTGAATGATTGGTAATCACTCATACCTGCACCAATCTTCTGGACAATTGGAACGCTTTTCATTTGCATGCAGGAAAATCATATCTATGGAGAATGCCATCTCCCGTGCACTTCATTTACCTCTGTATCACCTTGACAATAAGAATACCTTTGTTGAGGTATTTATTGACTATAGATCAGCTTTCAGTGCCATAATACAGGAGCGGCTTATTTCTAAACTCCTGAACTTTGGCCTTGGTGACTCCAGCTTCATCTGGACTTCCTGACTCAAGACCTCTGTCATTTCAAATTGATGGTAATATTTCTTCCATGCCGCCCCTCAACACTGGTATTCCCCAGGGTTATGTGTTCAGTCCCCTGCTCAATTCCCTGAACGTTCATAACTCTGTGGCCAACTGTAGCGCCAACTCGATTTTAAAATTCATCACTGTTGTCGATTGGATGAACAAAAATGGGATGAAGTGCAAGAAAAAGATTGGGAACCTTGTGTCATGGTGTCAGAACAGCAATCTTGTCCTTAATATCAGCAAGGTGAAATAAAACCAGGTGAAATAGTTGGTTGTTTGCTTTTAAGTACAGGAGGCGGTGGTGAATACAATCCAGCTCTCAATCACTGAGCGCTATAGAGACGGTTGACAGTTTCAAATTCCTAGAAATCTATATCAACATCAACCTATCCTAGTCACTTCCACTGATGGGTTGTTCAATAAAGTACTGAAGGATATTTGCTTTCTTGGTTTTCTGGGGAGATTTGACATGTCCAGCAGTAATTCTCAAACTTCTAGAGATTCACTATAGAAAGTATTCTGCAGAATACATCTCAGTTAGGTATGGCAAATGCATTGCTCATGACCACCTGAACCTGCAGAGAGTGGTGAGCACAGCCCAGGCAGAGAGATGACGTTGAGGTAAAGATCAGATCATCCTTCATCCTCTTCGATGGCAAAGCAGGCTTGAGGAATCACATGGCTTATTGCTCCTATTTCTTATGCTCTAAGGATTTATGGATATGAGCTTTTCTTCCCCTCCACTTCCAGCTTGCTATCCCTTTCTGGCCTTCCTGTGGTGGCTCTCTAATAGCTGCAGTTCAGACAGCATATCCAGAAGCATCATTGCAGATATATTCATAGGCAGTGAATAGAGAGTGAATAGACAACCCAGTACACTTGTGCTCAATAGAAGCACTATCCTTCATGCCAAACAATTGATGTGCATCATGACTGAACGCACAGTGCTTAATTTCAAGAAAATTGAAAATTTCACTATTCTCAATTATTTGAGATTTGCTTTGATAAACATTGAATGAACCGAGAGTCTGGAGAGGATTGAGCAACTAATGCTGAAGTAAATGTCCATTTAAATCGGCCATCTGCAGAGCATGTAGCACCATGACTGCTTTACCAGCAATAGCCAACAATTTGTCTGAAGCAGAAAATTGTCATCCATTCCCTTCTGGTTCCTGCTTAATGCCCAGACATTTGAGATCTGCATTTACAAACAACTGATTTTTCGATTAAGAAGCACATAAATAGGCACCTCTGCATGATCCAGTTTCTTGCCAAAGCAATTTAAATTGCAGTCTACGAGTGTGTAATTTTAAATTACTGAAAAATATTTAAAGTTATATAACTGGATTAGGACATGGACATCAATTCCTTAGCATATATAAAAAAATGAATATATGTCCCTGCAACCAAATCTTCCACCTTATTTTGTAGTCTACTTGAAGGGATGCAAATGAGCACAATTAGCAGAGATTAATTCCCCAAGAGGCTTAGCTATTTTTCTGATCAATCTTTTCTAAATTAGCACAATGGACGTAGAAAGTCCAATTGCACTGACTGCATTTTGCATGTAAAACTCTGTAATTAACAGATGAATTCAGACATACTGTAAAATGTAGAACAATTGAATGGAAGTCCAGGACATAGTCAGAGACCTCCAGCAGGCTGCAAATTTTGATACAAAGGAGAAAACATTGAAAACACTCAGAAACTCAAATTCCACCACCATCCGAGCTGCTGGAGTTGAGAAGAAGCAGCACTCTTTTCTGCACTGACATTCTCTTTCAGCTTTCACCTCACTAATCCTGTTCGCAAACTCTCGCTGAATTCTATTTACTTTTTTAAACGTTAAAATTGTGAGAACACGTATAAGCCCAACCTTTCTCTTCATTGGATATGGGGCTCATTAATACAGAACTCAAAAATGTTAATACCTTTGCTGCTTATTCTCAGTTTAACATGGTCTATATCCGACTCCTTCCTTCTCTTCACTTTCTTTCAATACTGATCTGAAGCATTAACTCTGTTTCTCTTTCCACATATTCTGCTTTTCCTGCTGAGAGTTTCTGATTTTCGCACTTGTCTGAGTTAAATCTGGGTTATCTGCCAATCTTGACCCATTTTCCCAGTTGATCTAAATCGTACTGTAGTCTTAGACCACCTTAGGCACTCTAATGGGATTGTACTCTAGCCCCCCAATAGCAAGTGGGAGATAGAGAAACAAATATGTAGACACATTATCAAAAGATGCCAAAGCAACAGGTTTGCCTTAGTGGGTGACCTTAACCTCTCCAATATTAACTCGGACTTGCTCAATGCCAAAAGCTTTAGAGGGACAGAATTTGAGAGGTGTATCCAAGAGAATTTCTTGAAACAGTATGTGGACAGTCCAACCCTAACATAATAGACGTTGTGTTGGGATATGGGCCTGGCCAGGTGACTGGTCTTTCAGTAGAAGAGCATTTGGGGATAGTGATCACAACTTGACAAGTTTTCAGGATGTTTTGAATAAGGAGAAGGGTGGACCTTGTTAGAAGATACAATATGGGGTTTATGGCAAATTCAAATGTTATTACGCAGGAGGTTGGGAGGGTACACTGGGAGCAGTTCTTACATAGATACATAGACAATAGGTGCAGGAATAGGCCAATCGGCCCTTCGAGCTAGCACCGCCTTTCAATGTGATCATGGCTGATCATCCACAATCAGTGCCTTCTCACCATACCTCTTGATTCTGCTAGCCCGAAGAGCTCTATCTAACTCTCGCTTGAATGTATTCAGTGAATCGGATTGGGTAAGTTCACATCTAACAAATGAGAGTCATTTAAAGGCCATGATCCAAGTTCAGAACCAGCATGTAAAGAGGAGGGATAAGATTGGCAAAGGAAGGGAACCTTGGATGACCAAGAGGTTGTAAATGTGATCAAAAAGAAAAAGGAAGTGCATGCAAGGTTTAAGAGGATGAAATCAGATAGGGATTTTGAAGAATATAAAGAAAGGAGGAAATAATTCAAGCAGGCAATTTAAAGGGCCAAAAAGGGCCACGAAATGGCTTTGGTGAGTCAGATTACAGCAAATCCCAAAGCTTTTTATATCTATATTAAAAACAAGTGGGTAACCAGGGAGAAGGTAGGATGCTCAAGGATAAAGGAGAAAATTTGTGCTTAGAATTAGTCGAGGCACTAAATGAGTTCTTTGCATCTGTTTTCATGAAGGAGAAGGACATGATGACCAGTGAGATCAAAATGGAGAATACTAATATGCAAGGGCAGTTTGAGATTAAGAAGGAAGAGTGTTGGGGCTCTTGAAGAACATTAAGATGGATAAATCCCCAGGACATGAAGGGATTTATCCCAAGTTATTGAGAGAGGCAAGAGAGGAGATTGCGTGAACATTGACAATTATCTAGCAATAGGCGAGGTCCCGGTTGACTAGAGTAGCTAATGTTGTTCCTTTAAGAAGGGAAGTAGAAAAAAAACAGGGAACTATATTGCTTTCTATGAGTATTTGCTAACCACATTGGCTACCTCACTTTTTACATTTCATCATTTTGAGAAGCACTTCATTGGTTTCAAAGCACTTTGGGGAGTGTTGAGTTGTACGCCTTTCTTTATTCTATTCTGCTCACAGTTTACACAGAGAATGTGACATCACAAAAGTTTTCACTATGCTGCATTCTGCCTTTCACTTTACCACACCTTACAAAAAAAGGCAGAATTATTCTGATGTGTCCTGTAATGATCCAGGGTGTATAAAGATGGAGTACACCTGGATTTCGCTAGCAAATGTCATTCTTTGATGTGCTTTTACATGCATCTGTTTCCTATTCATTGTGAAGGAAATTGAGCAAATCATATTTCCACATGTGCTGAGCTTGAAGCTGATCCAGTGAATCAATACCGCATTACACTGATAACCAAAAGATCAATCATCTTATGGTAATTCCAGATCCGGTAATGTCATTTCTCAGTAACTTCATTCCAGCCATCTCACTGAAGGTTATCTACAATTTATATATGTCATTCAAAATAGAATTAAACCCCAATAATCCAGGATGCTCAGATCTTTGGTGATGCCAGATTAGCAGATTTTCTAGACTACTGCATGTTATTTCTGTTAATATCTCAGCAGATTTAATTCCCTTTATTAATGATGCGCATTATCCAATGATATCAGTAGTGAGTGAGCGTGGGAAGTGGCGCTCCAGTGAAATGAAAAGGAGCACCAGAAGCAGGGCCCTGGTAAATGGAAAGGGAATGCAGCAAACATTACCTAATGAGCCAGACATTGGACCATCTGGATTTCTGAATAGTCGTTAGCAGATCATCGGACCTTGCTCTATATGTTACCACCACCGGTGTAAACTATGTTTTACCACAGAGTAGTGTGGGAGTGGAACAAACTTCCATTAAGTTAAATTACAAAAAAAAAATGTCATTATACCTCACCTTGCATGTCTTGCGTTTCCATAGGCAGGAAGACCACCTGTGATTCTATGCACAAGTAAACAAAAATAGAATCCAAACAAAAAGAAAAACAATATTTTCTTCTCCAGAAATTTATCGATGTTAATATTAAGTTTCTTGGGTACCTTTATCTAACCACACCAATCTTTTATTGTTAATGATTTTTCAATCTCCTTCTATTACTTTGAATTTCAGTTGCTTGATCTGGTGCATGAATTCAAAAGGATGCATTTGTTATATGTGCACACCAACTCATTCACCATATTATTGTGGAGTAGAATTCCAATCCCTTCAAAGTCATTGAGTTGCAAGGGGCAACAGAGATAAGTACCAAGTAGTAGATAACAGAGCTGCTACCTCAGAGACAGCAATTTGGAAATGAAAAAAAAACAATGCTGAAAACACTGAAAAAGATTCAGCAGGTCAGGCAGTATCTATGGAAAAGGAACAGAGTTGACGTTTTAGGTTGGAGAACATTTATCAGAAGAGATGTTCTAATGAAGCATCTCTGACTGGAAATGTTAACTGCTTTTCTTTCCACAGATGTTGCCTGACCTGCTGAGTGTTTTTCTGTTTTCATAGCAACCTGGAAATGTAGTAAGAAAACCAAAAATTATTGTTGAGGTAAATAAACCTGTCCAGTACTTTTTTAGCATTGATCTTTGCCACCGAAGTGTCACAATGCAAAATTTACGGCATCCATCTTGCTCATGCTAGCAGCTGCTCGTATTATTATTTTTATGTTTCATCAGGATAATTTAGGAGTTCCAGTAACATTTACAAACTAGTAATGTGTTTCTCTTATAATTTATGACATCATCTGGAACTTTAATGAGGTAGCAGCTCTGTTACCTACTACTTGGTACTTAATATTCAGTGTAAAATTTGCCACATTTGATCCATCAACTTTTGTGCTGTAGCTACTCATTTTGAGGTGGTCAAGTGTCTTGGATATCGAATGGGTATAAACAAGAGTAGAAGGAATAAAAAGTGATTTCAGAATAAATATTGTATAAATTGGACTTTCCAAGTGATGCTCTGATGACTTGCTTCTCAAACAAACATACAAATTTGCACTACAGTTCATTTTATTATTTTGGTCAGCTGAGTTATTCCTTCTAAAAAAAGTTTCATACAACTCACATTGTCAAAAGACTGCCTTGATTAAAATGTTGGTAACTATATTTTCTATTTTACCAATAATATATACTGATTAAGTTTATTTCTCGTGTGCAGGTTAAGTGGATGGTAGGGAATTCCCTGGCTTAAAGTTCTGACCTCTAGATTCAATATTTTTCTGCACATTGTGTAATAAAACAAGCTCTAGTCTTGCTTGACACAAGAACAAGTTTATTTGATTTATCCCTAGGGAGGGGTTGAGCACACCACATAAAATAAAGAAACGTACAAAATACTGTGAGTTCAGACCTTCTCTGAAGTCCTCTATCTCTGCCTACTTGGCAATGGATATCGAACAAAACTAAATGCACAAAAGTCAAGATTATAACATGGACATTTATTGTATCCATTATAAGCTGTAAAATATGATTTTGTAAATATGAAAAAAGATGCTGAAAGTCAGCATTTTTTCTTTTTCATATGCAGTGGGGAAAACACATCAGAGGCGCAATATTCAATAAATATAATAAACATCCCTATGAAACAAATTGTTCATAAACTACCTCTTTAATTTTTTAGAGTTTCTGAACCATATATTTTCTTATTAGTTCTGAGCCTGCTGGGTTTCTTGGATGGATGGGGAATGTACGAGTCTGAATATTATGTAGCAGCTTTATGAATTATTTCTGAGAAGAGAAGCCTATTACAGCTGTCAGGAGGATGATGATATTAAACCATCACAGTTCAGCTGGTACCACCCTCCCCCTACATCCATCATTCCCTCTCATAGCAGTTACAAGTCACCCCATCTAATGTTGAGAGATTTCTAGCACCAAGACAAATACTGGCCTTTCCTGAGACCATGAAACATTTAGCATTTCATTTTGGATCATGGCAGATGCCAGTAACAAATAGCCTAATGAATCTCACTTATTGTCTCTATGAGTTTTAAGCAATCCTGTTGAAGAGCAGATTTTCTATTTAATTTCTCCACTTTCTTTCATTTACTATTACTTCTATCTCCCACCCACTTCCATCTATTATTTTGAGGGAAAAGTGGAAAGAATATTCAAGGTGTACCCCGAGGTTGTAATAATTTTACAGTGCGTGTCTACAAACCTTTGAGAATTGTTAAAGAGCAGTGGAAAAACATGTTGATATATGAAAACTCAGACCTTCTTTAAATAGAGTACCATGGTGACCCAGTACTTCTGACAGTGTTGCACAATGCTGTACTATTCTTGACTTGCCATCCACTCTCTACTGGGTTCTGCCACTCTTCATTTTGACTTGGAGTTGGTTCACAAAAAAGTAAGGAATCTAATGGGCCTGTCCCACTTACGCGACTAATTCGGCGACTGCCGGCCCCCGTCATAGGTCGATGCAGGTCACCGAACATTTTCAACGTTGAAAATCCATCGGCGACCAGAAAGACGCCACGACTCTTTGGGCGACTGAGGAGACTACTCACAACCATAAAGGCGACACCCCAGCGATATGTCGCAGGGTGAGGCCTGTATGGTCGTGAATAGTCAGTCGCCCAAAGAGTCTTACCTTGTTCTGGTCACCGCTGGATTTTCAACATGACGGGTGCCGGCAGTCGCCGAAAAAGTCGCGTAAGTGGGGAAGACCCATAACTCAAAGGGCTGGGAGGATCATCCTTGCACCACAGTAGCACATGTTCGGTCAGATCATTAATAATCAACAAGCGGTGACTAGCAAAATGGCACAACCTAGGCTGGCGGGTTACACTTTCAGTTCCCTGACCGGGATTACACTGTGGGGACTCGAGATTATAAGGGGGAAAAAAATGGAAGATTCCAATTTAAATAAACATTGCATAATGGGTACAGTTATAAAATGCTGAATCCTTTAAACACAATATTGACAAATTCGAACACTTTTCGCCTCAACACTTTAAATAGGTTCAGTACATCATGATTTAAAGGGTCAATCCGGTATACTTTTATAGGATGTTTTAAACAACCAAAACAACCTACTGGATTCTGGCCTGGCTTGGTTTAAGGCAGAAGGAATCATGGGCCTGGCAAAAATTAACTGCATACCTATTCAGCCCTTCCAGCTGTGGTTCGTCACCGAGACGGGAGTTATGAGTGTTCTTTGTGGGTTTGGGATAGGGGGTGGAGAGAATTGTAGGACTTATGCAAGCAAATGTGGCTGACAGTATAATTTGCTGTTCGTGAGTGAGCAAGAATGCATAACTAATGAGCTTGGCAGGATCTGTAAAATACCTGACTCCTCTTGATTAGTCAAATTCAAGGCAGATTATGCTGCCAATCAGGCCTTCTTTTTAATTCCGTGTCAATGATGAAGAAATTGAAATATGCAGCAAAGCCAAACTAGGTTACACCAATCCTAGGAGCACAAAAATGGCACTTTGCTAATTTTCACAATGACGAAAGTGGTCTTGCTATTGACATTGCAATAGACTTGTATCAAATAGAAGAGAATTAAAACTGAAATGCCGTGCAACTACCTGTAACTGATTCTTGATTTGAATTTACACATTTATAAACATCTACTTTTGGAATACGTGAAAGATCATGCCTTGCAATTTTGTCTGAAATGCTTAGAGTTTAGTTGAACGATAAACAGGCAGTGCTTTTAAGAGCAGCAACCCTCCATTATTTTGCAACACAATGTACAATTATGACAAGAACATGCCGCTAATATAAGATTTCACACCTCTGTCCTGCCACATATGAAGTCAATATGATTAATTTTTTTCTCTAATCAATGCCTCAGAGCAGAAGTGTGGATAATGAGTTCGCTTTTGAGTTGCTGATGTTAAATCTACTGCAGCAATGAGCACCAAGCGTCCCTTTTCTGTCTTGTCCTCACCCTTTTGAAGGGTAAAGCGATTAAGGTAATAGGATTCCAGAAGAATGAAAGTAGTTATTTGAGCTAATAGGCAACTCCTACCCACACGAGGAAATCAGTGTTCGTCAGCCAGTGTGAATGTGAACATTAACTGATATGTACGGACAAATGAGTGTGGCGATTGTCGACCCTTAGAAATTCCTGGTACAGACAAATAAGCAAAATAAATTGCTTTTTGCCTCAATGGTGTATATGAATGAAACAGTACAAATATTATCTTAAATTCAGCTTTGCTGAAGCTAATCAAATGTATCACAGAAAAAGTTCATTTTAAAGCCATGTTTTTAATCTTACGACAACCTCAAACCCACCCCTTGACTATGACCCCACAGATGAATACCAGGCCATCATCTCCCAGACTGTTACAGATCTTATCACCTCTGGTGGTCTTTGCTCCACAGCCTCAACTTTATAGTTTCCCAGAGCCACCCTGCCCACTTCTATCTCCTTCCCAAAATCCACAAACAGGACTGCCCTGGCAGAGCCATTGTTTCTGCCTGCTCCTGCACCACAGAACTCATCTCCAAATACCTTGATTCCACCTCCCAACTCTTTCTCTGTCACATCGACGACTTCATTGGGGTTGCGTCCTGCATCCGTGCAGAACTTGCTGATTTCATCAACTTTATCACTAACTTCCACCCCGCCCTCAAATTCACTTGTTTCTTGATATCTCTGTCTCCAGAACAGGGGACAGATTATCAACTGACATCTACTACAAACCCACCGACTCCCACAGTTATCTAGACTACATCTCCTCCCACCCTACACCTTGCAAAGATGGCATCTCCTACTCTCCGCCCCCACTGCATCTACTCCCAAGATGAGGATTTCCATTCTAGGACATCTGTGACGTGCTCTTTCTTTAGTAAACATGATTTCCTCCTTTATTATCTATTGGGATCCCTCACCCATTTCTATTCAGTGTCCCATAGTTGTGCTGCCGCTCTCGATGGAACAAGGATAAAGTTCCCCTGGTCTTCACCTTTCACCCTACCAGCCACCGCATCCAACATATGATTCTCCGACAATTTCGTCATCTTCAACGTGATCCCAACAGCAGTCACTTTTTACCTTCCCACTTTCCACAGACATCACACCATCTGCTACTCCTTGTTTCACTCATTTCTTCCCACCCAAACAGCTCCCTCCTCAGGTACTTTCCCTTGTGAACGCAGGAGATGATCACCTCTCCCTAAGCCACCTTCGTCGCATCCATCCAGGAACGGCAGCAGTTCTTCCAGGTGAGACAGAGGTTC
The DNA here is from genome assembly GCF_028641065.1 of Leucoraja erinaceus. NCBI lineage: Eukaryota > Metazoa > Chordata > Chondrichthyes > Rajiformes > Rajidae > Leucoraja > Leucoraja erinaceus. The sequence continues at coordinate 45,496,237 of NC_073385.1, forward strand.
ATGTGCACCTCATCTAATTTCATCTACTGCATCCAATGTTTCTTATGTGGCCTCATTTATAGGGGTGAGACCAGGCATAGACCAGGAGACCGTTTCGCCGAACACTTATACTCAGTTCGCCAAGGCCTGCTGTTTCTCCCGGTTGCTAACCATTAACTCCCTTTCCCATTCCCATAACAACGTTTCTGTCCTGGGGCTCCTCGATAGTCACAGTAAGGCCACATGCAAAATGGAGGAACAGAACCTCATATTCCGATTATGTGGCTTACAACCTAACAGTGTGAATATTAAATTCCACAATTTTAGATAACTATCACACAAACAACCCCCTGCTCCCACCTCAATTTGTCTGAAGATAGATCCCGATTTTAAACATCGCCCATCCATGTTCTCCAGAAATGTTACCTGACCCGCTGAGTTACTCCAGCACTTTGTGTCTTTTTGAAAACCAGCATTTGAAGTTTCTTGTGTATCCATTCCAGACATTGCTCAATTTTCAAAATATAAATTATTATTGAGGGATGTGATGACATGATAAATTGGTGGGGTTGAAAGGAATGAACTTTTTAATGGGGCTTTTGCAATTCTATGATTTAAAGTGTCCAAATGCAGCGCCTGTAAATTAGAATAATAATATAAGGAGTAGAAACAAGGACATCTGGATACTGGCTTACAACTAAAGACGCAATGTGCTACAGTTAGTACAGGTCAGGCGGGTCAGGCAGCAACTCTGGAGACTCTGGTGATGTTTCAGTCTGAGAAATGGTCCCGACCCAAAACGTCACCTATCCATCCATATTCTCCAGAGATGCTGCCTGACCTGCTGAGTTACTCCAGCACTTTGTGTCTAATAATATAAGAACACCTTTCCCTGTGTGCCAGCATGTTTCAGCCCCGGTGAAGTTGTGAAGATGATCACAGATGCGTGCTTTACCGCAATCCTCTCAGTAATGATCACGCTCATAAATGCACATCACAACAGTTTTGGGAGAGAAAATTGTCTAGCATATTAACACACTGATAACTACTGTGCTGTCCTAAAAATACGACTGTGTGTATCTTGACAGTCAGCTTAAACACCATCCTTTATCAAGATTCTGAAGACGCAAACTCCTTTGTCCCCTGGTTTAATGAATCGGAAAATTGTGAAACTACAAGTACAAAAAGGCATAGGAGTAAGAAATATGCTTATTGCAAACATACTACAATAACACTGTCAATAAACATTCTACTTAAAATAACAAATCCCAAACATAAGTAAACATTAAACATTGCAACACATACCGATCATGCTGTCAAAAGACATAAGATGATTGCAGATGTTCACAAAATATATCAGGACCAAAAAATGTGCTGCTGCCTCCACTGTTCTGCACTCCAATCCTGTCAAAGGTCACATGACAAGGTCACAAGGTCAACCAGTTACAAATTCGGTGTTTTACCCAATATGTCCATGAGGAGGCACTACATCGTCTCTGCATTTAATACTGAAACTGTTCCAGAACAATCCCAGCCTGGCGTGAGTGAACGCCACCACTATAACTATAACTATGACTAGGACTAGACCTCTGGTGGGAGAAGAGCAGCTGGCATCAGTAATAATGGGTCAGTGGACACTGGAACAAGTGGCCTTGCATTGATAATGGCTGCTAGTTCAGCCATGAAGGTGACTACTTTGTGGGTAAGTTTGGTGTTTTCCAGTTGCAAGAACATAGAATCCAGGATTCTTCATGCGAGACCAATCATTCTTTCCCATGTTCCGCCAACATTTTGAAACATGCGGAGGATTAAAAGTCCAGCCGCAACCTTGATTTGACAGGTAGGTTTTCACAGCTGTGTTGTCAATATTTGAAGGATTGTTTTGCTCATAGCGGGCACCAATTAAGTTAGTCCCACGATCTGAGCGGATTCGTTTAACTGGACCCCGGACAGCAAGAAAGCACCTCAGTGACTTGATGAAACGATGTGTCAAGGGACTCAATAACTTCTATATGAATCACTCTTACATTCATAAACATGAACATCACAGCCCACCATTTGCTTTGTATGAAGCCTCCCCTTGTCTGTCGCGAAGATACAGCCCAAGAGCCAAACATGTCTACCCCAACAAAGAAACATAGAAAATAGGTACAGGAGTAGGCCATTCGGCCCTTCGAGCCTCCACCGCCATTCAATATGATCATGGCTGATCATCCAACTCAGTATCCTGTACCTGCCTTCTCTCCATACCCCCGATCACTTTAGCCACAAGGGCCACATCTAACTCCCTCTTAAATATAGCCAATTAACTGGCCTCAACTACCTTCTGTGGCAGAGAATTCCACAGATTCACCACTCTCTGTGTGAAAAATGTTTTTCTCATCTCGGTCCTAAAAGATTTCCCCCTTACCCTTAAACTTTGACCCCTTGTTCTGGAACGTTTGTAAATGGTGGGGCTGTAGTGAGGCGATCTGGTGGGAAACTGGCCATCTTTTGGATGTTAAGAGAGGGCCCTGAGCCTCCTGCTACTCACTTTTCTCTTGCCACTGACTATCCAAAAACCAGCTGTACAGAGGGCTCCCTCTGTAAAGAGTCGTCCTTGAGGGCGAGTCTGTTCATGATGATGTTTCACTAACAAGGTTGCAAAATCATGCTTACTGGGGATAATCAAGGGCTTCTTTTCTCTCTGTTTGAGACTTTAGTTGTTGATGCGACCTCCAAATCTCAAAAGGCCTTGCTCATCAATGAAGCGGACATCATTTACTTTTAAACTTTCTGAAATACTCCCAACAAACACAAAATAGTATTCCATTATAGCAGTTTGAGGGTTTGAACCCAGCTTAAGACTTTTAAATAAATGTTAGTAAAATTGCTGGTGGTTATTAAAAAAAAACGTATTTGTCTACTAGTGTTCTTTTAGGATATAAAACCTGCAATCCTTACCTGGATGTTAACTTTTGAAACATCCTTAACTAAGTACTTATTAAAATACTTATTAAGGTGTTACTCTGAAGGCATTACTGAAAGCATTGATGCTTACGGCGTAATTATTTTCTCATTGTGGCCGACTGCGTATGGGCGGCGTGTGGCGGCCCACGGTTATGCACGGTGGCATAATCACTATGAGGTCAGGATGTCAGTGTGCGACCGCAATACGTCAGTGTGCGACCGCAATACGTCTGTGTGCGTAAGCGATACGCCACGCCAGTGGCGGGCGAAGATTTCGTGCAGCACAAAATCCTGGAGCGCCGCGCGATACCGCGCACAAATCCATACACCTCCACGCCTCTCCATGTGTCCGTCCCGCGCTACCCACACACTACCCATGCGTCACACCGCGATGACCAAATTTTTGGAGGTCACATAAATGGCGCGCAAATGAAGGCCAAGTGGGACAGGCCCTTAAGATTTGATTGGGCAAGGGCTTCCTGTGTCTTTCTGAGCTTGGCGACTGCAGCTTCGACTATTGGTAGAGACTTGAAACCGTTGTCTACGTAGAAGTCACGTGTGACGAACTGCTTGATGTCGGGGTCAGTCTAGTTTGCTGTTTTGAAGAGATTGTCAAAGGCCGTATATAGCCACCGCTGGGGAAGGACTGTTGCCAAAGATGTGTACCTACATACGATACTCTACGATTTCTTGGGAGAGGTCATTGTCTTGAAACCAGAGGAACTGCACGATGTTCGATGTCTACTGTGAAAGCAACGGCTTCCTTTCTGAAGCATATGAGTACGACTAGCAGTGTGCTATTTAGGTCAGGCCCAGTTAACAGGACATTCCATCATATTGCTCACTGGAGTCAAACACAACTGGCAGCTCAGTCCCTCAGGCCTGGTGGGCTGGCAGCTCAGAATCTGACAGAAATTCTGCCCAAATCAGATGAGAGACTGTCAGAGAGAAGGGAGAGAGGGTGGAGAATCAATTTTAGACATTTTTCATCTTTTTCTGCAGATCACAGCAATGAAGGAGGAAAGTCTATCCTGGCCTGGATCTCACAGGGACAAATGAAGGGAGGGAGAAAAATACTGGGATGAGGTTTAATACTTGTAGGGGGAGTACTTACCAATGGGCCGAAGGGACTCCTGGGCTAGTACAGGCCTGATGGGCCCAAGGGGCTATTTAAAAAAAAAATCTGCATGAAATCTCAGTGAAAGGCACTTTTTCTGGACTTTTCCTGGCCTGGCACGGGTCTTTTGGGTCAAAATACTCCTCCTGGGCTAATATGGGCATTTTGGGCAAGGCACTGGTTCCTCGGCTAATCGGCCGAAATTAGTGGTTTCAGGCAGGCCAAACAACTCCATTTAATTCCCATTGCCATTGCAGTTTCAAGCACAGGGCAGGCTTAAGCCAAACAGCTGATTGCATTTTCACTTTATTTTCATTGCCATTGCACTTTCAAGCACAGGGCAGGCTCAAGCCAAACATTGCATTTTCACTTCATTTCCATTGCCATTGCACCTTCAAGCACAGGGCAGGCCCAAGCCAAACATTGCATTTTCACTTCATTTCCATTGCCATTGCAGTTTCAAGCACAGGACAGGCCAAACAACTCATTTCATTTTCATTAAGAGCTAACAAATCATTTATTCAAGTAGATTGCATACTCACAGTGTTCTGTAGTTTCCCAGCTCAGACAGCGAGTCATGACCTCTCCCTCGCCATCTTGCAGACAGACTGAGCCACGCCCACACTTCCGGGTTTTACAGTCCCTCTCCCCTCCCACCGGAAGGGGCGTGGCATTCATGGCATTGATTGACAGGAGAGAGAATCTCAAGATTTTTTAAACACTAATGTCTTTTTTTTTCATCGATGGGAATAATCCTCGGGGCCTGTGCAGTGGAGGACTCTGAGTAAGATGGCCAAAAAAATCACACTCATAATTGGTAGCGTTTTTTCTAAAATCAAAGCACAGTGCAAACAGGAAGTAGTCAAGGTGACACTTTTAATTATATAGATGAACTGAGAATGATGCAGCCCCATTCCTTATGTGCTCTCATCTGTTCTATTAGAATTGATCGAGCTCTGGTGAATGTCAACATTTACATGTTGTCAAATCCTCCTGGAATGGTGAATTCCGCTTCACCAGCTTAGGGTGTGGATGGATCCACATGCTCAGTGGATCCACATGTTGGACTAAACCTTGTGAACACCTTACAAAAATCTGCCAAAGGCCTTTGATAGTAGAAACTTGTTATCATCGTTCTCTTCTCTACGCCTGAACTTTGTGATTCTACCCTGCATAATCTGATTTGAAGTGTCAGAACTGAGGCAGGAAAACAAAACATACTTATTCCCAAGACTCTGAATTAAGAGATGGAGGAGGGGTTATGGGTGCTTCAGATTCTCTACCACAGTCCCTAATGGAACAAGTAGATTCAATTGAACAGACTAAAGCTGATTACTTCATGAGCTCTTTGAACTGTTATGATAAAAGAGGGATTTGTTAAACTTCAGTATGCACAGTCATTGTCCAATTTCTACATTTCCACCATCATTTTACATAGTGGAGTCTGCTGACTGCAAAGCTTCCTGATTTTGCTTTGCAAATTAGTTTTCAATGGACTCTCCAGCCACTTAAGATGTTGTTACTAAGACATTATTTTGAATTAGTTTTGTTTGACTTACTATTGATTACAAGATCTAAACCATTTCTAGACATTACAGAACTTCCTGAATATCCATCTCTTTATTCTCCATTGCCATGTGCTACCATTAAGAGTTTATTAAGTAGATAATTGGCTCGTGAATTAGGAGTCCTGGGATTTTTGCGACCTTTCTGTTGATGTGATTGTGTTAAACATTGTGTTGGTTTACATTGGAGTAAATAATTGTAAAATTTATAATCCAACTGTTTATAAGTATCCAGTTTCTGAAGTTGCATTAGAATAATTCAGAAATATTTTTAAGTATTTATTTTTGGATCGGGAATGATTATATTTCCATTCCTGATTGTGGGAACTTTGGTAGGGAGACCATAGTATGGAGGGCCTTACTATATCATGTACTCTTGTCTAAATAAATCTTTATCAACCTTTTTGCTCAAGCTACTCAATTATATCATTGCACCATTTCTAATCATTTTTCCAAGATCTTTGGAAAGTAATGTCGACTTCCATGGTGACCGCATAAATCTTGCAGTCATGCATTGTAAATTGCCTGCTTAAAACCCACCTAATTCCAGTTGAAACTGTAATGCATTGTTGGCTTTTAATTTCCTCCATTCTTTTTTTACTCCATGAAGTTGACTGGCATAATTTCGACTCTTTAAAAGAGTGAAGTACTAATCTTGCAATCATAAAATTTTACACCGTGTATCTAGAATGTTATAATCAGCTGAGGGAATTTGGTGCCAGCATAGACCGTTGAATACCTCCTGAATCCAACAATCCTTTGCAGTATAACTCAACTTTATTATAAGACTCTCAATTGTTATCTGTGATGTAAAGCTGCTGAACCATATCTCTTAACATTTTCTTATTTGTTAATGGAATGACTACAATAGCAAAAACCTTGTTTCAATGTCCGATATGTTTGGCTCTTTAAACTGTGTTTAATGTGGATGGGTGTGTTTCTAATTTCCTGACAGTTTGAAGAGAGGAATTAAGTTAATGTGCAAGTGATCAAATTCCTGAGAAATTTTGCGGCATGTTGAAGGATATAAAAGACAATGTGGGCATGCAGATCATGATCTTTCACTTTACTGCAGAGTGATTAGCAAGTCTTGGACTGGACAGATTCGACCAGTGTCCACGAGTATTAAAAATAAGACTATAAACTCAAAGATGTTGCTGAGGTGAATCTCACAATTATTTAAGATAAACAAAAATGTGACATTTCTGGTGAGAGTCACAGTTAAGATAGCACCTTGTTCCATAGATGGATGATAATTCAAATAAAACAAAATTCAAATTCAAATATTAGAAATGGAAACACAAATGGCCTGCATGTTAGGCAACATCGATGGAAAGAGAAACAGGGTTAACATTTCACATTGGAAACCCTTCATAGGATTTGATGAAGGGTTTCCTACATAGAGCATTTACTCATTTCTCTTTTCACAGATGCTGCCTAACCTGCTGAGTGTTTGCAGTATTGATTTGTTTTATTTCAGGTTTCCAGCTACTGTAATTTTTTGATAATTCAACCAAACCTGACAAATCAATAAAAGTAATATATTTTTTTGTGCAAACCCTGCAACCAGGTTACATTTATAAAATTTGGAAATGTCATTAAATCAGTTTTTGTAAAAAGAAATGTAGGAAAGGGTTATATGTAACTAGACCAAGGGGGACCCGTTGGGTCCCGTTGCAGAGGGGGAGGGGGGGGGGGGGGGGGGTTGGCCTGCGGCATCACACACACACACACACTAACCACCACCCCCCCCCCCCCCCCCCCCACCCCCACACACACTAACCAGCTCCCTTGATATTATATTAATATTAGTCATTGGCTCCTTTTACCCCATCCCCGCCCTATCCACTGATGCATAGCCCGCACCTCGCAGGCACGTCTAGAGAGGGGGGGGGGGGGGGGGTACAGAGAGAGAGGGGGCAGAGAGAGTCGAGCAGAGCGAGAGGGGGGAAGAGAGGAGGGTGGAGGGAAGGGGGAGAGGGGGGAAGAGAGGGGGGTGAAGGGAAGTGGGAGAGGTGGGGATGAGGGAGGATGGAGAGGGTAGATGGGCAGGAGAGGAATGGGGGAGTTTGTGTGAGAAATTCTGTTTGGCGAGTGTTTGCCAGGCTGGCAAGTGTTTGCCGGGCTGGTGAGCCGGTCGCTGCAGCTCCAGCCATGGAGCAGCCTCAGTACAAGAGTCCTGGGCCGTCGGAGGCGTCGGAAGCGTTGCACTGCTGCCATGAGAGTCTCTGTGCTGAATTCGCCCAGGTGGCCGGCATGGATCAGGCTGCGGCTCGGTGCATCCTGGAGGACAACCAGTGGCTGCTGGAAGTAAGTACCAAGTACTGGGTAGAAACGGTGGAAGATAGTGGCCTTCAAATGGGGTTGGTTGGAGAAAGCATCCTGCTTGCCTGCTAGATTTTCACTTACTGTAAATGCAGGAAAAATGTTCCTGATGTTGGGGGAGTTCAGAACCAGGGGTCACAGTTTAAGAATAAATGGTTGGCCTGAGGTCTGAGGTGAGGACAATCTTTCTTCACGCAGAGAGATGTGAATCTGTGGAATTCTTTGCCACGGAAGACAGTGGAGGCCATTTCACTGGATGTTTTCAAGAGAGAGTTTCATTTAGCTCTTGGAGGCAGAGAAATCAAGGGATATGGGGAAAAAAGAGGTACTGATTTTAGATGAACAGCCATAATCATATTGAATGGCAGCGCTGGCTCGAAGGGCCAAATGGCCTATTCCTGCACCTATTTTCTATATTTCTATGCTTGAGAATATGGCAATAAAACTCGACCACTTGATTTTGAAGCATTCATGCATGGTGGAGGTATAATGTAGTCATAGAGTGATACAGTGTGAAAACAGGCCCTTCGCCCCAACTTGCCCACAACCGCCAACATGTCCCAGCTACACTTCCTGCTTTTGGTCCATATCCCTCCAAACCTGTCCTATCCAAGTATCAGTCTAACTATTTCTTAAATGTTGGGATAGTCCCTGCCTCAACACCTCCTCTGGCAGCTTGTTCCATACACCCATCACCCTTTGTGTGGAAAAAGTTACCCCGCAAAAAGTTCTTAAAAATACTTAAAACAAAAAACATTGAAATCATACATAAAACATGATTTTAATACATCAAATTTCAAAATCAATTTAATTCTAGATTAGTAAAGGGCCTGTCCTACCAGCATGCGATAGCATGCGTCTAGCGCGACCAAACATGGTCAATTGAGGCGTACGGCCTCGCAGGGCCAGTCCCACTTCGATCGGCGGAGGCGTATGGAGCTGTGCGCGGCTGGTCCCGACATATGGGGGGGGTTTCAAAAATCTTGCACTGTCCGAATATCCCGCGTGACAACGGCCTGTCGGCCCACAGCCGCATTGAGGCCGTACGCAGCACCTCGACGGGCGTACGCAGCGTCTCGATGTCGTACGCAGCATCTTGACGCCGTACGCAGCGTCTTGACAGCGTATGCCTAGCGTGTGGCGTTGCGCGATGACGTCACCGCCCGGCATGCCGTTGCGTGATGACGTCACCGCCTGACGACGTGCGACATCCAAATTCAGTCGGCCCGCTTCCTGCCCAGCTGATTGGTGAGTATGATGTCGGGACCAGCCCCGCACAACTCCATACGCCTCCGTGGTTGGAATTGGGGCCGGCCCCGGGAGGCCGTACGTCTCAAGCGACCACGTTTGGTCGCGCTAGAGGCATGCAATTGCATGCTGGTGGGACAGGCCCTTAAGGATGTCAGGGATTATGGGGGGGAAGGCAGAAGAATGAGGTTGAAGGGGAAAGATAGATCAGCCATGATTGAATGGCGGAGTAGACTTGATGGGCCGAATGGCCTAATTCTTCTGCTCCTGCTAGTTATGAATTTATGAAATTAAACAAACAAATTAACTAGCCAAAGAATTAACTCTGAGCTACATTTGTGATGTATAGAAAGTCTGAGACACATGTTATGATGAGCTATCATATCATCTGTATCAATCTATTTACTTTGCAATGGTATTGATTAGAGGTGAGAACCCATTGAGTGTACACATTTACAGAAGGCGTTTGTCTTGCTAATTCTTATAATACACTGCAACTCGTTTATTAGATAAATTCAGACACTGAAAATGCTATTGTAAAAAAATACAAACTATGATTCAACAACCAAAACTTTTTTTTAAAATCTGCTTTCCAGAGATGACATTTAATTTTTGTGCTTTCTTTTCTCTATATTTGTGTTCTTCTTATTTTAAATCTACAAAATATAAATAAGGAAAAACATAGATGTTTTAAATGTTATTTGCTATAGAATGAAATATTGTAACAGCTTGTCCAGCATGAAAAGTGAATTGTTATACATTTAAATACTTTTATTTTCATAACCAAGACAGGCATATCCGCTTTAATATATTTTGTAATGTAGGTGCGATGAATCAAAGAGGATTGATGAGTTGCAAATATAGGCATAAAGATGTTTTTTTATAATTTGTGTTGAAAATCATATTCTCTTAAATCTAGATGTTATGTTTCCCTCAGGAGAACATTGTATCATCAAGCCATAATACTATGGTGCACAGTCATACCGCATGGAAACTGGTCTTTCGGCTGAACTCGTCCATGTTGCCCAAGGTGCCCATCTGAGCTGGTCCCGTCCAGCAATGTTTGACCCATATCCCTCTAAACTTTCCTGATCCATGTACCTATTTTAATCTTCTAATTGTAATTGTACGTACCTCAACAACTTTCTCAGACAGCTCTTTCCATATACCCACTCCTCTCCATGTGAAAAAGTTGCCCTTCAGGTTCCTCTGTTTTCCCTCTCACACTAAACTTATGGTCTCCAGTTGTTGACTCCTCGACCCTAAACCTTACAAGTGGGAGGCACTGTATATATTTACAGCACTGGCTTAAATTGTCCAAGGGATCAGCGATCGGTAGATTAAAATACAAAATTCTTCATGCATGGTTCCTGGAATGGACAGCAGATGCTCACCCAAAACCATCAATGCAAGAATATATTGGATTTAATTCAATTTTGATGAGAGGAATAAACTCTAGACTGCACTTTCAGTGCCTACATTTAGGAAATAAAGACCAATATTTGTATGTTCTCATTATCATTTTAACCATGTAAGAATTATACAGTATAGTAACAGGCCGACCAAAATGCCTCATCGAAATTAGACCAATTTGTCCGTGTTTGCCGCAATTCCCTCTAAACCTTTCCTATCCATGTAGTCATCATCATAATTCATAAAATATGAATTGAAAATGAATTCTGCTCTTGAACCAGGTGGCACCAGCAATGGCTGCCTCACCAAAGTCTATATGTCCCTTTCTTCTTTGTTGTTATTTTAGTATGTGTTAAACGTGTGTTTTTAGTGTTCTTTAGCTTGATTTATATGGGGGGTGGGGGAGGGGGCTGGGGAAACTTTTTCTAATCTTTTACCTCGACGGAGATGCGATTTATTTCCCGTATCATATATCCGTCCACAGTGCGGCCTAACATCGAGGAGTTGGCCGGCTTTGCTGGAGACCGATTTTGAGAGCTCCACCGTGGGTGCCTGTGGACTTTAACATCTCGGAGTCCGCGATCCCTTTGCTGGGGATCGACCTCTGAGCTCCAGCGCGGGAACCTGCGGAATTTAACATCGCGGGGCCCGCAGTCTCTGGTCAGAGACCGACTTCGGAAACTCCAAGCTTCGACCGCCCTGATGCGGGAGCTTCGATCAACCAGACATGGGAGCTTCGATCGCCCCGACGCGGGGGCTTCGACCGCCGACTGTGAGAGCTTCGATCACTCCGATTGCGGATGGTTCGACTGCCCCGGCCGCGGGAGAAGATTGAGGGAAGAAGATTGGACTTTATTGCCTTCCATCACAGTGAAGAATGTGGGGAGTCCGCTGTGGTGGATGTTTATGTTAATTTTTATGTTTTTGGTATGGCTGTTTGGTAATTCGCATAGCGCTGTACCTTAATTGGCACACGTGACAATAAAAGACCTTTGAAACAACAATTCTTTTGCATTTTTTCAGTAAATATTTAGCTTTTGCTTATATATCTTGTAACACTTTCCTTAATGTCCAAAGAAAGCAAGAGAGAAATAAAGACCAGACATTTTTGTAGAATTAATGTTCAATATTTATTAATTGGACAGCAATGTAGTTTGCAAGTTTGAATGACTCTTCATTCCATGGAATCGGGCCAGAAATTGCACAACATATAAAGGCATGTTAAAATGTCATTGTGTAATAAATCTATCTATACCAGTTTCATACAATGTCCTGCGAGAGCAACTTGCTTGAGCATACAAAATGCAAGGCTCATTCACATAAGCAGCATGATTCCTGGAATGCCAGTACAGGTACTATTATGCACAGCAACTGCACATATTTGCAAGAACATGCTAAAATAATGAACTTGCAAGTATGATTTCTCACTACAGCTGGAGGTCTGAAAGCACCGATCCCCTGCTTCAAATAGCAGGCTTCAATTGTAATGACTAAAAGAGGGCAATTGGAATCCAGAAAGGATAATTGGTCAGCATAGTGGAGGGGAGAACGTCAGAGTGGTCAGGACCTCTCAAATGCAAAAAGGAATATTTCTTGGGTACACAAAAATGCTGGAGAAAATCAGCGGGTGCAGCAGCATCTATGGAGTGAAGGAAATAGGCAACGTTATGGGCTGAAACCCTTCTTCAGACTGATGCAGATTTCTTAATGTGGCCTTAGGGATGTGTGGTCCATCAGTGAAAATTCAATAAGAATTTTCAATGGCAGGTGCTGCACAACCACCAAGGCAAGGAAGGGTTCTTTAATTTATGCTCCAGTTTTTCCTATCAAGGTTCTCACAATTCCATCAGTGCCTATTCACAGTGTAGCCACATTGCCAAAAGTAATGTCCACTGATAGACATCAATGTTTTTTATGCATGGTGGTCTCTTTGCAAAAGCACGTTATGACCACAGAGCCTTCTAATTCAATTTGCAATAGAAGGGCTGAGTGCATTTTGCAATTGATTTTCAACTTCAAATTAATTATGAAGTGCATAAAAAACCAAGGGTTAAATGATTGAATTCCTAGCCATTGGCTGATGTGATGTTCCTGTTTGTACATGAAACGTGGACGCAACTCAGCATACAAAGTTTGGTAGTTTCAATTTCAGTTTAAGTACACATGTTTCTAACAGGGTTTAATGTCTGCTATTTGATAATTAGTTTTCAAGAGTAGAATGTTCTATTCCTACAGTTTTTAATTTTGCTGAATATTTCTTTTTAAATAAGACCATTTAATTTATCATGAAATCTCTTTTTTTTTATCCAGCCATCCTTTATTGACATTCTTTTAAATTCTGTGTCAAATTTCATGTTGAAATCTGTTTTCTAATTTACTCTTCCTACTTCCGAATCTGTTCACAACTAGCCAGTCACTGAAGCAATCCATGCTTGCATTCACCAAGAACTTGAAAGCTCACTGGCATGGGTTGATGTGGCTCGTAAATCCCATGCCAGAAATGTGCCTAGCAATGAACATGTCAAACAAGAGAGTGTCTAACAATCTACCCTTGATATTCAAGATCTTTACCATAATAAATATAAAGAGAGCCATCATCCATCCATTTTCCACTTTGGAATTAGAGCAAGTCATGGCTACATGGACTACACACAACAACCTAGTGTGTGATGCAGCAAACTGGACAGGTGGTGGCCAAATGCATTGTGATTCTCTGCAGAATTTCAATAGGAAGCCATCAAACAAAAGATTTCATGGGAAGCAAGAGCAAATGCAGGGACGAATCCCTAGCCTACGGGGCCTGTCTTGTGTATATATTTTGCCATGCACAGAGGGGGAGATGGCAATAAGTTTTCTTGGAAGGAGAATATCACAATTCCAGCTGAAAAACATCTGTCAAAAGGAACAAGACCTCACCCAACAACCTTTTAGGGAACAGTCAACGGGATGGCCAATAGCAGAGAAGATTAACAGGTGCTTCTGGGCAAAGCACACTTGTACAAAAACGGAATTAAAAAAAAAAAATTGAGTCATTTTTGATCAGCAGTCCTTCAATCTGATTGCTCAATTCTTACTTGCAGCAGCACAACATATATGTAAACATGGGCCTTCTGAGTACTACGTTTACAAATTAGTTGTGCTGCTGCAAGTAAGAATTTCATTGTTCTATTTTGGGACGTATGACAATAAAACACTCTTGAGGAGGTGCATCGCTGCATGCTGGAGGCATGGATCCCTGTAGAGGATGTTATCTCTAAATTTACAGGAAGCTGCAGTGCCTTTGTTTGTGGCTACAATACATGATGCCTAGTCAACAATTTTACCTCCCATTACTGTCCAATCCCTTCCCAACTCTTAGACAATAATATCAAAGCCCAACATTTTATAATAATAAACTATTACTACTTGGAAGGAACAATAAGGGTGTCTACACAGACAGGAAAGTCTGTAAAGAGCAAGAGTGATAAAGAATTGCAAACGAAAGAGCAAACGAAAGAGAAAGTGTTTGCTATTTAATGGAGGAGAACATCTGGAATACAAAACATTGTCCTTCTCCTTCACTCACACAGTTAGCAGCATTGCCATACATAACTAAAGATAACAATAGGTAAAACAACTGGAAAAATGCTAACACTGGGCATTAAGCTTAAACCGAATGATTGTTGATTGGGTTGTACTAATTTCCAAAGTATTTTAACTAGTTTTCTTTTGTTATAGTTAGATAATATTTTATTAAAGCCAACCATGGATTAAGTTGCACCATCTGGAAGAAATATATTTTACAAGTAGAGTAAGGGATAATAATGTAGTGTTTTTAAAACATTTATTAATTAAAACAAAAAAATAGGTTATAATTTCTTTATTGAGTGTATGAATTTCATAGATATTGTGCAACATTCTTCTAATTGTAGCATTGATTTATATATTAACTGTAAAGCCAAACAGAAAACATTATTATTACTGCTTTACGATTGTTATTCTAAAGTTCTGTAAATATTGGATATCTTCTTACTAGTCTAATACAAGAATATAGAAATAATTTAAATAAACATTCCATAGAATCTTAGATTTGGCAGACATAATAATTCTGATGTTTATTCTAATTCTAAACCATTTTACAATAATACAATCATCACAAGCTGATTATCACAAAGGGTGGATGGAGTTGATTCCTTTACAATTAAAAGAGTCTCAAGGCATGACTTTTCAAATAATTTGATCTGATGCATTAGATATGTTTATTTATGGCTAGGTCACATTCAATTTTTTGGAAGAATTTCTGTTAAGGGCTTGACATAAGTAGATATTAAGCTGTTTTCCGTTTCCAGGAAATAATGAAATCCTATGTGATTATGAAAACACCAAGCTATTCAATCTCATCCTTTTTAACCTGTCTGCACCTTTGACCACACCATCTTCCTTCAGTGCCTCTACAGTGTTATGCAGCTGGATGAAAATAGACCTAATTGGTTTAATTCATGACAGGGCAGTTAATCAGAGAATGGCAATCATTTCTCTTTCCTAACATCATGTTTTGTGACTTCAGTGAAAAGTTTTTTGATTATAACCCTGGCTAGTGTCAAAATGTTTTTGCCATATTAAAGATACTATAAAATCATAAGACCTTCTGTGATAAATGTATGATATATTGAATTGAAATCCAGTTAATATGTTAAAAGTATTTTTGTTGTTGTTTTGCAGGTCAAGTTCCCATAGGATGAATAATGACATAGTCCCCTTTCTGCAATCTGTATCTATGAGGTAAGCATCATATTAATAAGGTTCAATGTGACATTCTGGATTAATGTTGATTGGGGAAAATAGCCCTTCAGCCCAACTTGCCCACGTCAGCAAGGAGTTTTCCAGACATTTAATCTGAATTGGTCTGAGTTTCCATTCATACTTTCATCCCTTGTCAAATATTAAATAGAAAATATACAGGGCTATGATGGAGTTATGGGAGTGTGATTTTACAGAGCTAACCTCAAATGATGGACCAAATGCCTTTCATCTGCGTTTATCGTTCAATGAAACTACATCCACATTTTGAAGAGTAAGACATAATTATATGTCAAGCTACATGAATCAGTGGATACATTCCTGACTGTCTATTTTCCTTGGCATGAAAGTGGCTTGTTAAATTGTTCATTGACTGACCATTCATGGAATGAATGTTTTGGAGAAAATCATAAACCAAAAAATAAATCAGACTGGAGCAAAGAAATTGCAAAATCACATGCCTCAGATATCAGAATACTTAACTTTTAAGTTTGAAATGTTGTTCAAATTGCTAAGTTACTTGAAATTAAAAAGTGTCATTTAACTGTTAATGGAAAGGGGAATAGGCTTCCTGAACACTATTTTTAGTAATTACCAGAATAAGTGGGACCCGTTGGGTCCCAGCATCACACGGGAGGGCTGGTCCCCCAACACAATATTCCACCTCTCCACCAATTCCAATATTGGTGGTCAGTGGGGGGGGGGGCTTTCTGGAGTGCAGATATGGACATTGTGGGCCGAATGGATTCTTGGGCTGGCGGCTCAGTCAATCAAGCCTGTTGTGCTGGCAGCTCACTCACGGCTGGTGGGCTGGCAGTTGACTCATGGCTATTCATTGAAATTCCAGTTCAAGCAGGGTGCAAGGCCACCAAATTCAAGTGCAGTTTCATACCACTTCAAGCAGGGTGTAAGGCCACAAAAATCACGTGCAGTTTCATACCACTTCAAGCAGGGTGCAAGGCCACTAAAGTCAGCGAGTTGTGACCTCTCCCTCCCCCATCTTGCAGAGACTGAGCCACGCCAACACTTCTGGGTTTTATAGTCCCTTCCCCCTCCCACCAGAAGGGGCATGGCCTTCATGGCGTGATTGACAGGAGAGAGAATCTCAACATTTTTAAAACACTAATAACTCTTTTATTTTTCATCGATGGGAAACATCCTCGGCACCTGATGAGCAGAGGGGGGCTCCAAGTAAGATGGCCAAAAATCACAGCCGTATGTGGTAGCATTTTTTCTAAAATCAATATAAGTCTCAAACAGGAAGTGGTCAAGATTAAACTTTTAATTATATATATAAGGCAAGGCAACTTTAATTATATAGAAGGCAAGGCAACTTTAATTAGGCAAGGCAACTTTAATTAGGCAAGGCAGCTTTAATTAAGCAAGGCAACTTTCATTAGGCAAGGCAGCTTTAATTAGGCAAGGCAGCTTTAAATCGGCTTTAGCACTTTTAAACCAAAGGCAACGCAGCTTCAGCACTTTCAAACTAAAGGCAACCCAACTTCAGCACTTTCAAACCAAAGGCTACACAGCCTCAGCGCTTTGAAAACAAAGGCAACATGGCTTTAGCACTTTCAAACTACATTTTCAAACCACATTAACGGCACTGACCACTCGCAGTTTAGTAGACATGTGTTCAGTGTTGTTTACAGCTCAGACTGAGAGTTGCGACCTCTCGCTCCCCCATCTTGCAGAGAACTGAGGCACATCCATACTTCCGGGTTTTATAGTCCCTCCGGAAGGGGCGTTGCATTCAGGAAAGAGAATCTCAACATTTTTTAAACACTAATAACTCTTTTATTTTTCATCGATGGGAAAAATCCTCTTGTCCTGAGTAGCGGAGGGGGACTGAGTAACATGGCCAAAAATCACAGCCGTAAGTGGCTGTGTACAATATACAGAACAACAGGAAGTGGTCAAGATGAGACTTTTAGTAATATAGATTACCAGTACTTTTGATTAGTGGTGTGAAACCCCTTTCTAATAATGTTGAAGATATTAACATGTAGTGACTTTGTGTGACTTGTGTTTGCATAATATAATTTGCCACACTCATTGCTTCCTGGATTTAGTACTTTTTCTTGTGGCTCCATTTTGTAGTTAGGCATTTTACATGACGAGGTGGCCAATAGTGGTTAGTCAAGATATGTTAATTGGACAGCAATGTGAAGTGTCCTTATGTTACCAAGCCAGTGTTGTCAGCTAAACCTTAATATACTCCCTTGCCAGATGAAGGCTAGGAATGACTGTGAACTCATCACAATATTAATAAGAAAAGTATTATGTGATGATATGCCAGCCAATGTTATATCTTTTTGCTTTCATGTTCAAGTTATATATATTTATATTGTATTAAGGAGTCCTAATGAACAACATCATCTATTACAGATGGATTATATCTTGACCTCTTACTTCGTTACCCTTCAGAAAGCTGTTGTACCAGTGTTAAAATCTGTCATCAGATTTGTCATGAGATGTCTCACACGTACACCAAATGATCTTATAGCTAATTAAGTACATTGCAATGAATGTGCACAGGCATTTATTGTAAAATTCTATAAGATAGCCAGGCTACATACTGTAGATCAGCCCGGTTTATTTGCTTGAATGAATAGTCATAGATCGTACAGCATGAAAACAGGCCCTTCAGCCCAACTTGCCCACTTCAACCAAGGGGCCCCCATCTACACGACTGCCACCTGCTGCATTTGGTCCACATCCCTCTAAACCTTTACTATCCAAATATCCTTTATACTGTATGTTGTTACAGTACCTGCCTCAATTACTTCCCCTGTTAGCTTGTTCCATATATCTACCACCCTGAGTGAAAAGATTCCCCCACAGGTTCCTATTAAATTCTTCCCCTTTCACCTTAAACCTATGTCCTCTGGTTCTTGATTCCCCTACTCTGAGTAAATGACTCTGTGCATTACCCTTGTGATCTTATACACCTCTTTAAGATTGCTCTTTATCCTTTGGAAGGAATAACATCCTAGCCTGTCCTACCGCCCTTTGTAGCTTAGTTCCTCAAGTCCTGGCACCATTATTGTATATCATCCTTCCTATAGCAGGGTGACTATAAATGAATACAATACACAAAATGTAGCCTCACCAACCTGTGGTATCCAGTATGTTCCACCAAACAGGTTATTTATTCTGCATGTACTCTTCATGTCCACCCAAAGTCCATATGCAGAGTGTGTAGACAAGGACACGTGAGACCCAAGGAGCTCAGAGCTCCTTATTCCAGGGCTTCTCACAGATTGACGCCCTGGAACATTCTTTGTTCATTTATGTGACCCAAAGAGCAATTAAATACCACACTCCTTAAAGAAGTACCAACCTTAATACAATAAATATTGCTGATAACTAATATTATATAATTAATATTACATATATACAGGCTGAAGCAGGACCCTGACTCAAAGCATCACCTATCCATGTTCTCCTGAGATGCTGCCTGACCCGATGATCCAGCACTTTGTGTCTGTCTTTTTGCAAACCAACATCTACAGTTCTTTCTATTTGCGTATACTACATTGCTTCCACTTTGAAAAATATGAATGTACTTACACATTTTACAAGATTAATTGAGTCACCAGTTTGTATATCTTCAGCATTGTGATCTTCTCAAAGCTACTTACACCGAGCCAGTGTTGTCCAATTCTGGAATCAATATTGCATTACAGATCATGTATCCTACATTACAAGTCGACCCTTCTTGACCATTTGGTGCTAGGCTTTAGAAACATCTTTGATCTTATAATATTCTATGTTATGGTCCTGGGTATTGTCCAGTAGAAATAAGGGATAAGTGTGGATTTAGCAGATTAAATTGCCAATTTTCAAAGGAGACTTCCTAGTCCCATATATTTTCACTATCTCCCTGATATCCCACCTTTGACACTCTGACCTGCCAGGAGATCCCTGTAACTTGGGTCTGAAGAAGGGTCTCGACCTGAAACACCACCTATCCATATTTTCCAGAGATGCTGCTTAACCTATTGAGTTTCTCCAGCACTTGGTGTCCCAGTATACCAACTCTATTGCACAGATTAAACCACTTATTGCATCTTGAGGCATATTTACACCTTTCACCTTTGCCACTACTAGATGGTTTTCCACTACCATCCATCCCCTACTTTCCAAATTGGATTGAACATGACTCAACCTCATTTTCAACCTCCTGTTCATGAACATTTCAGCAGGATAAAAATTATTCCGTGGAGTGGGGTGTGGTTTAATAGTTTTAAAGGAATGTTGCAAGCTGATGCTTCAGGGTCATACTCTTATAACACTATATACCCACTTTCTTCAATGGTCTCTTTATAGTGCAAGTTGCCTCCATAGTAAAAAAAATGTGTGCTTGTTGTGGCCTCAATCTAGGATAGTCTTGACAAGAGATTTGCTGGATCATTTTGTTTTGATGCTTTATATTTTATGTGGTAGTCATGTTGTGAATTAGAAATTGAGAATGGGTTAGAATTAGTGAATCCTTGTCATGATGTATATAATCACCAGTGATAGAAACAAAATACTGGAGTAACTCAGCGGGTCGGACAGCAATTCCGAAAATGGAGAAAAGGAATCAGTGCCGTTTCTGGTCAAGATCGGTCTTCAGTCTGAAGCAGTGTCTCGACCCGAAACCACACCTATCCCTATTCTCTAGAGATGCTGCCTGACCCGCTGAGTTACTCCTGCATTTTGTGTCTATCTTCAGTGTAAACCACAATTTGCAGTTCCATCCTATACATAATCATCAGTGCCTCCTTCTTAATTTGTGTCTTTTGTTTCCCTTTTGGCCAGTGTAAGGGATGTGGGCACAATAAGCCTCTCATATCAACTGTACAAGACATATGCATGACAAATCAGTCTCAACACATGCTTGATGCTAAAAATAATTCACTGCTGAGGTTTCTCTTGATTTTTAGCTGATCCGTATTTCAGTGCGATGGATCATTTTTCTTTAATTGCTAGTGAAGAGTGTTAACACTGTGGCAAGATTGGGTAGAAATCTAGCATAAATCCTAAAAAAAAAGGCTGACTATTTTTGGGGTTTCTTGCCTTTGATGATAGCGTCAATATTTCTTCTATTAGCTGTAGCACATTTTCATCTACTTACAAACCTAAATAAATGACCTCCTTCTTATTGAAGTCACATATGCTTTGTTTAAGCTTGACATTATGCCAATGCAATTTTCTAAACACTTCCTCAAGCATTTGAAGGCTCGCTGCCTCCATGCCAGTTGCAATTAAAATAACATCCTGATTGCATAGACAACGGTTTGAATATTTTTGATGCGAAGTTTAACCCATACAGTAGCTTATTGTATGAATACAACCATTTATGGATATAAATCATCAAGAAATACTAGCTTTCTTCATCTACATTATTGGTGCAGCCACAAGAGAGACCTAGCCTCATCAAAGCACTGTGCGCTATTTCAAATTACAAATGTTAGAATATAGGCAATAGGTACTTACCATCATCTAATGATCAACTGCTTTATGAAGAGCCACTCTCCAGAGAACAGGATTGTGTGTCTATCCAAGTGACAATTACAATGGGTGATCCCCACTCATTTTGTTCTGCTTTGTGCTGCTCAAGTTTGCTGAACCTTTTTTTCTGCTTGTGCTGCCTTTAGGATAGATTGGTCTAACATCTGGTTTGACAAAGTTAATATGCTATAGAATCATAGTTATACAGTATGAAAACAGACCCTTTGGCCTACTCGTACATGCTGACCAAGATGCCTATCCAAGCTGGTAGCATTTGCTGCCATTTGACCTATATTTTTCTAAACTTTTTCCATCCATGTACCTGGCAAAATTTATTTTAAACGCAATTTTATCAGATTATACAGCTTCCTTGTTCGACATAACCACCACCCTCTCAGGACCTTTTAAATCTTTCTCCTCTTTCCTTAAATCAATGTGATCTTCAAAACTCTTTAGATTCTGGAGTAGTTCCTGAGGATTGGAGGGTAGCTAATGTAACACCACTTTTTAAAAAGGGAGGGAGAGAGAAAACGGGGAATTACAGACAAGTTAGTCTAACGTCGGTAGTGGGGAAACTGCTAGAATCAGTTATTATAGATGGGATAGCAGCACATTTGGAAAGTGGTGAAATCATTGGACAAAGTCAGCATGGATTTATGAAGGGTAAATCATGTCTGACGAATCTTATAGAATTTTTCGAGGATGTAACTAGTAGAGTGGATAAGGGAGAACCAGTGGATGTGTTATATCTGGACTTTCAGAAGGCTTTCGACAAGGTTCCACATAAGAGATTAGTATACAAAGTTAAAGCACATGGTATTGGGGGTTCAGTATTGATGTGGATAGAGAACTGGCTGGCAGACAGGAAGCAAAGAGTAGGAGTAAACGGATCCTTTTCACAATGGCAGGCAGTGACTAGTGGGGTACCGCAAGGCTCAGTTCTGGGACTCCAGCTATTTACGATATGTATTAATGATTTGGACGAGGGAATTGAATGCAACATCTCCAAGTTTGCGGATGACACGAAGCTGGGGGGCAGTGTTAGCTGTGAGGAGGGTGTTAGGAGGCTGCAAGGTGACTTGGATAGGCTGGGTGAGTGGGCAAATGCATGGCAGATGCAGCATAATGTGGATAAATGTGAGGTTATCCACTTTGGTGGCAAAAACAGGAAAGTAGATTATTATCTGAATGGTGGCCAATTAGGAAAGGGGGAGATGCAACGAGACCTGGGTGTCATGGTACACCAGTCATTAAAAGTAGGCAGTGTTGGCATGCAGGTGCAGCAGGCAGTGAAGAAGGTGAATGGTATGTTAGCATTCATAGCAAAAGGATTTGAGTATAGGAGCAGGGAGGTTCTACTGCAGTTGTACAGGGTCTTGGTGAGACCACACCTGGAGTATTGCGTACAGTTTTGGTCTCCTAATCTGAGGAAAGACATTCTTGCCATAGAGGGAGTACAGAGAAGGTTCACCAGACTGATTCCTGGGATGTCAGGACTTTCATATGAAGAAGACTGGATAGACTCGGTTTTGTACTCGCTAGAATTTAGAAGATTCGGATCTTATAGAAACTTACAAAATTCTTAAGGGGTTGGACAGGCTAGATGCAGAAAGATTGTTCCCGATCTTGGGGAAGTCCAGAACAAGGGGTCACAGTTTAAGGATAAGGTGGAAATCTTTTAGGACCGAGATGAGAAAATCATTTTTTCACACAGAGAGTGGTGAATCTCTGGAATTCTCTCCCGCAGAAGGTAGTTGAGGTCATTTCATTGGCTATATTTAAGAGGGAGTTAGATGTGGCCCTTGTGGCTAAAGGAATCAGGGGGTATGGAGAGAAGGCAGGTACAGGATACTGAGTTGGATGATCAGCCATGATCATATTGAATGGCGGTGCACGCTCGAAGGGCCGAATGGCCTACTCCTGCACCTATTTTCTATGTTTCTATGTTTCTATCTTGTTTTAGGCTGCCTGGAATGTGCTACTAGGGGTGGTGGAGGAAGCAGACATGTTGGTGGCATGTAAGAGGTTTTTAGATAGGTGTATGGATATGCAATGAATGGACAGATAAGGATCAAGTGCAGGCAACGGAGATGAATTTAACTTGGCATCATATTTGACATGGACATTGTGGGCTGAAGGGCCTATGCCTGAGCTGTACTATTCCATGTACTCTTGCATCATACTCACATGACAGGCAACTATTTTTCTGGCTGACTGGCAACAAGCAGAAGTGCAGGCAGGCTATGTCACCTGTAAACAATAGGCAAGCGGGGCCCTACCTGTGGTTTTCAATATGGCTGTAACTGGCAACAGCAGGAAGGGCAGGCAGGTTATGTCTGGAACCAGGGTGTGGGCAAGGAAATACCCGATAGTTGTACAGAGAGGCTTAGTGTTTAGCGTACGGGCCCTTATTACCATATAACCCCCAATGCCCCAAGGGAGGGCAGCTTTATGGACTCAGTTACAGCCTGCATAGCAGTCATGATAGCAGTAATCTAAGCTTTCTGCTTAAACTGTTCTGAGATACCTCTGTACCACTGGGATACCGAGCGGTTGTTGGAGTCTGAATGGAATCTACAATGGAATCTGAAATATCACTCATCATGGTGGGGTCCACAAGAGACTTGGAGGAAGACGAGTAAATCTTATGTGAGAGATAGCTGCAGCAAAGGTTGTTCTGATAAATAACCACAATGTCTCCTCCAGGAACGCATACAAGTGCTCTTCACCCTCTAAGCTGCTGCCTCTAGACGTGGCCATCTTGTTATTGAAGGATAGGTACTGGCAACATCTGGTCCAGCCATTGTGCAAGGTAGGTTTAAGCAGAGCAGGTTAGCTTTAACTGATAGTAGCAACTGATGATGTTGGGATTCTTGCAGTTGCTTGCAGCAAATGAAGAGTACAATTAACATTGACCACACAGAAAAATAATGAGAACATGGCACACAGTGGTGTGCTGCCTGCGTTACACTGAGTAGACATAAATTATGCAATCCCAGGATCATTTTCAAGGACAGTCTAATTTAATTCGCAAATATTATAAATTGCATCAGTTTGAAACCTAAATTTTACAAGAATAGAATAGAATAGATTAGAATAGTTTCTTTATTGTCATTGTAACATGAACCATGTACAACAAAATTGAAAAATGTCAGCCAGTCAGTGCACCATTCAAACATTTCTAAAAGCTAACGATACATACAAGATAAAATATTAAAAGATAAACAACTAAAATAAATATCACGAAAATAGCACGCATAAACACCCAACCCTCCATCCTTCTGTCGATTTCACAGTGTACCACAGTCCCTTAGTATGTATCGCCCCTGCGTTCCTTGGCGGCTACATTTAGTGCCTTTATAGCAGTGGGGTAAAAACTGTTTTTTAGTCTGTTCGTCCTTGTCCATGTAGATCTGTACCGTCTGCCTGACGGCAACAGTTCAAACAGGGAGTGTCCGGGGTGGGAAATGTCCTTTATGATACTCTGGGATTTTTTGGTGCAGCGGGAACTGTGTAAGTCCTCCAAGGTAAGGAGAGGGCAGCCGACAATCCTCTGGGTGTTGTCAATGGCCCTCTGGAGCGCTTTCCTCTGAGCCGCTGTGCAGCTGGTGTACCACACGCATACACAGTATGTTAGTATGCTCTCAATGGAGCACCGATAAAAGGACAGCAGCAGTCTCTTTGCTCTGTCCTTTTCAATCAAGATTCTTTGAATAGGGTCAAACTGACTTTGAAAGGCAACTTTTTTCCAGACCTGTAGTATTGTATATATTTACATGACTTGATTCATCATCATAGTACCAATATTTTGTACTACAAATCACAGATAGCGAAATTTAATGTGCCTGCATGAAACCAAAGGAATTGTAAATAAATGAGTTTACTTTGTTTTAGTGGTCCCAACAGACCTAAGTTACAGAAAAGCAAAAAAACATAGAAATTTGAAAATAAAGCAGAAAATACTACAGGTGCACAACCTTTTATCCGACAGCCTTGGGACCAGACACTTTTCGTAATTCGGAATTTGTCGGCCTTCGGAATGGAAATTTTTTAGCGTAGATTTTAATGGCTGGCTCAGTGGTAGAGTGCTCGGCTCATATCCGCAAGGTCGCGAGTTTGCGCCTTGAACCCGGCAGTTACTCGGTCGCGTGTTTGAGTCTTCAATGTAGTTTTTCTTGCAGAATAAATGTCTGTATGAAATGCAGTGTGTTGAATGAATTCCTGAATTTGTAAATGTGACCACAGCATTGAATCACCTCTCGCACTCATGTCACCCTAGCGGGGCTACACGCCCTTAGGCGGCCTAAGGCGACATTTTCACACTCTTATATCCGTGTGCAGCAGAGGCGACGTGCGTTTGGCGCCAAACGTGAGCTTTGGTGTGCAGACGACATCCTGGAAAAAATGTCCGGTTTCTTCCAGGTAGGCGATATACCCTCCCGGGCAATATACCCTCCACTTCTCTTTTATGAAGGGGATTTAGTTCCCCTTTCTTCGAGGACCGACCGGAGGTTCCGCTGTCACCTCTGCGGGCCACCCTCGGTGAACGCTCACTCAACTTTGTCTTGGGATTCCTACTCTCCCACGCAATGTACCCTCACCTTCTCTGTTATGAATGGGGATTTAGTTCCGCTGTCACCTCTGCGGGCCACCCTCGGTGAAGTCCTGTCTCCCTGTCCCTGGGATAGCAGGGGGCGATCAAACAGCACAATACCCCACTCCCCCTCCAACTCCAGAGGAATCCGCTCCCCGATGGGCCGCTACGGCGACAAGTGGCAGTTCGCCCACAGCCCGAGCTGCGCCACCCCAAGAACAGGCACTACCTTGCACACCATCAGCTTCTGCCCCTGCGTGTTCCTCTGGAGTTGGAGCGGGGCTGGGCTGGAGTTGCTGATCTGGGATCTCCGTGCTTGCAGTGGGCCTGGGGGTCGGTGTCCCGATGAGGGGGCGCAGCTCGGGCTGTGGGCGAACTGCCACTTGTCGCCGTAGCGGCCCATCTGGTGGTCCTGATGTCTCCCGCTAGTTTGCAGTTTTCCTCTGGAGTTGGAACGGGGCTGGGCTGCTGCTGGCTGTGGGTCTCTGGGATCTCCGTGCTTGCAGTGGGCCTGGGGGTCGGTGTCCCGTTGGTCCTGACGCCTCCAGTGATTGGCATTGTATGCTGGCATTGCCGACGTGAAGACAGTGCAAAGCCCCCACGCCGGTGCAATGGGCGGGGAGCTGGAGAGGGGAGGGAAGGGGTCACACACATGGCCGGGAAGCAGAGGGGTGTAGGTGGGGTGAAACTGAAGGGAGCGACAATCTGCTGCTCCCTGCTTGCCGAGTTAAAAAGTTCCCATGCAAGACTCACGATACACTGTTAAAAGAACTTTTTAACTCAGCGGGCAGACAGCAGCATATTGTCAATTATTAACCCTCCCGCGCAATATACCCTCACCTTCTCTTTTATGAATGGGGATTTAGTTCCCCTTTCTTCGAGGACCGACCGGAGGTTCTGCTGTCACCTCTGCGGGCTGCCCTCGGTGAACGTTTTCAAGGACCTTTCTTCAAGGACTGAAAAAATGTCTGCTATTCGGAGGTTTTCGTTATTTGGATCTTCGGATAAAAGGTTGTGCACCTGTACTCGCAGTCGGCAGATCATGCGGGGGGGTGGGGGGGACGATGAAGAAGGGATGAGTACTTTTTATAACTTTGTCGGAGCCTTTGTGGCAACTCTTTGGTGTGCTTTGTATGTAAAAATAATTTCACTGCACAGGTGCAAGTGACAATAAAGTATCATCATCATATGTAGTATCTATGAGAAAAGAATCTAAATTTAATGTTTCAGTTCAACAACCTTTGTCAGAAGTTGCAGAAATGAAGTGATAGGATGGATGATAAGTGGTGGTCAACACCCTGTTATAGATCGTCTCTCTATTCTCTTTGTTCTGTCCCTTCTCTGCAACTTAAAACATGTTTAAATCCAAGTCTTACCGGGTAATTAACTGAGCATTCAGTTTTGAGATAGAGAATCATAGAGCTGTACAGCATAGAAACAGGCCGTTAGGCCCACCTTGTCGATACTGGTCAAGTTGGCAAGTTGGCATATTGGGCTAGTCCTAGTTGCCTGCATTTGGCCCATCCTTCCTATCTTTCTATCCTATCCATCAAAATGTTTTTTTAAAAGTCGTAAATCTCTCCCCTCACCTTAAGCATATACCTAGTTTTTGAATCTCCCAACCTGGGAAAAAGATTGTCCACCTTATCCATGCTGCTCGTGATCTTGTACAACTTTAAGGTTACCCCTCAGCCTCCAATGTTCTTTAAAAAAAATCCCAGCCTCTCCAATCTCTGCTTATAACTCAAGCCCAGGTAACATCTTGGTGAATCTATATCTTACCCTCTCCAACTTAATGACATCCTTCCTATAGCTGGGTGACCAGAACAGCGCACTGTACTCCAAGTGTGGTCTCACCAATTACTTATTTAGCTGTAGGTGTAGTATGATGCCATAACTTTTGTACTCAATATCCTTCCCAATGATTAGAATGCTAAATGCCTTCTTCAACACACTGTCCACCTGATTTGCTACTTTTAGGGAACTATGCACCTGTCTTCCATTTACATTCTACCATTTACTGCAAGTCCTGCCCTGGTTTGACATGCCAAAGTGCAACATCTTACATTTGTCAGATTCCACTTGCCATTCCTTGGTTCATCTTCCCAAGCTCTTGTAAATTTTAGATACCCTTCCTCATTGTCTATTATACCATCTATATGGTGTCATCTTCACATTTACTAAAAAAAGTTATCCAAACCATTAATGTATTAAAAATACAGCAGCAGACCCAGCACCAACCTGTGTGACACTAATGGTCACAGGTCTCCAATCAGAAAAACAACCCTTCACAACTATACTTTGGCTCCTTCCTCCAAGCCTCTAACTTTCCAAACTAGTCTACTATGTGGATCCTTTACAAAGGCTTTACAATTCATATAGACAACATCCACTGATCTGCCCTCATCAATCCTCTTGGTGCCCTTTTCAAACAATTCCATCAGATTTGTGAGACATGATTTCTCACGCACAAAGTTACAATCCCATTGCAGAAACATGAACACAGAATTTAGCTTGATACACTGCAGTGTTCGATGTTTCATTGTTTGCTTGATGTAACAAACATATAGGCCTGTCTTTTGAGGTTGATACAAAAATGTGTAAATATGCAAAAATAATTTCACTGTGTAATTGCAAATGTGACAAATAAAGCACCATCAAAAAATGTAACATTTTGATGTGTCAAGAGGTACAGTACATCTCAGAGTCACTGAAACAAATTATCTGTGTTATCACAGATTACCAATGTAAGGACTTTGATTTTGTAATTTAGCTGTATTATCAGCTACATTTCAAAGTGTACTTATTTCCTATATGAATGATATTGCATTCATGCATGTTTTTCATCAACTGGGAATTTTTAAATGAAGATATAATGGTAGCTTTTGAAGCCTTTTGTTGATTTTCTATTCAATAGGAAAACCGATTGAAGAGCAAGAATGTTTGGTTAACAAATTATGTTAAAGGTATCATTGAAAAAATGTGCAGTATGATACTGATCTGAATGTAATTTTGTAATTAGCATGATCGCAGAGCAATTCAATCACTTCCAGCCTTTTAAGGTCTACTACATATATACAAACAAAGGAGATAGTTAATGAACGGATAATTTTCCAGAAACACACGTAGAATCTTATAACATCTTACTCAGAAACAAAGACAAACTTGTCAAAACAAACCTGGTACAAAACATCTGTTGCTGCTTGACAAATTTGAAAAGCTGTATTTTAACAACACCACTATAGCCTGTTCGGCAGAAGAATATTCTTACATCAGAGTTCTATATTTACAAGAAAGACACAAAATGTTGAAGTAACTCAGCAGATCAGGTAGCATCCCTGGAAAACATGGATAGGTGACATTTTGGGTGGGAACCATTTTTTGGACCAAAAATATGCGACCTAATCATATTCTGTAGGGATGCTGCTGGCCTGCTGAATTACTGCAGCATTCTGTGACTTTCTTTGGTAAACCAGTTTCTGCAGTTCCTTGTTTTTGCATAGTCATAAACGCGATTCTATGTCCATGAAATATATGTTTGATTTCCAGAATATGCCCCTTATCACACGCTGTAGCTTAGATGACCTATTCTTTTACATTTTTTTCCTTAGTATACGAACAGTTATAATATTTGTAAATTGTTGCCCTGGATTTTATGGTGAGTCTGAAGATGGGTTTCAGCCCGAAACGTTGCCCATTTCCTTTGCTACATAGATGCTGCCTCACCCGCTGAGTTTCTCCAGCACTTTTGTCTACCTTTTATGGTGAGGTCTAATTTATGACAGATGTTTTCTCTAATCTCATTTTCCCAAGTCAATCTTATGATACAGGTCCCTTTTCCACAAAACATTATTGATTATATCCTATTCTAAAAGCTTCATGTCTCATGCAATCTCCCCAGCACCCTTTTGTGCATTTCCGTTTCCTGCCAGAAAGCCATTTCATTGCCTCCAAAAGCAGTCTGAGATTTTGACATGTGAAGCTTCATATACATTTATATTGATGCTGTGGTCAAGTAAACAGCTGGTTTCATGCTTATAAATCTGAAAAAGGATCATAGAAATAAGAGCATTTTCAACTGGGAGTTTTTAATCATCTAGAATTAACAATCCCCTTCTCAAAAAGATTTTGATAAAAAATGGAAAGAACAAAAGAGGGTACAAGGGTGAAAAAGAAAAAAAAATGTAGGAATAAAGAAGTACTTTCCTTCAAACAACCTTTCATAATCTTGATGTGAAAATTTCTTCGTCAGCATTCTGAAGCTGAAACAGTATGCTGGCAAACTTGCCGTGGTATTTACCCCCAAGGGAGCTTCTAATCACTAGGATACAATCTGCACAAAAAACACTTATTTCCACCTCTGTAAAATTGTGTAACTCTGCCCCTTTCTTAGGGTTTAGAGTTTAGGTTTAAGGTTATAATTGTCACGTGTACTGGGGTACAGTAAAAAGCTTTGTTTTGCATGTTATCTAATCAAATCAGATCAGCAACATGATCAACTCAAACTCAAATACAATAGGTAGAGCAAAGAGTGCACAATATAGTTCTCAGCATTGTCGTACATCAGTTCCATAAACACAGCCCAATGTCCGCAGTGGTGCAGAGGTGAATTGGACAGTACCCCATTTTATGGAAGGACTGTTCAGAAGCCTGATAACAGATGGGAGAAAGCAGTTCCTGAGTCTGGTGGTGCACGCATTCAAGCCTCTATACCTTCTGCCGCACAGGAACAGGGAGAAGAAGGAATGCCTGGGGTAGAACAAGTCTTTGAGCAACGTTGAACAATCGCTATTCCAGGCATATCCCCAAACTCTACCTCCTTTACATTGACGACTGTGTCGGTGCTACCTCCCGTACCCATGCAGAACTCATTGGCTTCATTAACCTTACTACTAATTTCCATCCTGCACTCAAATTTACTTGGACCATCTCCGACATCACCCTACCTTTTTTTCATCTCACTGTCTCCATCACTGAAGACAGACTATCAACTGACATCTATTATAAACCCACTGACCACCATACATATCGAGACTACACGTCTTCCCATCCTGCTTCCTGTAAAGCCTCTATCCCCTAATCCCAATTCCTCCATCTACGCTGCATTTGTGCCCAAGATGAGGTGGTCCATACCAGGACATCGGAGATGTCCGCATTCTTTAGGGAATGGGGGTTCCTCTCTTCCATCATAGATGGGGCCCACAAAAGGTCTCCTCGATATCCCGCAACTCCGCTCTTGCTTCCCCTTTCCTCAGTCATAACAGGAACAAAGTCTCCCTAGTTCTCACCTTCCACCCCATCAACCATCGCTTATAGCACATAATCCTCCAACATTTTTGCCACCTCCAACGGGATCCCACCACAAGCCACATCTTTCCATTTTCACCCCTTTCCACTTTCCGC
The DNA here is from genome assembly GCF_028641065.1 of Leucoraja erinaceus. Lineage (NCBI taxonomy): Eukaryota > Metazoa > Chordata > Chondrichthyes > Rajiformes > Rajidae > Leucoraja > Leucoraja erinaceus. The sequence continues at coordinate 45,527,108 of NC_073385.1, forward strand.
AGAGACTGTTCCCTCCGCAACTCCCTGGTTAACTCGTCCCATCCCACCCAAACCACCCCCTCCCCAGGTACTTACCTCTGCAACCGCAGGACATGCAACACCTGTCCCTATACCTCCACGTTCAACTCCATTCAAGGACCTGAGTCTTTTCAGGTGAGGCCGAGGTTCATTTGCACCTCCTCTAACTTCATCCGCTGTTCCAGGCGTGGACATATATATTTTTCGAGACCAAGCGCAGGCTTGACGATCATTTCGCTAAACACCTCCGCTCAGTCCGCCTAAACCTACCTGATTTCCCGGTTGCTAAAAACCTTAACTCCCCCTCCCATTCGCACACTGACCTTTCTGTCCTGGGCCTCCTCCATTGTCAGAGTGTGGCCCAGCACAAATTGGAGGAACAGCACCTTATATTTCGCTTGAGTAGCTTACACCCCATCGGCATGAATGTTGACTTCTTTAACTTCAAGTAATCCTTCCTTTCCCTCTCTCTCAATCCCTCCCCCTTCCCAGTTCTCCGACCAGTCTTACTGTCTCCGATTACATTTTATCCCTGTTTGCTTTGTTGTGACCTTCTCCCTGCTAACAATGATCAATGTTCCATTTTCCTTGATCTCCATTCCCTCTGTCCTATTTTCACACCTTACACTTCCTTATCTATGTATCTCCCTCTCTCCTGACAACAGTCTGAAGAAGGGTCTCGACCCAAAACGTCATCCATTCCTTCTCTCCAGAGATGCTGCCTGTCCCGCTAAGTTACTCCAGCATTTTGTGTCTATCTTAAGTCTTTGATTATGTTGGCTGAATCACCTCATCCATGCCTTGTTTATCTCCAGACTTCACTACTCCATTGTTTACTACCCTTTCTTTCTCCATATAATAATATCATCTAAAACTTTGCTTTCTTTGTACTAACTTGCACAAAGATATTCTACTCTTCACTTCTGCTTGCTAACCTACATTAGTTCCTGTTTAAACAAAATCTCAGTTCCAAAATTCTTGATTCTATATCCCTTCAGGCCCTTGCTCCTTATTCTTTAATCTCCCTCCAGACCTACAACTTAGCAAAATATCCAGACTCTTCCAATTCAAGCCCTCAAAGTTAATTGCTCTTCGATTGTCAGCCATGCCTTCAGCTGCTGAGGAATAAGTTTGAGAATTCTTTCACTAAACTTCTCCAGTTTTAGACTATCTGGCATCCCAAGATAAGATAGGAAAACAAGAAAACTTGACCAGGAATGCCAGGAATGCCAGGATCTGATGGTCATGAGAAAGGGGGCAAGACTTCCTACAAGAACATTTAATTCTTTGCCAGAACGACAAGGGAAGCAGTCTAATTCTTGGTTTGGCTACAGAGTTCATTTCTGGGTCGATAGGTGGCTCTCAGTGATGGCAGTATCAGTTTTGATTCTCCTGCCACATACCAGATGATCATGGGCATGTCATTTGACGCTGATACAGATGTTGAATTTCTACAGGCCTTCTTTAACTGTGTTGACCCCACAGTAAGGTCAGTTCATTGGTAGTTCATAGATTCCATCCCTTAGGAACAGCCAGTGAAATCTATAAGCATTTAATATTTAGTCTGCATGTACTGCAGCCCGATGAACTCAAGGATTAGGATGTTTGTACATTTCTGGTCCCATGACACATTAAGACATTGAAAGTGAAAGTTGTTTAGTCTCCCCACTTTCTTTTGAGCAATATAAGGCTACTTTCACAGCCATAAATTAATGTGTCTAGAGCAAAAGCTCCAGGAACTAATACCATGGCCCTCATAGGAAGAAGCTCGATGCTCAAAAAACATGAAATTATTTTGCCAAAAATAATCGAGCCATTGCCAATCATGCATTCAGTGTAAATTAAGATTTATCGAGTTGGTGACATTTAAACCGATAGAGTAAAAGTGATATCAGTGATCAAATATTTTGCTGTATTGTTATATTACTTATGACATTATGTCCAAGGTGGCTCCCAGCCAATAAAAACCCATCAACCACATTCCCCGAACAACATTGGTGAAGAGATTGTTGTTCTCTGCACCAATGTTGCTTTTTGATAGTGATGACATTGATGAGTCTGGACCAAACGTTAGTGAATTTGCTCTTGATAACTTACAATTCATGCTGGTCAGTTGATTTAATTTCTCAACGAAATTCCCAAATAAAAGGAGAAAACTTTGTGGGCAATCAGTTTTAGACTTCCAATTGAAAGTGTTAAATGTCTTGTAGATCAACGAGCATCTCATATACTGTAGAGGTTTGTACTGATCTCTGTAATCTTCCTTTTGTAAAAGATACATTGTTCATGAAATGTTCAGCACTGAGACCAAATCGCTACTCATGGTAAACTTACTCTCAGCAAGAATTTCATGTACTTTGAAGGAGATCAGCATGTGCCGTCTAACCCTCATGTACTTCCCATGATAGGTCATTCTGATGTCTGTTTTATCTTTGACTCCTTAAATTCTTGTGTGCACCAACTATCTCCCGGCTGGCACTAAGAAGGGCCAACTTCCTGTACTCCCTACAACCTTTAAAAGTTTTTGATTTGTTTAACCATTTCTTGCCATTTTTACTTAGCATTATTTCTTTGATAGACAAGCACAAAACTCGGGAAATACTCAAAAGATCAGGCAGTTTCTTTTGAAAGAGAAATGCAGTTAACATTTTAGGTTGCTGACTTTTCACCAGATTTAAAGGGCCTGTCCTATTTAGGCGACTTTTTCGGCGACTGCCGGCGACTGTCATAGTTGTAGCAGGTCTCCGAAAAACCAGCGACTGGACCCCCCCCCCCCCCCCCCCCCCCACGACAATGTCTACGACAAGCTTAGACAACTTACCACCTAGTTGACGTCAAGCTACGGCAAGCCACCGACATACGGCGACCCATTAGGACGTCCACCTACGACCACACCTATGACCTCCTATGACCACACAGGTGACAACCTACGACAACCATAGAAACCTATGTCCAACCGCGACAAGCTACAACAAGCAACGACCCTGTCGGCGACAACTGAAGACAATTCAGTTGCCGGTACTGTTGCTGGTTGGCGTAGGTAGTCGCCAATGGAATTCACCGAAGTCAGCACCCGGCGACAACCAACGTCACCCGGCGACAAACTGCGTCATTCTGGCGACAACCTACGACAGCACCTACGACAGGAGAAGACAAGCTGCGTCAAGCCCACAGTCGCCGAAAGGCTTTGAACATTTCAAAATCCAGCGGCGACCAGAAAAACGTTACGACTCTTGAGGTGACTTGAGGGAGCTACTCACGACCATACAGGCATCACCCTGCGACCATACGAAAACAGCCTAGTCGCCTGTAGTCGCCGAAAAAAATCGTCTAAGTGGGACAGGGGCTCAACACATTGAGCATGTTGTAAGTTTTAAGAAAGTGGAGGGATAGGGAGAACATTGGGAATGTCTCTGATAGAGTAGAGGCAAATAGAGACTGAATGCTGCACAGATAGTGATGTTGCCTGAGAAAGAGTTATGCAATCTCATTTATCGCAGCTGGCTGAAGGAGATGAATGTAGAGAGAAACTACGAGAAAATAATGCAGCAATTCCAACCCCTGCAGTTTGAAATTAAAATATTAAATGTTGGGAATGCTCAACTAGTCATGTAGCATCTACAGAGGAAGAACAATAGTTACCATTTGACCTTTCATCAGAGCTGGCTTGTTCATGTGCAAAATGAAAAGACATGTTAGGTGAAATTGTTAAATCCAGTTCTTTCCCATTTATTTGAACTTTTCAAAATGTTGGTGTTACTGTTTGATCTTGATTGTCCAATGTTTAGAGTTGGAGTGTCAGTATGATACTTAGATTAAAGATTCTGTCTATCTAATAAGTTGCTGTCACCTGATGTCAAAATGTTTCTAGTATCTTGGTCTCAGTTCTTTCATGTGCATTTGTGAAGGTTATCCCTTTCAAAACTGTTTTTTTTGTTTTCCTACAAAGATCTTTTCAATATTTCTCCAGATATTCTCAGATATTTTAGACTGTGGACATCGCTTCTTTTGAAGCACAATTATGATTGAAGTGAAGTGAAATGTGATGCCTTGTACAACACGCAATCAGTGGTAAACGGTGAACATGATTTTCAGTCACGTGGGTTGAAGGGTGAATTTTGACCAGGACATAAGCAGAACCAGGAACTTCCCAATACTTCTTTGAACAATACCCAGAAGGTCTTTTTAAAGAACCGCAACGACAAAAAATTCCCCCTGCAACCAAAAAAACATTTACCATAATTTTGAAAATAATGACATCCATCTTGGTAATATTCAACCTATTAAACTGCTTTTCTGATTTTTACCCGTCTGCTGATTTAACCAAAATAGTTTATTTGTGAAAATGATCAAATTATCCTGAAGAAAAAGCATTTGGTAGATACATGCCTGTTAGCATGGATTGCAAATATAATAAGTATACTGTATATTGATGAAGTGTGTAAAATATGAAAGATGTTGTGGTGTCATCACTATTGGAGTTTCATTCATCATAATATTTGAAATTAAATGCCAAGGGCACAAACCAATCATTTTTCCAATGTTCTGTAATTTAATATTTGAACTAACTTTTTATTTGTGTGGCACACAAGCATTTGTTTGTGAGCTAACCATGTTTCATATTGCAATCAAGTAACACTTGCAAGATTGACAAGTTACATAGAAAAAGCTTTCTGTCAACAAACAGACTAAAAGCCATTATTGTAAAGTGTACATTGTGTCCTGGGCCTAGTAAACACATCTTCATTGATCACACAGAACGATAGAAAGATCTTCTCTTGTATAGCTCAATCAAGAACCTTTCACAAAGGCGAAGTGCAAACAATCCTGAAAACAAAATGAGACTGACATTACAGTCAAACACTAAATAATAGTAAGGTTTAGCCAAGCTATCTGTAACCTTTTAAAATGGTGCCAAAAGAAGATTAAATGCAAAAACCCGACTATTACAAGCTCTTGAAAGATCAAAAAGTGACACTGTATTGTAAGATTTATTAGAGACCAGTGAAAGCAGGTGCTTTTAAGCAGAGAATTGCCAATAGAAAATAGTATTTTTCAAAGACTATTGGAAATGGCAAGGACAAGTTTCCAGGGGGAAAACACTGGGAAATACATTACTTCTATGGGAAAATGTTGCTCCAATTAATATGTACACAGTCATAATAAAATTAACCTTACTAGGGCAGTCATAATGAAAAATTGGTATCATTTTCATCTTAAACAAGCTGTTGATGATTAGATTTCAATAACAACTAATTAGATAATCTTGTGATTTTTCATTCCACTATTATATTTTTACCCCACATTTGTAACATAACCATTTCAGATGGTAGAACAGAAATAACCACAATGAACCAGAAATGCGAGAAAATTTCAAATCTGATAATGCACACACAATTTATAGCAGTTGCCCCCAACACTGGAAAGAACCCCTTATTATTTGCATCACTTTATACATTAGCATAGCCCTGTAGTTTGAATAATGCGACAGAGATCACCTTTTGTGTGGCATTGCTCCATCAGCAGCCTCATATCACTTAGATCTTTCATTATATTCCCTGCTGTGGAGATCTTTCTTCTCAGAGGGGACATGGTAGGGTTGCATTATTGCAACAGGACTGCATAATAAAGTAATTCTTTCCAAACACACTAAACCTTTTGAGATTTTTCACAATTAGAATTGCTGCTTTTGTTGCAAATAAAATACAAAGATAAAAGTGATGCTTCCTATTAGGCGATGAACCAGTCCCTGAGGTTTTGGAATTTAGAACAGGTTTTATTAGTTTTTGTGATGGTATTGAAAGAAATTGCAGCACTGTGTCTGTCACCGATACTTTAATGGAGTGACACAAAAAATCTCTTATTTGATTCATATACATTTAAATAATGAGACTGTGGATTATTGCCAGGCCACTGTTATTTTGTAGTGAAGTCAAGCAACAGGGCTATGAAGGTCCAGTGGTCTATGTGAAAGATTGGAAATTAGTTGAATCATATCGATTATTCCCAATGTAAAATGGACCAGATCTCATTCACATCCACAGTAAGAGAGAGATATGAAGCCAACATCAAGCAGTGCAACAGTTAGTGGGAGCGTTACTTGTATATGCTTATTACCGATTGATCGTGGGACTGGGTGCCATACTGGGTGTCACTGCAGTGACTAGTGGGGTGCCGCAAGGCTCGGTGCTGGGACCCCAGTTATTTACAATATATATTAACGATTTAGATGAGGGAATTAAATGTGACATCTCCAAGTTTGCGGATGACACAAATCTGGGTGGCAGTGTGAGCTGCGATAAGGATGATATGAGGCTGCAGGGTGACTTGGACCGGTTGTGTGTGTGTGGGCAGATGCATGGCATATGCAGTATAATGTGGACAAATGTGATGTTATCCACTTTGGTGGCAAGAACAGGAAGGCAGATTATTATCTAAATGGTGTCAGATTAGGAAAAGGGGAGGTGCCATGAGACCTGGGTGTGCTTGTACACCAGTCACTGAAAGTAAACATGCAGGTACAGCAGGCAGTGAAGAAAGCTAATGGCATGTTGGCCTTCATTGCGAGAGGATTTGAGTTTAGGAGCAAGGCGGTCCTACTGCAGTTGTACAGGGCCCTGGTGAGACCACACCTGGAGTATTGTGTGCAATTTTTGTCTAATTTGAGGAAGGACATTTTTGTTATTGTGGGAGTGCAGCGTAGGTTCACCAGGTTAATTCCCGGGATCGCGGGATTGACATGTGGTGAAAGAATGGGTCGACTGGGCTTGTATTTAGAAGGCTGGGAGGGGATCTTGTAGAAACATATAACATTATTAAAGGATTGGTCAGGCTAGATGCAGGAAAAATGTTCCTGATGTTGGGGGAGTCCAGAACCAGGGGTCACAGTTTAGGAATAAGGGGTAGGCCATTTAGGACTGAGATGAATAAACATTTCTTCACCCAGAGAGTTGTGAATCTGTGGCATTCTCTGCCACAGAAGGCAGTGGAGGCCAATTCATTGGATGTTTTCAAGAGAGAGTTAGATTTAGCTCTTAGGGTTAAAGGAATCAAGGAATATGGGGGAAAAGCAGGAACGGGGTACTGAATTTAGATGCTCAGCCACGATCATATTGAATGGCGGTACTGGTTCGAAGATCCGAATGGCCTACTCCTGCACATATTTTTCTATGTTTCTATGTTTCTAAGTTCAGACTCCCAAGAGATATTGTTTATTCAATTCTCATCCAGAGGTAGTGTACCCATTTAGGGTGTTAAAAGGAAGATAAAACACATTTGAAAGATAAAATATATAAAAACTGCAAATATTATTTAGTTGAAAATCTACCATTACACAGATGAAGGCTTAGTCTAATGGGCTTGTCCCACTGGCGATTTTTCAGTGGACTGCCAAGTTGCTCGCAGTCGCCTGAAAAACCGGGAACTGGAATGGCAATTGTCAGAGTTGAACACACACACACACACAAACACATCGCTTCCTTCACCAGCCCGTGTGAATTTTTTAGACAGCGCTCCCCCCGCTTGCCCTGTCTAAAAAATTCACACGATGTAAAGCCAAGGTGATACAGACACACACCACGATGAACAGGAAGGTTGGCCCTGTAAAAAGACGGTTAAAGCTCAGTGTACATTAAGTCCTTTAAAAGAGGGGGGAGAAGGAGTGGAGACAACTTTTAAGAAGCCGGAGATACACGGCTGTGAAGCTCGGCGGACATTTAACATTACCGGTCGGTTATCCTTGGTTCTGAAAACTACTGCTTACCTTTTTTTTCCCCAGTGAGCCAATGAGTTTCACCGGTCAGCACCGGCTCCAACCTACAAGAACCTCCGAGAATCTTCGACCACCTGGCAACCCACTAGGATCTCCTGGCGACCCATCTACGGCTCAAGAATTCTCGCTAATCTCCATGGCGGCTTCATTCTAGTCGCCGCTAAGTTTTCAACATGTTGAAAAATTCACGGCGACCATAATGAGGCCGTGACTAGTTCCCAGAATGCGGGAACTCCTCACGACCATGAAGGTGACTCCCCGGCAACCACCTGCAAACATGCGCCGACCATGTGGCGACTGCATAGTCTCCTGCAGTCGCCTAAAAAGTCGCCTAAGTGGGACAGGCCCATAAGAGTTTAACCATGGTGCTACAAGTCTGTCCTTCTTGAAGGTACTTGAGCCCTTGCCCGAATAGTACGAAACATTTCATTGATATTGAAATTATTTTGAAACCAGATGTGCCTTTTCTCTTAGATATAATCTTTCTGAGGTTCAGCATAAGGAAGCAAAATGAGGCAGAGAACAGACACAAAATAATAATGGATGAGTATTAGAGATTTCTTCGCTAGTCAGCCAGAATGGATCTAAAGTATCACTAATTCTAACATCAAAATTTGAATTTAAATGATTCTTAGACTTTTTCCTCCACATCTATTTACCGTTCTTTGATTCTTCTCCTATGTTTATAATGTAGTCCATGATCATTATCTGGTCAACGTTACTATTTAACTTCATAGAGTAACCTATAAAATCTTGTCAAATGTAATAATTCTGGAGGAAACGGCTGTTTATCCAGTCTCTCGTCATAAATCGGATCCTTAAAAACAGACATTACTCTTTTAGCTTTTAGCTGTCAATATTGATATCAGTTTCAGCAGCATTGCTGGACTGCATTTGCTGCCCAATTTTCTTCCAAAGGCCAGTATTTTATACTGATTAAAGCACATTATCTATTCTGTTAATTCAATAAATATTTTACTTGTAACCTCTATTACATTGGATTTCTGAGCCCAATTTTTGATTTTTATTTAGAAATAATCACGGTCCCAATGCCAGTTTCCTAGGTTCCTCTTTGACATAACGTATCAAATAAGTCGTTTCCTTTTAAAATTCAATTCTATGTTTAGAAGTAGATTGCACAACCTTACTAAATATATATGTTTGATATAATCAACAAAAGAAAATATTTCTACCCCAACTTTTTTAACCTTCAGCCAATTACTTATCCATATCCAAGATTTGTCCTTAATTTTCACAACGTTGAGCTTAAGTACCAGTGTTTCATAGAGAATTTTCCGAAATATCTTTTGCAAGTCTAATGCAACTCTTTTTCAAATGCTCTGAATTTGATTTGTTCAGACACTTGAAGCTTAAGTGACAGAGGAGACTATTGTTTGGAGTAGCAATAAACATTTCTGATCATAACAATCAGAATTACAATCAGAATTAACATAGATAATTTAATAGATCACCAGCAACTATTATGGACATTCAGTATACTGGGGAAATGGAAATAAACCAGTTGATCATCTGAAATATGTTACACAAACAAACCTAATTTGTGTTTTATGAGGCTTTATTTTTTTCCTTTTGTGCATGTATTTGGTCATGTCCATCAGATGATGAGGAAAAGGTGATATAGTAATGATGTTGTCCATCTGTATTTCTAAAATTAAGAAAAAGAAAACAACTCAAGAAAAGCTTTGATCAGTAGACTAAATATGTCAGAGGATAATCTCGTTTCATCCACTGTTGACTTTATTTAGATGAAATTGGAGTTCTTGTGGCACACTGGGGAACTCTCCAAGGGAGTTTTTTTACTGCTTTGTAATTGTTGTGATGTAGACAATGATACTGCAATGTATGGTCTTCTTCTTTAAATCGAAGAACTTTGGACTGTTTTTATTAAGGCAGTTTTGATGGGTAATAGAACAGGTGAAGACCATGACTAAACATGGAAGGGCATCTTATGGTTACCTATCAGTCTCCCTGCAACATTTTCTGGAACATTAGTTGCTATGGCCTCAAGAAGCTTATTAGATTAACAATTGGGAGCCAGTCCTTGTATATTTTGTATATGGCTCCTATAATGGTAATTTATTATGCTTGAAGCCAAAGATATTTTGCATATTAGATAGGTCTTCCATGCACAAACAAGAAAATAACAGTCTTTCATCCACTAGCTCTGTAGTGGAGGAAAGTAAAGGGCCTGTCCCACCAGCATGCGATTACATGCGTCTAGCACGACCAAACATGGTCGCTTGAGGCGTACGGCCTTACGGGGCCGGTCCCACTTCGATCGGCGGAGGCATATGGAGTTGTACGGGGCTGGTCCCGACATCGCGCGGGGCTCCAAAAATCTTGCACTGCCCGAAAATCCCGCGCGACAATGGCCTGTTGGCCCGCAGCCAGTATTGAGGCTGTACGCAGTGTCTCGACGTCGTACGCAGCGTCTTGATGGCGTACGCCTAGCGCGTGGCATTGCGCGATGACGTCACCGCCTGGCGTGCCATTGTGCGATGATGTCACCGCCCGGCATGCCGTTGCGCGATGACGTCACCGCCCGACGCCGTGCGACGTCCAAATTCAGTCGGCCCGCCTCCTGCCCAGCTGATTGGTGACTTTGACGTAAATTACGTCACGCGCAAACTTTGCGCGTACTTAGGCTGTGGACCACAGTTTTCAGGGTGACTAACAAAAGCTGGCTTGGGAGGTTAGGAAAAGACTGACCTCAAATGAGGGTTAAAATGGGAACATTGTAGCTCAGGTTAGTTTGGGGCATCAGCATAGTTGTGATATTGCGAGTCAGTTTTGGGCAGGAAATGCATTTGTATTGGAGATGTGAATAAGCTGGGTTTTTTGTGGCCAGTGTGACATCAGCTGCAAAACTGATCCGAGGGAATCAAGCTGTAGTATCAATTCATAAAGGGGACAAACCTGCCAGAAAATCATTGTCTCACGGATCAGGGTAGGCAAGTTGCCTTCAAGTAAACTCAGCTGCAAATTCAGTTGGCAATGTTCTGTAGCTTTAGTGGATCAAGGATGAACAAAAGAAATGTGGGCATACAAGGTCAAAACATGCACTGCTTGACACTTCAGCAGATCTAGCAGGCTCTGTGCATATACCGATTACAAAGAACCGAGAACAAATTAAACCAATCCACCACAAAATGATTGCATTTAAAATAAAATTCTTACACATAATGTTTTGCAAAATGAAATAATGTATTTCTACCACTTTGAGATATTTTTCTGCTCCTCCAAGGTCCAACTACGCTGAAAAATTACAATACAAAAAAATCAACTTAGGGAGAACACAGTTCATGAATTGGCAGTCATATCCCAGTTGTCTATAACTGTGTGTTTGATCCTGAATTACATACATTCCAACCAAAGTCCCACTGAAAACATTGTTACTACAGGTGCACAACCTTTTATCCGAAAGCCTTGGGACCAGACACTTGTCGGATTTCGGACATTTTCGGATTTCCGAATGGAAGATTTTTAGCGTAGATTAGGTAGGTAGCGCGGGCGGCTTGAAAAGTCTGGAGCGACTGCCTCCTCCCCGGAGACCGGGGAATCATTGTAAATCATTGCATAAATGTTAGTCAGTTCGTTTGGTGGGATTTTATGTGTGTGTGGTGGTGGTGGTGGTGGGGTGGGTGGGTGAAGGGGTAAACTTTAATTCTTAGTCCCCTACCTGGTCGGCGACTGCCAACATCGCGGAGCTGGGGGCTCCGTCCGGCTGTGGGCGGCGCCGGTTGTAGCTCCGACCCCGGCAACTCGACCCCTGGCTGCGCGGCGCTGCAAATCCAGCGCCGCCCACAGCCCCCAGCTCCGCGAGCGTTGGGAGAAGGCGGCCTCAGCGCCCTGGAGCTTACCGCACAGCGACCCGGTAAGGCATTGCCCGCTTCCTGCTGGTATCCCAGCGCTGCGACGCCGCCGACTCCCAACATTTGCGGAGCCTCGCAGCCAGGGGTAGAGTTGCCGGGGTCGGAGCTACAACCGGCGCCGCCCGCAGCCCCAGCTGGGAGTTGGCCACAGCGCTGCGGAGCTTACTGCACGGCGACCCGGTAAGGCATTGACCGCTCCCCACCTCTCCGACCAGGTAGGGGACTAAGAATTAAAGTTTACCCCTTCAACCCCCCCCCTCCTTCTTCACATAAAAGTCCTCCAAACTAACTGACTAACATTTAAGCAATGATTTACAGATGTTTAAGTGTCTCCCCGGTCTCCGGGGAGGAGGCAGCCGCTACAGTAGTACAGACCTGGGTTGACCGTGGGTCGTTTCGGGTCAAGTTTGGCGCCAAACGCGAGCTTTGGTGTGCAGACGACATCCTGGGAAAAATGGCCAGTTTTCTGAGTTTTTCGGTTTCCGGAACACCGGATAAAAGGTTGTGCACCTGTACTATGCATTTCAACTGTGCAGTTCTACATGTATTTATTTTTTTACATATTCATACACCTCTAATTAAGGCCAGTTTCTGGAGCAGTTTCCCTCAAGCCATCAACAAACATGACTACATTGAAAGGAAGTAAAATATGATTACTTTTGAATGCATTGAAAATAAGAGCACGCTCTGAAAAAAACCAAAGACTCAATTGATACTAAAATTTAAAACCATTTCTATTTTCCACAGAAAGAGAAACAATAAAACTGCAAATGCAAGATGTTCACCAATAAACATTCATCAAACACTTAACTACCTAGAGGTCACCTGCAATGCTTTACTAGAAACACATATATTAGTTATGTGGACTATGCTTATGGGGAGAATAGAGCACCATTTATTGTGCATTTCACATAAATAGGTAACTATTTCTTCTCACAGACGAATTTTCAGCTGCTCCATGATGACTGGTTCTAAAGCAAAAAACTTATAATTGGTAACAGCTGAGATGAGCTTCATTTAGATCCAGCTGAAAGATTGGTTACAAGTTGAATACAAGTGTGAATTATAAGTCTGACAATGGCAAACACTTCATCCACTTTTCTTTAAAATAAGTGAGATTTTAGCGAATTTTGAGGATTTTTCTTGTTCTATTATTTAATTTAAATCATGGTTGTAAGTCATTTTCATCTGTAAATGGGTGGTAAAAACAAGCCCAGCAGGTAATTCACACCACATTAAAAACTGTTGGTGCAATAAGAAGACTAATCATAGTAAGCTTCTTGTGACAAATTACCAACTGCAAATTAAAGCTGTTCTGACTGTCGAAAGTAATGATGTGGGTATGTAGTACCATGTTCATAATAAAACAGTTTTAACAATTTAATGTCCCAATAGGGGCAAGAGCTAAAATACAATTTATTCTGGAGCACTTTTGTTTGTTCCTGGAATGAGGAGTAAAAAGGCCTTTGGTATCCAGGCAGGATATTTACTTTTTTCATCCTCTGTTGCATATCTCCAAAGATGGGACTTTCTGAACAGGGACCTCTGAAATCTTTTTTTCCACTTGAACAATTAACTTATCTCTACCTCATCTCATCTATTTCCTGCAACTGAACTCTTACCCATTGTTATCCTAGAATGACCAATAACAGAATTCTTCTGGTTATCACCTTCCACATCATCACCCTCTCCATTCAACAAACTACCCTTAACATTTCTGCCATCTCAAACAGGATGCATTTGCCCTCCTCCCCCTTTTCAGCATTTAGAAGGGATTACATCCTTCATAACTCCAGTGGTCCGCTGTTCCACCCCATCAATACTTCCCGTCTTCATCAATACTGTCCCATGCAACAACAGGATCGGTCCTTTCATCTGATCACTTCCAACCATAAGGGAACCAACCAATGGCTGTACAATGGCAGTCTCGCCAACAGTCTGTCTCGTCCTTTTCTTTCTTTGTTGTTTTTAGTATGTTGTAAAATGTATGTTTTAGTGTATCTTTAGCTTTGTATTGCGTGGGGGGTTGGGAGAAGCGTTTTTCAATCTCTGTCCTCGACGGAGACGCGATTTTGTTCCGTATCGTATCTCCATCCGCGCTGCGGCCTAACATTGTGGAGCTGGCGGTCCCTTTACTGGGGATCGATTTTGGGAACTCCAACCGCGGGAGCCTGCGGACTTAACATCATGGAGCTTGTGGTCCCTTGGTTAGGGACCGACTTCTGGAGCTCCAAGCTGCAGGAGCTTCGATTGCCCCGATCACCGGAGCTTTGATCGGCCTGACGTGGGAGTTTCAATCGCCCCGACTGCGGATGGTTCGACTGCCCCATCTGCGGGAGAATAAGGAGGAAAGAAGATAAGACTTTATTGCCTTCCATCACAGTGAGGAATGTGGGGGAGCCGCTGTGGTGGATGTTAATGTTAACTTTTACGTAGTTGTGTGTCTTGTTTCTTTTTTCTGTTATGATTGTATGGTAAATCAAATTTCACTGTACCTTAAATGGTACACGTGACAATAATGGACCATTGAACCATTTCCACATGAAGCAGGGATTCACGTATTTCTTCAAAACTAATGTACATCTTTCGATGTATATTGTGGTTCTTCTCTTCAATGGTGAAATCAAATACAGAATACGGGATTAATTTAGAGAGACCCTCCATTCAGTCTGTGGAGTAACCCTGATCTTCCATTTGCCTGTCACTTTAACATTCCATCCCACTCTCATTCTGACCCATACGTATGTGTATGCAATGTACAAACAGTATGAGGCCCAGTACAAGCTTTGGGAACAACACCACATGTTTTCTCTGGGCACCCAGCAGCAATTCTTCAACAGTAGAAATGAACTCTATTCATCTCTTAACTGGCCATTTCCCTCTCTCATTGTCCTATCCAGGATACATGACAATAAACTCTCTTGACTTGACGACTTTTTTTTGCTCAGTATTTCTCTGACGCCGAGTGTAGCCTGGCACATTGTGCATGTCCCACAACCCTGCTATTAGCAACAGTTAACACTGACAAAGAAACACAATCAGCCTCCCAATACCACGTTTACTCATTTGGTCTCACTCTATCAAATATATCATTTTTCTCTGACCTTTCCTCCCCACCTTCTCTGCAATTTAAAACAACTTGTTTTCTCTTTTTTTCCAGTTCAGAGAAAGGATCGTGCCCAATATTTTAATTTTGTTTTTCTGTCTGAACCTTCTTGATCTGTTGACAGTTTTCAGCATTTTCTGATTTTAGTTTAGATTTCCAGGGTCTGCAGTTTTTATTATGATTTGCAATCTGAATGTACCTTTTCATTACATTGTTCTCTGAATGTACCCACTGTGTTATTTGCCACTCTTCCCAGATGACATAAATCGCAGAAAATCACAAGGAAGGATGTTTTACTTAATCCAGGCCATGTTTTATGAAAATAAATTATATCCATTATAGAGTTTTTGGTGATCTTTTAGTATTTTAATGGTATCTAAAATTTATCAACACCATGATTGTAGGTTTTGTACTGTGAAATCGGGTTGTGTGTGTTTGGTATTGCATTACGTATTTTGAGGTGTATTTTATTAAAACAATCTGTAGTTTATGTGTACAACATTCAACTGTCCGCCTTTACTGCCCTAGAGCTTAGTCGGTTAAATGCTCAAGCTGTATTGATGTCATAGAAGGCTGGTGTTCCCTTTAAATAGGCAGTGTAATCAAAATGTTTAGATAACTGTAGTGAAAGCCACTGCAGAAATGTCAATTGATTATACATAGTAATTTTAAACACCAAAGAATTGAAGGCTCTTTACTCTGTGACAGAGTTGGAAACCACTCTTGCATACTCATCAAAAAGAAAATTTAATCAACATGAATGGCATAGAAGAAATAATAGTTCAGAGGCTGATAGGTTGCAATAATGTGTCACTAGACAATGACAGCACTTTTTTCCTTAAATACAGATTGAAATTGCTTAAATTATGCTTTGAAAATATCGATATTCAAATTTTCATGAAATGTCCTATTTAAAAAATATACAGATCTTTGTGTTTCTCTGAACATTTACAAAACTCAATAAAGCCGTAAACACTAAAATTCATTTCATTGGAAACTTGAAAATTTGTACCAGTCGTAAGATCCCTATTTTAAATTTGCTAGGCCACACTACAAATTAAGTTGAAAAAGGTATTTTCATATATATCTTAAGGTTTGGACTGAATTGTCTTTTGGAAGGCAGTGAGAAAATGGCAATACCAGAATAACAGGCATGTTTAGAATGGCTGAAATCTACAGCAAGATATTTTTGCTCATGAGGCTATGTATAACTGAATCAGTTCGTATATGATCTTAAGGTCCTTCTGTATAGCTGCTGCTTATACTGACATCTTGAAACAGTATAAAGTGGGACTGATTCCATGAAAGGGTACTCCTGGTGTGAAGAGGTGCATCTTCAGAAATCGTAAGCATCCAGATTGTAATTTTCTGTCTATTAATCATAACAGATGGAAAAATAAATTACAGCTGCATACCTGCAATTTTTCTAAGGCATATTTCTGCAATTTTCCTGAGGAGGGATCCTCTAATTTTGCTGAGCTAAGCTACTGTGATTTTCCTGAGGCAAGCTCTCTTGATTTCATCCATGTCTGATATACGAATCCCATTCTCTCTGAAACGTTTCCACATTACATGGCTTTGCTGCCTCACTAAATCATGTGTCTCATAAAGTCGGCAACCTTTACTTAAAGTAGTTAAATCTAAACCTTCTGCTCACCTTCCTTTTTCTAAGCTTGAGTTTGAGATTGTGGCAAACATGAATACATTGATGGAAATGTATGTTCCTTGAATTATTTTATACCAAAGTGAAATAGTGTGATGGCAACAACTTTGGTACCTGTGGTGAGATTTATAGCAACATTTTACTTTCTCAATGTTTCTTCTGAGGTTGAATACTTGAATACAACTAAGATTTACTGCAATAATCCTTCCTTATCATCACATTTTGGGACTTAGATGCTATGAATAGTAATTAGTTGGGTGCAATCTAAACAAAAAGTAGTCAGTCACTTTCTTGTATCTGTACTTCAGGTTTAAGTCTGCTAGGCTTTGATGAAATTTGCTTAAAACATTAAATGAATCTGTCAATTCAATAAATCATTGTGAAAAACGGTTGATGATAATATGCTTACAAAGCAAACTACTGAGCATTGTTAAATCATAGATAGTCACAGCACAGAAAGAGACATTTTGGCCCATCCTGCTCATGATAATGAAAGATAAGTGTTCCGTTAATTCCATTTCCACTTTTTGGCCCATTCCCCGATACAGTCATATCTGATACACTTCTTTGGGGTGATCCAACTGAACAGAAACCTCAGTGTCTTGTTCAGTATTAAGTCCTTTTTCTCCACAACCCAGAAAATGTGTATCCTCTCAATATATCGTTTCATGGCCTTATCTGCCATAACCCTATCCTATGGAACTGGCTTAATTTCCCTCTCCCACTCTTCAAGTGATTTCTTATAATTCACTCACACAACCATACCTTTATTTACCTCTGGTAATATCCTACTTACACTTCAACTTTTGTGGCTCTGATTGTCTGAGAATATGTGGTGTAATTGGATGCAACTCTTAAGAGAGATCACATGCCATTATGTAAAATAGTTCTTGTCTTAATAGTCAATGTTTTCCATGATATGAAGCATACCAAAAAAAGCACAGTGGGTAATTACTAGAACCAGGATGTTTAGGCACTAAAAAACTCTGAAATAGGTAGGCAAAAAGGCATAATAAAATTACAAAAAAGGCACAAAAAAGACATTTATTAACAAAAAAAAGGCATAAAAAGGCATTTATTTCCAACACCAGAATATGATTTAAAATTATAATATAAAGGAATACAACATTAAATGACCAAAGTTGCCTGGTTGCACATAATTAGCAGCATTACTACAAAATTATCTGGTGTTAAACTATGCCATCTGTCAGACAGAATATGCTTCAGTTGTGAAAAATTATTTCTAACCTCAGCTGGGGACACTGGTGCATACCCGAAACAAGGTACAGACTCTGTATTCATGTTGATATCTTATGCATTACAACTACCTTTGAGAACTTTGTTTTCTATGTTTTCTATTTCTTCAAGATCTTTGTTAGCTAAAATCACTCTCACATTTTCCTTGTATGTCTTTACCTACATCACCAGGAACTTTACAAATATCGTCAGTTACTTTATTGAAACCCTGCAAGTTATACACTAATGTTTTGCCACGTTTCTCGAGGGAAGTGATAGCTTGTGGGAAGTTTGCAAAATTGGAAGCAATAAACACAATATCGCAGTGGAGGGACTTTTTCTGCATCATTTCACTGATGATCCTGACTGCAGCAGATTCTTCTTCTTCAAAACAGTTGACGATTTATTTTATCTTTTCAAAATTTGCAGCATAGTAGAGTACAGCAGAGAGCCATGTACCCTCCACCTAGTCAAAAACCGGCTGAGGAGGTAGCGGAATCTCGGGTGCCATTTCCTTGAACAACTGCACAGGTGATGATGCTTTGAGGAAGATTTTCTTGACATTGGAAACTAGGCGATTGACATTGGGAAACACGCTACCTATGTGCTTGGCAATTATATGAAGTCCTTGAGCTAAGCATGTCAAATGCAACATTTTGAGGAATAAAACTAAGTCACAAACAGAAGAACATTCCCGTGTTTTATACCTTCTGGCCAAAGTACAGCAAGTGAAGATGTAAACAACTGAGCAATAGTTGAGCTGTTTGGCTTCTCCAACAGTTCCGATTTCAACAAATACTTCTTTGATGGTTGACCTGCCTCCAGTGTACCGATGACCACATTGGCAACATATCTCCCCACACCATCGGTTGTCTCGTCTATTGAGATCCATATTTTATTGCATTCAACTTCATCTCTAATTTTCTGCACAGCAATGTTGAAGTTGCTGTAAACATAATTTTTCCATAATGATGACTCGCTTAATATATGTTCCTCTGTGTATTTCTCTAAAAAACCTCTGACAGGTTTGTTTTCCAATTTCCACAGTGGAATTCCAGCATCAATGAATGCTTTGCACAGATCACTCGAAAACTCAGATTTGCGACTGGAGACAGCAGTAATGTAGTGAGGAGGCAAGTTGGATATTTCGCTTGGGTAGTCTACACCCCAGCGATATCAACATTGACTTCTCTAATTTTAGATAGCCCTTGTCTTCTCCCTCATCCCTTTCCAGCTCTTCTTCTAGTCCTACTGTCTCTGCTTCTTCCTTTCTTTTTCCCGCCCCCACCAGTCTGAAGAAGGGTCTTGACCCGAAATGTCGCCTATTCCTTCTCTCCATAGATGCTGCCTCACCCGTTGAGTTTCTCCAGCATTTTATGTCTACCTTTGATTTTCCAGCATCTGCAGTTCTTTCTCAAATAGATCTTGGGGAAGACTGAACCAGTGGGCAGCAGCACGAACGAATGAATGACAGACGGTGGCACCCCCAGTTTCGCCCCGGTGGTGGAAGTTTTCTTGTAAGTTATACTATGTTAACACAATAATAACTTTAATATTAACATGTTAACATGGAAAACGTCATTGTAATCATGGTACAACTAGAGAAAAAAGCACAATCTTTTAGCAAAACGGCAAAAAAAGGTTGATGTAGGCACTCGATTATGAAAAAGGCATTATCCTGGTGAAATCATCAAAAAAGGCATGGCATTTATGGCAAAATCCTGGCTCTAGTAATTACTTAGTTTACGAATGTAATTGGTATGTGGTTTGAAGGAAAAATAACTGCTTTTACTATAAACAAGGACCATATCAAAGATTCACAGTAAAAGTATATTTCAGTGACCAATAATTTCAAGGTGTGCCTTCAAACAGAGTCAAAAATAAAATACAAGATGAGATACACATACTAAAATGCAAGGCATTAATAATTCAAGTGATAGAAAAAGAACAGTGTTCATGCCTTAAACCTGACCACAGGAAATATGAATTTAAGTTTATTACACGAAAATCTATTGAAAAGGGTAATTTTATGCCATCAGTATAAATAAATTACACATGGCAATACTCATATTTTTGCTTCCTTGAGAAGTGGAAACGGCAAAAACGCAGCAACAAAATTGGAAACTCATTTTACAAGTTTTGTAACTAACGGCTGGTTACAGTATGTTTTTCTTTCAGTAATAAGCTTCTCTTTACAAGAAGAGAACTGTCACTCAAATCCCTGGGGAGCCAGTATCATTGTGCAAGTCGCACCAGTGTTTGTAAGCAGCAATGTTCTATGGAATGAAGCAAAGAGATAGAGGCACTGGCATCATTCTGAGCCCAACTTTATATAAAAAAGTAATTCTATTTTAATGTATTTATATTGTCACAAAACTGAGACTAAATCAAAAATGTTGCAATAATCAACATTTGTTCAGCCTTTAGCACTGCAATATTGACAGTTCCAGACATATGGTAGCAATGATCATATCCTCCAAAATAAATATTCTACAAACCTTGAAGCTGAAATCTATTTTCTCTTTCATCTCATGTTTCTAGTCCATTGATAAAGTGAATCTGACTTTACATTAATATTTTTGTGCATTTTCATTGCTGATGGTTTTTACATTTTTATATTAATTATAATGATTGAACAAATCTCAAATGCACTTTTAAATCTTGACTAGCTGTTATATTAATCAAAGAGTCTATTATGGTTCTCTGATTATTATCAATTACTTATTCCTCACAGAGAGAACATTGGGAATGAGGGATCTGATGTCTGAGCTGTAAATTTTGCACGATGTTGTGTTGAATTAATCCTATGAAACAAATCCAATAATATCTCTCTTAATTTGTCATTATTACAGTCAAAGCTTGATCTGATCAAAAGTAAACCACAATCCATTAGTTGATAGATGCAAATAAGATGCTAATAAAGTCATTGACCTTTTAAGTTAAGCTCGTGTTAAGGGCTCTTGTGCAATCCAAGTGAGCAGGGCACTGAGTTGCAAATAACAAGCTGTCAGCAGGCTGGAGATTTTTTTTAAAGTTGCTTTTAACATTCAGGAGTAGAGTTACGAGTAGGTAGTGTGCTGAGGAATCAGAAAATGAATTCAGTGTAACAAAAACAACCATGTCTTTAAACTCAGAGAATGCATAAAAACAACTTGGAAAGGAAAATCTTAGTCCTAAAATGAAAATAATAGCCAACGTTATGGATCAGGAAAGGTGAGACTAAAGTCTTGACCAAATGTTCTCATTGGGAACATCAAAATTTAACAGGGAAGGCCCACATTGTCAGGGAATAAAATTCAAATTATCTGCCTTTAAATAACAATTATTCCTTAAAATATAATACAAATGGTGTTCAGAAAAACACGCCTTCTATGAAGGTTTCCAGTTTTTAGAATGTATGATGAAGATATTTCTGGCATGTGCAAGAAAGATAATTATCCAATCTTTTTCCAGGCTTAGGAAAATATGGTGACTAAGATGGATTAGGCATTTCTGCAGTGAGAGACATGTTAAACAATGTAGGGTACTGCATTAAGAATGGGAATGTGCTGGAATAAATTTTTCATTATGTATTGAAAATCTAAACTTCAAGCAGCTATTACTATTTGTTTCCCACCCTACATTTGGCTTCATTTAATTAGCTGAGACGAGATAGATAAGTAACTTTCTCCAATATGATGTGTTTTAATGAAATTGTTTGTGGACGTGGATGATGACGGAGCATTGGCATGTCACTTTGTACCCTGGTATCACCCGGAAGTTTGATGCAGATCAATGCCAGTTTCAAGCAAGGAGAGAGGAATGTGTTTGCATTGCCTGTCAACCTAATAAGGCTTGAAATCAACTCGCCTTCTGTAGATCTTTTTACATTCTACAACCATAGGCAGAAGGCAGAAACAACTACCCCCAATTAATTACATGGAAGCTGAGAACTGCATCTACTGCTTTTATCAAGACTGATTTATCAATTGGTAAGGGCGTGTCCCATTTACGTGACCTTGGCTCGCAAATTACGCGACCTCGTGGTCGCTTGAGGCGTATGGGCACCGTATGGTCGTGCAGGGCCGGTCCCATTTAGAAGCGCGGAGTTGTGCGGGGCTGTTCTCGACATCGCGCGGTGCTCCGAAATTCCTGCAGTGACCGAAATCTTCGCACGCCAACAGCCTATCGGCCCGCGTAAGCACACAGGCGCATGGCGGTCGTACGCTGCGTCTTGACGTCCTACGCAGCGTCTTGACAGCGTACGCAGCATCTTGATGGCGTACGCCTAGCGCGTGGCATTGCGTGATGACATCACCGCCCGGCATGGCGTTGCGTGATGACATCACCACCTGACGCCATGCGACGCCCAAATTCAGTCATCCCGCCTCCTGCCCGGCTGAATTGTAAGCATGACATAAATGAGATCACGCGCAAACTTAGCGCGAACTTCGCACAAACTTCACGTGAACTCCGCTTCCGGTAGGTCGCGCCGAACGCACGCAATCGCATGCAAGTGGGACAGGCCCTGTAGTGACACTACATTTTTGTACCTTTCATAATATATATAAATTCATCTTGTATGTTCTTGCAGGGAATAGTTTCCTTCCTCTGTATTACTGCTCATTCAACGTGCCCAAGAATTGCACGGACGATATAAATCACAGTTGATTTTTAATATTTCCATTTTTTCACCTCGCCTGATTCATTATTTATAACTTCTGACTCACTTTTACCTGATGCCCTGTAGTGCCTAGACCAAGGAACCTTTAGTCATGACTCTATTTTGATGGTGAGCTTGGCAGAGCATCAGAGGTACGTTTCCTGACATCTACAGATATATAATTCTAATAGAAGTTGCTAATTATAAATTGGTTGCATGGAATAGGGTAAATACTTCCTTCGTAAAAGAGTAGTGCTCTATCTGCTAGCATGGAGTTTACCAATTCCGTAAACCTGAGACGAAGTCTGTCAGTTTGATTCAACTTTCTTTACGTGCCATTAGTTCAGCTTCACTCATTTTAGGTCCAACCAATGGCACGGGTAATAGTGAATAATATGAATGCATTGGTTACAAATTAAGTGGAAATTAAGGTAAAAATTAAATCATTTGTATGGTAAAGATAATATTGGAAGTAGATTTATGATTGCACAATGCTAGCCTAAATGCTTGCCTTCCAGTTGTATGTAGTACAAAGAGTGCATGTTCGAGGGTATGAATGCATGAGTGTTGCATAATAATATCCAAAAATTCTTTCCATTAGTGCTCCAGCATTACTCTGATGTATTTAGAAATATAAAAATAGCCAAATTACCGGACCAATTATTTTCATTTGAAGTACTCCATTTTGGATCAGAAAACAAAAACATAAACAGTTTTATGAATGGGATGGCTTTCCTGAGTAATGTTTGAGCTTCCTTTGTGGTAATTTGATATTGATGATTCTTTGTTGCAGCTTCCTGGATGTCAGAGAAATGGCTTGTGGGATTGATTAAGCTAAAAGGCCCCAGCCATTACTTCCTCTTCAATCCTTATCTCTCATATACAGCTGTTGGCTTTCCATATAATCTTTGACTTTCCTCAAAAATCTCAACTGTAGGGTCCATGTTTGTAGATAGAATAAAACCACTACACCCAAGTTCAGGAAATTTCTGATACGCCCATTAACACAATGCATGGCTCTTCTAACCACAAGCTCCAGGACTAACTGCTTGTTATATCAAACAGGAAACGAGTCAAGGCCCTGTCTATTTGCGATGTGGAAGTTCTGCAGGTGTTTGCAATGGTCTTTGGTGATGACGCAGCCTGTTATTGAACAGATGCATAGCTGAAGTATGAACACTTAGTATTAATATTAGCTTATTATTGTTGTACTGAGATACAGTGAAAAATTTTGTTTTGCATGCTCTCCAGGCAAATCATACCATATATGAGAACAACACGTTGTGTAAAATCGAATATAAACAGAATGCAGAATATTGTGTTAAAGTTACAGTGAAAGTGCAGATTTAAATGTGCAATGGCTGCAATGAGGTAGATTGGAAAATCAGGAATTCATCAG
This sequence comes from Leucoraja erinaceus, assembly GCF_028641065.1. Classification (NCBI taxonomy): domain Eukaryota; kingdom Metazoa; phylum Chordata; class Chondrichthyes; order Rajiformes; family Rajidae; genus Leucoraja; species Leucoraja erinaceus. The sequence continues at coordinate 45,550,836 of NC_073385.1, forward strand.
CAATTTAACTTAATCAAAAGATCTTTTTCTGTGCAATGGAATGCACATTGTAAAGTTTACTATTCAATTTTTTCTAGTTTGAAATAATTTTATGAAGGACAAATGTTACAATTGAGATCTAACCTTTTTTGTTGAAGGAAAGGATTCAAAGTATACATATTGAGAAAAAGGGAAAGAATGTGACATGAGGCAATAATATATTGGGAACTATTCCCTTGAATTCAAGAACAATGGAGCAAAATGGACGATATAAAAGCTTTTGCTAATGTTGGATATGTTGTCACAATCAACTTTCTCGTCACTTTATCACATGCTTCTCATTCTAATCAAATTTGATCACCCTTTGATTTTTGCCTTCCGGCATATTTTAAAAATAATTTGTGCTGTTCTTTTCAATCTTGCTTAAGTCTCTTTTTTAACCATTGATTTTCTGACAATTACCTGTAACACGTGGATCACAAACATGGTATGAATTAGAATTTCCACTTGAATTTACAAGGTTGGTCCGTTGTTCAAACCCAGAATGTCTTTGTTATTGTCATCCCGGGTTGTGGATGACCTGTAAACATTCAGCAAGTTGAGATTGCCCCAAAATTTGGCTAATACCTATAAATGTAAAGGAAAACTTTGAATGGTGCATCCATTATCTAACAAGTAATGTTGGAAAATTCATGTTTTATTGTCTTAACACATCATTGAGAACAGCAAAAGGCCAGGGATCAAAAGCTGCTGTGAATAATGAAATAATTATTTTTCAACTAATCATCTACAAAAAATAAAAACTGTAGTATATTTTTAATTTATTTCCCATGGTAGGATCCATAGATTGTGTAAATATTTTCCGAATTGTTTAAAATATATTCCAGTGGCAGGGAACTTGGTTAAATCATTTATCTACTCAATTTGCTATGCACTCCATTTTACACCTTATATTCTTGCCTCAGCTGAAGGCAAGAGTTCTAACATGGGTGGGAGTACTTATTGAAGAAGCAATGACATAGTGATGACATGCGTCCTATTTTCCATTATTAGTGTCCCGTTAACAATGAGTGTGCATCGTGCCTGTCTATAATACAAGTGCAGTTGATTTTGATCATGTTTTATCACTGTTGACAATTGCTCCAACATACACATATGTGGTTTCTGCAGTAAGGCTCACACTTACCTACCTATTCCTATTTCTAAAGAAGTCACAGAATAATTTCCACAGGGGAATACATCAATATCGTCTGCCCCGGACATAAAGAAATCAAAGAAATAACAATTATAGGTGGAACATAGCACCTTCCCTGCTCAGATATAATAGATAGTTCAAAATGTGTCTACATCCAACTGACCCATGACCATAGCTTGTAGAAATTGTTCATTACAAATCCTATTGTCTCAATCAAGCTTCTCATGTAAATAATATTCTGGACTTTTATTATAGTAGTCACTTATGGGGGCAAACAAGTGGATTGGATGCACTCCTCACAATTGTACGTGAACATTGCAGGCACAGTTCCACAACCAGCACGTGTCAGTAAACTCTCAAGCAGGGATGTTGCTCTTCCATTTACATATTAACATAAACATTGCACTAGCAGGCCCTTGGCAACCAGGGACAAGGCTAAGGGGCTCTCACAGAATTTGACAGTGTAGCCAGAAATGGGCTGACAGCAGGTCAAAATCTTTACCTCCCCATCTACATTCACCTCTGTTGACTTCCTTCTTGTAGCGTGAGAGAGCAGAGGTTGGGCAGGCATAGCTTCCAGCTAGTCTTTCCCCGTTATTGTAGATTGGCTTCTTGTAGAAGGGAAAATGCAAAAGTCCTCTGGTTGCCATAGATGCAGTCAAACACAGATGTCAGTAGGCAGGCTATAATGAGGATGGAGACAGATGCATGATAAAAGCAATTACATATCATGCAAGGGCTTCAGTTAGCTCTATACATGTAAACCTGTGAGTGAAGGCTCTGATGTAAAGAGATACTTTCTTTAAAGTAAAGCTCTTGAAGTAGTTGTGGGGGGAACCAAACTGGCTTAGTTCAGTGGATTATTGGATACTGTGGCTCGTAGCTCTTACTTTTTTTTGACCTAGTTTGCTCATTAAACATATTGCAGCAATAAATTGCTGTGCCTGAGGTTTTGGAGCTGGATGTGACTGCTCTTGCCACCTCTTTCTACTTGTTCTGAGCCCTGTATTTTAAAGGTCTTCCCAATTCAGTCTCAAACAAAAGCTCTCCCTGACTCAACCCATACCTACTGTAAATGTCACTGCTGCCTCTGTACGTTTGGGGCTTGCACCCTGCTGCAGACCACTGACCCGTTCTCCGTGCATTTTGTGTTGTTTCAAACAAAAATAACTGACTGCCTGTTCTTTTCTGAAATCTGCTGCAGTATTTAAATCTTGCAGAGATAATAACAAATGGGCAAGCTCTTATTCGGAAGGACTGGAGATATATGGCAGAGATAGATGCTATTCCGCCTGTTTGTCCATGCCAGCTAAAAGTGGAACAACTTTAGTTATTCTACTTCCCAGCTCTCAGTCTGAGACTCAAATACATATCCAGGTTTATTTGTATTACAATGTGGGTTTCCACCACTGCCAGTCTTTCAGACAGTGAGTTTCAGACTTTCAGGGCTCTTTGCGTGGAAAAGAAATTTGCAGCTCCCCACCAATTTTTCTACCAGTAAATAAGTTGTACCTTAATTATGAACCTTTCAACCAAGGAAGGTTCGCTTTTCATCTTCTCCAGCCATCTTGTCACTTCATAACTCTTCATTTAAATCTTTCCTCAGTTTAATTTGTTCCAAGGAAAACAGCACAAGCCCAAACATTTCCACCTCATATTAATTCCCATCTTATAGTGCACTAATTATTTATGTTTCCTTCTGTCCATTTGCAACGTTTTTTGCAGTATGACACAGTCACCCTGCCCCCCAAGCACAGAAATACAACCTGAAAATGCCAATATTTTGCTGACAAGCAGCATTTTGATTCCTCCTGGGCAGATCCTCTACAGTAACATTCATCTCCTTGCTTGTTCCGAATATAGGAACCATTGCTTTAAAAGATTTCCGAGATTGCTTCCATCGCATTTTGAGAAAGAAAATTCCAAAAACATCTTTCTTAATGGCATGATCCTTTACTTTCGAACGGTGACCTTTAGTGCTAGATTCTTCCACAAGAGGAAACCGTCTCTCCACATCCACCCTGTCAGGATCTTGTATGTTTGAAATGTCCCCTATCATTCTTCTTAAATCCTGAGGGTACAAGCCAAGCCTGCCCAACCTTTCGTCATAAGACCATTTGCCCATTCCAGGTATTAATCTAGGGAACCTTTGACTGTTCCCTAGTTCAGATCCTAGGCAAACATTAATCTAACTATGAGATATATATATACACATATATATATGCACACACACACACACACACACACACACACACACACACACACACACACACACACACACACACACACACACACACACACACACACACACACACACACACACACACACACACACACACACACACAGTTAGCTTCATGTTTGCCTCAGATCTATCTCTCTCTCGGTCTATATCTCTAACTATATCTATATATCTAAATATATATATATATATATATATATATATATATATATATATTTATATATAGAGAGAGAGAGAGAATTATGTGAGATAATACTGCATGGAAATTGAGATTAAAAATTGGGTGCCAACAATTGGTTGGCGTGAGTTATCTGGACCCATTTAATGAGTGGACCTTTCAATATCATAACTTGCGTCTTCTGTAGCCTGCTAAACAATAAGAGCTTCTAGGATAAGAGAAGCCAAATAAAAATAAAATCTGAAATAACTAAAGCACTGTCTGTCTTCAATTTTAAAAGTAACATTTTTTTAGTTCTCATTGCAGATACACATTCATGAGTCCTGTCATTGTGATGTGCGGCAGAGTAGCATATAAACATTATGAGGCTGTTTGCATATAGTTTGCCATATTATGAGTTGTTCAACTGTCTCCGATGTCCCCTGACCCTGTGTTATATTGATGAGATGCCAACTCGAATCATAATGGTTTCTTACATAGAAGAAGTTAGGAGACAAATCAGTACCAGGTTCCCATTTGTGATAATTTAACAAGAAACTTGCATTGGCAAAAGCCCCTCCTCCTCGTTTCCCAGTTGAACGGAAATGTGTGCTTTTTGAGGACATCGCCACGGAACTTAAAAGTGAGTAGGAATACTAATTAAATTGTCCCCCACCTAAACCAAATCTATCTACAGGCTGTGATCTGTCATATTCCTGTGATTAAGTTAAGGAAATTTCAGCTCATGACTAATTCAGGGACATGCTGACAGATTATCCACTTGTTCGGATAACTACACCTGCCCAAACACAACTGAAAAGCTTTCAACCTTTATTGAAACAAATCTATGCAAAGACCAGAAGTGGATTCTGTAAAGATTCCCTTGTTTGATAAGTGCACAAGTTGACAACAGACAAAGCGAGGATGTACTTATGGTTTGGTTAAACATCTAACTGTTAATGGCAGCTCTTTTTTTTACATGAGCTGTGCAGTTGAAATGCATGAGTGGAAAAGAAAGAAAGGCACACAGATCCATTCAAATCCATGCCTGCAGCTGATAATGAGCTCCAACATTTTCAGTCTGACCAAAAGTTCAAGACAGAAATGTATATTCTGATCTGACATATAAGGCAGCCAAAACAAATTCAATAAAACATTAGGAGAGCTTGAAAGTTAATGGTCAGAAATAAATTGCAATGAGCCAAGAGCAGAATTGTACCATTTCACCCTTGACATCTACCATCCGAAATATTGCCATCATTCTTTACAACGGAATGTGATCTTGAAATCGGCCTGTTTCTCTGTGGGACCAAATGGGTGGAATATGTTCTGTCTGTGGGACAGAATTATCGTGCTTAAAACAGACACCAACAAACAGAATAAATTGAGTAGCTTTTATCCTCATATTTCAGTTTCTAGAATCATATTTTGTGAAAGGTTGGTTATTATTATCCTTTGCATTAAAATGACACAATACAAACTGTGGAAAAATATCAACGTGAAGGGAGGGGTCGAGTCTGAAAGACAAAGTAGGCAGTAACAGTGAAAGGCTCCACTTCCCCAAATCACCCTCTGTGAGCTGAATCCTGTTCCTCAAATGTGAGATCTTGTCTTCACATTCAAAACTGGTTTGGCGAACAGTACCCTTCAATATTGTGAGAAATTCATTTGTCTTATTGTAATGATTTGATTAGAGGGGCATTTATGTGCATATCCAGCCTCTTCACAGTTACTGCATAGTCCAAGGTGTACAGTATGTGATCTAATTTTATTCATCTGTGCTTTAAGCTAGTCTCTGATTCTACTCACCTAATCACACAGAAATAGTTCAGTGCTGATTTTAGACCCTTCAGCAAGGTTACCTTGATATCCTCATGATCTACAGAAGGAATTAGAAAATGTAGGACACTGCTTAAAATAAAAATGTGATTTTTAAATTCTTAAACGCGTTGTACGGGGTGTACTTTAACCAGCAGTGTATATAAATGCACCATAGAAAACTGTTGTTTTGTATTTCCATTTGGGTAACCTAAACAGCTATATTTCCATTTGGGTAACCTAAACAGCTATATTTAAATTGACTCGTTCTGGATGCGAAGTTTTGCCTGACCTGCTAAGTTACTCCAGCACTTTGAGTCTATTTTTGATATAAACCAGTATCTGTCGTTCTTTGGTTCTACAACATAAATATTCTGTGGAATATAATGTTTTTATTGTCCTTTACTCCAGATTAACTCTCTAATTAAATATCATATATTGCATGCTGCAGTTGTGTCATTATCTCCATGGAATTAATACCAAGGAGAATACGTTACAAGATTTCTATCAGAATATAATTCTTCTTGAATAATTTATTGAAAAAAATATTTTCAGTGGTCAAAATTACTTTTTCGTAAATTTTAACAGTGAACACGCTTCACCAACTATACATATTAAGTTGAGAGTTTTAATGAAATGTATTTAATTGTCTAATAAGTGCTTGACAATTGACGCACATTACCTATAAGGAATAATTCTGTCATTCCTCAGCCCCAGAGGGAAAATTGCACCTACAGAGCTCAGCCCCAATTCTCTATGACCCATGGTCACTAATGCAACAGTGTCTTGGCTCAGTTCATTTATTTTGAATTATGTTTATACAAAAGGGAATTGGATTTACCTGTAGGAGATAGAAATTTACTTGGATAGTGGAATGGAAGAGGGGAGGGACAGTGGAAGTAATTGGAGATTTCTCTTAAATAGTCGCCACTACTACCAAATCACCTCCTCGTATGCTGCAAGATTCCATTGTAGGAACATGCAGTACAGTGCACAATAGTTGACATTCATGCCACCTTCTATTAAACCTGAAAGATCACTCAATAATGGGCCTGTCCCACTTAGGCAAATTTTTTAGGCAACTACAGGCGACTAGTTTGTCTCCACATGTTTGTCGGTGGTTGCCGGGAATAATCTCCTCAGTCGCGCAAAAGGTCGTAGAGTCTTTCTGGTCGCTGCTAAATTTTCAACATGTTAAAACATTTTTGGCGACAGCGGGTTTGACGCCAATGAGCGTAGCTTGACTTCTTCTGACGTAGGTGCTGTCGTAGGTTGCCGCCAGGATGACGTAGGTTGTCGCTGGTTTTTCTGTGACCTGCTACGACTATGACAGTCGCGGATAGTTGCCTTTAAAATTGCTAAGCGGGACAGGCCCATTCGATTAATGTGTAGAGATTATTTTTGATATTTTTGGTAACTTGGGAGAATTTGAACACTGCCATTTTATTTCTGAGAATTACTTTTGAATACTGACAAATAAATCAGATGAAAATCCTTCTGTCTCTGCCTGCAACAGGGGACCCACTCGGAATGAATCTGGCTAGTCACAACCAACTTCTTAATTTGCATACATGTGCATCATACATTACAAGAAACTAATAATGCATTTCATGAAAGGATTGCATGATACAAGATCCTATATTATTGCATGTAACTATCTGGATGGTGGAATTGAAGTAGATGATACTTTGTCCTTTATCACCTGAATTAGCTTATTTCTTCTGTAAAGATGCATTGTGTGGGAGGTGCAAAGTTTCATACTGTAGTAATCACACTGCTGCTTTGACATTAGATTTTGTGTTCCAATTCAATAATATACATTCAGTTGACACTATCTCTCCCCTATCATTAACGCCTTACACTCCGTGGGTTTAATGCAATCAGGAATGGGCAGATTTGTGTACAGATTTGGAATCACGTGAGGGATATCTTGCATAGACCCTTTACTGATCTCTGCTTTTCTCAGGTTGACTTGCAAGTACCATCCAGACTAGGACACTTTGAAGTTTATAGGCCCATTACAAATTGGCATCTATCAACGTAATCCATGTCCATATGATTAAAATTAAGTTAAGACACAATGGTGGCTTCTACGATCAATTAAAACAAGTCTTCAATGTTTTTGGCATATCTGGAGAAGATTTGCCTTTTTTAATAAAACTTTATTGATTGTGGTGTATCCTGATCTTAGTAATGTTGTTATTCAATATAAACATGTTTTTACAGATGGAATCAAAAAGAGTAAGTTTAAATCAGAATTAAATGAATTGCAAAGGTAGTATGTGTTGGAAAGAACTGCAGGTGATGGTTTATGCTAAAAATAGACACAAAGTGCTGGAGTAACTCGGCAGGTTAGACTACATCTCTGGAGAAAAGGGAACTGGTGACATTTTGGGTCAGAACTTTTCTTTACACTGAAAGTAGAGGTGGGGGGGAACTAGAGGTAGGAAAAGGGTTATGATTGTGTGTTGATCAACGTAAATAACCTCTACCCATTGACTTAGATGAATTTCTTGAACTTTATATCTCAGGTTAAAACTTTGTTGAGCCAAAGTGAGTGGTTTATGCTTGCTATAATGCAGAATGCTTTATTTTAATTTTATGGAGGAAAACTGAAAATGGTTTCTGTTTCTCACTATTGATACTCCCAAACTTCATGAGCACTAAGACATATAAAACAAAAATCAAAACAGAAAGGTTTAATTAGCCTCATTGCTATGCTCACAAATTATGATGTAGGAAGAAGGTAAGTGGACAATGCAGCATCTTGTAGCAGCAGTACTAAAAGATTAAAACAGAAAGGAAGACATGTTTTAACAACAAGCTTGAGTTGTTTGTGGCAGAGGTCAAGAAGAACAAAAACAATCTATGTAGTGTCAGGGGTGTCAAAATGAATGCAGCTTTGAAAATTTGAATTGAATGCTGTCAAAATAAGGCGGCATTATTCTGGCGGGCAGTGATCATCAACTGCTTAATGTGAATGCTTGGATGAATCTGAGGAATTATCTCATAGAGAACATCAAGTAAAATCTAGTAAGTATTAAAATTGTGTGGGCAGAAAAAGGAGACTGATGGTTAGGGCTACGCAGGGACTTTCAGTTTCTGAGAAACCAGCTATTATATGACAACTGCTGCCTCCACAATGCCCATCCACACCCAACACCTTTTCAAACCAAATGGTTTCCAAAGGGCCCAAGCCATGAAATTTCAATGGATGTATGACAAAAGGGCCCAAATCATTTGTCATCATCTGATTACGTCTCGGTTTCATTGGGTGGTCAGTTTGAGAAATAGGATTCCTCACATTTCACAGCAAGCGAATGACCTGCTGAAATGAAGGGTTGGTCACACAAGCACATGCATCTTTCGATGACATGTTAGTTATGGGAATATGTTATCTGATGTTATTGCTGGCATCTGTGAAGCATGGGTAATTAAGTCTGGCTTACTCTTGGAGAAAACCCCTCACCTAATGCTGAAGTAACTCAGCGGATCAGGCAGCATTTCTGGAGAACATGGATAGGTGACATTTCGTTTTGGGACCCTTCCACAAACCTGGTTTACTCATGCTGCGTTCCAGTGAGAGTAAACCAATCTTAATGTTTTAAACCTCAAGTAAATAAAATATGATTTTAATTATATATCTGATGTCATTCATTTTATCTATCTAGTAACAGTGATGGATGTAAGGGATAATTACCCCTTGTTTCCAGTGTCGTAAATTCACATTTATGTAGCCAGTGAATGATGGTGCACCCAAACGGATGCAGCTGCTGGATGTTACAGTGTGGCATCAGCAACTGCTCTGGTCTTCATCTCTTGCTTCAACTCTTGATGCAAGGACCAAGGCCTTGAGGAAGTTTTGTAGAGAGCACACAGGCAGGCAGATCTTGGCTTTGGCCTCTAGCAATGGTAGTTTACTGAATGTGGTGGAGGGTGTGGGATGGCGGAGGGGGTGGGTGGGGTGAAGGAAGAGGAGGTGGCTCTTCAAAATGAAAAGAGGTTGGAAGAGAGAAAATGACAAATACATGTGGATCAAAGAAAAACGAGCATCGGGCAAAGGGTGATCAGGCGTAAACAGTGGAATATGGGGTCTTTCTTGGGAGTTTCAGGATTGATGGATCTAAGGCCAGGGTTTTAGACGGTTGGGTACAATGTAGAAAGGAGAATGCCGAATAGGTCAAAGGAAAGTAAGAAATTAAGATTCGGCTTGTGGGCTCCCAAGATATCACTGTGGTTTTAATGATGATTCCTCATGCGACATTTTGGTCTAAATTCCCCTGAAGTGCTCCTGATGAATCATTGCAAGTGGGCTGATGTTGAAATCTAGTCAACTGCAGGAAGGTAACAATGGTGAAGAGACTAGGTGATCGAAAGCTACATAGTTATTATCAGGCTTTATTCTAGGTGAAGCTAATTTTCAATTGTGTTATGCTTATAAAAACAGCATGGTGTAATTAAATGTTTAACCCTGTAGCTCTATTTCCTATGGGAGAAAAGCTTGAACACTGTAGAGTGGGTCATCTCACAACTAATTTGCACCAGCCACCTGGAAAAACAAATAATCGTCAGGTTGGAAACTCATCCAGGTTCAGAATATATCCCAAACACGAGAAGCGGTTAGGATTTGGAATGCTCAGCCTGACAGATGATCAAAGTGGAATTAATACTTTTCATAGGAGAATAGGATGATTTTCAGTAAGGGTCAGTGTCATCCATGCAATGCTGTGATATTTGGTCATCAATAAACCTCAGATTTGGATAAAGAACTAGGATATTCGTTGTAAATAATTAAGAATAGAAATACAAAATGAGCTCCAAGCATAGTGAAATCATCTTCCACTCTAAGGAGTGATCTAGTCACATACCCTTATGATAATTGCAGCATCTACTAGTTTGGCAATTTCCTGAAATGCCCCACATGCCAAATTATTGCCAATTTCCCAGGAAACTCTGAGTGTCAATTAGTATCTGCCAATATAAAATGGATGCCTGACATTGGCAAGTTTCTGATCATCAATGAATCGGCATGCTATCATGGGATATGGCATGATTTTGGTCCTAAGAACTAAATCAGTAATCACGGGGACAAGACTAATAATCTGGAGCTGTGTTTGAATCTGTCTGTGACAGGTAGGGGGTTTGAATTCAGTTAATTAAATATAGAAGTGGGAAATGCTGATATCAAAAATGATCAAGTTACTCGGGAATTATCATAACTACCCAACTAGCTCACTGACAGTCCACAGAGTAGGAAACTGGTTTACTCTGTTGAACTCTACCAAACAATGTAGTAGTGAGATCTGACAATGTATGTGACTTTATTTCATCTGATCTCTCGTAATGCGTTTCCACCATGTAATTACTTAGATCTGTCATGTTGCTAATGATATCCATTCATAACATTTGTGCACAATGAATTAAATACTTAAAAAATTCCCAGCATTTAACAGTTTTAGAGGTGAACAAGACAATGATGCTCCTGATACCATGCATGAAAAACTGTGTTACCTGCCATGCATCTCTTCTTACATTCAGGGGAGTGGAGACCCAATCCTGTCGTCCTCAGAATGAATTAAAAATAAAAAATTCCAAGCACTAATATTTTAGAGGTGACAAGACAATAATGGATACCATGCATTCAAACTGTGTTACCTGCCATGCACCTACATTCACTGAGTGAGACCAATGTGCCTCAGTCTATGTGGGGAGTAATGCTTGCACAGCCTACCTTTCACAGGCGAGATTGTCACTGATTGAGCCACCCACCAACTTGTGTCCTGGAGTCAAACTCGTCCATGGGTACAGAGACTACGGTTTCAATTTATCAGTCGGAATTGTGCAGATCTTTACCGCCAGCAATGGTTGCTTTATGCAATTACATAGTTTCACCTTTTGCACTTATTTATAATTATCTTTGAAATACAATGCAAGCTGGTGCTCTTTTCCCAATCAGTGCCTTCAATACCAATTCAGGCCTATGTTCCACCGATGTTTCACCCAATAAAAGCTTCCAAACTCTCCACCCGACCTCCTCTATATTACCTTTATCCAGGTAATTATTTAAAGGCTAACTTAAAGTACAAAATTTAGCCCATCATCTTTATCCGTCACAAAATGTTGCTTGAGGGTTTTTGACAACTGTAACAAAGTTCTCTTGCGGAAAACAATTATAGATAATGGGATGACAAATCTTTCCAGCAACCATCTGACCTGTCCCTGTGCAACACCTTGGCTGTCCACCTGTATCATCTGATATTGTTCATTTTAGTTGACAGCAGTGTGCAAAACATTGCATGTTGTGTGTTATGCAATAGCAAACAAAGTATTCACGGGTCTTTCCAGGGTTTACTCTGATCTCTCCCCTCTGAGATCTAAACAGCCGAATCACATTTTGAAAGTGTCAAATGTGCACTCTGTGACTATCTCTGTGACAAGATGAGTGCCATTATAATTCTCTTGTGGCCAGTTTGTGTTTTGGCACAGGAGCCATAAGCCGCAGTTTCAGACCATCGCCTCTTTTATTTGCCAGAGAATAGCAATCATTGGAAAGTGCACAGACACAGTACGCAGATACTGACATCTGTAGGTTGATGCCTAACCTAGCAGCAGGCCATCAGACAACTCCAATGGAAATCTCCACCTAGCAGAAGTAACAAATTTTAAAGGTTCCAAAAAAATTGCTACAGGTACCTGTGCTGAAAATGCTGGGGCATCATACACACAGAGAGAATAAACCCTTTGTTCATGACGTGGCGCAAATTCTATCTTGAACGTTGTTGTTGTATGAATTATTGGACCAGTATTACCTCAATCCAGTCCACTGCTGGTGCATCCTGCTTAACCCCCACCCCCACACCCGCCCCCACTCCCCAGTGGTGGGTCCTGCGGTCATGTTCACCTTTTACGGCAAAATAGCTCCCAACAACTTCAAGGACTTAGTTCTGCTGATCAGGTTGTGAATAGTGACCAGATCTCTGGACACCAAGTCCTGAGCACTGCCCCCAGCCCCAGCCGGAAGGCCTTTCACAGCGCTTGCTTCCAAAGACCTTTTTCACTGTTTGTCAATCTCTCTGATAATTGCAGACATTCAAAAACTGCTGAAAAACAGTTGAAAGTGATTTAAATAAATAGATGTTTTAAAATAATATACACTAAAAACGCAAATCACTGATAATGAATTAATTACAAACTGTTGAAAGCAATTTAAATAAATAGGAGATTTTAAAAAAACCCTAAAAACACATATTATTAATAAATAATTAATTCTTAGAAATAAAGAAAATTGAATACAATAGATGTTGTATTCTTTGTTCCTTGCTTTCTAACAACTATAGGGCCCCATTTAAATCAACAGCTCTAGACAATTGAGGGGCCAGACATGAAGTCTATCCAGCTTTTGCTTCAGTAAGTTACAGCACTCGTCAGTAAGGTCAGTGAGCCAGAAATTCAGAATGATCTGACATGAATGCTAGTTCCCCACTGAACCGTTGGCGAGATCTCATGCTATCCAAGCCATTTCCAACAAAAATATCACTTTTTGGCTTTTGGCAATCCTTTTATGGAATCACTCAACTCATAAAGGGCGCCCTTAAGAAGGAGGAGTAATTCATCAAGTCATTATAGGTTATTATACTCATGGTTACTTCAATATCAGTCTTCGGGGTACCTATGACATAGAAACAAGAATGATATGAACAAGAAAGGGATTCTCTCCTTGTTGGGGGTGTACTGCAGGCACCCAAATAGTCCAAGGGAATTTAGAAGAGCAGGGAGATTGCAAGCAGCCGCAGGTCTAATCAGGTAGTCGTAGAAGGGAATTTTAATTTTCCAAGCATTGACTTGTATTGTCATAGTGCGAAAGGTTTAGACAGGGTGGAATTTGTCAAATGTGTTCAGGAAAGTTTCCTCCGGCAACTCCTCCTACATGGGAGAGGACAACACTTGATCTAGTCTTGGGAAATTGGGAAGGGCAAGTGGAGATGTTTGTGGAAAAGCCTTTTGGGACCAGCGACCACTGTTTTATTAGGTTTAAGATAATTATGGATAGGGTTAGAGTGGGCCCAAGTGTGTAAATGCTAAATTAGGGCAAGGCCAACTTTGAGGGTATGAGACAGGGACATGATTGGAAACATGGAAACATAGAAAATAGGTGCAGGAGTAGGCCATTCAATATGATCATGGCTGATCACCCAAAATCAGTACCCTGTTCCTGCTTTTTCCCCATATCCATTGATTCCGTGAGCCCTGAGCTAAATCTAACTCTCTCTTCAAAACATCCAAAACCTTCTGTGGCAGAGAATGTCACAGATTCACGGATTCACAAATCTCTGGGTCAAAAAGTTTTCCTCATCCCAATCCTAAATAGCCTCCCCTTATTCCTAAACTGTGATCCCTGGTTCTGGACTCTCCCAACAAGGCATTTTTTTTTCCAGCATCTAGCTTGTCCAATCCCTTAAGAATTTTATATGGTTCCATAAGATCCCCTCTCATCATAAATTCCAGTGAATACTAGCCCAGTCAATCCATTCTTTTTGGAGTATTGGAGTAGGTTGTTTGATGGAAAAGGAACTTCAGGAAAGTGGAATGTTTTTAAAAAGTATGCTGACAAGAGTTCATGACGTGCATGTTCATGTCAGAGCGAAGAGCAAGGCAGGCAAATGTAACAAAGCCTGGATGACGAGGGAAATTGAGGCTTTGGTCAAGAATAAGAAGGAGGCATGGAACAAGTAGTGGCAGCTGAGTCAAGTGTATCCCTAGAGGAGTTTCGGGAACTAAGGAGGGAGATGAAAAAGGAAACCAGAAGGGCAAAAAGGGGACAGCAGATAGCTCTGGCAGACAGCATTAAGAATAGTCTGAAGAGTTAAGCACAATGAAAGGAAAAAGGGTAACAAGAGAGAAAGTGGGACCCCTCAGGAATCAAAGTGGTCATCTCTGCATGGAACTACAGGACATTGATAAGGTCCTCAACGAGTATTTCTCCTCTGTTTTTACTGTGGAGAGGAAGAGATACTTGGGGTGGTCACTAGAAATGTCTTGAGAGCAGTCGGTATTAAGGACACTGAAAGTCCTGATGCGTATGAAGACAAATCTCCCGGGCCTGATCAGATATATCTGAGGACACTGTGGGAAGCTAGAGAGGAAATTGCTAGAGCCTGCACTGTGATTTATGAGTTGTCATTAAATACAGGCAAGGTGCCAGGAGACTGGAGGGAGGCAAATGTTGTGTCTCTATTTAAGAAGGGCTGTGAACCAGTGATTTTAACATCTGTGGTCATAAAGCTACCAGATAGCATTCTGAGGGATAGGGTATACATGCACTTAGACAACCAAGGGCTGTTTAGGGATAGTCAACATGGTTTTGTCCATGGAAGATCGTGTCTCATGAATCTGATTGAGTTTTTTGAGGATATGACCAGAAAAGTTGAGGAAGGCTGAGCTGCAGACGTTGTATACATGGATTTCAGTAAGACATTTGACAAGGTTCTGCATGGTAGGCTACTCTGGAAGGTTAGATCCTTTGGGATTAAAGGAGAGATAGCTGATGGGCGATGATGGAAGGTTGCTTTTCAGACTGCTGACCGGGGACTAATGGTGTGCCTCAGGGTTTGGTGCTGGGCCCATAACTGTTTGCCATCTATATCAATGATTTGGATGAGAACGTTAGCAAGTTTGCAGATTACACTAAAGTGGGTAGTATTATAAATAGTGGAGATGGTTGTCAAAAATTGCAACAGGATCTTGACCAGTTAGGCGGGTGGGCTGAGGAATGGTTGATGGAATTTAATGCAGAGAAATGTGAGGTATTGCATTTTGGGAGCACTAACATGGGCAGAACCTACAAAGTGAACGGTAGGGTTCTGGGGACCATTGTAGATGTTGTGGTTGAGGAAGGGGCCGGCAGCCTTTGTCATGGACAGGCCAGCGGTCGAGTAGGTCGCCTTCAGTGCAGGAGGGTACATAGATACATACATAGATACATGGACAATTGGTGCCATTCGGCCCTTCAAACCAATTGGTGCCATTCAATGTGATCATGGCTGATCATCCACAATCAGTATCCTGTTCCTGCCTTCTCCCCATACCACTTGATTCTGCTAGCCCTAAGAGCTCTACCTAACTCTCTTTTGAATGCATCCAGTGAATCGGCCTCCACTGCTTTCTGAGGCAGAGAATTCCACAAATTCACAACTCTCTGTGTGAAAAAGCTTTTGCTCATCTCAGTTCTAAATGACCGACCCCTTATTCTTAAACTGGCCCCTGGTTCTGGACTCCCCCAACATCTGGAAAATGTTTCCTGCATCTAGCGTGTCCAATCCCTTAATAATTTCATATTTCTATGATATTCCCTCTCATCTTTCTAAATTCCAGTTAATACAAGCACTGGCGCTGGCACTGGCACTGATCAAGTTTGAGGAGGACGCCGGCGGTTGAGGCTAAGGGCGGGCGATGGTGGCTGAGGCTGGGCCAGTAGTCGAGTATGGGCCGAAAGAGGATGCTGCAGATTGGTCAGGCCACGTGGATGCACAGTACCCTGTGGCACGATGTCTAAATTTTCTACGCGCAGAATTTATTGCCATGAAAAATTTCCGTAGATAGATAATATACCAAGATGCACAGTGAATTGAAGTGACACTGTATAACGCCAAGGTTAAGTGCCAACAAATTGTATCATTTAAATATCATCTTGGCAACACATTTTTTCTAACATATTCCTTCAAAAATAATTATCAATTGGAGGAAACTTGCAGAATGCCTGTGGAGTCAGGTTTTCTTTTCAGATTATCTGCCCTTCTTTTCTAACTGCATTGACTCACATCAATGTACACTTCCACAGCAGTCTGCGTTCATTGTATCACTATGAGAGGCAATGGAGCCCTATCTGATTCTGTCATCACCTGACTCCTTTATCTTCCAATGCTGGTCAGTGAACAGCAATTTGAAATGGTGTGTGAATCTAGGTCTGACTGCAAGGGTCAACTGATTATGAAGGTGCGACCACACTGGCAGACATTAAACTCACTGCAACTTCGTAGTAGGAGATGCATTATGCCTCCCTTCTTAATGTGCAATGCCTTTTCAAAAATTGACATTGTGTTCTATGATCATAGGGTGTTCCTGGTCAGTGAATGATGATAACATACAGCAGCTCCTGCACTCATATTTTGTATTTTGCAACACTTTTTTTATCCCCATATTTCCTCACAGCTACACCTTGTCCAGTCTTAAAATAATTTGGAATCATTTTGGAGGCCTTCAGTGCTCAAATTCATTTGTCGTTTTGTATTGCCTCCATCAATGGAAGAGCTTCATTTTTCTATAGTTGTGACGAACTGAATTGAAAGGAATTAAACCTCCAGTCAGCATTTATAAAATTAAGTGCAAAAATAATTTTACACAGTGAAAAGAGAAAAGAGCAGCACAAAAGGAAAGTTGTATTATTCCTTTAATCATAACATGAAGAAGCGAGTGATGAAGTGGAAGGTGTTTTTCTGTGATTCGTAATAAATTGCATCCTTCAAATTAGCATACTAGAGGGAAATGTTTGCTGTGTTCCATATGGCACTTATTTAATTTGTTAGAGCTCTCAGAATATTGATATTCCCTGCAAAATATTTTATTCAATATTAAGAAACATAATAAATCTTCCATCTTATATTTCAAAACATGAGAGTGCTGACTGGTTCTAATATGAACCCAGAAATAACCACTGTCACATAAGGTAATGAAAGCATTAAAAGTGCAGTATTAAGAGGAGACAAGATGCAATTAGCCAAGAAATTACTCTGATCTTGCTGACATTTTCAAAATAACATAATACAATATAGGTTGCACACCATGATTGACAGTCTAATCCACTTTGATGGCCCAAGTCTGCATAGTGTGAGCAAACTGGTATATGACCAGATAAACCTCACAGCTGTGCATTCCTGATATGTCCACGTACTACCATCAGTGCACAAAGTCTGCAGGTTTAAACAGCGACGAAAGTATCGACCATTAATGACAGGATCATCTTCTTCTCTGAAATACAATACGTTAATCCCTTTTGCCAGTTCTATGAATTCATAATGTAAATTATAAACTCTGGTAATTCATCTCTACTAACACGGCGGTGTTTGGAAATAGTAAAGAAATCTGTGCCCTCTTTGAAATGCCAGAGGAAGACTTGAAATCTTCTTCCGGGCTGTAACATAAAGTCCTGTGTCATTACTAATTTATCACATAGCACTAACAAAGCTTCAGTACAAAATATGTTTGGCTTGTATGTAAAATTCACTGTACTTGGGGATTTTTTTATAATTTAAAACTTAACAATAAAGAAACGGATTGAATTAATAGAAAGAAGATCAGGAAAAATACAAATGATTTATAACATGGGACCTACATTTATGCTCTTTAAACTGTTCCTTCAGGTGAATCCTTGGCCATTTGCAAGGTTAAAAAAGTCACAAAGTGCTGAAGTAACCCAGCAGGTCAGGCAACACCTCTGGAGAACGTGGTGAGGTGACGTTTCGGGTTAGGACCCTTCTTCAGATTGATTGGGAACCGACCCGAAATGTCACCTCTCCATGTTCTTCAGAGATGCTGCATGACCTGCTAAGTTGCTCCAACATATTCTGTCTTTTTTTGTAAACCAGCATCTGTAGTTCTTTGTTTCTCCTTTTGTAAGGTGATGCTTTGTATACCACACAAAGCCCCATTTCCCTGGAGTTACACAATAATGAGCTACAGCATGTACAGCATAAATCATAACATTAATATCCATATACTGTGGCATCCATTCCATGAGATGTATTGAACAATGTTTTTTGGATGTGGAAAGTGGCTGCTTACCCGAGATGTATGGGAAATGTGGCAATTCCATGTCTAATCAGTGCCAATTTTAAATACACATTACCTCACTATAACTACTATCTGTTTCACTCTCAAAAGTCGTAACCTATATAATTGAAGGACTTTTTGGAGTACACATGACACTTTAACTAACGACAAATAGTCTCTTAAACTTGAGTAGAACGTAAAGTGCTGGAGTAACTGTGGGTCAGGCGGCATCTGTAGTAGGAATAGACTCGCTGAGGTACTCCAGCACTTTATGTTTTACTCAAGATTCCAGCATCTGCAATTCCTCGAGTCTCTAAAACCCTTTGCTCATGTGTGAGACTAAAATGTCTCAGCCACGTCACAGCTCACAGTCACAGTGAAAAATTCCATTTGTCAGTGCCCCATTGCACAGGAAAGCGAGTACAATTTGAGTTAAATACCTCAGGAGACAATTCTAACCTTGACTGGGTTACCTTTCTATCATTTTGCTATCAATTGTACCATTTGAAGGAGTTTGTTTTTCATCTGTGGCAAAATCTCGTCGGGATTGAAGAAAGCATTTCCACGGGGAAAAAAAACGTTATTTTCACAAAATTAAAGTACCCTCATCAAAAAGTCTGGAGTTTTCAAACCTGAACTTCTGCATCTGGAAAGCTTTATCCAGGTTAATGCAATTCATCCAGAATTTGAACAACATTTTGAAATAGTAAATATCTAATAAGAAGATGCAACAGCCAGAACAGAGATAATAGAACGGTATTTGGTAGAAAGGAAGAATTTGAATGAAGTGTCAGCAAGGTTGCCTGTAGTGATAGTAAGCCAGTGGATAGAAACCAGGGTAGTAATTAAGATTTTATAGTCCTTGCTGGATGAGTAGTTTTGCCCTAATAAGTTCACAGCACGTATGATTGTCACGCACCACAACATTAACAGGTTGAAAGCTATGTGAGAAGGTGGTTACAATAATCTTGCTGCTACAGATATGATTATTTCTTGTACTTAATACCCGCAGAATAAGAAATGTACAGCCAGCAATAGCATCACCAATACAGTTTAATCCTCCTGCTACCTGGCTCATAACCATATGCATTATACATGATTTAACTTCTTGAAGCGTGTTGTTTCTCCACATTGCTATGGGTCTTCTTAGTCCAAGGATTGCAATTCGGGGGGGGGGGGGGGGGGGGGGGGGGGGGGGGGGGGGGGGGGGGGGGGAACCAACACCCTAGCGGGAATATTTGCTAATCTTCACGGGAGGGTTTAAACTAGATTGACAGTGAGTGGGAACTTGTGCAGGACAGAGGCATATGAAAGGCTAGAGGTTGGTATGGAGGGTGGTGTGGGAAAGGTTAGTGGACAGAATAGGCAGGTGAAAGGAGGAGAGCGAGGAAGGAGGGTTGGTTTAATCTGCACATATTTTAATGCAAGGGGCCTGACGGGTAAGGCAGATGAGCTTAGGGCATGGATAGGTACGAGCGACTGGGACGTTGTAGCCGTGACTGCAACCCGGGTAAGGGAGGGGCAGGACTGGCAGCTCAATGTTCCGGGGTACAAGAGCTTCAGGAGAGACAGGGGTGAGGGAAAAAGAGGACGAGGGGGAGTTGCATTGTTGGTTAAGGAGGATGTCTCAAGATTAGAGGTTGTGTTCAAAGGTGACATTAGGGACGGTTCGTCTAGTGAGGCTATATGGGTGGAGGTGAGGAACAAGAAAGGAATGATCACCTTGTTGGGGGTGTACTACAGACCCCTGAATAGCCAACGGGAACTAGAAGAACAAATCTGCTGGGAGATTGCAGACAGGTCAAATAAGATTGTTGTAGTAGGGGATTTTAACTTTCCCAATATAGACTGGGAAAATCACGGTGTGAAGGGTTCAGATGGGGTGCAATTCCTCAAAAGTGTTCAGGAGAATTTTCTTAAGCAGTATGTGGTGGCCCCCATACGTGAAAAGGCAACACTGGATCTAGTATTGGGAAATTGGGAGGGCAAGTTAATGAAGAGTGTGTGGAGGAGCCTTTTGCTGAGAGAATGGAGCGGCTGGGCTTGTATACTCTGGAATATAGACGGATGAGAGGGGATCTTATTGAAACATATAAGATTATTAAGGGTTTGGACACGCTACAGGCAGGAAACATGATCCCGATGTTGGGGGAGTCCAGAACCAGGGGCCACAGTTTAAGAATAAGGGGTAAGCCATTTAGAAT
Organism: Leucoraja erinaceus; assembly: GCF_028641065.1. Taxonomy (NCBI): domain Eukaryota; kingdom Metazoa; phylum Chordata; class Chondrichthyes; order Rajiformes; family Rajidae; genus Leucoraja; species Leucoraja erinaceus. The sequence continues at coordinate 45,571,254 of NC_073385.1, forward strand.
GGAGATGAGGAACCTTTTTCACACAGAGAGTTGTGAGTCAGTGGAATTCTCTGCGGTAGAGACCGGTTCTCTGGACACTTTCAAGAGAGAGCTAGATAGGGCTCTTGAAGATAGCGGAGTCAGGGGATATGGAGAGAAGGCAGGAACGGGGTACTGATTGTGGATGATCTGCCATGATCACATTGAATGGTGCTGCTGGCTCGAAGGGCTGAATGGCCCACTTCTGCACCAATTGTCTATTGTCTATTATCTATTGATCAGTGACTACAGTTTGATTAGGTTTAAGATAGTTATGGATAGGGACAAAGAAGGTCCACTTGTTAAAATGCTCAACTGGGGTAAGGCCAACTTTGAGGGTATGAGAGAAGGTCTCGCTCAAGTTGACTGCAGCAGGTTATTTGAAGGGAAAGGAACATCGGCCATGTGGGATGTTTTTAAAAAGTGTACTGAAGAAAGCTCAGGATGTGTACATCCCCGTCAGAGTGAAGGGAAAATCAGGCAAACATCAGGAAGCTTGGCTGACGAGGGAAACAACAAGGACGCATGGGGCAGGTACAGGCAGCTGGGATCAAGTGCATCCCTGGAGGAGTTTCAGGAACTAAGGAATAAACTAAAAAAGGAGATCAGAGGGGCAAAAATGGTCCAGGAGATAGCTCTGACGGGTAGCAATAAAGACAATTCCAAAAGATTTGATAAATATACTAGACCATGGGACCCGTTGGGCCCCGTTCTCCCAACGCAATATTCCACCACTCAACCATAGCTCCAACTGCACAGGCACGGCTGATGGGTTCCCGTTGTGACGCCAGAGATCCCCATTGTGACGTGAGTTACAGCAACCCTCCCCCCCTCATCTGCGCCTTGCCATCGCTCTTTTCTACCTTTTCCCCTACCCTCTCACTATTCCCCACTCTCATCTCCCCCCAACGAGATGTGTTTTTTAAATGAAACCTCTCCCCTATCCCCCTCCCCCTCAAAACTTTTTCATCCTCTTATTTCACTTGTTTTTTTCCTTAGGCAGGGCCCCACTAAATGTCCTACCCCTCTCCTTTCCCTACCCTCAGTAAGGTCAGAAACTCTGTCCCTCCGTCCATACCCACGCTCCCTGCTTCCCCCCACTTCGCCCCTCCCTAACGCAATTTTTTTTTAAATCCCCATCCCCCAGCACTCCCTCCTCTCCCTCCTCCTCCTATCTTCAATCCCTAGAGAGGGAGGGTAGTAGAGAGGGAGGGGTGGTAGAGAGGGGTGGTAGAGAGGGAGGGGTGGTAGAGAGGGAGGGGGGGGAGAGAGGGAGGGGGTAGAGAGGAAGGGGGGGGGATGGGGTAGAGAGGGGAGGGAGGGGGTAGACAGGGAGGGAGAGGGGTTAGAGAGGGAGGGGAGGGGAGGAGAGGGGTAGACAGGGAGGGATGAGGGTAGAGTGAGGGGAGGAGAGGGGTTAGAGAGAGAGGGGAGGGAGATGAGGGTAGTAGAGGAGGGTAGGGTAGAGGGGGGAGGGAGGGTAGAGAGGGTGGGTAGAGAGGGTGGGAGGGGCATCTCCCTCCTCCACCTCCCCATCTCCTTCTACCACCCCACTCTTCACCACATCTCCCTTCTCCTCATTTACCTCATCCTCCTCCCCTCACTCCCATTCCCTGACACAGGACCTACACAGGTCATAGAGCAGTGCCAGGGCCTGGTACTCAGCCGCCACTGTGCTCCTGGGCCCAGGCTCATTCTTGGTTCCAGCGGCGGCTTCTTTTTTGGCCCTGATCATGGCCCCATTTCAAGCCCCGGACTTGGCCCTTACTCCACCCACGTTGGGCATCGGGCGCCAGCAACGGCCGCCTTACGAGTGCATTGTGATGTCACTTGGGTGCGCTGTAGTGCCCCTCCCTCCTGGAATGTCCCATCCTGCCTTGCGAGTTGATTGTGACGTCATTCGGGGTTTTTTTTCCAAAATGGGTGAGTTTTCGGGCTTTTTAAAAAAACTTTAAACTATTAAAAAAGTCCGGAAATGTATGTGGGAATGCGACGAGAAGATGTTTATTGCCTCGACGGAAACAATGTGAGTAGGATGTGTGAAAATGGGAAGGTCGTGGCCTAGTATTTTGAAGAAAATAGGAAAATTGGAAAATTAACCAGATTCACACACACACACACACCACACACACACACACAGCCACAAACAAGACAAAGAGTTTTTGTATTAGAGAGGTAAGGGGGAAAAGGGTAACTCAGGAGAGAGTGGGACATCTCAGGAATCAAAGTTGTCACCTTTGTGTGGAGCCACAGAAGAGGGACAAGGTGCTAAATGAGTATTTCTCCTCTTATTTACAGTAGGATGAAGGAAATTGGAGCAGTCACTGGAAGTGTCTTGAGAGCAGTCAGGGTTACCGTCGAGGAAGTTCTGAAGGTACTGTCTTGTTTGAAGGTAGACAAATCTCCAGGGCCTGATCAGATATATCCGAAAATATTTCGTGAAGCTAGAGAGGAAATTGCAGGAGCCCTGGTTGAAATTTACGAGTCGTCCTTAAGTACAGGAAGACTGGAGGTTGGCAAATGTTGTTCCTTTTTTCCAAGAAGGGCTGCAGGGAAAATGCTGGGAGCTATAGGCTGGTGAGCTTAACATCTGTGGTTGGTAAGTTACTGGAGAGTATTCTGAGGGGCAGGTTATACAGGCATTTGGATGGGCAAGGGTTGATTAGGGGTAGTCAGCATGGTTTTGTACGTGGGAGGTCGTGTTTCACACACCTGATTGATTTTTTCGAAGACGTGACCAAAAAGGTTGATAAGGGCAGAGCTGTAGATTTCATGTACATGGACTTCAATAAGACATTCAACAAAGTTCCACATGCTAGGCTGCTCATACGGTTAGATCGCATGGGATCCAAGGAGAGATAGCTGAATGGATAGCAAATTGGCTCCACGGAAGGAAGCAGAGGGTGTTGGTGGAAGGTTAATTCTCGGACTGGAGGCCTGTGACTAGTGGTGTACCTCAGGGTTCGGTGCTGGGCCCATTACTGCTTGTCATCTATATCAATGATTTGGATGAGAACATACAGGGCAAGATTAGCAAGTTTGCTAATGATACAAAAGTTCGTGGTGTTGCAGATAGTGAAGATGGTTGTGAAAGATTACAGCAGGATCTGGATCGATTGGCCAGGTGGGCGGAGGAATGGTTGATGGAATTTAATATGGAAAAATATGAGGTGTTGAATTTTGGGATGTCGAACAAGGGCAGGACCTACACAGTAAATGGTAGGCCTTGGATAGTGTTCTAGAGCAGAGGATTCTAGGAGTGCAGGTGCATGGCTCCTTGAAAGTCAAGTCGCAGGTAGATAAGGTGGTCAAAAAGGCTTTTGGCACTTTGACCTTCATCAGTCAGAGTATTGAGTATAGATGTTGGGTGGTCATGTTGCAGTTGTACAAGAGGTTGGTGAGACCGCATTGAGAATATTGTGTTCAGTTCTGGGAACCATGTTATAGGAAAGATATTGTCAACCTTTATAATACAATACAATAATACTTTATTAGCCAAGTATATTTTGCAACATATGAGGAATTTCATTTGCCAAATCAGTCATACAAATAAAAAGGGTTCAGAAATGATTTACGAGGATGTTGCCAGGACTAGAGGGTGTGAGCTATAGGGAGAGGTTGAGTAGGCTGGGTCTCTATTCCATGGAGCGCAGGAGGATGAGGGGAGATCTTATGATGGTATACAAAATCATGAGAGGAATAGATCAGGTAGATGCATAGAGTCTTTTGCCCATAGGGGAATCAAGGACCAAAGGACATAACTTCAAGGTGATGAGCGATGTCTGGTTTCCTCCAGATGTGACGCTTGGCATTCAGGCCAGAGAATTCAATCTTGGTTTCATCAGACCAGAGAATCTTGTTTCTCATGGTCTGAGAGTCCTTTAGGTGCCTTTTGGCAACTACAAGCAGGCTGCCATTTGCCTTTTACTGAGGAATGGCTTCCATCTGGCCATTCTACCATAAAGGCCTGATTGGTGGAGTGTTGCAGATATAGTTGTCCTTCTGGAAGGTTATCCCACCTCCACAGAGAAACTGTATGGTGGGTGTATGGAACAAATTGTCATAGGTGATTGAGGCTGGGACTATCCCATTGTTTAAGAAACAGTTAGACATGTACATGGATAGGACAGATTTGGAGGGATATGGGCAAAGCGCAGGCAAGTGGGACTAGGGTAGCTGGGACATTGTTGGCTAGTGTGGGCGAGTTGGGTCGAAGGGCCTGTTTCCACACTGTATCACAGGATGACTCAAATGGCAATTTACTTGAAACGGTCAGCAGTTTTACCTCGTGCTGTCATTTCGGAGCCGTGGATGGAGCTCAAAAGATCTGGAATAATGAATGAAATGGGAGAGATCATAACTTTTGTGTTACATACAACAATCTAATTTCTGGTATTATAAACCCCCAACTGATATTGATTAATGCTTTGCTGCCTGAACACCAATTGTTTCTTCATATTGCTGAGGATAGGTATTAATATTAGTAGTGGTATTGGTTTATTATTCTCATGTGTGCCAAGATACAGTGAAAAGCTTTGTTTGCGTGCTATCCAGTCAATTCATTCTGCACACGAGTTCAATTGAGTCATGTACAAGTACAACAGGTAGTGCAAAGAGAAAAAATGCCAGAGTACAGAATATAGTGTTATAGCTGTTTAGTGTTACAGTGAAGAACTGATCTGCAATGTTATATATTGAAAGATCGGGACTATACATGTGCTTATAGGAAAATCGTTCTGATAACAGCAGGGATGAAGCTGCTCCCTGAATCTGATGATATGTGCTTTTAAGCCTTTGTTTGTTTGCCTGCCATGAGAGAGAATGACAAGGGTGAAAACAATCCTTAATTATATTGGCTGCTTTCCTGAGGCACCCTGAAGTGTAGATGGAGTTGATTGAACGACTGAAAGACTGGGCTGCCTCCACAACTCTCTGCAATTTTTTGCAGTCTTGATACAAAAGACGTATTCTATGGTGCTTCTGTACAAGTTGATAATAGATAATAGAGACAAGCCAAACTTCTGTAGTCTTCTAAGGAATTAAAAGCGTTGGTGTGTTTTCTTACACAAGCTTCAGTGTGATTGGTCCAGGACAAATTGTTGGTGATATTTAAGGTGAGGAACTTGAAGCTCTTGACCATGTCCATGTAAGCACCCTTGATGCTGATTGGAGCATGTACTCCACCTCAATTCCTTAAATCATTAATTAGCTCCTTTGTCTTCTATATTACTAAAACTCTGTTCTTGACTGGTTTTGGCCTTCTGTGCTGCGGTTTCCGAGAGTACGCCACCAACTACGGCCGTCATTTTTGGCCAACTCGCTCAGAGCCCCCCTCCGCCGTATGTGTGCCGAGGAATTTTCCCGACAATGAAAATTGACAGAGATATTAATGTTTTTACAACATTCCCCATTCTCTCTGCTGCCTCTGCTGGAGGAAGGGGCAGGGACTATAAAACCAGGAAGTCTTGTGGCCAAAAATGACAGCCGTAGGTGGTGGTGTACTCTCGGAAATCGCAGCACAGGAAGCCAAAACCGGTCAAGAACAGACTTTTAGTAATATAGATGGTGCTTGAGGGTTAGTTGCCATTGAAACCTCTCTGTTTATCTCACACAAGGAGGGTGAACTCATTTGGTATTAAGCATCCAGTTTTGGTAAATTATGGCAATAGGTACAGAGCTGGCAAGTGTGGTGGCTGACCAAATCCAGTGCAATTAATCCCGTGGATTGTCGCAACTCCAGGCTTCGGCCATTGAATCATGCAGCACAAAGCAGAGCTTCCAGCCCACCCTTTCCATGCAGATCATCAAATACCCAACTATAGAGAAGTATAGAAACCAGAAACTGCAGATACTGATTTACAAAAAAAAGGCACTATGGAGAACTTGGATAGGTGATATTTTGTGTCTGGACCCTTCAGATCCAACTGTAGTACCCATCTACACTAATCTCATTTACCAATACTTGCTCTCTTGTGCTTGAGTCAATTCAATTTAACAAATGTTTTCAAATAGTTCACTTTATTTCTTTGAGTCAATTCAAATTACGACATGAGTGTATTTTGAAATCATGTTCTGCATAATTATGTGAAATAGTAATTTGTTGGAAGGTGTCACATTTTAGTCCTGGAAAAGTCAGAAGACTGGTCAAGAATAGTTAAAAAAGCCTCATCAGAGAGAAAGTGGATCTATTGAGTGATACTCAGACCAAAGCTGTCAGAAACCAACTTACCGGTAATTTAATTTCTGTAAATCTTGCAGCCAGACTACATTGATATTATAGTGTAATGTATATACCGCATGTGATTGCTGGAAACAGTTTAATGGAGAGTTTCATATTAGCTCTTTGCATTTAGAAGAGAAATCTGGTCAATCTCTTATAGTGCATTTGGGAAAAGAAACGTTTATTGGGTTTAACCCTGCCAGAATGACATCAAATAAAGGTGGGGATTGCTATTTAAAATACAGCTAATTGTCTGGATGTAGAGGGTTGTGAGATATAATCCCTGTATGCTCTAAGAAGATATGAATTATGCTTGCAATATTACATTTCCGTAGTATTTCATTTAATACTCTGAAGCAAGACATGGTTTACCTCCTACATGTGATTTGTCTATTGATCTGCCTTGCAACACGACTTTTGATGAAAAAGCTTTGTTCCCCCCCCCCCCCCCCCCCCCCCCCACCCCCCCCCCACCCCCCCCCCCCCCCCCCCCCCCCCCCTACTTTAGGTTTTCCAGTGCATTACAAAATATTAGTCACATATTCTTGCAGGATTTCCTCTCTGCATTTCACAGGTGTATGTGGACTCTTAAGGGCCTGTCCCACTTTCCCGAGTTATTCACAAATTCTCCTGAGTTATTCACAAATTCTCCCGAGTTTTCAAACTTGCAGAATGTTCGTAAGGAGTCCGTTGGAGGCCGTAGGAGTCTGTGGATATATCGTAGCGGCTTGTTATGCCAGCCGTAGGTACTCAGGGCATCAGGTAAGTCAGGAAAGACCTAATTCTAGCATTCTGCTGACCAGTCTTCCATTTTCAATCCTACATAAATTTGAGATTATCTGAGATAATAGACAATAGACAATAAACAATCGGTGCAGGAGTAGGCCATCCGGCCCTTTGAGCCAGCACCGCCATTGAATGTGATCATGGCTGATCATCCCCAATCAGTACCCCGTTCCTGCCTTCTCCCCATATCCCCTGACTCCGCTATCTTTGAGAGCCCTATCTAGCTCTCTCTTGAAAGTATCCAGAAAACCGGCCTCCACCACCCTCTGTGTCAGAGAATTCCACAGACTCACAACTCTCTGTGAGAAAAAGTGTTTCCTCGTCTCCACTCTAAATGGCTTAGAGCCTAGATGTTGTTGTTGGTATCTTAATTCAAGACCCAATTGTGCACCAAATCTCTGCTTAATGACTTACATTAGTAAATGGAAGAGATTTCACTTTATCTCTCCCTTTCTCACTAATATCCTTCCAGATTTTTCAATCCACTCCTGTTCTATCCTATATCCCGAATATTATACAATCTAAAATCTCCAGTTGAGACTACAGCTGGTTGAACCATTTGCACTGTAATCCTCTTCTTAAAATTCATCAAAGCTCTACCTCTCATAACACTCCTTAAAACTTATCTCTTTGTGAAAATTTTCATTCGTCTGTCCAAGCATCTCCCTGCATGGCACAGTGTCACATTCTGTTCGCTAATATTCTTGTGAAGTGACTTGTGTTTTTTACTGTGTTAAATGTGCTTTGTAAATGTAAGTTATTATTGTCTATATGCATCAGTACATATGGAGGTAAATACAAATTGACGAGAGAGTTATAATGATTTATTTTGAGGTCTGTTCAACAGAATTTTAAGTTTAATAATGCCTATATGGTGGATGGAAATTAATTTTTCAGAAGTTGAGGATTGCATCTCAAAAGCTGCATGTTCAATATGAGAGCTATAAAACAAATGGGTCCGATGTTCCATGGAACTTTGTGATATTTAAAGACAATTGGACCTAGTGCACAGTCCACTGTGGATTTGCATTCTCCATTCATTCCCCTGTAAATACTTGGGGTCTGTTTATGAGGTGGATGGAAATTATGAAACCATCCTTTAAAAGTCCGAGATAGGTCGATGTTTGAAATTACAGGAGTGGTTGACTCAGTGAGGTGACAGTCATGAAGCTTGTAATGGCATTGATAGCTTTGGGCAAGGTATCATCATCATCATCATCATCATTGAAAATGGTGCATTACAATGCTATGTACGACAGTGATTGCAACTTCTTCTGAAGTGTGGATGGCCGTTAGCTCGCTAGGAGTTCATCCGCCCTTTAAAGGTCTCTTTTTGGGTCCTGCTGAGAGTCCATATTATAACACGTTGCCAACTCTTCTGTATTGTTCACCAACATCACTGGATTGTAATATACTGTTTCCTAAAATTAATGACTGAATAAGTAATCGGTCGTGCAGCTCTATGGTTAACATTGTCACTAACTGAGTTGAGGCACAACTATTTCACAGAGTCAAACCAGGAAAGCTCTTTCATCAGTTTATCTTTTGCATCTCGGAGGCATTCCTCATTTGCTAATCATTGCGCAATGTTAATAGAGAACAGGAGATACTCCTAGCTGCAAACATCTATCCCTGGATTGAAATCAGGTCATGGAACATTGTAGCCACTGCACTGTGGCAGTAATTGGAGTTCTTGCAGGAACAGACTGCACAGGTATAGTCTCCCTCTATCAAATGCATTAACCAAATGCAATTGCAGACATCATTTTGTCAAATTCAGGAATTTTTATATGGACCAGATTGAGTGTTAGCAAGAGCCATGTTGGCAGTTCAGTACACCAAAAAAAGGGTGAAATCCAATTTCTGGGCTCATATATTTTGCTCTGTATGGAGACCGAATAATCCTAAAAATTCACAGCCTGTGGTATTATTAAAAATTTTACTAGTTGCTTAATATCTCCATCATTATAATCAGTAAATAAGGCAAATCCGACCGTAATAGAAAATGTGTAAGAGGCCCACAATATTTTCCAATGTCAGAAGTATTTTATGGGCTACATGGTGGTCTACATTATTAATCCACAGGAAGGCAGAGTTTGCTTTTCATTCTCTATGGGTCAAACTGATTCCATTGAGACAGGTCACCAATTGAAATCATCTGGTATATATTGTAACATTGAACAGACTGACACTAATATATTTTAACGAAACATACTTCAAGATAAGTGCTGAAATGTATTTATTCTCAAGTATTCACCTTCCCTCATTTTCAAGTTCATTAATTCTGCATTATGCTTCCTAAAGATGCTCCTCTCCATAATTAGGATTTTATTGCCATCGTACAATATTCATTTGCTTTTGATAATCTTTGAGACCCAGCAAACTTTCTGTTTTTCTGATAAACAATTGAACAATGACATACAATATCTAGTTTGAAAGGGATTTGGAGATCTGTTGGCAGAGCACTGGGCTGGGGGCCGGGAAAAACGAGTGAAAAGGGGAGAGGATTAGTCTGCAATGCCGCCGGGTATTTCCAAACAGTCCTTTTCAGATTTGCTTCATGTGCTGTGGGGACATCGTGCTGCTCTCTTAAGCACTCTTTCCACATGAACACAAGGAAATTGTTTAACCTTTTAAAATACAGAAGTTTTTCAAAATCGATGCAGTGATTTACTTTCTAGGGGAAGATCCATCCTCAGATCATTGGGATTTAAAATGTGGAAGATTACATATTGGATATTGCCATTTGCCTTGCTGCCCCATTAAAAAGGCTGTCCGTATAACATTACATTCCATTATAAGGAAAATAAGACCAATATTTATTTTCCATGTAGTATTAATCCATATGGTCTTATTTAAAAATATATAATTATTGGGATTTCAGTGATGCTGGAAAATATGTATTTCTTGTTTTCCTGTGGTCATGCGACCATGGTGAAGCTGGTAATTTCCCTTGGAACCCTGTGACTTCTGTCCTGATGGATCTTCATAGAGGAATTGCAGGAATTCCATAATACTGACCCAGATTATATATCCAAGACAGGATGGTGTATGATTTGAAGAGGAATTTGGATGTGATATGTTTCCATTGTATTGCTGTCATTGGCCTTCTCAGCTCACAGAAAAGGAAGATGCTACTGAATAATTTGCTGCTATTGACTCTATGGACATTACACTGGACAGTCACCAGGGACCAGGACCTCAAATAAAAATAAGTATTTGCATTGGTTCATTTTTAGCTTCTTAAACACCATTTTGGACAATAATGAACATTTTATCATTCCACTTGTCTGGACATTGTGGATGTTCACTGCCTTCTCTTCCAGCACCAGTGAAGCTCAGTTTGATTCTCTTCCAGTTCCTGTCAATGAGTACCCCTTGGATATTACTGGCATTCAGCAATGCCAGTAAAATCAAGGGGTACTGTCCATGTTTTCTTTTACTTGAGATTGTGATTACCTGTGGAAGGTTGTCATTGTGTGATGTGAATGTTACTTGACACTTGTCAGCCCAAGGCTAAATGTTATCCAGGCCTTTCCTGTATCCAGGTCAGTTTTATTATCCGAGTTGCTGTTAATGGAGTTACATACTCTCAGATTGTCAGTGAACAAGTCCATGCTTGACAAAATAAATCAGATACAGTATTTATATTATGTCAAGCTTATGTTTTAAGAACTCATGAATATGAGGAAAAGGAAAACATAAAGGAACTAAGGAGTTGCACAATTTTGAGATCCTGGCAAAAATTATGTAAGCGTAAAGATTATTTGTTGTCACTTATGCCCAATTGCTGCATCTCTTTAAAATTTGTTGATGTAAAGTCAAATAGCCATTACTTAGTACCTGGTGTGTTAACAAGGTAGGGGTGACATTTCGTTTTACACTTCTTCATTTGGATGTCTCATTTAGCATGGTTTTAAAGCCACAGTGACACAGCTACTGCCTTAATGCCCCTGTCCCACTTAGGAAATCTGAACGGAAACCTCTGGAGACTTTGCGCCCCACCCAAGGTTTTTGTGCGGTTCCCAGTGGTTCCTGGAGGTTTTTGTCAGTCTCCCTACCTGCTTCCACTACCTGCAACCTCCGGCAACCACCTGCAACCTCCGGGAACCGGACGGAAACCTTGGGTGTGGCGCAAAGTCTCCAGAGGTTTCCGCTCAGGTTTCCTAAGTGGGACAGGGGCATTTACAGTGCCAGAGACCTGAGTTCGATCCTGACTACGGGGCTGTCTGTATGGTGTATGTACGTTCTCTGCGTGGCCTGCGTGGGTTTTCTCCGAGATCTTCAGTTTCCTCCCACAGTCCAAAGGAGCACAGGTTTGCAGGTTAATTGGCTTGGTTATAAAATTATAAAATTGGCCCTAGTGTGCGTAGGGTAGTGTTACTGTGCGGGGATCGCTGGTCAGTGGAGACTCGGTGGGCCGAAGGGCCTGCTTCCACGCTGTATATCTAAACTAAACAAAATTGATATGATCATGAAAAAGCCCAATGAAATGGAATTGGGAAAAATAAGTGAGAGGCTAGCTTTGCATGGTTTCATCAAAAACTGACAAAGCCACCCCTGTTTAGTAGGATTTGGTAAGGCTGAAGTTAAAATATAATGGAATGGGAACATCATAAAAATGTAAGAAATAAAAAAAGACCTTATCCCATTCTGCTTATTTCATTCAAAGGATTAGGTCACAGGTAGTCCAGTTCATTTATGTGTTCTTCAGTCCCTATCACTCATATTCCACTGTAGCCTCTCAAGTTTAATGTTATATTTCTCATGCTCCCTCATAGCAAAAGTCTATCAAACTTTACTTAAAAAAAATTAAGCTCTCAGTATTCATTGCACTACATTAAATTACTCCCTTCACCAGTAACCTTAAGCCAGCAGAAGTTATATCTGCCCTGACTGTGGTTTAGGAATTCCTAAATTATCTCTTTCGTCATTTATTTGATCTCATATGTTAATATGTTTATACGTTATAGGAGCAGAATTAGACCATTAGACCACGTCTACGCCATCATTCAATCATGGTGAATCTATCTCTCCCTCTCAACCCCATTCTCCAGTCTTCTCCCATAATCCCTGACATCCTTAAGGGCCTGTCCCACTTGTCCGTCATTCGCTCGCCATTTACGCAACCTGCTAGCGTGTGAGTAGCGTGTGGGTAACACGTGGGTAGCACGTGGGTAGCGCGGGACGGGCACATGTAGTGGTGTGGAGGAGTGTGGACTTCATCCTGCACAAAATCTTCACTCGACACCGGCCTGTCACGTAACTGACGGCCAAAGTGGGACAGGCCCATTACTAATCAAGAATATGTTAATCTGCTCCATAAAAATACCCAGGAACTTGGCTTCCGCAGCCTTCTGTGGCAATGAATTCCACAGATTCACCGCCCTCTGACTAAATAAATTCGTCGTCTTCTCCATTCTAAAGGTACATCCTTTTACTCATTTTAATAGTGATGGATGCCTTACACCATGGGAAAAGTAGCCATCAGGGAAAAACGTTGAAAAATAATTGTTTTCTGAATGAGACCACTTTCATTTAAATCATCATGTAACTTAATTTAATCTAATGGATTGTGTTTATCAATTCTATGATACCATTTACTCTACTCTGCTTTGCTTCCATGGTTTCATGGCAGTTAGCGAGAAGATTTAGTTTGTGGTTAGAACCACAATAATTAAGGTTAAGATATATTTTTCAAGGATCTTGACAGTTGACTAATGTGGGGTTTGTTTGTATTCTGGTCGGGAAGTCTAATTGCTGGCAGTGCCCTGGACATGGGGATCCTTGGCAGGATATTACTTCTTAACAATTTTTACTGTGAATGATTCAAATACTTGGCCACAATAGCACTTTATTTGGAATGAAAAAAAATTCAGGCTCCCACACCACTTTGCATGCAGTTGCATGGAATATCAGTGCCGTTCCAAGTATATCAGCATTTCTGACCTGAACATTAATTATCCATGTTTTAGCCACCAGCGATTGCTGAATTCTAGAAATCAATGGAACCTGATGACATTGGTTAGAAAGAGTGCAATTTCTGTCTGCATGGGCTGAATATTTCACTTAGTTTTTATTCTGAAAAGTTCTCAATCAAATTTAGTTGCAGGAAATAATTGCTCTCACAGGGTTACATTTTGGCCTATTTAAAAAAAAGGGGCAAGCATCTGTTTTTAATTTAAATGTATAAAACTCAAGATGAATTGAGGAATGGGTCAGGTTTAACAGGCACAGTAGATGGATGTTGAGGAGGCTGAAAGGTGGCAAATAAAAATGTTAACATAGCTATCTTGACACCCTGATTGGAAATGCATGATACCCACCACGCTTTGTATCGTACAATCTATATAGCCTCCGATGCTCTGGATGGCAGGATTATTTCAGATGGGAACCTGTTACATGGGCCACATTTATCGCCCATCTCCAAGGTGGCAGCGAGCCGCCTTCCTGAACTGCTGCCATACATCTGGTGATGATTGTCCTGCAGTTGGGAAGAACCTTCCAGGATTTAGACCCAAGGACAATGAAGGAACATTGACCTATTTCCAAGTCATGTTGACACACATCTTGGAGAAGAGCCCACATGTGGTGGTGTGCTCATCAACCTGATGCTCTTGTTCTTCATGCTGTTGGAGATTGTGGGTTCAGAAGGCACCTCTTGGAGGTGACATTAAACCCATGCTCCGTCTGCTTGCTCAGGTGGAAGTGAACGTTTCTGTTGCAACACATCACTGAAGAGTTACCCCATTGATGTGACCAATATCTATCCCTCAGATAGACAGAAAATCCTGAAGTAACTCAGCGGGTCAGGCAGCATCTCGGGAGAAAAGGAATAGGTGACGTTTCAGTCTTCTAACTGAGCAGTCTCAGCCAACATCCAACAAAATCTTACTTGGTCATTAGTACATTGTTTTCTGGGAGCTTGCTGTTTACAGATGTGAGATGAGAACAGGGACTAGACTTCAAAGTATTTAGTTAGCTATAAAATGTTCAAGAATATGGGGCATGGATAGTGCTCAAAAAATGCAACTCCTGGTTTTCTTTCATGAGTCATTTGGATCAAGGCAATTCTGACAATGCAATTCAATTAAAATAAAAAATAATGCAAGGCAATCATGATGCTGCTGCAGTAGTAATTATTTACCTCTTCTAATAGCTGAAGAGCCATTTAGTTATATCTAAACGTTGAAAAGTTCATTAATACTGTGTAACGTCTGTAATATTTAAGCAAAATGACCTACTGTCAAGTTTTGCATTGCTAATCTCTGTTATGGAGAACCATAAGTAGATATCTGGTATAGTAGAATGGCACCTCGCTGTGCAAAGAAGGAATCAACATGACAGAAGGTCAAAGTAATGTCAGTCTCGGGAGGTTTGGAAGAAATTATTTACTGAGGGCCACAAAATAACTAAAGGAATATTGCTAACAGAGCAGAGGAACTTTCATGAAAATGATGGAAGTACTGTGTAAGTACAAACATTGTTGTGATGAAGAAAATATTATTGAGACTTTGTAAATATTAGGGATCTGCAAATCAATTAAAAGCCATGCTAGGAAAGATTAGGTGCTGCAAGTCTATATTTCTGTGGTGCAGTACTTCTGGAGATCTAAAAGGGGCACAGTACATGCAAATTACCAAGATCCAATGCCTCAGAAGCTGTTGCAAAGGGGCTAATGTCTGCTGAAGGCATCTGCAGGATCAGGAACACCTGAAAAGCAACCACCGACCCAATCTCAAACAGTGTGGAAGATGTTTTCTTTATATGGAATGAGAGCCAGTTCTATAACGTATTGTGCTTGTAGAGGATCCTGAGGATATGTCAAAGTAAGAGGATGTTATGCACTGGATTGTCAATAGTGGCAGATGTAGCAGTGAGGATAAGAGTGTTTGATTTAGTTTGAAATACAATATTTACATGGATATTGTAATAAAGTCAAACCAAGCAGTGGCTGGTTATCTTGTTATCCAAAATTCGGTTTTCTCGTTCCCCCTGCCAGCAGAAAGTTTATAAAGCGAATACATTTGTATTCTAGTATGTCTCTAGTATTTGATTTTCCATTCTGGGAAAAAGATTCTGACTGTCTACCATATCCATGGCATGCATGTCCTTCAACCTTCCCCATAGCTCGTTTTGCCCCACAGTCCAGTCCTTATGAGTGGTGCCCGATCCAGGCAAGCCCCAGGCTGTTGCGAGCCTCCAGCCATCTCCTTCCTTGGATGTGACATTCCTCTCCTCACCCGTCCTCCTTTAGGCCCTGTGGGCACCTCCAGCAGCTGACTTTGAGGGGGCGATAGGCCTGACCCCAGTCCCTCTCCTCTCCTTCTGGTCTTGCTCCTCACCCATCGCATCTGTCGTCGTCCTCTGGGGACTGAAGGAAAGGATAATTAAGCATCTAGCTTTTGATGTGACACCAGATGAAGGGACATCTAACCACACTGTGTTGGTCCTTTAACTGCAGAGCCAATAAAATCTCAATTCTTGTGGATTTAATTTGCAGACAGCAGGATTCTGGAGTAGTACTGGATAATGTGAAATGAAAATATTGGAAATACTCAGAAGGTCAGAAGATAAATAACTCATTGATTCGTGATGAACCTTTAGACTTCTGGAGAATTGTTTTACTCTTCATGGAGGGAAAGGAATGGAGGGTCTCAGCCAGCTGCTGCACCCGCTGAGTTTCTCCAGCAATTTTGTGTACCTTCGATCTTCCAGCATCTGCAGTTCCTTCTTGAACAAGGAATGGAGGGTTATGGTCTGAGTGCAGGTAGATGAGACTAGGTGAGAATAAGTGTTCGGCACAGACTAGAAGGGCCGAGATGGCCTGTTTCCATGCTGTAATTGTTATATGGTTATATGGTTATATATGATACTGTGCAAATTGCTGAGTTTTTCATAGAAACATAGAAAATAGGTGCAGGAGTAGGCCATTCGGCCCTTCGAGCCTGCACCGCCATTCAATATGATCATGGCTTTTCGATGTTTAGATATGACTAAATGGCTCTTCAGCTATTAGAAGAGGTAAATTGGATAACTTCACATTTATCCACATTATACTGCATCTGCCATGCATCTTCCCGCTCACTCAACCTGTCCAAGTCATCCTGCAACCTCCTAGCATCCTCATCGCAGTTCACACTGCCATCCAGCTTTGTGTTATCTGCAAATTTGCTAGTGTTACTTTTAATCCCATCATCCTACATGAAGAGCCCGCCAGCCTGCATGTGCGTTAATATGTCGACGCATGGCACAAGAATCGGAGCAGTTCGAAACTGCTCCGACAGGTAAGAGAAAAACTTTCTTCAGGAACGGGCCACTGCTCCGAAAATAGGGGCAGCGGGCCCGGAGAAGCTGGCACAGTTTGTGTAGCTGCCGCCGTGGAGGCTCTGTAAGGAGCTGGCGGGATAAGAATAGCGACTGAAGGCGCGGCCGGGACAGCGGACGCTGTGGAGGCTCAGCAGGAGCTGGCGGTTATAAATAGCAGCTGCTGGCTCAGGCCAGGACAGCGAATGCCGTATAGGCTCCGTAAAGGAGCTGACGGCTATAAATAGCGACTGCCGGCATGGCCGGGGCAGCGAACGCCGTGGAGGATCAGCAGGAACTGGCGGTTTTAAAAATAGTGCTGCCAGCTTGGCCAGGACAGCGGCTGCTGTGGTAGAATGGGGCTCCACTGGAGCAGGCAGCTGTTCGGAGCATCTGACGGGCAATGCCTGTACAGATTGGAGCTCCAAAAGGGAGTCAGCCAGAGGCCTGAGGAAGCAACACCTGGTTCAGGGTTGCGTTCTATTTTCTCCCCTAAGAAACTCCGTTGAGGCTCCAGAAGGGAGCAGGGACTCGGAGTCACTGGCAGGCGCAACCTGTCTTATGAGTAAAATAAATCAATAAATAAACAAACATACAAATAAATAAAGGAAAAAATTCATGGATGAATAAATTAATAAAATGGAGAAAGGAAACGTGCTCCTAGCTCAAGAGACATTTACAGGCTGTGTCAGTCCGATGCCTGTTGGAGCAACACCAGGTTCAAGGTTGTGTTATAATATCTCCCGCTCAGGGAAAAAGGGAAGTAATACCTGGCTCAGGGTTGCATTATATTTTCCCGCTCAAAAGAGGGGAGTGTTGGAGATTCTTACATAGATGACTCCAACTATGTGGATATTGATAAGGAAATCGAATCCCTGAACTAATGGGGGATATGCTTCATTTTTAATCATATGAAGGAGCTTCCGGCTCTTGTCACATATTTGCCATCCCTTTGAGGATAGGAGATTCACTGGAGGAAGATCTGGCTAAAAGTATCCGGGACATATGCCAGTCCACATAAACTGCCAGACTTTTGGATGTTCCATACGTTAATTTTATCAGTTGAGATTCCCAGTGATGATATGTAGGCAAAGAATTATGTCAGCAAGTCCAAAAACCGCACTGGAGTCATTATGGCCTTTTGCAAGTCAGTAGATGGGTCTCAACTCTCGGAAGTACAGAAAGCTGCATTATCTCTTCTCTGTAATACACAGTTGGGGCTGTTGCCTTCGCAAAATGCTATAAGGCATGAGATAATTCCCAAAATGGCTCATTTTTTACAGGGCCAGTAATGTGCAGCCTGCATAGTATCTCTTCAGAGAGGACTTGCGTAGCATGTTGAAGACTTGCAGGGGGAATTTAAGGCGGCTGCGGGGGTGGAGTACCATTCTAGGTGGTTAAAGCTCCAGTATTCCTGTGGGTTTTCACCCTGTATTCAAGGAGCAGGAAGTGCCGTTGAAGCTCCGGAAAGGAGCAGTCGGGAGTCACTAGTTGGCCTCGCAAGAACAGCTTGTTGAACCAGGCTTGCTGTATTGGCAGGCGTGACCTGTCCAGTGAGCCCCGCTGAGGCTCCGAAGGAGCAGCTGGCCAAAGGAGCAGCCTGTCGATCCAGGCTGAGAGAAACTGGCAACGCGATCTGCACAGTCAACTCCAGCAAAGGCTTCAAAAAAGGCAGAAGGCCACAGGAGTAGCATGTCGATGCAGCCTCAGAGTTATGACAGGCGTGGCTTGTTCAGTGAGCTCTGCTAAGGCTCCGAAGGAGCAGAAGGGGTCGAAGGAGCGGCGTGTCAAACCAGGCTGGGAATAACTGGTAGCATGACCTGCACTGTGAGCTCCAGCTAGGCTCTAAAGAGGCTGTAGGCCGAAGTAGTCGATCCCATTGGGCTCAGAAATGCTGGCAGGTGTGCCTTGCACAGCAATGTCACCTTTTGAGCTCTGGAAACGAGCTGTTTGGCAAGCGTGGGGCTGAATATGCGGTCAGACATGGTGTACAATGGAACTTCGCTGAAGCTCCAACAAGCAGGTCGACCTGAGCTCAGAGACACTGGCAGGTAAGGTCTCTTTATTAACCTCTGTAAAACTCCGAAATGGAGCAGTCTGGTGCCCCGGGTTTGGATTTACTGGCAGCATGGGCTGTCTAGTACCTTTCACTGTCTCTGGAGTAGATCAGGTGGATGCAGAGACATTGGCAACCTCTGTAAGTTCCAAGTAGGAACAGCTTGGTTCAGGGTAGACCATCTTGGGACTGGCTGGCCATATGGAACATATTGACCAGGGAAGTACTGCCTCAACATCTGTGATTGAGGTTATCAAGCTGCTCAGTAGAGTGAGGTAGGTTGAGGTTTCCCTCAACACATGCCTAATTCTTTCAGCTCAGTTGCCAGTTCATTGGAAACATCATTGCCATCCTGTCTGGGATAGGTAGCTACCAGTAGAAAGCCAGTCTGGCATGTAGCATTTTTTATCTGACCTGCAGGCTCATGTTGTGAATAGAAAATATATATATAATAATCTGTAGGCTCTTAATACCAGTATTCCTGATTGAGTGGCTGGTCGAAGAGAGTGTGTTGTGCTGAGACAGGTGGTTTCACTCAGAGGACTGCGGAGCAATTCCTGGTTCAGGGTTGCATTGTGTTATTTTCCACTCTGAGGAAGTAGGCTGAGGATTTGTCACGACTCTTAAAGTCAAGAGTTGACAAGGAACTCGTATTCCCACATCAAGTGGATGTTGTGTTTCAGTTGTAGTCATAAGGATCTGATTATATGTTATCAGCGAAATAAATAAACAAATAAATAAATAAATAGATAAATGCATCTTCCGTGGCAAGAGAAGCCAAACATTTCCGTCTGTACGGTCAATAAAGGAAATTATGGTTATCCAAGTGGAAACAAAGACATCTCACAATGGATGAGTAGTCTGCCCAAGAACAAGAGGGGCATATTTCTGATATGTCTCAATGTTACAGAAAAGTGGAGCATACCAAATCAGGTTAGGATTTGGCTAGTCTAATCATGTGTTTGGTTACCCAGTTTAAGATGGATAATTGTCTTTCAGCCATTTAGCTGATTCAGAGGATTAGGGCCTCAATCGATCTTGAAGATGCATACTTTGCCATATCTATACATGAGAGGCACAGATATATCTGGTGTTTTTGCTGACAAAGACAGTGGTGGAAAGTTTAGGCTCTACCTAGGGGTTGGCTTCAGGCCTAGGCTATTTACAAAGATTCTAAAGCTAATGCTGCCCTACTCAGATCAAAAGGGCATTGTGTCATGGAGTTTATAAACGACATGCAACGTTTGTAGCTGATAACACTCACGGGTTAACAGTAGATGCCTTCTGGATTGTGCCAGAAATTCCTGCCATTGCTGTTCCACCATCATTCCTGCTAGGATCCTTTTCCAGTTGGCCTTGGCCAGCTCCTCTCTCATACCTTCATAGTCCCCTTTGTTCAACTGCAACACTGACACATCTGATTTAACCTTCCCCCTCTCAAATTGCAGAATTAAACATTATATTATGGTCACTACCTCCTAGCAGTTCTTTTACCTTGAGTTCCCTTATTAAACATTATGGCTCATTAGACAACACAAAATCCAGAATTGCCTTCTCTCTGGTAGGCTCCAGTACAAGCTGCTCTAAGAATCCATCTTGGTGGCACTCTACAAACTCCCTTTCTTGGGGTCCAGAAACAACCTGATTTTCCCAGTCTACCTGCATATTGAAATCTCCCATAACAACAGTGGCACTATCTTTGTTACATGCCAATTTTAAATCCTGCTGTAACTTGCACCCTATATCCTGGCTACTGTTTGGGGGCCTGTAGATAACTCCCATTAGTGTCTTCTCACCTTTACAATTCCTCAATTCTATCCACAGCAACTACATTTTCAGCCCCTATGTCACCCCTCGCATGGGATTGAATTCCATCCCTCATCAACAGAACGACCCCACCTCTTCTGCCCACTTGCCTGTCCTATATATAGGACGTATAACCCTGAATATTCAATTCCCAGATCCTCCTGCAGCCATGTCTCTGTAATCCCCACAATGTCATAACTACCAATCTCTAAATGAGCCTCAAGCTCATCCACTTTACTTCTTATACTTCAGGCATTCATATATAATGGATGATCAGCCATGATCACATTGAATGGCGGTGCTGGCTTAAAGGGCCGAATGGCCTACTCCTGCACCGATTGTCTATTGTCTATTGTCTAAAATACTTTTAATCCATTACTCACCTCACCTTTCACATTGATTCTTACTCATACTCTCCTATCCCTTCATGAGCTTTCTGCCACATTAATTCTGGTGTCTTTCTTAACTTTTCCTATACTCTTTTTCCCTTTAACTCCATCCTTGTATTTCCAATTTGTTTCCTCCCCCCCACTATTTTGTTTAAACCCACCTGTGCAGCAGTGGCAAACCTGCCAGCCAGAATGCTGGTTGCCCACCTGTTAAGGTGCAATCCGTCCCTTTTGTACAATTCACTGTTACCCCAAAACAGATGCCAGTGGTCTAAGAATCTAAATCCCTGCCCCCTGCACCAGCTCCTCACCCACAAATTCAGATCCCCTATCTCCCTGTTCCTGCCCTCACCAGCACGAGGAACTGGAACCAGAGATAACCACCCTGGAGGTCCTGCTCCTCAGCCTTCTTCAGAGCTCTCTAAAGTCACGCTGCAGAATTTCTTTCCTCTTCTTCCCGACGTAAATTGTGCCGACATGCACAACCACTTCCGGCTGCTCACCTCCACCTTTGGGAATTCTCTGCAATCGGTCCATGACGTCCTGGATCCTCGCACCAGGGAGGCAACACACCATCCTTGAATCCTGCCTGTTGCCACAGAAACCACTCTCTGTACCTCTCACGATGGAGTCCCCGACTACCATGGCTCTGCCTGTCATCTGTCTCTTCGGCTTTGCTTCAGCGCCACGTTTTGACTCGCAGACCTGTCCCCCACTCAGAATGGCAGTGTCGTCTGCCCGACAGCTTCCAAGAGGATGAACCTGTTTTCAAGAGCTTTCAAGAGGGTCTCTAGTACTCCAAGCTTCTTTCCGTTCCTCATCATCACCGACCTTCTCTCTTCTGGTATCTTCGGTGTAATGATCTCGCTGTAGATCCTGTCCAGGAAACTCTCATTTTCCTGGGTGATCCTGAGGTCATCCAGTTGCCTCTTTGGTGCCCCAACACGGTCCTTCAGGAGCTGAACCTGGACACACTTTCCACAGTTGTAGCAGCCAGAGGCACCATCAGTGTCCCTGACCTCCCACATCCTGCACGCATCACACTGAATCAGCTTACCTGTCATTTCTTCACTGCGTCTCACCCTCCCCAACGTTTGGCGTAGTCTCCTCCCTCAGCCTCCTCGCCGAAGACTCTCGAGCCAGAGACTCTCACTTTTCTAACAAGGCACTTCCCTTGACAGGCTGCTCCTCTTCTCAGCCAATCCCCACACTCACTCTTTCACCTCCCGCTCCTCTGCCGACCTTGGAGGTAACCTGGTGCAATACTCTCACATCAATGCCAGCAGTATAATCATGTCAATATAATCACACAAGATATCCCACTGGATAGTATTAACTGGGTTTTGTTGGCGTAAAATCACTTATAACATTGTAATATCTTTCTTCTCTCCATTTGCATTGACCTTTCTTTTTCACCAAGCAGAATTTAAAGAGTAAACGTGCAGATGGATATTAAAAGTTTATACTAAAGTAATGTTTTTGAGCCAGCACAAAAACATACCAATAATCATCTCATTTAAATTGCAAGTGATAGAAATGTCTATTGGCAGGGTTAGTTTTTAGGGTTGGCTAAATTGCATCACCACATTTCTTTTGTCAATACTGAAAAAAAACACTAATGACTGTGCCGTTTTAATGTTGTCTTTCTTAAGAATAAATTGACAGGGACAATATTGCTTACATAGTAATTTTTTTTGCACACCATTACCCAAATGAACAATTGCTGGGGAGAGTGGGCCTGTAAAGGCAGGACAACAGGCAGTAGTTGCCGGGGTTTGTGATGAGACTCTTTAGGAGCCTGTGATGTCAATCACCTCATTACAAAACTAGTAATCTGCAGGAAGCGTGGCATTGAAAGGTACAGCACATCCCATAACACTCTGCCCTGACTGAGATGATTGCAGCTTTTTCTTAAAAGTGATTATTAAGAGACTGAAGAGCAAAACTGAATGCTTTATGAATATTTCATGTAAATGTAAGCACAGAGAGGAAATAGCACTTACTGGAGGGGAGCCTTGATTGATACAAGAGTGGCACTAAACACCTTGATTTTTGAAGGGTTTTAAACTCCTGTTTTCTCAATGACTGCTTCAAGGGCTTCAGCTAATAGTGAAATAAAACGGCATTGAGGTGAAGAGCTCTTCATTACCAGCTAGCATTAAACAAAAGCACAAATCTAAAACTGAATCCAATGGCTGAACAAAATGGGCTCGGCACTGGTTTGGGAAAGGTCCACAGAAAATGTTTAATCATTTAGGGCTTTCTGTGTTAGGCTAACTATCATTTTATTTTTGCGAGATCTATTCAGTGTAATAACTCTTCTCCTAATGGCATGCAGACAGCAAGACTACGAATGGGCAAGACCAATTTAATCTGCAATGATGGATGAACTTTGTAAGGAATCATCTTTTCCCTCACAACTTATCTTCCCCGATGACCACTGATGTGTATTCTTGTAAATATACACATCTTTGTTGAAGTCTGCCATGAATCTCTTTAATAAGGTGACCTTGAAGTAAGAGCAGTTTTGACTTTGAGAAAATTAGCAGGAAAGTGTACTTCGATATTGTTAGATGGGCGTGAACTGCCAATCAAGAGAGTGGAAATAATCAGTAATGCAGTCTGCCTCATTGTCTAAATCTCTCATGCAGCCTGTCATAGTGTCATTTCAGGCTTAACAAGGAGACCTTTTAAAAGGTCTCACAGACAAGAGAAATGTGTGCCTTATTGAAGACCTCCCAAGCCTCATATACTGCAAGTCTCATAGCATTCTATCAGAACCTGCAATCTGTTTGCCTGCAGTATTATCTTCCTTTGTTTGCCTGTTGTAAATTCATCAAGTGTAAAGCTTCTTTATTAATCATAATACTTCTGTTCAGTTTGCCATTCACTGTTAATAGTAAAATTCACCATCTTGTGTTAAAATCCACTCCAACCTTGATAAAAATGCTCAAGCACAATAAAGCGCATTTTCCAGACTTGAACACAGAATTATAACCTCCTTGGCAAAGTGCTTACACAGGGACAACATTTTTAAGATAAAATGCTATAATCAGTAATTACAAAAGCAATATTTGATATTTTTACATGTATTTATTTGCTGCGACAGCGAGAGATGCATTGTTTTTACGCATTGTGGTTCTGTTATGTTCGGGGGAGGAGGGGGGGAGGAAATACCCGTGCACCGATTATATATGACCGGTATTCAATTATTGGTGCATTAATGAGATGCAAAATGGGCTTTTTACAAGCAAATTTGTCATCTTCTACAATTTCCAACCTTATTTGATGTAATTGTTAGATCACAATGTCATCTTTTAAAATGCGATCGTATTGCCTAATCTTTTTTTGAATATTCAGACACTGCTGTTGATGCTGTAAGATGTATATAATGTGTGCTGCAACAGAATTCCTGTCTTGTGGATGCCGGGGCTTGGAGCATCTTTCAAAAGGAAAGCACAATTCTTCTAGCTGTGCATGAGGAAGAATTTCAATCAGGAAAATCTTGGCAGTTTTATTTAGGCCTCCGTCCAAGAGCTTGTGTATACAGGTTAAAAACAAGTGACTGAAGATCAATGACTATTTGGCTGGTGAAAGAGATGTTAGATGTGTTGGTAAATATTTGCATCTGAGGTTTCAGTGGATCAGGCAAAGGAACAAGATTTAGCTTGCTGTGTAAATGCACTGGACGCTTTGAGAATAGATGATGAGCATATTAAACTCAAAGCAGAAGTGGAAGAGGACACTTGCATAAGGCATTGTTAGGTATTTCAAAGTATGAGGGAGGAAACAAAATAGCTTTAGGGATGTGTAATTGAGTCAGAAGCTGAGTAATTTGCACATTATTCAGAGAGTAAGGCAGTAAATTGATAACAAAGTAAAATTAACAAGGGAACTATTAGATATGGAAACATATGCTTCTATGGGAATAATTAAATAATTGAACTGTATTCCCATCCTATTGCCTGTTCCTGACTCCAACTCATCACTCCTGATTCAATTATTTCATTTGTGACCCACTGCTTGAACTGAAAGTTCCCACTGAGAACTCCGACTTAGAGTTCCTTCCTTGGCTTCTTGCAAAGCTCTAAAATATGCATGTGCTTATAATGTGTAACCACAATGAAACTTCAGGAATCGTTTTCCTTGTGTACACATCTCCTTCCTTGATGTATGTGTTAGAAAATTGCTCACCTCCCCCAGCGCACAAGAAACAGATGCAGATCCAATGCACATTTCAAAGGACATTTGTTTAAGCTGTGCAATTTTTTTTCCCATTCTTATTCCACAAATATGTTTCATAAAGATGAGCTACCCTTGAATTTCATCTTGATCTAATCTCTGTGCGATAAGGTGTGTTATTTTCAATAAACATGTTCAAATAAAGTACTTCATTTGTTGGCATAACACACAAAATTTGAACTGGCACATTGCCAAAAACATTTCACTGGCCTTATTGTTATTTCCAGTGGAAGAAAGTATTACTTTGTAACAAAGTGCCTAGCCATATTTCTAACATTATATTCCGGAGTTCTCTTATGGATGGCAACCTTCAAGATGTTTAGAGGATGAAAGAAGAAACTGAAACTGAGGTGAGAAAAACTTCTTAGAATAAAGGGGAGGTCATTTAAAACTGAGGTGAGAAAAAAACGTTTTCACCCAGAGAGTTGTGAATTTATCGAATTCCCTGCCACAGAGGGCAGTGGAGGCCAAGTCACTGGATGGATTTAAGAGAGAGTTAGATAGAGCTCTAGGGGCTAGTGGAGTTAAGGGATATGGGGAGAAGGCAGGCATGGGTTATTGATAGGGGACGATCAACCATGATCACAATGAATGGCCGTGCTGGCTCGAAGGGCCGAATGGCCTCCTCCTGCACCTATTTTCTATGTTTCTATGTTTCTATGAATAATGAGCAAGAAAGAAATTTTGAGTGGATGCAAAGCATTATTATGTACATTTAGGAAACTCCGAATAGCAAAGAGGCTCATTCCCAAGTGGAGAATTATAAATTAAAAAAATAAATGCATGGTAAATGATAACTAAGATTTCTGGGAGAGACTTATATTTGGCACAGGTACAAACTAGACTTTGCACTGGCAAAATGTAGATTTTATAAGCGGGCAATATGGGATCTGGGAAACATTAAGGTTGGTGGTTGTGGAGGGCAGATTGCCAAAGGTGATGAGATCAGCAACAGTCTGGGAGATGATGGCGTGGTGTTCGTCTGTGGACTCATGGTCGTGGAGTAGGTATGAGGAGGTGTCCGAGAGCTGGTGCCTGGCCTTAGCATGGTGGAAGTCAGTCTGCCAGACTACAATGCCACCTCCCCTGTTAGCAGCAATAGTTACTCCAGCATTTTGTGTCTTTCCTTTATACTGGTTTACTCCAATTGATGAATAAAAGGTATTGACTGCAATAAATGTCCCTGCACTTGGTACTCATCCCTAGATCTGAAACTTCTAAAGCATTATTCAACACCAGGCCAATAGGCATTCCTGCTGCTCCTACAATTACATCTGTAGGAACCATTCATGCTTAGGCTAGTTACTGTTAGCATCTTATATTATTTTGTCTAGATATTTCTAGTGGTATTATTTTGAATGCTTGGGGGTGGGCTTTTGATATGTAGATGAACGTTACATATATCATACCAGGGGAGGGAGTGGCATATATCATATATCATCAGACCAGCCATGGGATTTGGAGAGAATACAGTTCTTACCAGATAGTAAGAATGGAAAGCTACAATTTGTATAAGAATAAAGAGGATCTGGTACCTTCACCTTTTTGTCTGTGCAACTACTTCAATAAATAACTAATGACTGGAAATAATGACTGGGAGATCCGTTTTTGCTTGTCTGCGTACGATCACTCCTACCTACCCATGGAGTAATGGCAACGGAAAGTTGGACATTGGAAAAGTTTGAAATTGCCATTACAACATCTTTCAGGCTTGCTCAAGTTAATCGGATTTTAATAAAATATTTTGTGAACATACTGCTGCTGCCTCAAGCTGGAATGCATTATTTGGTGCTGATAATCCAGCCAGAAACTTGAAGCAGGTGTCCAACATCACTGCCGGCATCATGGTTATTATTATGGAATTGTGGATACTCTGAAGGCACAAATAATAAAAATGTTAAAAATGCTCCACCACAGTATTTGGAGTAGCCTCTTGCATGACCCCTGACAGTTCCAGTCAAAGCTTCCATTGAACAAAACATCAGTAGCACTTTTACTCTCAGAAGCAGATTGATCTGTCATGCATTTTCAGCACATTCTATTTTTATTTTAGATTTTTATCACTGTGGACGCTCTGATTCCTGCATTGATGCTTGGATTTCCAGAAATCAATCAAGTGGGAGGCTCTGTTTTATCCAAAGACATTGTGTTGAAAAATGCTCTGCCTCCATTACTGGAAGAAATGGCTATTGTGGCTGTGTGAGCCTGAGTGATCAACATTCTCCACTGTCAGGTCTCTACCCAGTCGTCCAAGGAAAGATTGCAAACTTCTGGTTTGTGATCACATTTTAAATGAAATAGTTGGATAATTCATTTATTTCCAAATCTTTCCTCTTTTTCTTACGGAGTCATGAAAACACACATTACAGGAAAAGTGAACACACAGCACCTGCTTTGCAGTGCTATTTGAAAAAAATAACACCTATTTCTGGAGTACTCAATTGTAGCATATTTTCTGGTCCAATTCCACATCTCCAGTAAATTGGGTAGACACTTCCAATTGCAATGTGTATCTTTACTGATGACAGATTTTTTTGCATGAAAGGGCATTCAGTGATACCAATTCTTACTACAGCATTTCTGGCAGCTGTTATGTGGCAATGGTACATTACATGACTGCCATCAGAAACTTCCACTGAGTTTCATTGCCTTTTCAGCAATCTACACTACTTTGTTACATCTTGCACATTGGAGGGCTCGGTCCTTGCTTGAGCGATTACACCTGGGAGCAGTGGGAAAGCAGATGGTTGTAAACCAGGGGAAGAAAACAAGCCTCGGGGATAAGATTCATGTGGTGTGCCAGGTCAGTAAGGCTCCCCCTGGATAGGCAATCAGAGACACCTTAAATGTTTGGAAATGCTCCTCTTTCTAAGATTCAACCACAAGCCAAGATGCATACACCAGTCTGAAACAAATTGGATACCATGACTTTGCAGCTATTTCCTCGAAATGGACAAGAAACCCTGGTAAAATGTCAAAATTCTATTTAATTCCTGAGGACTGCACATACTGAGAAAAAAAGTATCCCTTTGGCATTAGTGCTGATAATGGTGATGCATATCCATTAGACTAACGCCACTCATGAGCTTGGCATGAACATAGGACAACATAGCATAGGAACAGGCCCTTAGGCCCACACTGTCTTTGCCGAACATGATGCCAAGTTAACCTGATCGCCACTGTCTGCATGTAATCTATATCCCTCCATTCCCTGCATATGCCCCTATTGAAACTGTTAACAAGTAAATATGCCTCAGAAGCACTTGATGCTGCAGGTGCATTGGCTGAAGGACTGAGGGCATGGCTTGAAAATAATGATCATATTATCATTGACATGCACCTACTAGGAAACAATTGAGCATTTTCATGCAGGGATAAGTTGTTGCCCATCAAGACAATTTGAATATTCCAAACACAATCAACTCTGGAGGCCATCATTCTTGATAGATGTTTGTGCATTAGTAGTAGCCATAGAGCTTCTTGCTAATATGGAGAACCATGAGATTTGCTTTGAGTAATGGTTTAGGTTTAGGTTTATTATTTTCACGTGTACTGAGGTACAGGGAAATGCTTTGTTTTACAGGCTATACAAACAGATCAGATATACCAAACGTAAATACAATCAAGTTAAGCTCAAGTACAGCAGATAGAGCAAAGGGGAAGATACAAAATGCTGAATATATTTTCAGTATTGTAGCACATCAGTTCCATGGGCAAAGTCCAATGTCCACAATGGGGTAGTGGTGAATCGGCAATATCCTAGCTTATGGAAGGACCGTTCAGAAGCCTGGCAACCGAGTATGGTGGTGTGAGCATTCAATCTTCTGTACATTCAGTATGGAATGTATGGATTCAATATGGAGATATGGAAAGAGCCTTGGAAAGTGGATGTCCAATGAACTTTGCCTTTCTCATTACTGGCACATTTTCTGAACAGCATTGAAACACATTGATCATCATTGCAATCAAACCAAGGGCATGAAAGACCTTAAGGACAAACCAAGGCCATCAAGCCTCTGTGATAATTTAAATTGTCCCTTCTTACTGCCCATTCCCTGTTGGATTGCAACCTTGTCGTGGTCGGGGAGCTTGTGTGTCTCAGCGACCCCTAGAGCTATGCCAGCGGGAGATTCGTCTCCTGTTAGGGTCTCCCATGCTGGACAGGTCAAAGGGTAGAGGTGAGATGAAGAGCGATCCACTGGTCCTCCAGGTTGGAGGTTGAGCACGGGGCTAACAACCCTGTCTCGTAAAACGAATGTGTTACGGAAACAGCAACTGAAGGAATCAACACTACTGGACGTGACCTGGGGTAGTGTCCAGAAACTAGCCCAGAACAGACAGGAGTGGAGGACCTTCATTGTTGCCCTACATGCCAGGAGGCATAATAGGCAGAAGATAAGGAGAACGGACTTCTTACCGTCCAGTATGGAGATTGCTGATTATTTAGCTGTCTCAGCGTTATTGCATTAGTAGCATAGTCATTGAGTTTGTGTTGGAGGAAACTTTCAGTGATCTCACTTTCAATTTCAGCTATCTGAATGTAACAAGTGGACAGTGAGAGAATCCCTGTAACAAATGGAGTCCTGACATGCTTCTGGCACTTGGTCCCAGCAACTGTGCAGATGTTAAGCTGAAAATTTTAGTACAGTTTTTGTTTTAGAGATACAGTATGGAAATAGGCCCTTCAGCCAACAAAGTCCTCTCCAATCATCGATCATCCATTCACACTAGTTCTATGTCATCATAGGACCCAAGTATTGGATCATGTACGGTTTGTCTTACATGGAATCATTGCCATAAAACATGCACTTGCACTGTTGCTGAAGGATCATGTTCTACACCAGTGATCCTGGATGAATTGTCATGAGTACATCAAGCAACATGCTTTAGTGCATCTAAAACAAAACTAATGCATTTCTAAGCAATTTTCAGATTCTAAAATGATATTACATGCACCAAACATACACTATATTTGCAAAGTCTGTTACATATTGTTTTCGTATTGTATATGAATCATACTTTGTACTTTGATTTACATTAATTCTCACCAGACCTAATGGTATTTTCTTGTTGTTTGTATTAACAACTTAAAATGGTTCAATATGGCTTCCCTGCTACAAATGTAAAGAAACTCAATCATTGTTTCTAACATCAGTCAGGCAATTCCAAAAGTAATTTTGACGAAGAAGCCCTTAGGTGAAAATTGAGAGTAATTTTCAAATTTGATGTGATAATGATGATGAGACATTACATATTTACACATAGTATAACACAGTCAAACCTGAACACTTTTAACAAACACAAAATTAGAGATACGTCAAATTAGAATGTTAATTTGCTTGTGGGATGTTTTTGTAGAAATCCTTGTTTGTAATACTATGATTAAAGCAGTATCATTTAAGTGGACCTGGGATCTGAGAATATTCCACCTCTGGGTTTTCCTTTATCTAATATCTGGGGGGTTTGTCCACTAATTGATGGAGATACATTGCTATGGTTAGCAGCAAATCCATTAATCTTGTAGCAAGCTTTCCACAAGATAGTATAAAGTTAACCAGTTGAACCTTGCTCTTTTTTTTCCAATCTACCAATTCATATATAAGTGAAAATGTCTTAGAGCATGATAATGTATTACAAATTACAACTTATAATTAATGAAATTTAATTCAGATTTAATGGAACTTTGTTTGAGCCACGATTCTTCCCCAGAGGAGGGAATAATTGAAATGTTACTTCAGGAAAGAGTAATTGAAAAAGCAGAGGGAGTAATTAAGGAAAAGCTCTTCTCTTGAGGGGAGAATAATTTAGGAAACGACTTCCCAAAGAAGAAAGTATTCGAGGTGAAACTTTTCCCCAGGCAGGCAAACAATATGACTAGACATTTTGCCGAAAGGGAAGGATAATGGCAAAGGTTCCATTCCTAGGTAAGGAGTAATCTAGATGAGGCTCTTCACCAGTGAGGAGACTATTCAGGGCATGGTTCTGTCCCACAAGAGGGAGTGATAAAACAAAATTATTCCCACAGTGGTGTGTAATTGGATTAAGCTCTCCCCCAGAAGAGGGAGGGGTCAAGACTGGGCTCTTTCCCTGAGGGGAAAGTAAATGACACAGGCTCTTCCAATGGAGTGAGTAATGGAAACAAGACTCTGCCTAACAGGTATTGTTATATAAGTCAAGACTCTCCCAAGACTGAAGGAAGTGATTACTTCAAGAGTCTTTTCCAAGATCGTAATCCAGCTCACGGAAAGATAGATTTTATTTATCAGGGGAGAAGGTGCAACAGACAAAATACTTCCACAAAGAGGAAGGTAATTGAGAAGGACTCTCTACCAAAGTCGGGAGTTATCAAGATACGGTAATTGTGGCTCTTCCCCAGAGGGGCAAGGAACGGGAGGCAGCTTCTTCCCCATTGGGAAAGGTAATACCCAAATACTCTTCCCCAGAGTAGGAAGTAACAGAGAAAAGCTTTTCCCCAGAAGCAAGAATAATTAAGATGAGGCTTTTCCTTAGAGGAAAGTTTAATGTGGACAAGGCTCTTCCCACGTGGTAGGACTAATTGAGATGAGGCTCTTCCTCAAAGGATGGAACAATCACAGTTTCCCTCTCCAGTGAGTGGGTAATCAAGATAATGCTTTGAGCTTTATGGGAGCATAATCAAATCAAGACTTCCTCCACCCGTGGAAGCTGAAATTCAGTTTTAGAATATGAAGGCACCAACCATACACTGAAACGTGCTTGCCATGCTTCCAGCTGTGGAGTTGGAACAGTGATTAGTCACTTTATGCTCCGTGGCTGTGAAAAGTCTATTGTTCGTGCATCATACACACTGAATAAAAGTGTAAAGAAATGTTATTCAGACAGAGAAGGAGGTGTTTCCAATTACCTTTAGATTTACAGGATTTCACTAATTCTTGCTGGGAAGATTATTCACACTGATTATTGACTATAAACTACCGTTAGCCATGTTTGCACATCCCACAATGGTAGCTTCAACAATGCAGAGGGAGCCCATCCTTTTGTTTGAATACATCTCTGTATATACAACATTTTAATGAAACTCTACGATAAATTGTTGTCATTACCATGGGAAGAAGCCACGAATAGTATACGCAAATAAATTTGTAATGTAGTCAGTGGAAGATGATAACATAGAAAGATTGTGTATACACATTAACGAGGTGGACAGACTGAAGATAGTTGGGGGTGGGACATTGCTCCAAGAAGTCCTGTAGTGGTATACCAAATTAGATGGTTGATCCCCAAACATGACCGACTTAGTTCTACCAAGCTATGTCTCTAATCATTGGTGTGCTTGCTTCTTCATGCTCATGACTGCCGTTTTATTCTGACCCCTTGATCAAATGCTGACACAAATTCAAGTATAATCACTCTCATCTCACACACTGGACTTCAGCTCTGTGGCACTTACTTGGACAAGAGTGAGAGCCGAGAGGTCCTGACAAAATGTAATCCCCTGGGCCATGGGGAGCAGATAATTAATGGGTAAATGATAGAAGATATAAATGGCCAGGTGATAGTCTTTCATTTCTAACATGACTATTTCCCATCAAGCAATAGGTGATGGAAGAATTTGTGGGTAATTGTGCATCTATAATGAGTTCATCTGTAATTCCCAATTCTCCCTTTTGCAACCTTAATAGCACATTGATTGAACGTGCTCATGATTTCTTCCCACATAGACTTGGCTGAAGCTATTTCAATACTTTTTTGAAGATACTCCTCTGTTCTCTCAATTTGTGATTTGTAGCTTCTGTTCACTTGGTGAATTGCCGTAAACTGGTAGTGGGGCTGTGCCCTTTATATGTTTCTTTTCCATAGAGATGGAATAGTGTTTTTTTTTGTGTTTATATTTTATGGCCTATGATTGTATTGCCAAACGTGCCTGTTATAAAAATGTCAAATTTCAGTGACAGCCTTAAATAAAACAAACAAACTGCAGATCTGAACCCTGCAGGCAACCATATCACATTATTTTTGGTAAGTCTGACTCAGTCTGGATGAAGGCTCACTCCTTCCTGCTATCAATAAATAATTTAATCATGCATCGACTTTTGCTTTAAAAACAAATGTATGTAGATTTACCCAGTGCGGACCAGGCTGGAAAACATTTTGATTAACTCTGTCAGATTAGTTCTAGATCAAACTTGAAACCAGTGCCTGGGGTGGTGAAGTGAAGTAGGGTGGCACAATAGTCTGTCAGATACTCCGCCACTCCTGTCATTGGCGCTAACCTATATTTAGAATTAAATATGTCGAACTCCAGATACCATTCTCATAGACCCCGGTCTGCACTTTTTAACATTTCTGAATTTGATTAAGAAAATGGCATTTTGGCTGGCATTGCATATGAATCCAATATCACTGAGATGAAGAGTTCTGGCTAAGTTTTGGAATAATTGCCAGTAATTAATTTTTTAAATCTTCAAACTTTGCTCTATGAATAAAAGCACATTTCAGCTTCAGTTTGAATTGTCTGCATATTTGAAATGCAAAGCAAAACTAAATTATGTGAAATGTGAATAATTTCATGGTATGAACCTTCCTTTGTTGAATGAAGTGTCGTCCTGTAACATTATCGAATGTTGTAAATACTGTCACCATTCCCGATGGGTTCATAGTTGCTTGTCCGGTTTTAGTTTCATTTGCAGCAGGAGTGCGAAGAGCCATTAGGGATTGTTTGGATTAAATGTATTTCAGAAAGAGCTTCATGTCATTCCAAATTGTATCTATCACATGATGCAGCCAGCTGGCATGTCTGCAGTGTTTGCAATGTGTTTGGACTTACAGTAACTGATTTAATTATAACCGAAGGTATACTGAGTGGAACCATTTAATGGGGAAATGTTTGTCCTGATCTGATTTCTCTAAATCAGGAGTTTCACTGCAGCTGGACCAGATTCATTGAGAAATGATAACAACTCAATGAACAGGAAAACCAAAGATTAATGCTTTGTTCC
This sequence comes from Leucoraja erinaceus, assembly GCF_028641065.1. Taxonomy (NCBI): domain Eukaryota; kingdom Metazoa; phylum Chordata; class Chondrichthyes; order Rajiformes; family Rajidae; genus Leucoraja; species Leucoraja erinaceus. The sequence goes on from NC_073385.1 coordinate 45,605,055, forward strand.
ACATATTACAATAATCTTGGTGCAGCCCCATCCTGAACAGTCTGTTCAGTACATGGTGGGTATTATTGAGGGATGGAAAAAAGTTCAGAGCAGGACACAAGATTAAAAGCTACTTTAAAAATCACTGGTGAGAACAATAGGTCTGGAAATGAATTGTTTTCACATGCATTCAAATTGCAGATCCATTAATCTAGATTAGATGTGAAGAGGGTCAAAGGGTCAATTAATTCCACACTAGGTTGTTGCTTGGGTAGTGATTTTAGGGCCAACATTCAGAAGTTGGACAAGTTACTGGTGAAGAAATAATGTTAAAAATATGACTGCTAAATACCAGATGTTAAAGGCAGAAAGAAGAGATTCTGAAGATCAATAGATCATATCAAATCATGACAGACCATCTGAAACAATGCACTCTGCTAGAATTGTACTTGGTTTTCCACTGCGATGATGCATTCTCGCATGGACTGATATAATGTCAATGCAGTGTGTACCTATGGACAGCATACGTTGAAGCATCTCTGAAAGGTTTCTTAAACTGTGCCTCCCAAATCTGTGAGCTTAAGCACTTTGGATAAGGACTGGAGAAGTCTACCATCTCCAAGTTGCACACAATCCTGACCTGTAAATACATCATCATTGCCGGGTGAAAGATGAAAGACACATGAATCCCTAATGAATAGTATTGACTACCTTAAGCAGATTGTTAGCAATGGTTCAAGAAGGCAATTCACCACCATCTTTTTATGTTCAACTTGGAAATGCACAGTAAATAATGGCCTCACCTGAAACAGATACGTCCTTGAATGAATAAAAGTGTTGACTGATAGAGATTCTAATAATTGGTCTCAGCTGGAACATTTTTAATCACCTGAAGTGTGGAGGTGATGGTACAGTGGGATGGTGAGGAGTAATATTCCTGAATTTTTCAACCCCCAGAAGGTTGATCATTTGGTGGAAAATATGAGGAGTGTGCTTGTTTGTTTGCAGGACAGCACAGGATAGAACCAATCGGGAGTATTCTGTTTAGCTTTGAGCTTTGCAGCCTTGGTAAGGCCTGCGACCTGAGCAAGGATGCTACACAGATTCACCAGAATGATAATGCATCACAAAGTGTTGTATTATAAGGACAGATTACATAAATATGACTTTATCGAGTTTAAACATTTGATCGGTGAGGTAATAGCAATGATACATTACAAAAGATATAGCGGTGGTAAAGAAGCTTCAGAGTAGATTTTCTGGAATGGTTCCATGGTTGAGGGACTTCTCAGCAGCCATGTTAGACTGGTGAAGCTGCCACAATTTACTTGAAACAAGGAAAGTTGAAGACATTTGATAGAGATCATAGTCATATCATGCGGAGACAGGCCCTTTGTCCCAATGTGCCCACACTGACCAACATGTCCCTACACTAGTCCTGCCTATCTGCATTTGGCCCATATTCCTCTAATCCTGTTCTATCCATGTACCTGTCTAATTGTTTCACAATCAATCACAATCACAATCACAATAATACTTTATTAGCCAAGTATGTTTTGCAACATTCTAGGAATTTAATTTGCCAAGACAGTATAAAAAGCAACGGAACACATAAAATATATTTTAACATAAACATCCACCACAGTGACTCCTCCACATTCCTCACTGTAATGGAAGGTGAAAAAAAAGTTTAAATCTCTTCCCCTCTTTACTCTCCCGTGGTCGGGGCGATCAGCCCTCGATTGACGGGACGATCTTGACTCCCGTAGCCGGCGGCATTAGGGCCTTCCGCATCGGGGTAAAAAGTTCCTGCATTGGGGGTTGTCAGCTCCCCTGCGCCGAGTGATCGAACCCCGTGTCAGGGCTGGTCGAGCATCTGCATCGTTGGAGCTCTGGACTAGCCTCTTAAACGTTGTGATAGTCCCTGCCCCAGCTACCTCCTCTGACAGCTTGTTCTATACACCCACCAATCTTTGTGTGAAAAAGTTACCCCTCAGATTCCAATTAAATCTTTCCCCCTTCACCTTCAACTTATGTTCTCTGGTTCTCGATTCCCCCACTTTAGGCAAAGAGGTGCAAAGATCTCAATGCATAAAAAGGTATGAACACTTTATGATCTCCAGAGATGCCACTGAGTTAATCCAGCATTTTGTGTCTTTCTCTGAACATTTATGTTCATCAAATAAAAACATTTTCTATTCTTTTAAAATTAAATTGAAACATTCCATGAAACCTCTCTCCAGTAGAAATTAATCAAAAACAACATTCTGACTAAAATCAAATGAAGAAAATTGTTTCATCTTCAACTGTAAACAAATGGTGATTGAAACACATGTTTTGGCTGAAACATTAATTATAACATAATTTGCAGCAGAGATTTGATTTCTTAGTTGTGACTCCGCCAACAGTGAGGTGCACTGCACAGTCCACCTGTATAAAACAGCTGACTCACAGAGCTGCATTTGCATTGGAGTCTGTACTAGTCGGTGTTGTGCAGTTCAGGTGCATTTTATGTCAACCTTGACTTTGTGAGTAGACCTCCTACTTCTGAGTCAGAAGGTTCCAAATCTATGTTCCGCCCCAGGGAGATGAGTGCATAATCTTGCCAGATGTTCCAGTTTAGTATGGATGGAGAATTGTGCTGTTTTTTGGCACAGATGTTAAACAGAAGCCCCATCTACTCTATTAGCTGTGCAAAAATGACCATACAGGAAGGCTTGAGATTAATAAAAGATTCCATATAAATGTTGATCTTCTTTCAAGCCTTGTTCTGCAGAGCAGTATTGGGTGCAATCCCAATGTAATCATCATGATTGTATCATGAAGATTTTTTGAGATGTTTTATGTCTCTAAAATGCTATTAAGATTTTCAAGCGATTATTTTGATTCACCAAATTTAGAGTTGCAATTTTCACCCACAGTGCTCTTTGTTACCCCTGATATTTTTATTACTATTCCTGCTGTTGCAGCAAGGTGTTTTTAATGAAGTTTGGCTGTCGTGGGATTTTAATTATGCACACAAGGATCTGCAGATGCTGGTTTACAAAATAAGACACAAAGTGCTGGAGTAACTCAGCGATTAGGTGAGTGCTGGAGTAACTCAGCAGGTACATGAATAGGTGATATTTTCTTTTCCCCACCCCCCCTACAATCAGTCTGAAGAAGGGTCCTTCCCAAAACATCAGCTATGCATGTTCTCCAGAGATGCTGTCTGACCCGCTGAGTTATTCCAGCACTTTATGTGATTTTAATTATCTTATGTCAGGCCTTATAAAGCCCAGTCAGGCTTCTTTAACCAGCTGCATCACCTTTCCCGAAACATGCGCAGCCTGGACCTCAATCCTGGAAGTTAAGGGCCTGTCCCACTTACATGATTTTATCTCACTTACATGTTGCGGGGTGACGCCTGTAAGGTCGTGAGTAGTCGCCCAAAGAGTCGTACCGGTTTCTAGTCACTGCTGGAATTTCAACATTTGAAAATTTTCGGCGACCTGCTGCGACTATGATGGGTGCGGGCAGTTACCGAAAAAATCACGTAAGTGGGACAGGCCCTTTAGACATCAGGAATCTGACAGGAATAGTTACATCATGTTTCATGAGAAATCAAAATGATATTATGGAGGAGATCACTTTATGAAAGTCTCTGGATCTGAATGCCCAAAGACAGTAAGGAAAACAGTTGTTTTGTTTAGTTTATTATCACGGGTACTGCGGTACAGTGAAAAGCTATTTCTTGTGTGCTAACCAGTCAGCAAAAAGTCTATACATGATTAAACTCAAGCACAGCCACACGATAAAGGATATATTTAGTGCAAGATAAATTCCAGTAAAGTCCGATTAAAGATAGCACAAGAGTCTTCAATGAGGTAGATAGTAGCTCAGGACTGCTCTCTAGTTGTTAGGACGGTTCGGTTGCCTGATAGCAGCTGGGAAGAAACTGGGAAGAACTAGTGTCGATGACATCGGCTAGATTTTGTGAACCTTTCTCAATGCTTCATTCTCTTCAAGCAACTCCCTATCCCCCCACACCACAAACTCAACCCCAGCCTTCACCTACTCCCCCCAATGCTGCAAGGGATGGTTGGTGGTGAGATTATACATGTTGGAAATGCTCAGCACACCAGGTAGCATCTCTGTCAGCAAAGCAAAATATTTGTTCCAGGGCAATGACCACATAAAGCATGAAGTATTAAATGTTACACAAAAAAGCTGGAGAAACTCAGCGGGTGCAGCAGCATCTATGGAGCGAAGGAAATAGGCTACGTTTCAGGCCGAAACCCTTCTTCAGACCTTGAAGAAGTATTAAATGTTTCTCTCTTCATGGATACTGGATGACCCACTGCGCATTTTTCATCTTGCCTTTTTTCTTCACAGATTCCCAGCATTGCGAGTAGTTTGCTGTTTTTCTCAGAATAATCACGTTGGATGTGCCACTTGGAGCCCTTCTATTCATGGGTGTGGAGGTTTGAGGTCTTCAAATGTGTCAAATTTCCTTCTTCCTTGGCTGTTGATCTTTCCCCATGAAGCATCAGCAGGACTGGAACCTTCCTGCTGTCCCTTTCAACTCAGCTTCTGAACCCCAGCTGCACCCTCCCCCATTTATCCAAATTGCATGTTAGGTCTCTGCAGAAATATTCCCACCTGAAGGATCAGAATTGTTGCAGGCTGGATATAAGTGATTTGTCACCTTCTCCAGATATGAGTTGCTGGCAACTGAGGTGTTGGGTGACAGCATCTGTGAGAGCGGATGGTGGGGAAAGCATTGATGGGAAGGTGTGGGAAGAACAAAATAGGATTAGTGCAGATAGTTTCTTGATGGTCAGCATAAATGCAGTGGCCAAAGGGACTAATTTTATGCTGCATGGTTCAATGATATTGAGGTGGAATATATCCAGCCCTGGATTACTTTACTTCATCACCTCCACCTGTCTGTTGCTTAGGTTCTGTGTTAAATATGTTGAGGAACACATGGGCTGTGTATTGTTATCATGACTAAATATTTGGCAAAATCAAGGAAAGCATCAAAAGAATGCCATTAAAAAATTAATTTATACATTCACTGCAAATTAATGACCCTAAAATTATTCCTCACATGGAATAAAAGACCTCCAACTCATTGCTTGAAACACCATTAGGGATCTATAAGTGATCTATACATTACCATTCGTCATTGGTAAAGACTTGGGACTAATGTGTTACAATCCTTGGTTTAAGTTTCAATTAACCCAATTTGGAACATTCATACGTCATTCATGACACGCACATCCTGACATCTCCATCAAAAAGGAGTGATGATAATTAGTTTGGGTCTCTAAGTGGATAGAACTCACAACCAGTCATTCGTTGGACCAATGAACATCCCATTTTCCTGAATTTGTACAGTAGCACAGCCTATGAGTTTATGAGTGCAACCCAGCTGATGTTCCCAGTCAAATATTCAATGTCCGGAAAAATAGATTATATTTTAATCTTGGGTCCATGTATTTGCTGAGGCATTTACTTTCATAATCTAGTTAAGTGACTTTAAGGAGACAGGAGAACAAAATGTTGCCCATGAAATAATTACTAAAATATTACTGGCGACACAAGCATATCTTTCACTGGCTACTAAGAGCACAGCTGTAACAGTTTCAACCTTTATTTCAAAATTGCCTTGCGTTCGGTAGAAAGTTTGGTACTTGCCTGTAAACTCCGAATTGTCTCCTGTACTTCAGATTTGAAAGAGTTGCCAGAACCATTGCTGTTTCATTCATGGAATCAGCTTTCTCTGATTCCATGGTCTCAAATTTCTGGTCCTTTGGTGTAACACTTGTTAATAGTCAGCTCTGTCATTGCCCCATGGTGGTTATCTCTGTCAAAAACATTCATAACTTGGCCTTAATTAGAGTGACATAAACTGATACATCTTAATTATGCAGCATGTTGTGGTGAAGCAGGGAAAATGATGCTATTCAGGCATTTGGGAAAATTTGGTCAGGCTGCATAACTAAGTGGAAAAAGATCAGTGACAAAAATGTTTGTGCTGCTTTAACTGCTGCTCAGTCAAAGTACCAATGGGAAAATGTAACCCATGATGTTGAACAGATTAATTATTTTATAGTCATAAATTAGTAGTCAAAGACTAAAACCTTGGTGGTTTACAGGATTAACATTTATTCGTAGCTAAATTTAAGTGGGCTTTGGTCTTTTGAAAATCTTTACTGTGTTATTATTAAGATTATTTTCCCCTCCTGCCTTCTTCACAACCTTTGCATGACTTGTTCAAGGTTTACAGATCCACTTTTCTGCATTTTGTTTGAAACCACACTGGAAAAGCCTTCTTGCACTGACGGCTGTCTATGGATTTTGAAATGCACGGGTGAGGTTTGCAGCACCGACTTACTGCCTCTGACAGTGTCCTGCCTTCCTAGTTAGTGCAGGAAGCTGTGTGATGTCAACTCTCCCCAAGGAATACACTGATTTCAATAACCTTTTTTTTTAAAGACAGGCCTCTCAAATGTCTTCCAGGGCTTATTTTTAAGAATGAACTCTTCTTATTAAAAGTGCAATAAATTAATTTAATATAAAGCAATAGGTAAATGAACTGTAACTCCTGTTTCGATGTTATGGCAGATTTATCATTTAGACAATCATTTCAGATCACTGAGGACAAGTTAAGGTGGAGCGGCTGAGTAACTTTCTCTTTCTGTCATATTACCCAGTCTTCTTTTGAATGATTTTCTAATTCCTCAATCTCCCTTTGGTCACACCACTTGCTCCTCTATAGTCACCTCTGAGAAGATTAACCCTTTCATTAGGAAGCCTGACCAGGGTCAAACTGCTGCTTGGCTTCAGAACTCTTGCTCCCTTTGATCTATCAAGGACGGAGAAATTATTAGCAAATTCTAAGCCTTACCATGTGATCTGTTTTTTGTAAATTTGTAAAAATTATTCCTAATCCTATTATGTGGCCCAGGGCAAACCTGCACTAAATATATGAGACCTTTGTTATGCAGCAGCAAGATGATAAAGGAATTCTGAATCTGGTCGCATTCCGAGTTATGGGAAGCTGGACACTTCACTAATCCTTTGCCATAGCCAACACCTTTGATGAATGCTTTCATTTATGACCATTGATGCCACTCACTTAATTTTGCAAAGCTAAAAAAAAAAAACAACACTTGGCCTTTTTGGTTAGCATTGGATTTTAATGCACTTCTAGACAGAGTTAGGTAATTGTGAACGCTTCTGTGTGATATCTGCATGCTCATTATTCAGCCATATATCTTATTAATCAGAGGTAGGAAAATTAGAATTTTACATCTCTCATCTCCTCTTTTCAGTGCAGACACCTTGCAGACAAAAGTCACTATCTTAACCCAAATTCTAGCTGACAATGCGTATCAGCCCTTGCTATTTTCAGTCATTGTTGTGCCAATCTTGTATCTACCCACGGACATTTTTTGAAAGAAAGAGTGTATTTCCTAGAGACTCTACCCCACGCAACTTCCACAGCTTTTATTGTAGAAAAAGGAAAACCTGTATTTTTTTCTCTCCTGTTTTAGAACTGTCGCTCAGTGGGTCACTCTTGCTGATTAAACTGGTCTTACACAATTAAGACAGTGTGTTCACGTCTACTGCTCGTTTGCAAAAAAAATTGCAAAAGCTGAGGTGAGTTTATTTCTAAATTGTTCATACCTTTTTTTTATTAGTTTATCAACATTGTCATAGCATTGAAAAGTACAGGTTTAAATCAACTAAAATCCCAAAATATAAGTCATTGATTATATTGTTCTTTAAGCTGCTAGATGGCAGAATTCAATTGAATTGAATGGTAATGTTTGAGATATTTTCTTAATTATTGCAATCTTACAAAAATAGAAGTATATACTAAAATGTGCATAACTGAACTATGAATTCTTGCAAGAATTTTTGAAAACCTTGTTTTTACATTTATCTGTCCAGCAATTATTATTTAATAAAAGTCAAAAAGAGAAGTACTGCATATAAATGCCACCATCATTTTTATTTCTGATCTGCTGGGTTGTGAA